>NC_136914.1:62313597-63513597 GCF_949752795.1 Hyperoodon ampullatus | reverse complement strand
CATGTGGTTGTGCTTTTTATGTTTTTTTCCCTGTAATTGATTTCTAATCTCATAGCATTGTGGTCAGAAACGTTGCTTGATATGATTTCAATTTTCTTAAGTTTACTGAGGCTTTATTTGTGACCCAAGATGTGATCTCTCCTGGAGAATGTTCCGTGTGCACTTGAGAAGAAAGTGTAATCTGCTGTTTTTGGATGGAACTTCCTATAAATATCAATTAAACCTATCTGGTCTACTGTGTCATTTAAAGTTTTTGTTTCCTTAGTAATTTTGTTTGGATGGTCTGTCCATTGGTGTAAGTGGGGTGTTAAAGTCCCCCACTATTATCGTGTTACTGTCGATTTCCTCTTTTATAGCTATTAGCCGTTGCCTTATGTTTGAGGTGCTCCTATGTTGGGTGCATATATATTTATAATTGTTATATTTTCTTCTTGGATTGATCCCTTGATCATTATGTAATGTCCTTCCTTGTCTCTTGTAACATTCTTTATTTTAAAGTCTATTTTATCTGATATGAGTATTGCTACTCCAGCTTTCTTTTGATTTCCATTTGCATGGAATATATTTTTCCATCCCCTCACTTTCAGTCTGTATGTGTCCCTAGGTCTGAAGTGCGTCTCTTGTAGACAGCATATATATGGGTCTTATTTTTGTATCCATTCAGTAAGCCTGTGTCTTTAGGTTGGAGCATTTAATCCATTCACTTTTAAGGTAATTGTCAATATGTATGTTCCTATGACCATTTTCTTAATTGTTTTGGGTTTGGTTTTGTAGGTCCTTTTCTTCTCTTGTGTTTCCCACTTAGAGAAGTTCCTTTAGCATTTGTTGTAGAGCTGGTTTGGTGGTGCCGAACTCTCTTAGCTTTTGCTTGTCTGTAAAGCTTTTGATTTCTGCATTGAATCTGAGTGAGATCCTTTCTGGGTAGAGTAATCATGGTTTTAGGTTCCACCCTTTCATCACTTTAAATATGTCATGCCACTCCCTTCTGGCTGTAGAGTTTCTGTTGAGAAATCACCTGTTAACCTATGGGAGTTCCCTTGTATGTTATTTGTCATTTTTTTCGTTGCTGCTTTCAATAATTTTTCTTTGTCTTTACTTTTTGCCAATTTGATTACTATCTGTCTCAGCATGTTTCTCCTTGGGTTTATCCTGCCTGGGAGTCTCTGTACTTCCTGGACTTGGGTGGCTATTTCCTTTCTCATGTTAGGGAAGTTTTCAACTATAATCTCTTCAAATATTTTCTCGGGTCCTTTCTCTCTCTCTTCTCCTTCTCAGGCCACTATAATGTGACTGTTGTTGCATTTAATGTTGTCCCAGAGGTCTCTTATGCTGTTTTCATTTCTTTTCATTGTTTGTTCTTTATTCTGTTCTGCAGCAGTGAATTCCACCGTTCTGTCTTGCAGGTCACTTATCCGTTCTGCCTCAGTTATTCTGCTACTGATTTCCTCTAGTGTAGTTTTCATTTCAGCTATTGTATTGTTCATCTCTGTTTGTTTGTTCTTTAATTCTTCTAGATCTTTGTTAAACATTTCTTGCATCTTCTCGATCTTTGTTTCTATTCTTTTTTTTTTTTTTTTTTTTTTTTGCGTTACGCGGGCCTCTCACTGTTGTGGCCTCTCCCATTGTGGAGCACAGGCTCCGGACCCGCAGGCTCAGCGGCCATGGCTCATGGGCCCAGGCACTCCATGGCATGTGGAATCCTCCCAGACCGGGGCACGAACCCGCATCCCCTGCATCGGCAGGCGGACTCTCAACCACTGCGCCACCAGGGAAGCCCCTTTGCTTCTATTCTTTTTCCGAGGTCCTGGATCATCTTCACTATCATTATTCTGAATTCTTTTTTGGAAGGTTGCCTATCTCCACTTCATTTAGCTGTTTTTCTTGGATTTTATCTTGTTCCTTCATCTGGTACATAGCCCTCTGCCTTTTCATCTCTATCATTCTGTGAATGTGGTTTTTATTCCACAGGCTGCAGGATTGTAGTTTATCTTGCTTCTGCTCGAAGAGGTCATTTTAAAATTAATACCATGCTGAGAGAAAAACATGTGTTTCCCCATGTTGTAAAAAATTAATTTTGTATAAACTATCAACCTTAGTTGGCTTGATGATGTAATAAAAGAACTCTACTTGTGAAATTAAGAATTCTAACTTAATATGAATAATTAGTAGTAACATGAATAAATTAGTACTAATATCCACTCTATTAACTAATGTTTCCATGCTTAATATTTAGTTTTATTCAGGTCAGTTACTGAAAACACACATCGGTAATAATGTATAATAATACATTATTACCAACCACAAGTAATAATGTATTATTCATTATATAATGTTCAAAAGGAATAGTAATTTAACATTATAACAACAGTCATGGGGACAGCATACCTATTTGGCTTAAAAATATCTAACATTAATCCTATGAGCATTCATATTTTAGAAAGAACATTAGGACACCCTTGCAAGGAAAAGGGATTGAAAATAGGAGGAACCAATCATCTCTTGACTATAGGAAAAGACAATAGGTTTAAATCTTCTGTTTTTTAGATAGCGAAATGTGAAAAGAGGGAGCTGAAGTTTCAGTTCCCTAGTCTCCGTTCTCTACAGTATGGATTGAAACCAGAGAGTAAGAGGGCTGACAAAATACTTTTGGTGGAAACCAGGGTCCCCTGGGCTTGTGAAATTAGTACAGGGTTACCACAAAATTGAGGCTCTTAAAATGATTCACATGAACTGGGACCTCTAAGCCGGACCTGAAGTCCATACGTGAAAACACATTGCAGATTCTTATTTTGAAAAAAGTTGAGAGGAAAAAGATGGTGATAAGTGAGTGACCGTGTAACAGCAGTGTTAACATTCTAAAAAGATTTTAGAATACAGATGTAGAACACAGTGCCTGATATAGAATATGCTCTCAATAAATCGTGGTCAAACTTAAGGACAATATTATATTACCTAAAAATATTTTAAATGTGTTAGATATAGTCTAAAATAGTTACAAAGTTTAGTTTGGTGGATTCAGATTTAAGATCAAATTTTAAATCCTAAATCTTTCTAAGATCAAACGTGGTGATTAAGCAGTACAATCATATTTAAAAAGACAACTATTCTCTGTAATTTGCAAAGGCTCAAACTCTCCCAGCAAAGGAAAAAACTCATTCATTCATTTATTGAATGTTTAATAAATACATATTATTTGTTAGGCAGTAGGACTATAATAATGAACGGAAGTCTGCTGTGAAGGAACACATTAGTGTAAGAGAAAATACATTAACAAGTAATTACTAAACAATGTAAGTATTAAGAAAAAATGTCTTATAATTACACACAAAATATCAAAAAATCAAATTTAAAAAATGCCTAAGTGGGGCTTCCCAGGTGGCGCAGTGGTTGAGAGTCCGCCTGCCGATGCAGGGGACATGGGTTCGTGCCCCGGTCTGGGAGGATCCCACATGCCGCGGAGCGGCTGGGCCAATGAGCTATGGCCACTGAGCCTGCGCGTCCGGAGCCTGTGCTCCGCAACGGGAGAGGCCACAACAGTGAGAGGTCTGCGTACCGCAAAAAAAAAAAAAAGAAAGAAAAAAAAAAGACTAAGTGAATGAGGGTGGAGGGGGGAGGAGAAGGAGGGGATAAGGTGAGGGAAGTAATATATGAACTGAGATTTAATGGATAAGTAGAAGTTAGCCAGACAGAGTTGGAGAGGGGTAAGGATAAAGACAGAAGGATTAGAATATGAAAAGACATGAAGGCAAAAATAAATATGGTGCATTCTGGAAAACATGAGTAGTTAGGTAGTGCAGGATAAAGAGGGATTTGCAGGAGAAAAGAAAATGAAGATAAAAATATAGGATCAGGGGCTTCCCTGGTGGCACAGTGGTTGAGAGTCTGTCTGCTGATGCAGGGGACACGGGTTCATGCCCAGGTCTGGGAAGATCACATATGCCGCGGAGCGGCTGGGCCCGTGAGCCATGGTCGCTGAGCCTGCGCGTCCGGAGCCTGTGCTCCGCAACGGGAGAGGCCACAACAGTGAGAGGCCCGCGTACCGCAAAAAATAATAATAATAATAAATATATATATATATATATGATCAGAAAATAAAACTGTATGATGAGGATTCATTCATATTCATTGAATGATTTTAGACAAACAAGCAAAAATGAGATGGAAGTCTTTACAGTCTATACCTTAAAAAATGACACTTTTTTATTTTTTAATTTTTAAATTTTTTTTTTGCGGTACACGGGCCTCTCACTGTTGTGGCCTCTCCTGTTGCGGAGCACAGGCTCTGGACGTGCAGGCTCAGCGGCCATGGCTCACGGGTCCAGCTGCTCCGCGGCATGTGGGATCTTCCCAGACTGGGCCAGGAACCTGTGTTCCCTGCATCGGCAGGTGGACTCTCAATCACTGCACCACCAGGGAAACCCTTTTTATTTTTTAGATTATTTTTCCTGTGCTAAAATGAATCAGCTGATAGGTGCTGAATCATGTTATAGTCTTAATTCAGTTTAATTTTTGCAGCAACCAAGTTTTTGAAATAAGGCTAGAATTTGACACTTCTAATGAATTCTATTTGATGGCAGTGCCTTAAGAATAGTTAATATCCAAACATTAAAATAACCCCATTAGAAAAAAATTCACATATACTGCTGTTGGGAATGAAAACATTCACATATAATGCTGTTGTATCTTTCTTGGAGAGGAATTTGGCAGTATCTAACAAAACTACACATGCACTTATTCTGTGACCCAACAATCCCACCTCTAGGAAGCTACTCTGAAGAAATACCTCTAACAACATAAAAAAATTCATGCACAAAGTTATTTACTGAAAGACTGTTTTTAACTGCAAAATACTGTAAATAACCTACATGTCCATAACAATAGGGTGATTGAATAAACTATAGTACATTCACATAGTTGGGTAAATACAGCTATGAAAGAGATGAGAAAGATCTCTATGAGCTTTTATGGAATGACTTCTAAGATATATTTAAGCAAAACAAACAAACATTTCTAAGATATATTTAAGCAAAACAAACAAACAAAAAACCCAAAAAACAAAAAACTAAGTGCAAAGAGAACCTACAGTGTGCTATATTTCATGTAACAAAGAAGGAAATATGAAAAAATATACATTCTGCTGGTAATCTGTGCTAAGAGAAATATAGGAATTTGAGTCAGATTATCTACAGGGTAGGTGGGAAGAAATAAAGGAAGAAAGAAGCAGAGAGAGAAGAGGTCCTGGGACACTTCCGAGGAAATTTTTTTGTATAGTTCTTATGTTTAGAACCATGTAAATGTGTCACATGCTTAAAAAAAACTGTACACAAATACTGAATTCTAGTTCATAAATATGTTTTTCTCAGCAAGTATCTATTATTGCATGACAAATTACTCCAAAACTTAGTGAGCTAAAACAACAAACACTTATTATCTCATAGTTTCTACAGGTCAGGAATCTCGGCATGGTTTTGCTAGGTGCCTCTTAATCAAGGTCTTTCACAAGGCTGCTAATGAAGTATAGGCCAGGGCTACAGTCATCTTATGTTTGATTAAGGGAACATTTGCTTCTGAGTTCATTTATGCTCATTCATGTAACTCTCAGGTCCTCATTGGCTACTGATTTGGGGACATCAGTTCTTGACATATGAGCCTCTCTTTAGGGTAACTCAAAGCATGGCAGCTTGCTTTCCCAAGAGTGAAGGCTCCAGGGACTTCCCTGGTGGTCCAGTGATTAAGACTTCACCTTCCAATGCAAGGGGTGCGGGTATGATCCCTGGTCAGGGAGCTAAGATCCCACATGCCTCGGGGCCAAAACAACAAAACATAAAACAGAAGCAATATTGTAACAAATTCAAAAAAGACTTGAAAAATGGTCTACCATCAAAAAATCTTAAAAAAACAAAAAAGAATGGGGGCTCCAAGAGAAAGTGAGAAAGAGAGGGAAAATGAGACAGAAGTCATAGAACTTCTGTAATCTAGTTTTGGAAATGACATGTCATCACTTTTGCCATATTCTATTTGTTATAAGTTACTAGCTCCAGCCCCACAGCCAAAAAGAGAGGACTACATGAGATCATAAATACCAGTAGAAAGGGATCAAAGGGGAATATTTTATAGGATGTCTATCATAGTCCATCTTCTAGCCCCTAATTCATGTCCCTCCCACATACAAAATACACTCACCTTCTCCTAAGGGTGGTTTTGCAATTCTGAAACTATAGGTATTTTAGATTTGAGCAAATGAGTCATTAAATTGCAAGTAATGAAAGCCAGGTCTTACTGCCAAGGAAAGGAAATATGAATAAGGAAAGAAGGAAGTTTAGATTTAACCTTGTGATGCTGGATTGCAATCTGAGTTTTCCTTTCACCTCATGATTTTTAATACAAATATAGCCAGGTAGGTAAGTAGACAGACAAATATAAAAGTGTGTGTGTGTGTGTGTGTACACACACACACACACACACACATTTCTTAGGTCTGTTTGCTGAGACGGCTCAGAAGATACCCAGTAGTACTGAGCACACCTAGTTCCCAGCTCTTGGTTTCTAAGTACAATTTCTAATAAACCAGTCTTCAAGGAACCAGAACTCTAAGAAGAAACAGATGATTCCAGGGCTGAGACAGGCAAAAATACAAGATGAACTTGGAACAACTTGTGGTGCCAGAAAGTAAAGAAGTGCTAAAAAATTAATCAGGGCGTGCCAAAAGAACAGAGGAGCCAAGATGAGGGCTCTCCTAATGGCCAAAAGTGAGATAAATGGAGAAACAATTAATGATTTTAAAAGGATTATAGCCCATAGAATAAATATCCATAAATTATACTGATGTAAACAAATAAATTAATAAGCGGAGAGGGAGCATTTCTTCCTTACACAGAATTCCAATTAATAAATGTAAGAGGGACTTTCCTGGTGGTCCGGTGGTTAAAAATCCGTCTTGCAATGCAGGGGATGCCGGTTTGATCCCTGGTTGGGGAACTAAGATCCCACATGCTGTGGGGCAACTAAGCCCACATACCACAACTACTAAGCCCTGTGCCACAACTAGAGAGCCCACGTGCTGCAACTACAGAGCCCACACACTCTGGAGCCCAAGCACCACAACTAGAGAGAAGCCTGTGCACTGCAACGAAGAGGCCGTGTGCTGCAACTAAGACCCAATGCAGCCAAAAAAAAAAGAAAATAATAATAAAAAATAAATAAATATTTTTAAAATGTAGAAGAAATGATGGGAATAGAAAAATCACCATTTGGTAAACATGCAGTAAGTGCTGGAGGCAAGAATTATCAATGAATGCTAAAAGTAGTGGGTGAAAGTACATTGAAAACACAAAATATGGACATAATCTCTTGTAAATATTTCCCAAGATAATTATTAATTAAATTAAAAGGGAAAAATGGTAACTTTA
Source organism: Hyperoodon ampullatus (assembly GCF_949752795.1). Classification (NCBI taxonomy): domain Eukaryota; kingdom Metazoa; phylum Chordata; class Mammalia; order Artiodactyla; family Ziphiidae; genus Hyperoodon; species Hyperoodon ampullatus. The sequence continues at coordinate 63,506,188 of NC_136914.1, read as the reverse complement.
AAGTGCATACACTGGATCAACATGTTCTTAACCAAGTGATCAAAGTCAATATCGTCAGTAATGAGACAAGCTGATGTCTTGATATAATGTATGAAAAAAGACAACAGCATTTTGAGGTATTCTTGTCAAAAAGAATTATGAAAAAATATCAATTAATCCTACATCGAAGGATCTTCCATACAATACAAAATAACTGGCCTGTACTTTTCAAAAGTGTAATAGTCATAAAAGACAAAGAAATACTAAGAAATTGCTCCAGATTAAAGAAACTAAGGAAACATGGTAAGTAAATGATAACTGAGATCCTGGATTGGATCTGGATCAGAAAAAGGAGGTTAGGAGTATTCCAAATGTGGACATTTACATAACTATTTTAGAATCATCAAAGCTAGGAAATTACTGTTGATAAAATACTATTAACTAATCTATAAAACCTATTTAAAATATGCCAATTATCCTCTTAATGTCAAAGAAGAAAGGCACAGAAAAATTCAAGCTGAGTCAAAAAACGGATTTTCTAAATATAGTCCTGGGCTCCTTCTTCTGTCATATAAATTTAGTTTTTATTTACAAGTGTAAGTCAATTTCATTATAATTACAGTAATAAGAAAATTTTAAAATTCATTAAATAGAAAGTTTAAATAGTAACTCATTACCTTTATATCATGGCATACTAGACAAATAATACTAAAATAGTCACAAATTTATAGTACAGTATCTAAAACGTTCAAATAAAAAGAGTAATTGAAATACTGAATAACACAGAAAGACATCTGCATAAAATATGATTATCTCCATAGCAATTCAAACCATTTCAAATTACAGGGTTTTTTTTTTTTGTTTTTTTTAAACCAATGATGAGTTTGGGAATGATTTGAAAACCTTTCATCTTTAGAGAGGCAATGTAGCTTGGTAAGGGAAGGGAGATGAAGGGAGTAAGAAAGGAAGGGTATGTTGGTGGGGACTGGAAGAGAAAAGGAGAGAGTTAAGTAGAAAGGAAGGAAGAGACACACAAAGCTTATAGTTAAATAGCCTTTGGCTCTTTCCAAATCCTTCCCACAGCACAACTTTACAACATGCCACTGACATTAGAAGACTCCCTTGTGCTACAGTGAATCTCATTTTTTTTTTTTTCCCAGGTGAGTAAAATATACCAGAAAGACCCAAAGGAGAAAGTTGAATCCAGGAGCTAAGCAGCAATCTTACAATGCCACAGCCCTATCTTAATTGAAATTTCATTATCCTTAGCAGAAAATACATCAGAATTTTATGTGAGCACCATAAGTTTTAATTTTTTTTGAAGGGGTTACGTATCTTCTCTGAAACATCATTTCCCACTTTCCTGGATTGATCTTATAACAACCTTAGATTTTTATCTGTATCATAGGCTCCTCTCACTTTGTTTGCTTATAGTAAAGATAGAGGAATGGAAAGATCTATAAGAAGAGTCTCAGGAAGGTGACTTCTATCTTTCCTTGGAAGAAACTAGGCACTTTTGTATAATTACAAGGGTGGAACTACCATTTTAGGTATAGCCCTATTCCCCACATTCATGTTGGAAACACCTTGGTATGAGGAAAGAAAAGACCATCTCTTCTACTGTCAGAATATGGATCTGGTGACAGCCTGCCTCTCTGAAAATGTTTGGAAATCATGTATCCTAAGGAATTAGATTTAGCAAAAAGATGTAACAAATCAAAAAGGAATTCCCTGAGAATAAAATGTACAGACTTGAGAGAAAAAGGAAGTTTTTCCCATAATTAAAAATAATACCTTTATAAAGAACAGTAAGTCTCCTAACCAAAGAGAGACTATCTGGATGAAGATGTATGCATTCATAGCACTTATTATATCTGGTGCACATAATTTAAAGATTTGCACAGATTTTCATAGTGAAACAGCAAATGACATCTTTGTATAGACACTGACAGACTATTTCAGATAAGACAGAGTTTACCAAAGGTTATTTACAATTAAAGCACTATTGCTGTTTTCCAATTATTAATTTTTATATTGTTATTTTAAAAAGAATCAATGGCTATTAGAAAGATTAAGGATTTAACAGTGTAAACAATAAATATCAATAAATGTCCCCCTCCTCTCCCAGCAAACTATGTAAAAGAAAAAAAAGTTAACCTAATCCATCTGCTTTGGTAAAAAGATGATCAGGGTTTACTTATAAGGAGACACAGCCATTACTCAGGTTTAGAAAACATGGATTCAAGTAATTAAAGCCAATTATACGTTTCTTTCAGAATGTCCCGATGCATCATGTAGCATTCCTGTTTTGGGCTATACATCACTATCCTAATATGATTTAAGAGCTACTCAGCCACAACAGAAACAACAACAACAAAACTGCAAAATTTTGTATATTGCTTTGTAATTCATTCGTTGATAAGGTAGATATTTTTTTAAAAAGTTAAATCATCACTTAGGAAAGAGACAGTAATTTCAATTTTCCTAGTTTGCACTAGAGGTTTTTATCATACTGAATCCTCTGTAGGATCAATAGGTTTAAAATGGATTTCCCTGCAAGAAAATGTACAATGTGGGAATAATGCCAGCAGAAGGATGGATGAAACAGATTATAAACATAATCTTTATAAACAGAAATCATCTGTGAGATTCAAACACTAGGTCTATGTGGGAGAGTTTTATCTAAAATGTAGCATCCTTAATATGTATGAAATAATTAAACTGAATTCTTCTGCCCAATTTTCAAGCTGTATTTTACTGTTTAAACTCTATCTTAAAGCGCATTGTACCGGTAATGTGACGTTTCACTGTGGAATTAAGTGGTAACTCTTGACAAAGCAGTTATTATCATGAGATAATTGACCTTGTTTGAGAGTTAAGTATCCTGAAGCAAAGTTGAGTGTACTTAATCCTGGCAGGTTAATTATCTAGTCATTATGGAGCCTTGAAAAGTATTACTCTTAAGAACCATTTGCAAAATGACACTATTCAAAAAATGTTCTTAATTTAATAAAAATGAAAAACAAGAATAATCAAGTTCTTTAGTCATGTACTGCTAGATTATGACTACAAAGCAGACTGCATTAGCAGGCATCAATGAATATAATTACCTGCATGTAGAATGTCCTTTTTTAAGCTGAGTCTAGGTAACAAACGGTTGTCTAGGTAACAAATGGTTGTCGCAGAAGGGAAATGCTTTCAACTTTGAAGATGTCAGAAACAAATTAAAAATACAATGTAACATTTAAATAATTTATATATTATGGTAGTTTCAAAACTGCTTTAACAAGGACAACCAATAAATTCAGATGTGTAGTTTAAAAGTATAAAATGCAATTTAACAGGTTACCAAGAATTTTTAATTGAGCCAACATGAAAATTTATCACTATGCATTTCTGAATCTCAGTTAAAAGTAAGTCACACAAATCAAAATCAGAATGAGATGCTATATTACACCCCTTAGGATGGTTATTGCCAAAAAAATGGAAAATAGCAAGTGTTAGCAAGGATGTAGAGAAATAGGAACCCTTGTGCATTGCTGGTGGGAATCGTAAAATGGTGCAGCTGCTGTGGAAAACAATTTGGTGGTTCCTCAAAAAGTTAAAAAGAGGATTATTACCATATGATCCAGCAATGCCACTTCTACATACCCAAAAAAACTGAAAGCAGGGACTTGAACAGATACTTGTATACCAGCAGCAGCAGCATTATTAACAAAAGTCAAAGGTAAAAACAAACTGAATATCCATCAATGGATGAATGGATAAACAAAGGGGAAACTCTGATACATGCTACAACATGGATGAACCCTGAAAACATTATCTTCAGTGAAATAAGCTAGACAGACAACTATTGTGTGATGTTACTTTTTGAGGTACCTAGAATAGGCAAATTCACAGAGAAAGCCAGTAAAATAGTGGTTATCAGGCACTGGGGGAAAAGGGGAATTAGCAGTTATTGTTGAATGGGTACAAAGCTACTGTTTTGGAAAGATAAAAAAGTTCTGTGAATAGACAGTGGTGATGGTTGCACCACACTGTCAGTGTACTTAAAGCCGATGAATTATACACTTAAAAGTAGTAAATTTTGTTATATATTTTTTACTGCGATAAAAGAAAGAAAAAAAGTAAATCACATCAGTTAATAATTTATACTTTGTTTTTATCATATTAATGGAGTATCAGTATTCCTGTGAATACTTCTACTTTGTTTCAGAATGAGCTCAACCAAATATTTTCAGATAATCCTTAGAGAAGAATCCCCTTTTCCCCGGGCAAATCAAACAGAGCAAAGAAACAGTAGGGGTGAAAGAAGAGAAAAAAAAATCTAGCTTGTAAGGCATTACAGTTGAGCCTGTTAACAATGAAAAGAATAACTATCTAAAATTAATGTTTGGGATTATATTATTTTAGATTTCAGAACAAGGACTTGCTGATTTATAGTAAAATTGTTCAGTGTTACTATTAGAACATCTGAGAAAAATGAACTCACAGTTTTTGTAAAAAACATTTTTAGGCTCTAAGAAAAAATTTAAAAGATCTAGTATTTCTACACAAATCCTTCACTTTACGTATGAGGAAATGGAAGGAACAGTAGTTAGCTAATAAATAAGCAAATTGATTAAATTTTTAAAATTTAGTTTAAAAAGTCTATAAACATTTTATTAATATATAATGATATATCATTTTCTAATATTTAAAGTAGGGTCAAGACTTTTAATGTGTGTATGCTGACTGATACTCTAGAGCCTTTCTTATAGAATCAGATCCATAATTCATGGTTTATGAATTTCACTTTTAGTTTCTTTAAAGGAGAGTCAAAACTTGAAGACTTCTATGGAGTACTCCTGAGTGCAGATATTTATAGTTTCTTCTTCCTTTAATCTTTAAAACTTTTCATGCCCACACCTAATTCAAGAACAACTTTTTAAAGCAATTTGTCTTTACTGAGTTTTGTACCCAAACTTAATTCATTAAACTAATTCTCACTCTATTTGCACTCTATTCTATTTTATCAGATTATATAATAATTAAAAGCAAATTTGTAGGAAGAGAAGTTGGTCTATCAGAGAATAGCCTAATAGTGTAATAGTTTTTCCTTATTCACTTGGCACTACTTATTATGTTTTTTTTTTTTTTTTTTTTGGTGGTACGTGGGCCTCTCATTGTTGTGGCCTCTCCTGTTGTGGAGCACAGACTCCGGACGCGCAGACCCAGCAGCCATGGCTCACGGGCCCAGCCGCTCCACGGCATGTGGGATCTTCCCGGACCGGGGCACGAACCCGTGTCCCCTGCATCGGCAGGCGGACTCTCAACCACTGTGCCACCAGGGAAGCCCTACTTATTATGTTTTATCAAGGGAATGGAGAGTGCATGTTATTCAAGCAAGTTAGTTAAGTGAAACTTAAGAGAGGAATAATATCAATACTGCTAAGAACACCTTCAACACTACCTAACAAAAACTGAGCACAGTTGACCTTTGAACAACACCAGTTTGAAGTGCACGTGTCCACTTATATGCAGATTTTTTTCAACAGTAAATACTACAGAACTACAGGATCTGCCATTGGTTGGAACCTCAGGTGCAGTGGAACCATGAGTACAGGGAGCCGACTATAAATTATATGCAGAATTTTTATTGCCTTTAGAGGTGGCAACCCAACCCCCTGTGGTTTTCACAGGTCAACAGTACTTTCTACGGACCACCAGGGAAGTCCCTCATGGCTTCACTTAACATTGGTTCTTTAGAGCTTTTTATATGAACTCTAATTTTCCCCATTTTTAAACTTATGTAAATGGAATCATACAGTACGTATTCTTTCAAAAAAGCTTTATAAGGTATAATTCACATATAATGATCTGCACAAATTAAAGTATCTAATTAGATAAGTTTTGACACATGCATAAAGCCCTGAAACTACAGCCACAATCAAGATAAGGAACACATTCATTACTTCCAAAAGTTTTGTTATGTCCATTTGTGATCACTGCCTCACAGCACAACTCCTTCCCAGGCAACCATGAATCTGCTTTCTGTCACTACAGTTTGAATTCTCTAGAATTTAATTTAAATGGAGTTACACAGAATGTACTTTTTGTCTGGCAGCTCATCTTTCACTCAGTATAAATATTCTGCCATTCATCCATGTTGGTGCATGTATAAATACTTCATTTCTTTTATGGACTAGTATTCTAGAGTATGGATATACCACAGTTTGCTTATCCCGTCACCAGCTGATGGACACTGAGTTGTTTCTAGACTTTGGATATTACAAATAAAAATTCCTACAAGCATTTGTGTATGTGTTTATATGTACATATACTTTCATTTCTCTTGCGGGGGGACAGCTAGGTCATATGGTGGGTTATATATAACTTTGTAAGAAACTGGAAAACTATTTTTCAAAGTAGTTGTACCATTCTGCATTCTCACCAGCAGTGTATGACAGTTCTAGCAGCTCGTGCAAATATCTCGTATAGTCATACTTTTTAATGTTGGACACCTGAATAGTTGTTGCATGTTGTATGGGCTGAAGTTTTGCTTTTTTGGATATGGATATTCAATTGCTATAGCATAATTTGTTAAAAAGACTATTATTTACAGGATTGCTACTGAAATTTTGTTAAAGAATCAACAGTTGATCTATTTCTATACTATCTCCTCTGTTCCATGGATCTATTTGCCTATCTTCAGGCCAATGCCACACTGTATTGACTACTGTAGCTTTATAAGTCCTGACACTATGTAGTGTAGGTCCTCTGATTTTTTTTTTCAAAGTTGGTTTGACTATTTTAGTCCAGTGTTTTTTCATATTAATTTTAGAATATGCTTGTTGACTTCTAGAAAATGAACAAACAAAAAACCTGTTGGAATTTTAAATTAAATTATGTTGAATCCAAAGACCAATTTGAGACCTGACATCTTCACAATAGAGTTAAAATCCATGCACATGCCCTCTCTCTCCATTTACTTAGTCCTTTAATTTTTCTCAACAATGTTTTATAGTGTTCAGTATACAGGTTTTGTATATCTTTTATTAGATTTATCCCAAAGTACGTTATATCTTTTCATAGTAATGGAAATAGTAATTTTAAATTTCAATTTCTGCGTGTTTGCTGCTACTATATAGAAATGCAATTGGTTTTTGTGTGTTTATCTTGTATCCCACAACCTTGCTAAACTCATTTTTATTTGTAATAGCTCTTTGTAGATTTCAAAGGATTTTTCTACAAAGATGAGCATGGTGTTTAGTAACAGAGACAGTTTTTCTTCTTCCTTTCTAATCTCGATGATTTTCATACCTTATTATCACTGACTAAAACCTCCAGTACAATGCTGAATAAAAGTGGAAAGAGTGAACATCCTTGCTTTGTCCCTGATCTTAGAGGAAAGTATTCAGTTTTTAATCATTAAGTATGATATTAGCTGTACATTTTTTGTGGATGTCCTGTATTGGGTTGAAGAAGTTCCATTCTATTCTTAGTACTCTGAGTGCTTTTTATCAGGAATGGATGTTGGATTCTGACATAGGTTTTTTTCTGTGTCTATTAAGATGGTGATCTTTTTTATTTTTACAAAGGTGAATTATATTGATTGGTAAATCAACCCTACAGTCCTGGTCATGATGAATTATCCTATTACTGGATTGAATTTGCTAAAATTAGGGGGGGGGAAATGTCAAAATCCAACATCCATTCCAGATAAAAAGCCCTCAGATTACTAAGAATAGAAGGGAATTTCTTTAACCCAATACAGGGCACTGTATGCATATTGGGATAATACTGTTAGGAGGGATAAAAGGAGCCTCCTCTAGACTAATTTTGCCCCAATGGTGTTCTAAGCACTCTGAAGCTCATGAATTATGAGGTTCTCTACTCTAGCTAGTAGAATAAGAATGGTTACATACTCTCTGTGCACTCTGAAGAGTATTCCCTAGTGTCTTCTCAGGTGGTTCTTTTTCCAGCCTTCATTAGTTTCCTCACAGCTGATCAGTACTCAGCTGAAAGACTTGGGTGGGACTCTGCAAATCTCCTGTGTTCTCTATGCAGCTCTTTCCTTTCGGGTGCTATGAATTGCAAACTCCAGCTGGCTAGCTGTTAGATTTCCTGAACTTCCAGCTCCATCTCTTCAATTCAAAGAGACTGCCAAGCTCTACGTGGGTTCTCCTCTGTGCAATGGCCTAGAAGTTCTCTTCAAGTGATAAGTTGGGTTAATCATAGGGCTCATCTCATTTATTTCTTGTCTCACAAGGATCACTGTCCTTCATTATCTGTGAAGAGATAGCCTTGGTGGACAAGTTCTTCTTTTTTTAAAATATACTTTCTGAGGTTATCAGAAAAGCTTTAAAACATCATTAGTAGTACACAATCCTATGAAAAGGAAAGTGGCACTAGGTAGAAAATAAGAGTCAAGTATGTTTGGTTTTAGCTAAGTGCTGATATTTTGAGAATTTATATTAAGCACAGTAGATTTGCTTTTTTCTTTGTTTTTTTCTTTTGAGAGAGAAAGAGGTGGAGAAGGACAAAGCAATCCTGTATGTATTCCCTGAGAAATATATTTCACACTTCATTGCAATTTAGAAATGAAATGTCCCTTGTTTCCTAGAGAACCGAAGATAGTTTATTATTACTTGAGTATTCAAGGAGAACAATGAAATATGAGATTAAAGAGATAAAGCTCATAATAACATATTTGCTTTTTTATAATCAAATATGGTATCATTTTTATTTACTCTCATTAAATTTCATCACTTAACTGGTATTTCCAAATCTATTAAAATTGTTGAAAGTCTCATTTTGACATTCAACTTACTTGGTATCTATTAACATGTTGCATTATTTACATTCTGTGCAATTGCATTATCTACAAATACAGCTTTATCTAAATCACTGATAGTTTACTTGAGCAAACACTGAAGCATATCACTAGAAATCTATTAATTTATCGGAGGACTTTTTGAGACTGGTTCAGTAAACTATCAAATATATCTAATTGCCCTGTATCCAATATTTATTATTCTATAATCCATATTATGACAGATCATCTCAAATATACTACACATCTACTGTTTATTGGTCTGCCATAATAGGTACTACATGTCTGTTGAATTCATATGAACAGCAATCATACAAAAAAGTAAAAAGTTATCCTGACATGACTTGTAGCCATGTAGTAGCTTGTAACTTTACTACTTCCTCTTCTAGGTAGGGAAAAATAATTTCTTTAATAATCTATACAGTACTAAGTTCTAGTCAAACTTTAACTTTACCAATTTGTAGAATCAATCAATTTTTTAAATTGTGGTAAAATATACATAAAGTAAAATTTTACCACTTTAACAATTTTAAGTGTTAAATTCACTGACATTAAATATATTCACAATGTTGTGCAATCATCACCACTATCCATTTCCAGAACTTTTTTTCATCCCAAATAGAAGCTTTGTACTCATTAAATAACTCCCAACTCCCCTTTCCCCCCAGTGCCTAGTAACCACTATTCTGCTGTCCTTCTTTATGAGTTTTTCTATTCCAGATACTTCATTTCAGAGGAATCCTTATAGGAAAACCAATAGGTGTCTGCTTGTATCTGCCTTATTTCACTTAACATAATGTTTTCAAGATTCATTCATGTTGTACCATGTATCAGAATTCATTCCTTTTAAAGGCTGAATAATATTCCATTGTATGCATATACCAGATTTTATCTATCTATTCATCTGTTGAAGAACATTTGGTTTGTTTCCAACTTGTGGTTATTGTGAATAATGCTGCTAAACATTGCTGTAAAAGCATTTGAATCCCTGCTTTGAAGGTTTTTTGGTTATACCTAGAAGTGGAATTGCTGGATCATACGGTAATAATTCTCTTTTTAACTTTATGAATAACCACCAAATTGTTTTCCACAGCAGCTGCACCATTTTACATTCCCACCAGCTATGCACAAGAGTTCCCATTTCTCCACATCCTTGCCAGTACTTGTTATTTTCCATTTTTTTATTTTGAAAACAGCCATCCTACTGGGTGTCAAGTAATATCTTACTTTGGTTTCATAAGCATTTCTCTAATGATTACTGATGGTGAGCATCTTTTCACATGCTTATTGGCCCTTTGTATTGATATATCTTCTTTGAAGAAATATTTAAGTCCTTTGACCATTTTTAGATTAGGTTGTTTTCTTCTTGTTGAGATGTATTTGAGTTGTTAAGATATATATTCTGGATAATAATCCCTGAACCGATATATTATTTGCAAATATTTTCTACCACCAATGGGTTGTCTTTTCACTTTACTGATAGTGTCCTTTGATGCACAAAAGTTTTTAATTTTGATGAAGTCCAATTACTTTTTCTGTTGACTGTACTTTTGGAGTTTTTTTAAACAATGAAGACCATTTTGATATCATCAGCATTTTCTGCAAACCTAATTATTCTTGGGCCTCTATTCTTTTCTATTCTTCAATGTCTCTGCCAAACTTTTAGCATTGTTCCCTGGTTCTATAAATGCTTTCCATCTTTTTTACATATGTTTTACAAATGTGAGCTCTTATTAAAGAGTTTTCTGTGTGCTCTCCAATGCTTTTTATTTTTGTTAAGGCTCCTCCTCATTTTCTTTTTAATTAAGGTCATTTGAGGTTGATGTTAAGGGCTAAGGATGAGGGCAAGGGTTGACTGATAACTGTTATGAAAATGTTTTTTATCTTGCTTGTGGTCACAGTCACATGACAGGTATGCATTTGCAAAAGCTCACAGAAATGTATAAGAAGAGTGAATTTTACTACATGTAAATTATAAACCTGAATAACTTAATCCTTTAAAAGACTAATTTTTTACTGTGTAAGAAATTAGTATATTCTGAAGGAAATACTAAAAATACTGAGTTAGAGTGGTCCAAGCTGAGGCAGTTTTATTTAATTCTCAAGTACACAGTTTTTATTTATATATTTCTAAACATATACACAAAGAGAAACCAAAACAACCAGGTACTTAAAAAAAAAATTACTCACCGTCTCATTTCCAAAGAGTATGTCAACATAAGGCATAACTTTCATCAATGATTCCTTGTAGATCTGACTAATAAATGGTGCAGACAGATTCAAAGTGAAAATTCTGTTGTTTTCAGAAGCATGGTGAGCCACTTTTAAAACTGACTCTGGGGAAACTGTGAGAAAAAAACCCTGGATAAAGAAAAAAAGGAAGGGAAATTAGAAATGCTATCTCCACAGAGTCACTCTCAGTGAGAATAAAAGAAACCTATACAAAAGCCTATATAATGTAAACCTTAGAAATACAATTATAAAATGCAAGGCAGAAAAAAGCATTTGATTAGGAGAAAAGTTTATCACATGAGTACTATATGCTTGATATATGCCATTACATTAGAGAATAAGACATTATTTATTTCATATTAGATTTGTATATCCAATACTGAAAGAATTCTAGGAATCTACATAAGAAAAAATATTTGAAAGGTCTCATTCAGGACAATAATTACTTTTAAATCAGAGAAATAGTAATGAAGGCAGATTAGATCCTTACAGCTTCTTACAGTTTGGATTCTTATTGTCAGGAAAGCTATATTTTAAAATACTATTTATCTATATCTTAAATATTAGTAAGTCTTTTAAAATATATATTTATGCTTTCTAGATGTAAGAAAGTATAAGCAAAGACATGGATGCTTATATAGAAATCTGGTTTGGATGATGTGCAAGGAAATGGAGGAGTACACAAAGGGCAAAAGAAGATAAAAGTTTGAAAGCCCAGATGAGTTAAGAGCACGAAGGGCCTCAAGTGGCAGTTCAGGAGTCTATTAGGTGGAGTGGGGATGAATGAAGGGTAATGAAGTTTTCCTTGAAAGAAAGGAATAACAAGCTTAATAGGAGAATTCAAGGGAAGGTTACTCTGGACAGCAACAGTCAATAAAAGCCTGCTTTTGGCTTTGTAAAAGGAAATCATACTGGGAGTATTACATACTGGACTTAGCAATTGTTTAAGATGTGGGAGACAAAGGAAAAGAGTCAAAAGATTACTAAGATTTTGAATCTGGTTCTACTATTAATAGAAATAGAAAAATCCAGGAATTCCCTGGTGGTCCAGTGGTTAGGACTCTGCGCTTCCAATGCAGGGGGCACAGGTTTGATCCCTGGTCAGGGAACTAAAATGCCACATGCTGCGAGGCACGGCCGAAAAACAAAAAAACAAAAAACAAAGAAAAAAATAGAAAAATACAGAACAAGACCTGGCTTAGACATCAAAGAGAGTGTTTAGTTGTGGTCATACTACATTTGAGGTGTTAAGGGACTTCCAAATATATCAGAAAGCTGGACTCAGGAGAAAGGCCATGGAAGAAGGTGATGGTAAAAGAGGAGTTGTAATTACCAAGAAAGAAAACGTAGAAAAAGAAGAGGGCAAAGGACAGAATGGAGAAGAACCAAAATCAGGGGACAGAGGAAAGGAAAAAAGTAGAGTACAAGAGGAAGGCACACAAGAAGAACAGAAGCCATGACAGAGAAACCCAACAAGGGAAACTTTAAGAAGATACTTAAAGGCACCGAAGCTATCAATGGGTAGAGAGGAAAGGACTGAGCCAAAATCACAGGATTTAATGGTTAGGAGAAAGTGCTTAAGGTATGAAGGTAAAAACAGATAGTTGTTTAAAAAAGAATGGTGAGAAAGTAAGGGTAAAGATAAATTATCTGGGGAGTTTTATCAGTGAATAATAATAGAATCATCTAAAATTCACTGAGCAATTCTTACAATCCAGGCACTATACTAAAAGCTCAACTCAATGTATATCAGCTCAATGTATATCAACTTAGTTATCATTTTTTCCTTACATAAACCTATGAGGTAGATACTGTTATTCTCTTTTTATGAATAAAGAAGGCAAGATAGGAAAGTTAAGAAAGGTTTCCCAGGTCCTACAGCTTATGTGTGATGGAGTTTGAATTCAAGTGACTCCAGAGATAATACCCTAGTTTTAGTAGATAACAGAGAAGAAAAGAGCAAAAAGATAATTTTAGTGGCAGAAGGGGAGTAGGAGAGTTGTTTTTAAGAACAGGGAAAGTTTGAGCATTTCTGCTCTTCAATGAAGGATCTACTGGAGAAACAGAAGAATGAAGAAGCAAGAGAGGGAGGATAATTAGAGCAAGGAATCAGTGGAAGTAGGGAAATGGGAATGAGAAGAGGAGAAGAGCTACCTTATGTTAGAAATAACCATAGAAGTGTAAAGGAAACTTCTTTTAAAAGTTACAAAAGAGCTATTGAAATATTCACTTATAACTGAGGGACTAACCACTAACCACTTCTATCTTGCAAACTCAAAGAGTTTAAAGAGAAACAAGTTTTTTTTCTATCATTTTCAAACTTCAAAATGAATATTAAAAGAACACTAAAAAATTAATTTTCTGGCAGGAGTCATGTGTACTGGGATCCACCTTTGAAGGGTTTCTTGCCCTTACAAATTCTGAAATATTAAGAGAATTTTATACTATAATTGTCTCTTACTAAAGTATTGCTAATGAAATTCTAATAAAAACGTTTTCCTATCACAGTAACATAAAATTTTCTCATCATTTAAAAATTCTAAACCATTAATTCTTTACCAATATTCAAATGTTCTAAAAGGAAACAAGTCTTAGTCTTAGGTAATATCATTTAATGTTTTCATCTTACTTTTTAAACCAAATACCATGCCACTTGCAAACTATGAGCATCCAAGCTGCTTTGCTATTTATGTCACTTGGAGAATTAAAATGAACAGTTTCTATAGCATCTTGTCTCCATAGTAATATGTATGTACTTGCTTTTTAGTCTTTCATTTAATGAGGAGAGTTTAAAGCTCCCCCCTCCCCCTGTTTCTCCCCAAACTGTTTCAGCATGAAATAAAAACCTCCCAGAGCTAGCATTCTGCCAGCTGTGGATTAACCACAGACAGCCATAGAATGGTCTACATAAATAGTAACCTGGTCAAATAATTAGGCTTCTCACCAACTTCAGACTGAAAATTTGATCTGTGCTAAAATACATCTGATTGTAATTTAAGGTACAGAACAGTATGCCCCAGAGTCTAAATCTGGCCTCATTCCAAATGTGTGTATGTTGTATGTGTGTTTTACTTTAAAATGCAACACAAGAGAATTGTGATGTGGACAGTAGAACTTCCATTTTCTTAATTTTACAAAGAATACACAAAAAAACATCAGCTTTTAATTGAGGCAAATTCACAATTTAAATTAATTCCATTTTTGAATGGTTTCTTGTTTTTCTTTAAGTAAATATTTAGTATTTAAACAATTTAGGATTTGTGCTCTCTTAGAGCGGACAGACTTAAAATTGATGCCAACCATAATTTTTCTTTCTAGATTTATATCCTTTGCTAGGCCACATGTTCCAGACCATCGTATCACCAAAACAACAGTGTTACAAAAATTTTTTTTTTCAAGTAACAGGTTTGTAATAAAATCAGGCCAATAGTTTATAGAGCTGTAGTTTAGAAAAATACTCTATATAATCAACAAAAATCTTGTAATTTTCAAAATAGGGATTTCAGTAGATACAACAGTTAGCGCTGCTACTCTTTGGCCCTAGGACCAACGAAAAGCAAAGTAGATTCTAACACTTAGAGACTGGATAATATTAATCAGAATTGAGGGTGAAGTGAGACAATTTTATCCATTAAAATGGAAACTGAAACAGAAAAAAAAGGCAGGAGTAGGAGGAAAGGGGAAAGACCAAGACAGAGCCAAAGAACCATTTTTATCAGAGCCAGACTTAAAGCTTGGAAATCTCAAGTATGTAGATTTCTCATTCAGCCACTCTGAGGATTTCTCAGGGTAGTTTAAACATGGGGGAATGTAAGTAATTGAAATATTTAAAATACTAAAAGAAAAGAAAAGAAACTGTTCATTTCAAATCACATCAAAAACAAAATACCCAGGAATAAACTTAACCAAGGAGGTAAAAGATCTACACTCTGAAAACTATAAAACACTGATGAAGGAAACTGAAGATAATACAAAACAATGGAAAAATAGTCTGTGCTCATGGATTAGAATAATTAAAATCGTCAAAATGTCCATACTACCCAAAGCAATCTATGGATTCATTGCAATCTCTGTCAAACAACCCAAGGGATTTTCCACAAAACTAGAACAAATAATCCTAAAATTTATATGGAACTACAAAAGACCCCAAATTGCCAAAGCAATCTTGAGAAAGAAGAAGAGAGCAGGAGGAATCATGATCCCTGTCTTCAGACTATACTACAAAGCTACAGTCATCAAAACAGTATGGTACCGGCACAAAAACAGACACATAGATCAATGGAACAGAATAGGGGGCCCAGAAAGAAACCCACACACTTATGGTTAATTAAACTATGACAAAGGAGGCAAGAATATACAGTGGAGAAAAGACAGTCTCTTCAATGAATGGTGCTGGGAAAACTGGACAGCTACATGTAAAAGAATGAAATTAGAACATACTCTAACACTGTATACAAAAATAAACTCAAAATAGATTAACCTAAATGTAAGACTGGAAACCAAAAAACTCCTAGAGAAAAACAAAGGCAGAATACTCTTTGACATAAGTCACTGCAATATTTTTTGGATTTGTCTCCTAAAGCAAAGGAAATAAAAGCAGAAGTAAACAAATGGGAATTAACTAAACATAAAAGCTTTAATACAGCAAAGGAAACCATTGACAAAACGGAAAGACAACCTACTGAATGGAAGAAGTTTGCAAATTATATTACTGATAAGGCGTTAATATCCAAAATGTTATATAAAGGCCTCATACAGCTCAATATCAAAAAAATAAGCAATCTGATTTAAAAATAGGCAGAAGATGTAAATAAACATTTTTCTAAAGAAGATATACAGCTCTACAGGCACATGAAAAGATGCTCAATACTGCAAATTATTAGAGAAGTGCAAATCAAAGCCACAATGAGATATCACCTCACATCTGTCAATATGGCTATCATCAAAAAGTCTACAAAGAACAAATATTGGCAAGGATGTGGAGGGAAGGAAGACTTGTATACTGTTGGTGGGAATGTAAATTAGTACAGCCACTATGGAAAACTGTATGGAGGTTCCTCAAAAAACTAAAAATACAATTACCATATGATCCTGCAATTCCAGAGCTGGAAATATATCTGAAGAAAACAAAAACACTAATTCGAAAAGATAAATGCACCCCAATGTTCACAGCAGCATTATTTACAACAGCTAAGATATGAAAGTAACCTAAGTGTCCATCAACTGATGAATGGATAAATTAGATTACTCAGCCATAGAAAGGAATGAAATTCTGCCATTTGCAACAATGTGGACAGACCAAGTGAGAATTATACTTAGTGAAATAAGTCAGACAGAGAAAGACAAATATTCTATGTTATCACTTATATGTGAAATCTAAAAAATAAAATGAATGTAATAACAAAACAGAACAGACTTGCAGATATAAAAACACAACAGTGATTACTGGTGGGGAAATGGAAGGGGGGAGGAGCAAGACAGGGATATGGGATTAAGAGATACAATCTACTATGTATAAAATATATAGGCAAGTACATATTGTACATCACAGGGAAATACTGCCATTGTTTTGTAATAACTTTAAACAAAGTATAATCTATTAAAATATAGAATCACTATGTTGTACACCTGGAACTAATGTAATATTGTAAATCAACTATACTTCAATTAAAATAATAAAATACATAAAATATAAAAAAAAGAAATGTGGTAGTAACTCAGATGAAGAAAGGCTGGTGAAATTAATATATTAATACTGCTGATGGGAGTAAAACTGACACTTTTTCCAGAAAATAAGTTGAAAATACACACGAGGAGCTATAAACAAATTCATATTCTTTGACCCAATAATTCTACTTCTGAGAGTCTACCTTAAGGAAATAATCCAAAATATGGAAAATATTCATTTAGGAACAACATATCAGTATACTATTTATCTGACTGAAAACCTAGGAATAATATATTCAATAATAGAGGAATAAATAGTCAAGTAAGAACTGGCATATATACCCGTTCTAAATCTGGCTACTGATCATTTATTTTTTTTTAATATTTGTTTATTATTTATAAATTCTTTATTTATTTAGAGCTCTGCATTTATTGGGTGTTTCCTTATGCCAGGCACTGTGGTAAACACTTTACAGCCTATCTTTCTTTTCATATATCTATGGTCTTTAAGAGGTGGGAGCTATTGTTTGTTTCTTTTTTTTTGTCCGCGCCACGTGGCATGTGGGATCTTAGTTTCCCAACCAGGGATTAAACCCACAACCCCTGCATTGGAAGTGCAGAGGCTTCACCACTGGACCGCCAGGGAAGTCCCTGGCTATTGATCATTTAAAATGTGGCTAGTGCAACTGAAGACCTGAATTTCACATTTTATTTAATTGTAATTTAAATGTAAAAAGCCACATGTAGCCAATGAGTGCATGGAATGTGGTTAGTGTGACTGTGGAACTGAATTTTAATTTAATTTAATTGAAAAAAAATTCAAAATGGAAGGAATGTAAAATATTTTTCTGCTAAACACAATTTTATTGTTTTGGTAGGCTACATTTCATTTTGACTGTTGACAATTTAGTGACTGAGCTGTGTTATAAATGTAAAACAGACACCAATTTCAAAGACTTAGTATAAAAAAAGAATGTTAAAATATAATTAATTTTATATGATTACATGTTGAAATGAGAATTATTTTAGATATCTGAAGTTAAATAAAATATATTAACATTAACTTTAGCTGTTTCTTTTTACTTTTTTAATGTTGCTACTAGAAAATTTAAAATTGTTTATGTGGCTTGTTTTTTTTTTTTTTTTTTTTTTTTTTTTTTTTTTTTTTGTGGTACGCGGGCCTCTCACTGTTGTGGCCTCTCCCGTTGCGGAGCACAGTCTCCGGACGCGCAGGCTCAGCGGCCATGGCTCACGGGCCCAGCCGCTCCGCGGCATGTGGGATCCTCCCAGACCGGGGCACGAACCCGTGTCCCCTGCATCAGCAGGCGGACTCTCAACCTCTGCGCCACCAGGGAAGCCCTATGTGGCTTGTTTTGTATTTCCATTGGATAGTGCTATTCTAGAGAATACTTTGAAGATAATAAAAGTGATTATGAAAATAAGTGGCAAAGTGGGAAATGTTTATAATACACAAATATTAAATGAAACATTAAGATGTACAAGTAGTATGTACAAAATACGGTTATAAACTATATTATATCAATAGGAAAAGAAAACTGGAAGAGAATATACCAAAAGCAAAAATGGTTAAATTTCAGTAGAAAAATTATGGATAATTTTAATATTTTTATTTTTCAAATTTCAGTGAAGTGGTTTGATTACTCTCTGATAAAAATTATTTAAAAGATAAAAATATTTTGTTCACTTGAATTAAATCTCTGTTCAAAGAAAAGATGTTTATAAATAGTGAGAAGTTTAGTTCAAAAAACAAGAGTAAGAACAGATCAAGAGCTGGGAGTAAGTCTATTATTTCTTCAAGTAGATAGACGGCTTAAAAAGGAACAAACTAAATATGAAGTGACTTTAGTAAATATAAACCACTATTCATAGAAGCAAAAGAGAAAAAAAGAAGAATGTATAGTACCAGAAAAATATTTGGACAACTAGAGAACCCCACTAAACCTAGACTATAACTGATGAGGGATGGCTGAGAGTACCAGATGGTGTATCTCAAGATGTACCACAGTTGTCTATTCTAAAGAACATAATTAGTATGTTTTCCATGCCATAGTAATACTAGTCAAGACAATGGGTTGAGAGAAAGAATAAATTAGAAGCCAAAAATAACAAATACAAAAACCATATAGCAAGTTTTCTTCCCTTTAATGAGTCCTACATGTTTTGCAAATCTCTCATAGAGTATAAAATCTATTTCCTTGTAGGAGTGTGAGGATCAAATATGAATTTTTTTTTTTTTTGGCTGCGTTGGGTCTTTGCTGCTGGGCGTGGGCTTTCTCTATTTGCGGTGAGCACAGGCTACTCTTTGTTGAAGTTTGAGGGCTTCTCATTGTGGTGGCTTCTCTTGTTGCGGAGCACGGGCTCTAGGCATGCGGGCTTCAGCAGTTGTGGCTCACGGGCTCTAGAGCGCAGGCTCAGCAGTTGTGGCACATGGGCTTAATTGCTCCGTGGCATGCAGGATCTTCCCGGACCAGGGCTTGAACCTGTGTCTCCTGCATTGGCAGGCGATTCTTAACCACTGTGCCACCAGGGAAGCCCCAAATGTGAATTATTATAAAACATACTTCCTATTTGCTTGTAAGGAAAATGACTTTGACAAACATTAAGATAATGTATAAATTGTTTACTATTACAATGTTATGATATGCACTACTTCATAGCAATGACAGCAAAAGAATCACTACAAGAAGAAAGCCAGAACAAATATACTAGTGATGCTGTAATGCTTATGTTACCACTGACTGAATATAATGCATCAATGGAATAGGATAATTCACCAAGATCTTCCTGCCTGTGTGGCTCCTTTTGGAAGCATCAATGAAATCACCTATTCCACATATATTTTAATCTTTTTCAGGATTAAAAAACCTGCAATCTTACCTATACCATGAACATACATGTCAGCTTTTCTTCCATCCGAAATAAACACCTCAAAAAGCATGTAATAGGAGGCAGCAAGACATAGTAGAAAGAAGATGGGTTTTAGGGGGACATACACGAGGATATTTATCACAGCTTTGCTGAAAGTAAAAGGAGTGTGAGGCATTCTGGGAGTCTATTTCTAGGGGAAAAGATACAGAAAATGTGGTGAATGCACACTATTATATAAAGATTTAAAGTAATATATTAGAAACACATACATCATATTGTATATAGTTCTCCTTTTATATGTTGTGTATAATGTACACACATGTACGCATACCTAAAACATCATGATACACTTTTCAAGGATGCAGGACACATATCAAACACATTGGAGTACCCATGGTGGGGAGGAGAATAGGATTAGGGATCAGGAATGATAGGAAAAACTAAAATAATAAGAGAGGAGCCATACCTAAGCCAAATAATAATAATCCGTCAGGATCTGAGATGGATTCACTCAATTCTCAGCACCAGAGTTTAAACAAACTAGTGTACTTATTTTTAACAGTTTTGCCAGTCTTGGTACTTATTAGACACATGACTTGTGTTATGTAACTTCCCTACGTCTCATTGTTCTCATCTAAAAAATGGGAATAGTAATGGCTATTAAGGTTGGTGCGAAAATTAAATGAATGCTTAATATAGTGCCTGGTATGTAGCATGCATTCCATACATATTAACACTGTATTAACATTATTTCTGTAGTAATATCAAGACCATTAGAACGTTTTGTTTTTCCATTAATGTTGAGTTCTATGTTATAGCTCTTAGTTCTAATGCTTATCAAAATTATGCTTTTTAACTTGAATATAGAGCTTGGTATTTCCTTTGAAATACAAATACATAAAACAAGATCCATCATTCCCTTTCCAAAAGCTCTCCTTGCCTCCTCTCTCTCCTTGATTTAATCATCCTATATCCTGCTGACAGATTAATCACCCTGATCACTCTTCTTTTACTAGTAAATTAAATCCAAATGCCTCACACCCCAGCATTCAAAGCTCTCCACAATAGTACTCCAATGTACAGAGCATAGCAGCTGTAACCTCTATCCTCTACAATGTATGTCCTTGCTTCAGTCATACAGAATGATTTGCTTCCCCCCAAATAAATCTTCTGAGTCTTTATGTTGTTTCTTCTATCTGAAATATCCACTACTTCCACCTGTTGGAATTTCACCCCTCCATCAAGGTCCACTTAAAATCGAACTTTCATCCCACAAAGTCTTACTGCATTCCCACCAACAGATGTATTCGTTCCTCTTTGAACTTCCATAATATGTATTATGAAATAAATAACCAAGGGTATTTATTTTATTAAAATAAGCAACTTGCATTTGTCTTACCTCCAAACTTCATTGTAACCTTAAGGGCAAGAGTACTTTTTATTTTTATGTTTGCTATAGCACAAAGAACAGTGTACAGTGTACAGTTAATTTAAAAATATCTGATTAAATTCTTATTGAGATTCTACATAAATTCCCATGTAACTGAAATGCTATTTTGTTTTTGTTATTTTTCTTTTCTTTTTAAATTTTTATTGGAGTATAGTTGATTTACAATGTTTTGTTAGTTTCAGGTGTACAGTAAAGTGAATCAGTTATACATGTATATATATCCACTTTTTTAGATTCTTTTCCCATATAGGTCATTACAGAGTATTGAGTAGAGTCCCCTGTGCTCTAAAGTAGGTCCTTATTAGTTATCTATCTTATATATAGTCGTGTGTATATGTCAATCCCAGTCTCCCAATTTATCCCTCCCCCCTTCGCCCGGTAACCCTATGTTTGTTTTCTACATCTGTGACTCCATGAAATGCTATTTTGGGGAAAAAAAAAAAAAAAAAGGACTGCTGCATTTTCACATGTTAAAGGAAGAGTATATTTATTTTAGAGTTGGACAACTCTCTAGCTCAAAGAATCTGAACTTTCTTAGTTCACAGCACCCTTAGTGAATAAGTAACTTTTACATGATGCCCTAAGAAATACCTAACAGTTCTATTTTTTGTAACAGTCAGGTCTGAACAACTTAGTAAGTACTGATAATCTTAACAACTTAATACCTGGTTTGAAAAAATAATGTATATAAATTGAAAAAAAATTTTTTTTACTTCATTCAAAAACCACCACAACACTTACTAATGGGATATGGTGCTGATGATGGGCACTGCACAACTCTTCAAGCCTTGGATTCTAACTGAATAGTGCAACCCTCATTTCCTGTTCTGCACTAATTTTCAGGATTTTTTTTTAAAATCACAGCAACCATTCCCAAAGATAGGACATCATCCCAAAGGAATGCATCACAATCTGATATTGAAGATATGCATTACCCTGATATATAAAATACCCTATGGAACTCTTGTGAATTTGTTGCAGGACCGTGGGGTGTCTCAGTGTACAGTCTGGGAACCGTGGCTCTAGTTGAAGAAAATACCATGATAAGCATTTTTATTTGAGAGAGCTAAAGCCCTTCTTGGGCATGATTCAGAGTATTTAGAAAATGTCAGTAATTTACTCTGCATGAGACAACAGAAGTAAATCGGAGTTTAAGGGTGGCACTCTGGAGAGCAGAGGTAAGAGGATTTTATGAAGAGATGGACCCCAATTAGACGATAGCAATGGGATACCCTGAAGGTAAAATATGGCCAATGAAAAACTGCCTTTGGCTGGGATGCCCTAACAACTTTGGTAATGCTGATACCTAGTAAACAATTTTAATTTGTTTCTTATCCTATATAATGTTATAATCTCTCTCCATTAACTTAAACCTTCCATAAAAATTAGTTCTTCACTTCCCAAACAAATATGTACAATTTTCTGTTCTGCTCAATGAAGTTTGGATCTAAGAATTATTAACTCTTTGTCCCCAAATCAAATGTCCTATCAATTACATCTTTAGAAATTCTTACAACTATACTCTTTCCCATTAATATGTATACAACATTAGTATTAATCTTCCATTAATACAACCCTCATTTGCCTTGTAAACATTACTGCAACAGTTTCCTGTTTTGGCAAAGTTCCTTTGCTCAAAAACCTTAAATGGCTCATTTCCTAAACAATAACATCTCAAATTTCTGACATGGCATCAAAAACCCTGTAATTATGACAGTAATCTATCTTGTCTACATTTTCTCTGATGATCCACCTTCAAGAAACTTTTACACTGACCACACAGAGCTTCTAGCTAGCTTAAGCACAAATTCTATATTTCCCTATATCCTCTCCTTTGCTGGCGATATTTATTCACTCTGTAGAATCTGTTCTTCACCTTCCACTTGGACAACAAAAGCAAAGATTGCCAAATGTTTTCTGTTAAAGGTCCAATAGTAGGTATTTTAGATTTGTGGGTCATATGATCTCTACTGCAACCACCCAACTCTGCTGTTTTAGTACTAAAGTGGGTATATACAATACATATAAGCATGAGCATGACTGTGTTCCAATAAAACTTTATTCACAAGAACAGACAGTGAGCCAAATCTGGCCCAGGTGACATATTCTGCTGACCCATGAACTGAAGGAAAAGAAGGAAATACATACTACCAAGTAAAAATACCACTCAGATAAAAGGAATATTGAAGAGAAAAATTAATAGGAAATCCAATATAGTATGATAATGACAGTTAGCTTCCTCAAAAGAATAAAGAGCATGAAGAAATTGAATGTCAAAGTGGGCTTAGAGAGGAGAAAACAATATACAGTTGATCCTTGAACAACAAGAGTTTTAACAGCGCAGATCAACTTATACGTGGATTTTTTCCCAATACATGTGAAAGCACTGCATGATCCCCAGTTGATTGAATCCATGGATACATATGCATGCATGTGGAGGGTCAACCGTAAAGTGATATGCAGGGTTTTTTTAAAAATTTTTATTGGAGTATAGTTGATTATATGCAGGTTTTTGACTACATGGGTTGGCACCACTAAACTCCCACATTGCTCAAGGGTAAACTGTAATTATATTTCCTGATGTCCTCCCCTGAAATGAGAACACAGACTATTTTGAGGCTAGCACTAAATCAACACAAGTTACTTACACTTGAGTAGAAGACTCAATTTCCAAGGGATACAAGTTATCTTATTTTCGTAGTTGCTGCTCTCTATCTCCACCCCTCAACCCCACTCAATGCTTCTCCCTAGGTGCCTCTGAAGATAACTGTTGAAAACAGACCCTCTAGCTGCCATAAGCTAGGCAGAAACACTTATATAATTTTTATACCCTGAGTGTTCTTTTCTGTTGGGAGAAACAAAAATTGTCAAGTGGTAGAAAGCTAATCAATTTTTTGAAGACTTTTTTTTTTTTTTTTTTGTGGCCACCCCATGTGGCATGTGACATCTTAGTTCCCTGACCAGGGCTCGAACCCACATCCCCTGCATTGGAAACACTGAGTCTTAACCACTGGATGGCCAGGGAAGTCCCTTTGAAGACTTTTTTGAACTTTCAGAAATGAATCATAATCATGGTAGAACCACAGGGTTTACAAACCAGACAACTGTGGACTAGAATTAAAATGTATGCCTTCTTTGATGTACTGCAGAGAATCCTCTTTTAACTCAAGCTCTGGCCTGCTTTTTGGCAAATTATTGAAACAAACACCTGCTGTTCCTGCATTTTTAATAAGTGGCACAAATGAAGCTATGTTTCTTTGTTGTTATTTTTATGTATAAGTGACAACTGGAGTAGTATTTCCCCTAAAATATCTAAAATAGTAGCAGATAATAGAGCAGCATGTCATAGCTTAAAAAAAAAGTGACTGGGCTAGAAATTCAGGATTTCAAGTGCTGGTCTAGGTTTTGGACAAGCTACCCTGAAATACTTGAGTGATATATTTAATCTTGATGAACTTCAGTTTCTTCATGACAGGAGAATGGGTAGATGATCTTGAGAAGCCCCTCCATCTAAAAAATTCTGGAATTCAGTTAGGTTTTAAGTTAACTGATTTTTTTCCCAATTGAGGTGAAATTCACATAAAACAAAACTAATCATTTTAAGGTGAACAATTTCATGTTATGTGGTCATATTCATAATGTTGTACAACCATCACCTCTATCTAGTTCAAAAGCATTTTCATCACCGCCAAAAAGAAACCCCATAGCCATTTAGTTACTCCACATTGCCCCTAGCTCCTGGCAACTACCAATCTGTTTTCTGTTTCTGTGGATTTACCTATTCTGGATATTTCAAATAAATGGAATCATACATTATGTGATCTTTTATGCCTGGCTTCTTTCACTTAGCATAAGATTTCTGAAGTTCATTCATATTGTAGTACATAGTAGATTTATTCCTTTTTATGGTCGAATAATATTGCATTGCATGGATATACCACAGTGTGTTTATCTATCTGGCTATGGACATTTTTCTTGCTTCCATATCTGATTTTTTTTCCTGTGGATTAAAGTTAATACAATTGTACATTCATGCTGCGGTGGTAACAACTTTCACATTATTTGTTTGACTGCTTTTCTCAGTTCACTCTTTCATGATACAAACACAAAGGCACAATCCATAGGACACTTACCTTTATAATAGTTTTAAACAAATGTGAAGAATAAATTTTAAGTATTAAACAAGATATTCGAATATGGATCAACTTGAATATATTTTCATTAAAGAAAATATTTCTACTTTTCAACACTGTCTCATTTTGATGATTTTTAAAATAATTTTGGAAGCAATAAATAACATAGAAAACATGTACATATTGAAGTTGTACTTTAAAAAAGATCTGGGGGTTTCCCTGGTGGGGCAGTGGTTGAGAGTCCGCCTGCCGATGCAGGGGACATGGGTTCATGGGTTCATGCCCCGGTCCGGGAAGATCCCACATGCCATGGAGCAGCTGGGCCCGTGAGCCATGGCCGCTGATCCTGCGCATCCGGAGCATGTACTCTGCAGCGGGAGAGGCCACAACAGTTTGCCTGTGTACTGCAAAATAAAAGATCTGAAGGGATATTCTGAGGGAGGGTGTCCCTTTTATCCAGAAATTGACAACTCTTAGTGAGCCACAAATGCAACTTATAACTTGTGATTCATGTAAGTAATTAATTGAGGATTTAGTGAAAAATTTAAAAATACAAAATTCTATCTAAGATGGAAAAGTTCATGAAATACATAAACCAGGCTCTGAAAGAAAAGGAACAGAGAACACAAGTGATCTGTAAGAAACTACACTGAGATGGTTGTTCTTTTGGGTCATATTTTATCTTGAAGTGATCTTTTAGTTGTTACTTAATGTAATGCAAAGTAGTGATTTCTCTCCCTTACTACTGGACACAGTTGTTTTAAATCTGAGCTCAAAAATGGAGAAAATGCAACTATGCAAAAATAAACAATTGCTTGTTTATTTCTATAAACGTATTACTTTATAAATGGAAAATGACTAAGCTGAAAGCTATTGCTTTATCATTCTGAGTGGTCAGTGTTTCTGTTTTTGATAAAAGCCAAATTTCAAACCATATTCTGTGACATAGAAAAGAGCTAAACTGCCAGTAAATGCACTTACATTGACTCTGACATTTTCTTCTTAGGTGCTTCCAGCATGTCGAAAGGAGAGGATTGCTTTTAGACTTGAATAATTTCTTTATTGCTGAAGCCAACCCTGATTGCTGCCAGATTAGTATCTATCCACTCATAACAGTACAGTAGCACAAGAAGTCAAAAAGGTATAGATAGCCCTTAGTGCTAGATATGAAAGCTTCAGGACATTAGACGCTTTGGATGTTAATTATCTTATTTTCAGATATCATATATCACTTGTACATTACTTGTCTTCTGGTTGTTATTGTTACATGATTTGATATAATTTTTAAAATAAGAAAACTGACTAAAATGCATATTTAACACTGATATAGGACAGCAGTTCTCAAAGTGTAATTCTCAAATCAGCAGCTTCAGTATCACCTGGAACTTCCTAAAAATGCAAATTCTTGGTCCTACCCCAGACCTCCTGAAAGAGAAAGTGTGGGAGGGACACAGCAAACTGTTTTCACAAGCCCTCTAGGTGATTTTGATGCATGTTGAAGTAAGAAAACCACTGATTTAGAATAATGAAATGCCTACTCATTACCCTTAAGACTTTTATTCCATCACAGAGCAACTCAAAATCTTTATGAAGATGGCAAAAAGGGGGGGGGGCGCCACAAAATATAAAACTTGGCTGTAGTGGAGGAAAAAGGGCTGTGTTTCTTTGTTCCAAGAGGTAGTGCTGATATTATCTAGATTAAAAAAAAATCAGAATTAGTTTCCCTGAAGCTATGGCATTGGCCTGAACACATCCTGCTATTATCTGATTTATATACTGGGCATCTGAGTAACTTCCCATGAAAACAGGGCTCTGCAGTTAAAAATATTTGATCTATAAACCCATTCTGCAGATATGGAAATTAGAGCCCAGAGAGGTTGCTCTATTTGCCTGTCATACAACTAATGATGTGAGGAGGCACTTCCACTCCAGTCTACTGACTTGGATGTCTGCTTACTTGTTTATACACTCCACAATTCATGTTCCACAATTAATGAGGCAACTTTGAAAAAAAAGAATGAGGGAAAATATAACTCAGAACAGGTTAAGACTGCGTGGGAATGGACCTAGAGACTGTCATACAGAGTGAAGTAAGTCAGAAAGAGAAAAACAAATACCATATGCTAACACATATATATGGAATCTAAAAAAAAAAAAAAAAAACGGTTCTGAAGAACCTAGGGGCAGGACAGGAATAAAGATGCAGATGTAGAGAATGGACTTAAGGACATGGGGAGGGGGAAGGGTAAGTTGGGACGAAGTGAGAGAGTGGCATGGACATATATACACTACCAAATGTAAAACAGATAGCTAGTGGCAAGCAGCCGCACAGCACAGGGAGATCAGCTCGGTGCTTAGTCTTTCATTGAAGAATACACTGATAAATAGACTGAACTTGCTACTGAGGAGTTGTTGAGGACAGTATAGTCTCCTGTATTAATCAGTGTTCAATATGTTAAACACCACATGAGAATGTTTTAGAAAGTGGCTATTAAAAAGAATGCTTAAACTATAAAATAACTACAAGTAAAAGGAGAAAAATCACCAATTTCCACTGCAAGATTTTCTTATATTCATGCCCCACCACCATTCCACCATGAGGCCTTGAGGAGAGCAAAGGTAGTTTGAGAGAAAATGTTGGGTAAGGAGAAGAAAGCTGGTTACTGATCCTCAGGTCAATCTAAAACCACTGTCAGAAAGATGATATCCATCCTAAATATGAAAATATTTAATAGGTATCCAGGTAGATCAGAGGAGGAATTTAAAAGCACAAAAATTTGAAGCGGCACTCTATGAAATGCACACTTTCTAAGGGAGAAAATAGGCAAAAAAGAAGCCCCTTTGGCAATTGAGTCATGAAGAGAATAAGAATCAAAAGGGGCAAAATTTAGGGTTTTGAAAGAGAGCACAAAAGCAGGAGAACTCACAGTCCCTAACCCCTTCACAAAACAAACCCACTGAAAACAACTCCTGCCCCCCACCTCCAAACAAATCCACTAATAAATCTGCACTTTGATATACTGATGGAAGAGGACACTATTATACCAGGAGTTATTTAAAGCACCATAATAACACACACACTCTCTCTCTCTGAATAAGAGACAGAGTAACAGATAGCTAGCAAACATCAGAAGTGAAAATCAACACATTTCAACTAAGGAAAATTCCACAAAGGAAAACCAACCATGAAACAAAAGAAAATAACAATTTAGTACCACAAATGGAATTAAGTATACTCAAGCAAGCATCTGACGATATGAAAACTTACCACAAATCTGAAGTTCAAAAACTTAAGAACAGAAATAAACAAAACAACAAAAAAAGACTGGATTGAACTCAAGAATGAAAAAGGAAGACAAAGGTTTCTCAAGAAAGAATAAATTCAAATGAAAATGTAATAACGGACACCAAAAAAAAAAAGACAGGAAAGTAAAAGAGAATGAAATGAAATAATAAGGAAGTAAAAAGAGACAGATGAAAATAAAGGAAAAGGAAGACAGAAAAAGGAGGAATAACATTCATATTGTTTGAATCCCTAAAAAAATAATACAAGTGGACAGAATTAATATTTAAAACTATAGTCCCAGAAAACTTTTGAAAAATAAGAAAGGACCTGATTCTAGACATTGAAAGAGCCCATCGGATAGCTGGGAAACTTAATAACCAACAGTGAGCAACCTAGAGATATATCAGAGTAAAACCATTAGATTTCAAGAATAAAGACAAAATCTTCCAAACATCCAGTCAAATAACTTGAAGACAAGATAATTAGAGTGGTATGAGACTTTTCAAAACTAACATGTAAAGCAAGGCAACACTAAAATAGCAAATTTTTAAAATCTCAATGAAATAAAAAGTCAATCAAGGATTTTTATATACAGCTAAGCTGTCCCTTGAATATATTAAGACTACAGAAAAACTGCTTCAACACACAGAAATTAGGGAATTCTGTACCCACGAGTTTTTCTGAAAAATTGTTTAGAGGAAGAGTTTGAAAATGGGGGTGAACATTAAAAATATATACATGTACATCTATAACTAAAACAAAAACAGGAATAAATATAAAAGACTAAAGTACACATTTTATATGTTGGGAGAAAGTAGAAATAATGTAACTAACAAAGGGAAGAAAAGAGAGAGAAGAAAACAGAATAAGCTCAACACAGGCGATAGATGAGAGTTACAGGATACCAATAAAACCAGATAAACCAGACAGTAACAGGTTAAATAAGAGGACTTGGAAAAGAACATTAGAAAATGTGTAAGTATAACAGTAATCACTAACACCAAAATATAAATAAACTCAATAAATACACACAAAACATTTAATTTTTAATTTACAAAGTTTTGGTTTTTTTCACAGGCAAACTTAATAAGTGAACTGAGTAATAACATTCAAAAAAGTCATTTCTTCTCTCTAGGCAGGACTACACATACTCAATGAGCAACAAACACCACTGTTTCTGGCAAATAGTAGGTGATTCATAAATGTATATGGAAATGAGATAGATCATTGTTTTTGGCAAATGTTAACAGTATGTTATTATTTTACTTTATTTTTTTAAACTGTTTTTCTTTTTTTAACTTATTTAATTATTTTTATTTTTGGCCGTTTTGGGTCTTCGTTTCTGCACGAGGACTTTCTCTAGTTGCAGCGAGCGGGGGCCACTCCTCATTGCAGTGTGCGGGCCTCTCACTGTCGTGGCCTCTCCTGTTGCGGAGCACAGGCTCCAGACACGCAGGCTCAGTAGTTATGGCTCACGGGCCCAGTTGCTCCGTGGCATGCGGGACCTTCCCAGACCAGGGCTCGAACCTGTGTCCCCTGCATTGGCAGGCAGATTCTCAACCACTGCGCCACCAGGGAAGCCCTGTTATTATTTTAATTGAAAAATGCTGCCAAAAGCAATGCCATATTTTGCTCTGATCAAGTAGAATATTACCCATCTCCAACCATAAAATATTATTGATTCTTAAATACT
The DNA here is from genome assembly GCF_949752795.1 of Hyperoodon ampullatus. Classification (NCBI taxonomy): domain Eukaryota; kingdom Metazoa; phylum Chordata; class Mammalia; order Artiodactyla; family Ziphiidae; genus Hyperoodon; species Hyperoodon ampullatus. The sequence continues at coordinate 63,476,044 of NC_136914.1, read as the reverse complement.
TATTTAAATGGATTAGATCATTAAAAGTCAAAGATTAAGGAAAACTTCATTTATTATAGCTATTTCTAACTACTGACAGACTTTAATGAGAGATAATTGAAAGATATGGAGTTGGTTTGTTTTTTTTTTAATATTTATTTATTTATGCGGCTGCGTCAGGTCTTAGTTGGGGCATGCGGGATCTTCGTTGTGGCATGCATGTGGGATCTAGTTCCCAGACCAGGGATCGAACCCAGGCCCCCTGCATTGGGAGCATGGAGTCCTAGCCACTGGACCACCAGGAAAGTACCCATGGAGTTGGTTTTAAGATAGCATTTCTGATGCCAGAGTATAGACATTTCCTACAGTCTCTTGTCAAAAATTACCTCAAAGTAATAAAGAGAATGAGAAACTAAAACAAAACACCTTTGTAAATAAAACTAGAAGATACTGACAATCATGGGTTATAATATCTAAAGGCAGAAAGTATACAGAGAAGTAGTACCTAGATTAGCAGAGTAAAGAAAGCTAAAGTATAAATGCTGGCAGAGATTCCAACAAGAAACAAGCTGATTCATCCAAAGAACCCTGTGAAGTCCAGGAAGTGGTAGTACCATTTATCTAGTGGGGCTGAAAAATTGGGGAGATGATTAAGAGTTGAACTTACAGATTCCCATTCACACCCCATAGAGCCAAATATCTTTACTGATTTCCTCCATTATCTCTGAAGGACAATGGAGGGAAGGTATGCTAGGAAAGAACTGGAAAGGCTTCAAGTTCAGGAACTCCAAGCATAAAGGAAGATAGGATTCAGGATGAAGTGCTATGCTGAAATCAGGCCAAGGTGAAGGTGGTTATGGGCAAATCTGTATACTAAATTGTCAGCCCTTCAGACACTTTTCCTGGCTAGCATTCAGGCTCAAGTTCACCCAAACAGAAAACTGGAGGATCCAATCTACTCTGGAGAAACTAAATAGCCCTGGAAAGACACAAATTACCTCTCCCATGAAAAAGCTTTTATTCCAATACTCTAAGGTCAAAACGTCCCATCTTGTGCAAAGTCTAATGAGGTATTTAATGCATCACTCCTAAATACAAATGGACAACCAGGATTAACAGATACTTGAGAAGAGTCTCCAACAAAAAGTGAAGATATAAAAAGGGAATCCCAATGAACAGAAAAAATAGGGGAAAAAAAAAATCAAGAGAAAAAGAATGAGAATAGTAAAGGGTCATTCCAGGAAGTCAAATTTCTATCACAAATTGCAAAAAGAAAGAATAGAAAAATTGTAGGAAGGAAATTTTAAAAGAAATTACATTTTAAAATTCACCAGAACTTTCTTTTTTTTTTTTGCGGTGCGCGGGCCTCTCACTGTTGTGGCCTCTCCCGTTGCGGAGCACAGGCTCCAGACGTGCAGGCTCAGTGGCCATGGCTCACGGGCCCAGCCGCTCCACGGCATGTGGGATCCTCCCGGACCGGGGCACAAACCCGTGTCCCTTGCATCGGCAGGTGGACTCCCAACCACTGCGCCACGAGGGAAGCCCCACCAGAACTTTCTTATTGTCTAGATTTATAGGAACCAGTAAGGTTAACACAATGAATTAAAAGAGACCTATGCCATTACTACTTATCAGGAAATTTTAGAAAACCAGAGATAAAGATAGATTATAAATGCTTTTAGAGAAAAATCAGATCACATACAGTAGCTTAGGAAACAAATGAACTGAGACTTCTCAAAAACATTTCAGGTTAGAATACAATAGAGCAATTATTTCAACATTCAAAATGAAATATTCTTTCTAGAATTCCATATGCAGCCAAACTATTAATCTAGAGTGAGAGTAAATGGTAGAGATTGAAATATTAGGTCTCCATGTATTTATCTCCGTTGTATTTTTCTCAGAAAGTTAACAGAGAATGTGTGCCTTTCAAACAAGAATTTAACTAGGGAAGAACTCACAGGATTCTAGAAACTAAGGATTCAACACAGATCAGAGATGAAAGGAATTTCAGGATGATAGTGAAGGAAAAGTAAAAGCTTGAAGCATAGAAATGAAGGGCCTCAGAAGCAAGGTCTTCAGGAAAAAAAGAAAAAAGGAAGTAAAAAATTACTACTACCTTCTTTAAAATATGAAGTATATAGTGTAAAAAGGAAAGAGGTCAAGTATTTTAAAGCAAATCTTTGAATGTAAAAATGTTTATAAAGGCAAGATGGCAAAATCTTAGTAATTGTTGAACCTTAGTAATGGGTAGATGTGGATTCACTATAGAACTTTTGCAATTCTGTGTGTATCTTTGAAAACTTTTGTAATAAAATGAAAATTTAAGGAAATGGAATGCACCAAATGAAATGACATTTTATTTACTTAACAAACACTCATTGAGTAAATTCTGTCTACCAGGCACTGTGAAAAAATGCACTGTATGATCTTTATCTCAGATTAGAACTATCAAGACTTTTATAAATAGCTTAAGTAGTAAAGAAATGTTTTTTCCTTATGCTCATTTTAAGCTGACACAGTAATATTTAACTGATAAAAACTTACTATTAGAATCCTATGGGGTCATTATTTTGGTGACTCAATGTGTCATATTTTTGAAATAAAAAGAAGACATTACATTCCATAGAAGTATACAATTCCTGTAAGTAACAACTAAAAATTAAAATAGCCAGAGATCTACGGGTGCAAATCTGATTGAATATCTGATATCTCAGTGTGTACAATACTACTTCTATCCTAGGAAGCTATCTGTGAGTTAACAGAGAAAAATCAACAGAATTCTCAAGCTAGAGGAAGCTTTGAGGATCATCTTGTTCAACGCTACCAGCAGAAAACTAAGACAACTAAGACAAAGATGAACTGAGTGACATGCCCAAGGATAAAACAAAACCAAAAAACTTTGTTATTAGGCAGAGATGAATGGTATTGAAATTTTTGGACTTTTGGATCATTTCAATTAGGAGATCTAGGCTGAGACACTAGATCAAAGATGTTTTTCCTCTTATTTACTAGCACTATGAAAATAATTTTAACTATTAGGCTCTGGAGCTTTGTTCTAATTTTGGCAATGTATTCTGGAGATCACATACTGCACAGGGATATAATATCTCTGGTACCATCTAGATATAAAGAGAGAATGTAAACAGACAAAAAGACTGCATTTTCAACTGCAATTTTCTTCTATATAATTTGTGGCTTTGGTAAATCTCTGACAATATTTTGTGGGTTAACATAGTTCTATACTATCATTAATTATATAACATATACCATATGTTGAACTTATTCAAAGTTACTATGTAAGTATCTTTTCAGAAACACATTGATAAAATCAGTATTGCAATGCATGCATAAAGATTTTATTTTGTCAACCATTTATATCTAATTTGGAAAATCTTTTCTAACACATTAAAAATGCTTATTTTCTTCCTTATTTAAATATTTTCCAAATATAGATGCTATGAATTTGAAAAGAAGGAATAAAGGGAAGGAATTCTTAAGTATAGAGATTATGATGGGAAAAATGATTCATTTTCAGAATAATTGGTTAAATGCTCTAACATGTTAAAAAATATGGGCTAAAATATTATTATAATAAGATAACATTAATGTGGGCCATTTGTGATCCAAGAAACTTATAAAAACTCAAATCATTTTATATGATTTTTAAAGAATCTCTTAGAAGAGCATTTCAAACCCCAGTATATTATTCCTATTTACACAAGACTTTTTCCTGCCTGAACTTTGGTGGTCTCAGTAAGTTAGATATATAAGGTGTGTGTTAGGTCTAAAAAAGGAGAATCTGTGAATTCCATTTTGACAAGAGTAAAATGGAAATAGGTTTAATTCTGTGAGTCAGCATTTAGTAGTTATGCACAGAACTTAGGTTGAGCCATCATACTGTGATCCAATTGGAGAATAATCAGAAAAGTATCCTATCCCGTTCTGATTCTGGCACAATAATAGCAGCATTTTCAGGACTAGATGTATCCCTGTTTCAAAGTATGACTTAGGAAACAGAATGCTATCAAAAATGGAATGCTTACAGAAAATGAAGTCTTAAAATCAGAATTCAAATCTAAACATTCTGAAGATTATTTTCATATACATTTACACACACACACACACACACACACACACACACACACACACACACACTCTAATCCACTGTATGTACTACATGTATCTGTACCCTTCCCCAACTCATTATCCCAGCTGGCAATGTCTCCTTTCAGCACTTCTCTAATCTTTATCCAAAATTCATGAACTTCCTTTACTGATGCTAATTCATTGAATTTCTCTTAGTATTCTTTTGACACTTATAAACTCTCTGCTAAGTATATCCTTACCTGTTTCTTCAGCTGAAAGCTACGTTTTATATTGTAGAACTCAGTATCTGATTGAAAACATGACTAAGCATACAAGCAATGTTCTATATGAACTTTCTATATGAACTTCTAATATAGAATGTTTAATTACCTTGTTTTTGAGTCAAACTACTACACTGTGAACTCCTCAGTGGCAGTCCAGTATTATAGTCTTACCCTTTCTTAGCAAAGATCCAGGTTATAACAACAACAGCAGCAGCAGCAGCAACTCTACTTTTTAAAACACTTATAAGTGCTCCAAATATATTAACTCATTTAATCATTACTAAAACTCTAGGAGATAGGTACTATACTCACCCTATTTGATATTTGAGGAGACTAAGGCACAGATGCCACTCACATCAGAAGACTCCCCTGTGCTACAGTGAATCAGGGTATAAACCTGGACAGTTATAGAGATTAGCCACTTTACCACAGCATCTAAATGTTCAATAGTATCTGTTGAACAAAGCTATACACTGAATCCCAGTTAGATAAATTAAATGCCTTTAATGTTTTAAAAGGCCAGTTTTCATTAGCATTTAGATGTGAAATGAAAAACATTTTTTTGATTCCTCCATTTCCAGTATCGGAAGTTTGGAAAATTATTTTTAAAAAGTTACCAAGAGGAAAAAAAAAAAAAAAGTTACCAAGAGGGAAAAATCTTTGCCATATAAACATGATTTCTAAAAATATAACTCACAAATGTTACAAAAGTATACTTAGTGTATTAATTTATTATTATTGCTACCATAGTTGAAAATGTATTTTTTACCTTGTAGGTTATTCCTCAACTTTTGGTTTTGAAAAAATAACAAACTTACAGAAAAAGTTGAGAGAATAGTGCAATGAACACTCTTAGAGCACCTGTATTTACCAACTGCAACATGTTTGACACACGGCTTTTTTTTCCTCCCTGAACTGCTGGCAAATAAGTTCCAAACATCATGACCCTTAAGTCCTTTAGTATTTATCTCCTTAAAGACCAAAGACATTTTCCTATATAAACACAAAATATAACAGTGATACAACAATATTATCTAACATGCAGTCCATAGATAACATTTTCAACCATCTCAAAAATGTTCTTTGCAGCAAGTTCCTTTCTTCCACTGAAAAATTTTTGATGCAGGTTCAATCAAGAATCAACTATTGCATTTGCTTGTCAAGTCTCTTCAGTGTCCCTTATTCTGAAAGACTCTTTCTACCCTCTCCCCTGTGTCTTTCACGAGAGTGGCATTTTTGAGATTCTAGGCCATTGTCTTATGGAATGTTCCAGTCAAAACCGGTTTGATACTTCAGTGTTTTAGGGGATGTACAAGGTCATGTTTTGTACTTCTCACTGCATGCCTTGGGAAACACATTAAGTTATTATTAAAGATGTTATACTGAATCACGTGGTTAGGATAACTCCCTAATCTTTATATAAGGTTCTTTTTCTAACTGATTATATTTAATGACTAAAACTCCTGGTTGGTTAAAAATATATGATTTTTAGATAAGCCAAATAATATGTTGACTGTGAAAGATAATCTTCTGTTAGAGCTTCAATATACTCTTTCAACTGTTCTACTATTTCTTGCAATTTTCTCTTTGGAACTTCCCTTACTTTCATTATTTCAAAAATATGTAAGAGTTATTAATCCTAATTTTGACAACATTTAGAAATATAAAAATTTAAAAATCTTTTCCATTTTTTGTATCTTCCTCAAGAAGTCATTCCTCTATAAAACTCTTAGAGGAAAACATAGGCAGAACACTCTATAACATAAATCATAGCAAGATCCATTTTGATCCACCTCCTAGAGAGATTGAAATAAAAACAAAAATAAACAAATGGGACCTAATGAAACTTAAAGGCTTTTGCACAGCAAAGGAAACCATAAACAAGAGGAAAAGACAACCCTCTGAATGGGAGAAAATATTTGCAAATGAAGCAACTGACAAAGGATTAATCTCCAAAATTTACAAGCAGCTCATGCAGCTCAATATCAAAAAAACAAACCACCCAATACAAAAATGGGCAGAAGACCTAAATAGACATTTCTCTAAAGAAGATATACAGATTGCCAACAAACACATGAAAGGATGCTCAACATCACTAATCATTAGAGAAATGCAAATCAAAACTACAATGAGGTATTACCTCACACTGGTCACAACGGCCATCATCAAAAAATCTAGAAACAATAAATGCTGGAGAGGGTGTGGAGAAAAGGCAACCCTCCTGCACTGTTGGTGGGAATTTAAATTGATACTGCCACTATGGAGAACAGTATGGAGGTTCCTTAAAAAACTAAAGATAGAACTACCATACGTACGACCCAACAATCCCACTACTGGGCATATACCCTGAGAAAACCATAATTCAAGAGGAGTCATGTACCACAATGTTCACTGCAGCTCTATTTACAATAGCCAGGACGTGGAAGCAACCTAAGTGTCCATCAACAGATGAATGGATAAAGATGTGGCACATATATACAATGGAATATTACTCAGCCATAAAAGGAAATGAAATTGGGTTACTTGTAGTGAGGTGGATGGACCTAGAGTCTGTCATACAGAGTGAAGGTAAGTCAGAAAGAGAAAAACAAATACAGTATGCTAACACATAAATATGGAACCTTTAAAACAACAACAACAACAAAAAATTGGTTCTGAAGAACCCAGGGGCAGCACAGTAATAAAGACGCAGATGTAGAGAAGGGACTTGAGGACACAGGGAGGGGGAAGTGTAAGCTGGGATGAAGTGAGAGAGTGGCATGGACATATATACACTACCAAATGTAAAACAGATAGCTAGTGGGAAGCAGCAGCATAGCACAGGGAGATCAGCTCGGTGCTTTGTGACCACCTAGAGGGGTGGGGTAGGGAGGGTGGCAGGGAGATGCAAGAGGGAGGAGATATGCGGATATATGTATATGTATAGCTGATTCACTTTGTTATACAGCAGAAACTAACACACCATTGTAAAGCAATTATACTCCAATAAAGATGTTTAAAAAAAAGTCATTCTTTATCCACAAAGTCATAAAGATAGTCTTCAATGTTACCTTCTAGAAGCTCTGCTGTTTTAACTTAAATATTTAGATCGACAATCCACTTGAAATTGTTTTCTGTGTTTGTTGTAGAAACAGGAATTCAGTTTCATTTTTTATGAAAAAATAATTATCCCAGCAACAGTTATTGAATATCAACCATTTCCTCACCAAGCTACAATGCCAGCTCTTTCATAAATCAAGTTACTATGTATGAGGGGGTCTATCTCTCTCCTCTCTATCCTATTCCAATGTTCTGCCTCTGTGCCAATACCCAATAGTTTGGGTATATGGTAGGCTATGTCACACCTCCCCTCACTTCAGGAGTATCTTTATTTTTTTGGCTTTTGCAATTCCATAAAACTTATGGTAAAGTTCCCCCAAACATTTTAATTTTGATGGTAATGGTATTGACTCTATGGCTCACTGTAGGAAGAACTGACCTTTTTAATGACATTAAAATTTTCAGTTCCTGAATGGTATAAGACTAAGGTATTTGACATTAGACTTAAAATTTTAATGGCCAAAAATAAGAGTACTTCCATAATAGCTGAAAGTGATTAAAAAACTATGGCAAATTTTCCCTAGATATCATCAAGGCTTAACAGAAAAGAAATCTAACATAAAGTGCTTGAGGAGAGTGGTAAGAATACAAGTTAGAAACATAAAACAGTAGAACAGAAAAATAGTTAAAAATATATTTCGAGATAACAGCATTCTCCTTACACTAAACTTCTATTCATATTCTCTCAATAAGCCACAGTAACAACAAGCAATGCAAATAAAATACATGACCATGTCTTCAGTATTACCAGGGCACAGAATAAATAGTAATAGAACTTAACTTTACTGGTGTACCTGTAAAGTAGTTGAAAAATTGCTAAATTGTACCTTTGATAAACAAATTAATCAATGAAAGTACAGTGTATATATGCACAGTTCTTTATGTCTTTAGCCTTATAGTATCTAAAAAAAGTACTGTTTGCCGCCTTATTTAAGTTAGCTCCTTTCTTCCCTAGTAAAGGTACAGTAATTAAAAAAAAAAATCCTTTGGTGAACCAGCAAAAACATCAAGCTACCTAGAGAATTGGAATATGGGACAGAATCAGTTTGACCTCATTAATTCAACTAATGTTTATTAGATAGAAACTAAGTAGTGAATACTAACAGAGGTTCTTGGAATTCAGCAGTGAACAAATCATACCAAATCCCTTTATTATTGATGTTTTCATTCTATTGGATGGAGACAGACAACAAACAAATAAACCAAGAAATACATAACACCAGATGGTAGAAAAATGAAACTGGGTAAAGGAAAAGAGTTACCCATGAAGAGAGAAGAAATATATGTGAGTGTGCAGACTCTTCAAAGCATTATGTAAAGCTGCAAGATAATGAAGCAATGGCCATTCCCTCCTCAAGGAAAGAAACTCCTTAGTTAAAGAATTTTATTTCTGATTAAATTACCAGGTAAGTATAAATGAAATGACAAAATCTTTGAACATAAAAGAACTAGGGGAATATAGTGTCTAGTGACTTTCTGAAGAAATCACTGAGAATAAACTTTAGCAAACTAGAGATGACCTGACTATTATTATGAAAAGTTTGGCAATGAATGTTGATTCTTTTTAACTGTTAAGAATAAGACCAAAACTTTTGGGTGGATTAGTAGTTATGGTTATAGATCAGAATGTAAATGTTATAAAACCTGCTGCATGCATGCTCTATCTTCCTCTCAGTAATTGAGAGAACGGTGAGAAACAATGATATTAACTAAGATTTCCTCTTCTTTCAAAGTCAGGGGTCAAGGAGATTCAGAAAAGCTGATAAACCATGTAATTGTAGTCTAAGTATACTTAAAAATACAAAGGAGAAGGAAAAAAAACACTGTGTAAGAAAAGAGAATGTGGAATTTCTAAGAAGCAACAGTTAACATACAAAAAAACCCACTTAATTATTTTAATGAAGTTACAGATCACAAGGGAATCATTAGAATAAAAATACAAGCCTTAAAAATTTATGGAAAACACACACAAATAAACGAAACCAGGGTGGAAATAGGGGGGTTAGGGAGAAGGAAAAGAGACCATATGAAAGGTAAAAACAAAAAAAACCCTCATAAACAGAAAGCATAATATAAAATTACAGAACCCATCCCCAAAATATCTGCTTTAACAATATATTTTACATAATAAACATGACTGATTCACACAACAAGAGTGAATCTTAAGTGCATTTTGCTAAGTCAAGAAGCCGAATCCAACAGGCTATATATTTTATGATTCCATTTAAGTGACATTCTAGAAAATACCAAACTATAGAGAACGAAAAACAGATTAATGCTTTCCAGGAGTTGAATGGGGGAAGGGATTATTTATAAAGGAGCCATACTTTTGAATTTTTAGGGTGATAGATTTGTTCTGTCTCTATTCTGAATAGAACAGAGAACCCACAAACAAACTCATGTATATGGTCAAATGATTTTTGACAAAGGTGCCAAGTCTACACAACAGGGAAAGGATGGTGTCTTCAATAAATGTCAATGGGATAACTGGATAGACACATGCAAAAGAACAAAGTTGGACTTTTACCTTAAACCGTATATAAAGTAACTCAAAATGGACTGAAGACCTAAATATAAGACATGAAAGTACAAAATTACTATGGGAAAACATGGGGGAACGCTTCATGACATTGAATTTGGTAATGATTTCTTGCATATGACACAAAAAGCACAGACAACAAAAGCAAAAATAGACAAATGGGACTATATCAAACTTCAAATCTTATATCTAATAAGGGATTATTATCCAGAATATATAATGAACTCCTACAACTCAACAAACAAAAAACAATCCAATTGTAAAATAAGCAAAAGACTTGAATAGACATTTTTCCAAAGAAGATATTCAAGTGGCCAATAAGCACCTGAAAAGATGCTCAACATTGCTAATCATCAGGAAAATGCAAGTCAAAATCATAATGAAGTATCACCTCACATCTGTTAGAATAACTACTATGAGAAAAGAAGAAAAGAAATAACAAGTGTCGATGAGGATTTGGAGCAATTGGAACACTTGTATGCTGTTGGTGGGAATGTGAAATGGTAGCCACTATGAAAAAACAGTATGAAGGCTACTCAAAGAAATAAAAATAGAATTACCAAATGACCCATCAATCCCATTTCTGATTATAAATCCAAAAGAACTAAAAGCAAGATCTTGAAGATATATTTGCACACCAGTGTCAATGAAGCATTATTCACAATAGCCAAGAGGTGGAACCAATCTAAATGTCCATCAAGAGATAAATGGATAAAATGTGGTATAAAAATGTGATATGTATGTACAGTGGAATATTATTCAGCTTTAAAAAAGAATGAAGTCTTGTCATATGCTACACCATGGGGAAACCTTGAGGACATTATGCTAAGTGAAATAAGCCAGTGACAAAACAAACAAACAAACAAAAAAAACCAGATGATTCCACTCATACCAGGTATCTGAAACAGTCAAACTCTTAGAAACAGAAAGTAGAATGGTAGCTGCCAGGGGCTGGGGGAAGAAGAGAAGTTGTTGTTTAATGGATATACAGTTTTAGTCTTGAAAGATGAAAAAGTTCTAGAGATCTGTTTCACAACAATGTGCTTATAGTTAACACTACAGCACTGTACATGAAAAAATGGATAAGAAGATAAATTTTATGTTAGGTGTTTTTGAATACACACACACACACAAACAACAAACTAGATGATAAATACACACACCTTATTTGGATTATGATTTGAACAAAACAATTGTAGAATGAAAATTATTTTCACTGAGATGATATGAAAGTTTTAATATGGACCAGATATTTGAATACACTAGGGGTTACTGTTCATGTTGATAACATATGAATGTGGGTAATGGGAATATAGGAGTTCATTAAGCTATTTTATTTTTGTGTATGATTTCAATTTTTCCATAATAAAATGTTCAAATAATTACAGATTTCTAGAGCTGAAAGAAACTTTAAAGATAACCCTATTCACCTTTCAATTTTATGAGAAATGTAGGCCTAGAAAGTTTATTAAACTTGCACATAAAATAGTGACAAAACTATGATTAATACTTAAATACTACTTAATACTACAATACTTTAAATTGTTCCGTTAACAATTATCTCTAAAAATTGAAATGACAGTATGTCATACTTTTTGAAAGGATCCCTAAACATGACTTGTGAAAGTATGGAGAACATAAGTTTATTAAAACTATAAAAGTAAAGGACCTTTGGTTCATTTTTCTTTGAGTTCCTCACCTCAATAACAGTCCGAAGACGTCCCTAATGGGTGGCTTCATAAATAAGAATGGCAATAAGTCAGTTAAGGCACAGCCTTTGTCTTGAGAACGTGAGAGGAGGTTCTTTTTAAGAGGCATAAGTGTACATCTACCTGCTTTCCTGAGGACCTTTTAATCCCACTAGCTACAACACCACCCTCTCCCTCTCCCCAATCAGAATCACTGACCACTTGGGACCCTTGAATAGAAACAGTACTGAAGGGAAAACGGAACTTGAGAAGAGAAGCATAGTTCTGCTTTAACAGTGTAATAAAATACAAAAAGTTAAGAGGAGGAAATTGCCTGTACAGTGCAATGAGAACTAATGAGGAAATGTGGTATAAAGGGAAAAAGATAGGGTACCTGGGTTTAAGAACCAGCTGTCAGTGTCATGAGATGTGACCTCTATCTAGCTGCAAAAAGAAGATAACTTATTTAATAGAGATCAGTTGAGACTGCAAACTCAACTATCACACAGAAATAACTTTTTATATAGATTGTGATTCCAGGGTACTATAAGATCAGCTGATGTTTAAAAAAAATGAATAATGAAAATTAATACTGTCCTTATAAAGGTGTTTACCATGAAAACTGCAAATCGAGAAAAACATAAAATAGAAAGTGAAAAGCTGTCCATAATCCCACTTCCTAGAGATAAAAATGAATAGTTTTACTAGTACTTCTCAACTACTGTTTAAAAAAAAGATTTAATATATTATTCTATAATTTTTACTGTAATGTAGCACTGAATGTAATATGGCAAAAAATTTTATTTTATTCTTTTGGAGTCTAAGTATCAATGACTGGCAATCTGGACTGTGGAATCAAAGACACAAGGAAAGCCCTGGAGATACAAATAATCCATAATTTTAGGTTAATATTTGTTGTGGCTTTGTATACTATCAACTCAAGATAGAGGCGTCCAGACGGTAGTTCAATGTTTTTCACTGTACCAAGTCTAAAGTACGCTAGTAACTCACATTTTCTTTCATACAGACTTACAACAGTGATATAGTGATAGAAGGTTATTCAAAAGGTAAAGGGACCAGTAAAAACATCTATGAATTTTATTTTAATGCTAAAAGATGTCACTGTCCTTTCTTTGAGGTCATTTACCTTCACTGAAATAGTATAATAGATAAAATAATTTTTTTAAAAGGAGGATGGTAATTCTATTGCTGGATCAATAACCTATACTAACAAAAGGGAAAACCTTGACTTCTATCTTTTCCTTCTACATTTACCAAAAATATCTAAAACCATTCATTTAAAAAATATACAAACACATTAACACAATCATATATATTCACTTATCGTCTTACTCCTCTTGGGATTTTAAATAACTAGTTTCTTTATCTACATTTGTTAAATTGGACTGAGGATTTTATTTACTGCATGTAAATACTACTCAATCACCAAATGTCTCATGTAACAGATATTAAATGAAGACATGACATTTCAGCTAATGAAGCAAAGCCATTTATCTTGAAATTTTCTTGCTACAGAAAGAGGAACCTTTAAACATGGCCTTAAGTTTGCAAAAATCAGCAACTTTAATCTATCCACTTTCTTTTGACCTTTACACTCAACCTCAGAAAAATGTTCAGCAACATAAATTCGATCTCTAAAGGCTGCTGCAGATCTCATTTTCTGCTGTTTTTCCATTAGGTATTTATGGGACTTGCTAGTGTTACAAGGGACTAGTAAAACACCAAAGTAATCCTGCAGTTCCTGTGTATGAATTCAGCTTTTCCCTTAGAGATGATAACTTTTTTTCCCCTTGCCCAGGCCTTTTCAGAATCAAATATAAAACTAAGACTATAGGTGTAATGTGCTTTTTTAAGAGGTAGGATGGGTGAGTTAGGACAGGGCAGGGGGAAAGAACATTAACCAGGTTTAGCAGTTCAACTATTGAAACAAAATTTTTTAAGCCATTAAGGTAACTTGTTTCACATTTGTACTAATTGAAATCACAGCATGATTACACAAGATAGAAAATGAATCCAACGAATTCTGAAGTTTGAAGACCTCAGCTGTGTGCATGCCTTCTCTTAGCTGCACAGGAAACCAGCTGCTTCCATTTATGAACTGTATTGAACAAATGTGCTCCAGTATACCCATGACATAATGTGTAACACTATACTTTCAAACAAGTTTGCCAAGAAGGGGGAGGGTGTACAAATATGTTAGTAAGACAAAAGACATTATATATACTTGTTCTTTTTTTTAATGTTAGTAAGGAAAGAAAAGAACTTCAAGCTGTGTTTCTACTAATGTGCCTCAAATTCCATTACAAAATAGAAATAATAGAATCAGTGAACTTAAAAAGACCAGTTTCCTCATCATAAACATAGATGTTTATCAAAGTCTAAGTCTAAACCAAGTCTGACACAAAAAGAAATATTAAATGACTTATCATTCATTCACTGTGGACAAGGGACTGTATCAGCCATAGGACACTGGGCTATGAGACTAAAACTTTCCATAGTTTATATAAAACTGGACCAAATTTTCCCCATCTCAGTTAATGGATGTTCCAACTTTTACTTCTTTCTTTCATACCTTACTTCCAATCCAACAGCAAATTCTATTATGTCTACCTGCAAACTATATTCAGAACAGGATCACTTCTCACCACTTCCACTGCCGATATCCAAGTTCAAGCCACCATATCTCTTCCCTGCATTACTGCAATGCCCTTCAAATTTATCTCCTGTCTTCTATCTTTGCCCCATTCAGTTTCTTGTCCATAGAGCAGCCAGAATAACCTGACTTATATTTTAGTGTAGGGTTATGTTGTTCCTCCACACAAAACCCTCTAAAGACTTTTTATTTCATTGAGAGTAAAAAAATATAAAGTTTTTACTATGGTGTGTAAAGTCATACTCAATATGCCTCTCAACTCTTTCCCTCTATAACTACATCTCCTACTACTTTGCCCATTTCTTACTCCACTCCAGCCAGATTTGCCTCCTTGTTGTTCCTGAAATATGCTATGCTCCCCCCTCACAGTCTTTTTTTTTAAATAAATTTATTTATTTTATTTATTTATTTTTGGCCGAGCTGGGTCTTCGTTGCTGTGCGCGGGCTTTCTCTAGTTGTGGCGAGCGGGAGCTACTCTTCGTTGCGGTACGCAGGCTTCTTATTGCGGTGGTTTCTGTTGTTGTGGAGCACGGGTTCTAGACGCGCGGGCTTCAGTAGTTGTGGCTCGCCAGCTCTAGAGTGCAGGCTCAGTTGCTCCGCAGCACGTGGGATCTTCCCAGACCAGGGCTCTAACCCGTGTCTCCTGCATTGGCAGGTGGATTCTTAACCACTGTGCCACCAGGGAAGGCCCAAAGAGTCTTTATACTTGCTATCTATTCCCTGCGTCTTGATTGTTTTTCTCCCTAAGATGTGCATGACTGGCTCATTTAACTTATTCAATTTTTATTTAAATGTTACCTTCTTGAATGAGACTTTCTCTAATGGGGCTATTTGAAAGTACAATCCCTCTCTCTAGACCCCAGGACTCCTTTGCACTCCTTTTCCATTTTATTTTCCTCCACAGTTCTTATTATCATCTAATATACTATATATTTTGGTTGAAGTCTTTATACACTAAAACGTAAGCTCCTTGGGGGCAGCGATTTTTATTTGTTTTGGTCACTACTGTATTTTTAGCACCTATAAAAATGCCAGGTACATAGTAGGCCTGTAATAGGAATGAATTAAACATATAAAACAATGTTTAAATTTAAGTACATTTCTAAAGGTAAGGTATCTTTTGAACTTATTTCATGTACCTCCTGAATAAAAATGATTAAAAGTTCATGAAATATTCTCTCAAAGTATGATGGAAACAAATATAAAGTAAAACTCTAAAATAATATCATTCCATGAATTGTTTGTTTACAGATTCTTATTTACATAGAGTTAAGAAAACACTTAAATACTATTCTTAAAAAGATGAAAATTTCTAGAAACTAGAACACAAAGGACACAGGAAAATGTGTCACATATAAAATATATCCTAGGTATATTCCTGAAAATTTTCTTACTGGTCACTGTTAGCACAAATGCCTTATATGTATAACTTTGGAAGCACACAATGAACACATGTATACAGGAATCTGTGGGTGTCTATAAGAATAAACCGATTCAGAGTAATCATAAAAGTAATAGCACTTTCTAACTCAGTAAACCGCTTTAATGAGTTTTGCTTATGATTTTTCTCTTATAATATATTTAGGATCTTATATGTTGGCAATTAACAATCTAAAAACATTTCCTTGAGTTTTTAAGTATTTTATTTACACTTTGCCTAATTCCTTGAGGATTAAGGTGTTTGAGAAGAATGTAAAAAAGATAAGATCGGGGCTTCCCTGGTGGCACAGTGGTTGAGAGTCCGCCTGCCGATGCAGGGGACACGGGTTCGTGCCCCGGTCTGGGAAGATCCCACATGCCGCGGAGCGGCTGGGCCCATGAGCCATGGTCGCTGAGCCTGCGCGTCCGGAGCCTGTGCTCCGCAACGGGAGAGGCCACAACAGTGAGAGGTCCGCATACGTAAAAAAAAAAAAAAAGATAAGATCATGACTAAAAGTTAGTGGTAAAGAAGAAAACAGAATAAACCTTTAATGTCATAAGCTGCACAAGAGAGATTTGCTTTTAGTTTTCTAATAACCATGGGGAAAAGGAAAAATACATTGAAACAATTGAAAATGTACAAAGACTGGCAAACTGTAAACAGTATAGAGGTTCTCTGTTTTAAAAATGAGAAGATAAAATAATCACATTAGGTAGAAATTTCTCAAGAATTTCTCAGAAACATGTAGTTTTCCATGTTTATTGATGAAAGCTGAGTCATCACTTTCTTGGAATTCCAGAAGACAGTTTGAAACCATCACAAATCCTTAAATCTGTGAATTATGGAGAAGTTAATTAAAAATTGTTTTTATCCTAAATTTTGTATGAGAGTCATCCTTCTTTAATGTGCATCTCTAAACTTAAAGCTAATCAGTTTTTAACCCTACCATAATCTACTCTTCTCATTGAAAGGTAATTTTTCAGAAAGAATCCAAATTCTCATCATTTCAGAAGGGCAACTGTTATTTGATAAGCCGTAGGGAACAACAAAATATGTCACACTGGATGCTAGATAGTTGATTAGACTCATTCCCCACCTAAAATCATGGCAAAGGTGAGTCAAACTGTGAAAGCTAAATTTGTGAATGGCAAGAACTATCTTGTTCTTTCATTTTGAAGTGGATGACCCACTCAACCATGACTAAACTGTAAGATTTCTACCTGAGAGCCAAAACAAAAATTACTTGGATTTTTGAAATCAGATATGAAACACACATTATTTAATAAATTGCTTTCCGAAACTTCAGTAGTTAATTTTAGGAGAAAATGCAGTCTCTCCATATTTTTTAAAAACTTTTTTCCTATACTGTTTTCTCTGTAGATTGACCTACAGAATTTTAGAAAAGTTCTTCAAATGTACTCTTAAAGAGGTTTTATTTCTCCTGGGAGTGCCATGATAAGACTGTTTTCTTATTATTATTATTATTATTTTTTTTTGCGGTATGTGGGCCTCTCATTGTTGTGGCCTCTCCCGTTGCGAAGCACAGGCTCCGGACGCGCAGGCTCAGCAGCCATGGCTCACGGGCCCAGCCGCTCCGCGGCATGTGGGATCTTCCCAGACCGGGGCACGAACCCGTGTCCCCTGCATCGGCAGGCGGACTCTCAACCACTGCGCCACCAGGGAAGCCCCAAGACTGTTTTCTTACTATGCTGTATAACTTCTCCTCATTTTTCCAAACTGTTAAAATTTTAGTCATGTTTCCTATAATACATCAATAATGTAGATAGACTTTATCTAATTTAAAAAATATATTAATAATACCACATTACACAAAGCAATGTCCTAAATTTGCTGGTGCTTAGGACTTGGAGTTCTGGTATAAAGACAAAACAAACAAACACAAAAGACATATAGCGAAGATTAGATTCTTCTCAAACCCTGTAAAGCATTTGTATAAGATTTAAAACAGATATATACTCTTAAAGTCAAGAACTTTCAAATGCAACAGTTAATCCACATAATAATTCAACAACCAAGATAGGTTCAAAGTTCTAACAGATACCATATGCAACCTGTAGTAAAGCCTGAGTTAAGGTATTTTCAAGCAACAGGATAATTTCATTTTCCATTTTAAGTACCCATTTATTTTTAGTTAACAGGCTATGATATAGCACAAGAAAATGCTGTAATTATTGTACAATAAAACTCTAGTACAGATAAGATATTTTACTATTAGTCAGGAAGCTAAGATTTGGGGAACAATATTGCAAAAACATTTTTTTACATTTACTACAGAAGATAATGCATAATGAATTTACCATTAATTGTAAAAACTCATGAAGTCTAGTAACTGTTAAAATAAATCTAGCTAAGAAAGTAGATGAAACAGCAGGTTATATTTAGCCTAGAAAATGTATGAGTTCCAAATCACCTTCCATTATGTTGAATATTGCTATATGTAAAGCTCTATGTCATTCATAAAGGGGATATATGTTTGCAAGATGTTATGCTACTGCAATAGGAATTACCAAAAAAATTAATACTCAGATAGGGAAGGATCAGAGATGTATCTAAAATTGTTCATATTTTAAATTGGAAGGAAACAATTAAATGAAGTGCAAATAGTACTGTCAGGATATTTTTCCTTTCCAGAATAAAGAATGAAAGTCTTTGTTCTGACAATCATAACAATAGAGGGCTACATAAGCCATTCAGACTAGGAAGGTGAGAAAAGTTTTAAAATGGAATCAATGTACAGATAAAATCAGATGTTAGCTGAGTAAAATAAGAAGTATATTTATTGTTTTTTTGCTAGCAGTTTTTGAGACAAAGAAGCAAGTGTCTGGCAGCTGAACCAAGAGAAGTTGGGAACTTAAATGGCATTATTAAAAGGAAATATTTTCTATTTCTGGTTTCTCAAGTTTAGAGTTGGTTTACTCTAAGGACTTATTCTAAGTATTCCTTACCTTAATCACAGAAGATGTTCTGTAAATTTAAAGACAGAAAACTGGCAACCCCCATCAGCAGTTTTCAATATTACAGTAGCGTCTTTTATTAGAATCTCAGTACTCCTAATTCATTCATCTGCTTGACAGAACTTCCTGGCTAACAGTCCACTGTGATGACATAATTTCTGACAAAGGTATTCTCAATAAAATGGAGACCACCAGGACTAATCATTATAGTTTTACTTTAAATATTTTCTTAAGCTATTTGTAATTCATGGAATAAAAGGAACATTTCAAGCATCGACATACATACACTACTGAATGTAAAATAGTTGGCTGGTGGGAAGCAGCAGCATAGCACAGGGAGATGAGCTCGGTGCTTTGTAATGACCTAGAGGGGTGGGATAGGGAGGATCGGAGGGAGGCTCAAGAGGGAGGGGATATGGGGATATATGTATGCATATGGCTGATTCGCTTTGTTGTGCAACAGAAACTAACACAGTATTGTGAAGCAATTATACTGTGAAGCAAATATAAAGATTTTAAAAAACAAAACAAAACAAAAGGAACACTTCACTAGAACATCCACATCATATCATGTTACCCTGGAGGGACAGCTTGAAAGAGGAAAAGATACGAACAAACAAAAACTTTGCAGATTTCATGTTTGCTAGGGACAATTTTGCTTATACTACAGTTGTTTGCACAGTGTCTAAATTGTACATGCCTATTTGATAAGGCAAATAGGATAATCTGGCACTGAGATGGAACCAATTACACTGAATATAATATCATAACTGAAGTTTTAGGAAAAACTAAGCATCCTTGAATAGAAATCTCCTCATTATTTGAATTATACAAAAAAACTAATGGGGTTAATGAACATCTAAAAAACTACAACCTTTTTACATCCATGCAACTTTTTTGTAAAAAAATAGCAACAATACTACACATATGTGTGAGGTAAGAAATAAAAATCGAACCAACAGGACTTCCCTGGTGGCGCAGTAGTTAAGAATCTGCCTGCCAATACAGATTGGCAGGGTTCGAGCCCTGGTCCAGGAAGATCCCACATGCCGCGGAGCAACTAAGCCCGTGTGCCACAACTACTGAGCCTGCACTCTAGAGCCCATGTGCCACAACTACTGAGCCTGCGAGCCACAACTACTGAGCCCACATGCCACAACTACTGAAGCCTGTGTGCCTAGAGTCTGTGCTTCTGCAACAAGAGAAGCTGCCACAACAAGAAGCCCGTGCACAGCAATGAAGACCCAACGCAGCCATAAATAAATAAATAAATACCAAACCAACAAATTAGATATACTAATAACTGAGATTTCACAACTGCAGAATAACAGACTCATAAGCACAATAAATGAAATAAGCTCCCCACCCACAAAACCAAAATGAGTTTGTGTGTGTGTGTGTTATGTTAGTATCACACAGCTTATGTCAAAAGGGCCTTTGGTACACAGGTGTCACAAGGCTTTTTTGGTTTGTTTGTTTGTTTTCCATTAAAAAAACCCCTGCTTTATCTGTGGTAAGCGTGGGAGAATAATGTTCAAAGAGCACTCAACAGCAGGTGTTCTTTCACAGTATTTTCCCCTTGGGGTAGAGGAACAGTTAGGTAGCCAGAGAAACAGCTTCCAAACCCAAATCTCTTTCTAATTTGAAATTTCAAAATAAAACAGGCTGTCTTCCATTTCTTAGAGTGAGAGGAATTAACGGGAGAAATAGTCTTGGAGGGAAGCTAAAAACAAGAAGTGATCATGAGGTTGGGGATGGGGTAGGAACATATTTAGGTATTTTTTCTTTATTAAATCATTGTAAGAGAAGAAAGAACCAATAAAGGTTGGTATGGCAAGAAAGTAGAAAAAAAAATCTGCCTTATTTTAGCAGTGAAAATGTTTGACTCTTGACTACGGGGAGCTTATTTTTTTTGTACTAGTATTTTCCATGTAGTGTCCTGCTGAACTCTAGTGTCCCTTGATATGTAAAAAGATGTTCTGTGAAAAAAGGGTTTTGTTCCACAGTAAAGAAATCTGTTCAATTTTTGCCTATCCTTAAATTTTTCCAGCAATTTGGAAATGAAACTGTTTTCTTATGGAATATAATTTAGGAAAAACTGCTTTTCATCATACATTAAAGTAGGGTATATACATGTATGTTTAAAGAAAAAAATCTTTTAATCAAGTTTTGCTTTATCATTTCTTGATCCTTCTCATGTTAAATATTAACTAATCTAAAGAATTCTGTGGTTAGGGAAGAACCACCAGGTGGTCTGTGCACTCGTCCCAAAGGTATGGTAGATGAGTATTTCAGAAAGCAGTATGAAAAAGAAGTTTGTTTTGGGAGCTGAGACAAGTGGGAGCTAGTAGTACAGGTGTGGTAAATGGAACAGCCTACACCAATCTGGATCTACAGGACCTTACTAGAAAGTATGGCACAAAAAATTTCCAAAGTCATACCTTCAGAATACATCAGAGATATCTGTGATCAGTCTGATTTTGTGATGCTAGTTATAAAACTAAGCTTAAATAAATAAATGGATTTTGTAATCTAAAAATAAAAATAAAATAAAAAGCTTTGAGAAAAGACTAAAAAAAAACATTTCTAAAGCCAAGCTGAATGATGATATACAGCTTTCCTCTGGAATAGGTCTCAGAGTACTCACTCCTGAATGATAGAAAACAGTAGAAACTTCAAACTGGGATGTGGTGGGAACATGAGGAATCTGAGGGATAAATCATAAGTTAAAAATTCTTGGTCATCATTTTAAAAAATCATGAGAATTCTGCATTCAAATGTTTTCATACAACATTTAAGAAATCATTTACTCCCAATTTTACATCCAAGAAGATGTGACAAACTACTGTTATTTTTCAAGCCAGTTTGAAAGGCAGGGGCTTAAGTTGATCAAGAGAATAGTTATTAAATAAACAATCTGTTTGTTTTGCTAGGAAAATAATGATCTGGGCCAGTGTTTCAAATATCAGTCTATCATTCAACAAATATTTACTGGTTATGTGCTAACCACGATTTTAAGGGCCACAAAATATTGCCACCCTTCTCATCACAAAGGTTTCTTTTTCATCAAAAACATCAAGCATGCTGTATTCTCTGTTCTATCTGCCTGGAACATTCAGATACATACATGATTTTCTCCTCAAAAAATTTTTGTCTCTGCCAAAAATCCTTTCCTTAAAGAGATCTTCTAAGAATACCATGTTTAAAAGAGAACATTCCCGATCCTGCCTGTCAAATGCTAATCAATTTCCCTGATTTATTCTTTTATAAAGTACTTATTGCCACAGGACTTCCATAAAGTACTACTACCACCTGAATATATATACTATATAATTGTTGTGCCCTACCCCCTTCCCCTGCCTCTCTAGAATGAAATATTCCTGGGAGCAAAGATTTCTGTTCCTGAAGTATATACATGGTACCTAGCATACAGTATGGACTCATTTAATATCTGTTGTTGAAAGCGTGAATGTTATTGGTAGGATAACAAGAGTATATTAAATGAAACTGACCAAGTCAGGAAGTGATGACTGAGACGAAATCTGATAGAACTGTAGAGTTAACTAGGTAATGGAAGGTGAGAATATGAGAGAGTTGTTTCAGCAGAGAGGAATAAAACCTGAAAGAAGTCCAGTGTGGCTGGAGCTCAGAAAACACTGTCTGAAGACAGGCAAGAGAGGCAGGTAGAAATCAGTCAAGGAAAGGCCTTGCTTGGAAGTCGAAAAGATTTTTAAATTAAATTCTCCCTTAAAGATTTGCTTAGAGGAAGAGGCAGATGATAGTTTTATGCATCTTAAAGGCAGGCCATTGCAATGCAAGATATAACAATCACTTCAGAAATATTCATTTAATTTAGATGAAGCAATATTTTTGAAAAAGAAAGTTAAATATTTCCTATGCTGCATGAATGAAATTCACTTATGAATCATAAAATCAAACCTGAAGCTTCTGATCATATTGTTTAAATTAACAAATCACTTCACTTTTTGTATAAAAAAGATGTCAATTCTCTGAGGTGCTCCTGATCAGTCAAGGAATAGACAGATGCTATTTACTCACTATAACTCCACCATAAATCCAAAGAGTTAACTATATTTTCTAAATTGTGAGCTTCCTTTGTACACAGTTCAACTTCAATGAAGTATAATGAACTCTTTTTATTATACCAAATAAGCTACTTGTCAAATGTTATTATTATTTTTTTTAATGTATAGATTTTCTTTCTATTGGGATTCAACTTATCTCTTTTGGTATACCCTTAATTTTGGAATAAACTTGCATAAACTTTTTTAAAAGACGTTTTATTTATTCATTTAATTATTTTGGCCGTGCTGCGTGGCATTCAGGGATCTTAGTTCCCCGACCAGGGACTGAACCCTGTGCCCCCTGCATTGGAAGCTCTGAGTCCTTACCACTGGGCCACCAGGGAATTCCCCTAAACCTGTATAAAATTTAACATAGAGTCTGGCAAATAATAAAAATGTCTTCAGAGCAAACATTTGCTGAGTATTTCTTGTGGGCCACACCATGTTTTAACAACCTACATATATCATCTCAATTTATCTGTATAAGATATGTATTATTTTGGAGGTGAAGAACATGAGGTTCAGAAGTTAATTTGCCCAAGCTCACATAGCTAGTTAAGTAGTGATACTTGGATTTATATCCTGATAGTTTAACTCCAAGGCATACCTTCTCAACCAATACAATGCATTCTTGCCTTAATATAGCAGGAAGTTCCTATTAAGTATTTGCTATTATTTTTATACATATTTTCAAATAAAAAGTGTAAAACATCAAGAATATTTCTATAAATTAAAACTTTTCCAAGTTACCTCAGATGAACTCTAGTTTTGGTTTCTTTACGATAATCAAGTATACTAATGAAACAAACTGAGTCAAGTACTGTAAATTTACAAACACCAAGAAAACAACTCTTAATAAACAATTTTTTTAATGGGAAAATAATAGAGAAATGGTAGCAATGATTCCCAATATGTACAAATGAAGCCAAAAGATTTTAATTTAATCAATGCTATACCATTCCTAAAGACTTAGGTGGTCTTCAACATTTCTTAACTTCTGATGTGGTAAAGAAAGGTCCATTCACTGCAAAAGTTAAGGAACCAAAAATATGGACATCTGTTAGCTATAAGAAAATGTTAAGGTATTAATATAGTTCTAATTTAGAAAGCATACTGCCTCAAAAGCTTGAAATGTATATATACACATGTGCTTTTTTAAAAGCACTTACTAAATAATTTTTAGATCCAATTCCTGTTATTGTTCTCCAGATTCATTATGGCTTCTATTATGAACATCCATAAGCTTAAAATAAACAAGTCTTATAAAACAAAACAAAAAATTTCATTAGTCCTTTAAAAACTGTGTTAATTAAAATATTAAATTACTGAATTACAAGTTTATAGGTTGTTATTTTTTTTGAAATCAATCAATGAAAGTGTTGTTTCAAACCTTTTTTCTAGAGTTTTATAGGTTGGAAAAGGGAGAGAAATAAGAAGGAAAGGAAATAATCATAAAATGATGAAGTAATTTTTAAAGGCGAAATCACTGAAAGGCCACTAATAACTTCAAGTGAAATGCCATATAAAAGCTTTTAATTGCCTTAAATTTGTGAAAAACTACCCAGGAGATCAACAAATTCACATCAATGAACTGCATTATACTAATAAGAGACCCCTGGCCTCTAGCCAGAGAGAACAAACAAAATGAACCATTCTCACATGGCTGCAAATTATCCAAAAGGAAGAGAAAGAGACAAAGTAACATGTTTGCATGGTGGGAAAAAGATCAAATATTGATCAGTCCAAGCTGGGGTAATTAGAACCATAGTCAAGGAGATGGGGTGCAGGTTCTTAGTCCTACAGAAATGCATCTTAAATGTTGAATGAATTAAACTATTCACTAGTTGGACTTATGCTAAAAAAAATTTCAATGAAACATGTGGATGGTACCAGGTGTTTATGCTTTAAAAATTTAATAACTTCTTGAACCTGTAAGAAATCATCTCATTTGTATGATTTTCAGAAAGATTTATAAAATTTGCTTGATTTTTAGTTAAACATATCTCTGTTACCATGAAACTAATCACTTGCCCATATGATAAACCATGGTTTACACAAAAGTAAAATAATTGCAAAATGAAGACAATTTAAAAATTAGTATATCTGATTAAGTATTTATATACATCTATAAAGTACAAAGCTTATATAAGTTTTTCTAAATTTTATTATAGTAAAATCTAGATACTTATCACTCTCATTGCTGTAAACTTTAGAGGTTATAGTAACCTAAAAAAAATTGGGAAAAATTCTTAAGTCTACAGCAAGAAGCAAACCAAATTTGTCCATTACTTGTTCAAAATGAATTTTTTCATTTAAGAGCTATTCTAATTATAACCACTAAGTGTATGTGGTAGTTAAATGTCTATATTAAAAACTTGTGGCCAGTCATAAGATAAACTAGAATTAACATGAAAATGTTCAACCAGAATCAACTGGCCATGAAAGAGTGCTGTTGAAAACAACTGAAAAGAATTCTTATTATTACTGTTCTACAGCAAAATGAAGCTCTCATTTATAAATTTCCTGAAATATATCCAAAGGATTTTATTTCTATAACTATTTATAATTCATGGTTTTATAGTATTGAAATAAAAATAAAGGTTATAGGCCTAACCTCATTTGTTCCTACCACATTCAAGTGTGTTGATCAATTAATTATAGACTGACTTCAAAAATTGTTTAAGAAACAGCAAATCATTAACAGCTAAAAAGAAGACAGCACCACAAAGCTTTATACCATAAATTCAGTACTTTAAAAGCTGTAAGTAGAATGAATGACGGGACTTCCCTGGTGGTGCGGTAGTTAAGAATCCGCCTGCTAATGCAGGGGACACAGGTTCGAGCCCTGGTCTGGGAAGAACCCACATGCCACGGAGCAACTAAGCCCGTGGGCCACAACTACTGAGCCTGCGCTCTCGAGCCTGTGAGCCACAACTACTGAGGCCGCATGCCACAACTACTGAAACCCACATGCCTAGAGCGTGTGCTCCGCAACGAGAAGCCACCACAATGAGAAGCCTGCTCACTGCAACGAAGAGTAGCCCCCGCTCACTGCAACTAGAGAAAGTCTGCGTGCACCAACGAAGACCCAATGCAGCCAAAAATAAATAAATAAAATAAATAAATTTAAGAAAAAAGTAGAATGAATGCCTAGCTCCACATTTTAGCTAATGACGTAATCCAAATGCAGATAAAATTATAGCTTAATCTGAAAATTTTAAATTCATTTATCTGAAATATATCTTTCATATTTTCTTGTCAACCAAGTCTATTTTCTTAGTTGCAAATTTACTAAAATAACTATTATTTGTTCAAGGTAAGGTGTATCTTTCTTTTAATTATGCATGATTATACATAGCTTAATTCTTGTGCAACACATCATGTCTGTACTCTGAATAATTAATTATAGCTGGTCCACCATTAACAAGCAAAACAGTCAAATGAGATGTTTAACCAATGGTTCCGATTAAGTACTTTCAAGTTCCTTTCCCCAAAATACCAAATACAGAAAAAAGCAAATAATCACTAAAATAATCATTATTTTTATATTAAGAGCTATTCTTTTAAAGAATACCATGTTTAGTTTTCTTTTTACTTTCACTCTTTCTGGCATTTTACTCCTTCATTTTAGGGTAGCTCTGTTCCATCATTTACTTCTTTGTAAAAAGCAAATGAATTATATCCATTTCTGTCAAATTCTTGATACCAGTGAAGCTCTGACAGATGGAATGAAATACTCTAAACAGTCACTTTAGTAGCTTTGCTATATATTAGCCCTCCCACTCTCACCATTTTTTCTGAATTGCTGAAAAAAGTGGATCAGGTCATCTGTTGAAAATGAACTGCAAATCTAGATGTCGCCTCAGAAAAACAGTTTTCATTTCTAAATTTTTAGTCATATTTCAAGGAATAGAAATCATAGTCATCTTTCATCATTAGCATTTTTCACTAAATCTACAATCATGTGATAAAAGCTACCAGTACCTGCCAAGAAAGCGCAGTTAGTGAATTGTTCCACTGGAACACTGCTTTTACTGTCTCTTTGGGGAAAGGTGGAAAAGTAAATACACTGCTTTGCATTTTGTTACCTAGTTTGCAGACAATCTTACTGGCTAAAATAAACAATAAAGCAATGTCTCTCTTTCTAGTAATAAAATCACTAAACAGCCATCAGAGTAAGATATTCTTTGCTCCCTCCTGCTCCCCACAAGGAAATCTCTATAATATCCAATTGATTAGATATTATAAAATCAGGAAGTTGAAAAGAAAATCATTAAATAAATGGAACCAATATTTTACTTTTTTCACAAGATCCCAGGAAAAAATTAACTACAAAAAAATAAGCAGTAGAGCCATAATTCTTAAAAATTTTAAAAGCACAGAAAAGGAAAAAAATGTCCAGTTGTTTTTCCTTTGATATTTTTGACACTTAGAAGCGGGAACACAGTGGGAAATAAGACAATTTCTGTGTATTAACAGACGACTGACCTACAAATGAAATAGGAGGGTAAAAAGATAATTAAAAAGATAATTAATCTTTAAACCATTTAGGGGAGTTTCCTGGTTGTCTAGTGGTTAAGATTCTGGGCTTTCACTGCTGTGGCCCGGGTCAGGGAACTGAGATCCCGCAAGCCACACTGTGCGGCCAAAAAACAAAAACAAAAACAAAAACAAAAACAAAACAAAACAAAAAAACCTCTTTAAACCATTTATCTAATAAACCTTTAATCCAAACAAATATTTATTTATACTCAGTAGGAGAAAACTACAGCACCTTTTGGGACTCCCCTGGTGGTCCAGTGGTTAAGACTCCCCGCTCCCAAAGCAGGGGGCCCGTGTTAAATCCCTGGTCAGGGAATTACTTCAGCAAGTCAGCAACTAAGAGCCCGCATGCAGCAACTAAAGAAACCCGCATGCTGCAACTAAGACCCGGAGCAGCCAAATAAATGAATAAATAAATATATAGTATAACTACTAAGTTAACAATCATCACAAACATAATAAGAGATGTTTGATAGAAATTATTATTGGAAGGGTAGAAGATGTGAAATGCTTTCAGTAAAGCAATAAAAAAGATGAAAACAAGAACCCAAAGCTTCCTCAATGAAAGTCAATTAATGAGGAACATGAGGTGCTTTGAGACTAACCATACATACTTTTGGCTTATAAAATAAATGTAAAAGTTTGCTTAAAATCATTGTAATATTTAAAATAGAGAAAATATAGTTGATGAAACAGGAATAGTTGAAGACCTTTCTTCATTTCATTCACTGTACATATTTGGGAACCACTAGCATTAAGGGTTAAATACAAATGTACAATTATCTAACCTCTCACTAGTCTTCCAGATTACATTCTTATACCACGTTCCTTCTTCAAAAGATGTTATGGTTCCCAACTGCTCATACTATAGAGTTTATATTTTCAACCATGGGATATAAGGTCCTCCCAACTTTTATATTTCCTACCGTCATCCACCTTTCTACCACCACCTCCTACCATTCTTCACCATGCAACCTATCTTAGTATTTCACAATCTGTTCCACAGGAGAGGTTAATAAGCTGTCTTTGAAAAAAGGCTTGAGTGGCAAACAGATTTTAAGAGCTGCATATCATAGCTCCCTCTTGCAAATTCAAAATGAACATTAGCATATTAAGGGAGGGGGAAGGTTGGAAGGATTTCTGAGAAAGTAACTTACACAATGGTCACACAATTAGTGGGAGACCACCCTCCCCCTCCCAATTTCAAGTAATTAGAATGAGTAAGGAGAAAAATTATCAGTCTTAAATCAGTATAAAAGAAAAGTTAAAGCCCTTTAAATACCTACCATCCATTTTATCGTTCACCTGGCAGAACCTATTCCAAAATTAATTACTGGGTTTTGGCTAACCTACTACTTACATGTAATAAAAAACATGTTTATGCTGTATGCTTCAGTTAATTCAAAATCACTATTGAGATAACAAATCAAAACACCATATATATTCATTTATGTATTTATATTTAAACAGCTCTTTTTTTAAAAAGGTAGAAGTTTTAAAAATGATAGTTCAATGAGTGAACTGTAATTCCTTCAAGAGAGGAGAGCAGTTATAACTCTTTCATTTATACTTGACATTTTCCATTACCCTTTCTTAGAATTCTCAGTAAACAATTACTTGCACTCACTCTATGATTTAGGTAAAGCTCAACAGCCACTTCCTCTAAATAAGGAAACCAAGGTTAAGAGAGGTTAAATGCCTCAGAGCAGATCAGTGGTGAGACTAGCTATATAACTGTGGGGTTCTCAGGAAATAATTTACTCTTTCCTTCAAGCAGGTGTAAACATACGAGGGGCATGTGATATTAAAGACATTCCAAGTAGCTTCTTTTACATTTCAACCACTTTCATTCACTCAAAGGCACTTAAAAATATGGCATAATAGTGGAGAAAAACATAAAAGAATGAATACAGAAAGCATGTTATAAACAAATATAGGAATTATTATTAATACTATCAGCAGCACTTTATTCTTTATTAAATTAAAGAAATATAATTACCACTTAGTTACAAACTGGAAAATTCTTCATTCTGAGGAATGAATAATAAGAAACTTGAGGTGTTAGTAATGAAATTAAATGTAGATACATTAATGATATTCACACTTGTTATTAACATGTTAATCACTATGTACTCAAGATTTGTCAAGGGGCAGCTGATTTTAACAGAAGGTCTTTTCAACAGAGGCTGTGCATTACATCTGCAATTTTCGTGTCAGAATAGGGAGAGAAAAAACTTTTTTGGAAAAACTTTTGGGCAAGTGTGTAAAAACTAAATGTGCATGCAAAGAACTAATTCTTTAGAAAAATACCGAACAATCTATTTACACACATTGTTTACATTTGTTTTTCTAAATTAGTGATTATGACTTTTAAAAAATTAATTCTACCAGGTTATTTATTCTCAATGTCTTATTACTTCTTTTCTAACCCATATTTTTAATCTTCTGTGTGTATATGCCACTATAATCGGATGTTATGAAAATTATTACACTGTCATAGGAAATAGATTTTGTGATTTCTGGTGGGAAATAAAGCAGTCAGACAAATGAACCATTACCAGAAAAAAATTGTATTTTTTTATGAAAAGTAATGGATCAAGATATTAATGACCACCACCCCTGACCTCACTGCTGGATGCTGAAGAAAAAGGATCAAAACCCCTTAACTCGGAATTTAAAAAGGAATAGCATCTTTAAAAGACCAAATCATCTTTTTACCACATTATAAACTGTTGATACTACTATAGTCATAGAAGAGATGTTGCCAGAGGGAGAAGCTGCTTTAGCGTACATTCCTACCATCCCTTGCTACTTTTCCATGTCTACTCATTTCACTTCAAAAGACTCCAGAAAGAAAGAAGCCTTGCATTTTAACAGGGAAGGCTAGAGAACAAATTAGAGATGTTTACTTTATAGAGGTTCATATCAGTTATATGACTGGGATCAAACAGAAGACCAGTGAGTCTATTTAACTCCGAAATATGTGTTCCTCACAAAACAGACAAATATTTCCCATTAAAAGTGCAAAACCTTGGGGCCAGGATTTATCCTCAGGAGAGACTTTTCTTCCTCCTCTTTCACTGCCTCCTACCTAATTAATGCTTTAATTTAGCTGTATTAAGCATTAAGCATTTATGAAATAGTGTGGGGAACTAACCAGCATCTGCACAGGGGGGTAATTTCTGTGGGGAAATGCATTTTAAGCTCCAAACAACTAAACTACAAATAAACTTTGGGCATGTTGCTCATTTGTTCACAGTGGATCATCCTGCAAATGATGATGAAGTGCCAAAGAGATCATCATATTAATAGGTAGGTCAGCTGCATATATAACTGAGATGGAGAGGCAAGTGACAGAAGATCTATAAAATTCTGATATCAATTCTTCCTCACTGGATCACCAACTCTCACCAAGAGTTTCATTCTAAATACTATCATGTATTTAACCAGTAGGGACTACAGTGGAATGAGTAAATTACCACCACCACGGTTTTGATGAAAATAGTAAATAAAACAACAGTAATAATACTTTTACATTAAACATTTCTCCAAGGTGTCCCTCTCTAACTCTATGCCTTTAATACTACAAATAAATATACTTCTAAGTACTAATCTCTTAGATGCTTTGTTCTTAGGTGTGCCAAGTGGTCTAATAGTCTAAACATTCTGCAACATCATGTTTATTATTATTTTTAATCTCAGCTTTATTGAGCTCTAATTCACATACCATACAATATACACATTTAAAGTACACAATTCAGTGGTTTTAGTATATTCACAGAGATGTGCAATCATCACCATGATCAATTTTAGAACGCTTCCATAACCCCCAAAAGAAAGTCTGTACCCATTAGTAGTCACTCCCCACCCCCCCACCCCCGCCCCACCAGGCAACTTCCAACCTAACTTCTGTCTCCACCAATTAACTATTCTAGAATTTTCACATAAGTGGGATTATGCATTTGTGGCACTTTGTAAATGGCTTCTTTCATTGAGCATAATATTTTCAAGGTTTATTCATGTTGTAGCATGTGTCAGTACTTGATCCTCTTTATTGCTGAATAATATTCCAGTGTATAAATCCATAGATTATAATACATTTTATTCATTCTTCAGTTGATGGACATTTGAGTTGTTTCTAATTTTGGCTATTATGAATAATGCTATTATGAACATTTGTGTACAAATTTTTATGTAGACAAAGGCTTTCATTTCTTTTGGGTATATAGCCGGAGTGGAATTGCTGGGTCATATGGTAACGCTATGTTTAGCCTCTTGAGGAACTGGCACATTCCCACCAGCAGTTCATGAGTTCCACTTTCTCCACATCCTTGTCAACACTTGTTATTATCTGTCTTTTTGTTTTTGTTTTTTTGGCCATGCCATGCAGCTTGTGGGATATTAGTTCCCTGACAAGGGATCAAACCTGGGCCCTCGGCAATGAAAGCGTGGAGCCCTAACCACTGAACTGCCAGGGAATTCCCCTATTATCTGTCCTTTTTTTTTTTTTTTTTTTTAAACACTGGACCACCAGGGAAGTCCCATCTGTCTTTTTGATTACAGCAATCTTAGTGAGTGTGAAATTGAATCTCATTGTGGTTTTGGTTTACATTTCTCTGATGCCTAATGATGTTGAACATTTTTTCATGTGTTTATTAAAACCTCTACTTTGGGTATATGTGTATGTATGTGTTTTCAGAAAGTGGATGTAAGGTCTTGAGTTTGTAGAGCTATAGATTAGTACAAAGGTGATGGAATTACAGTTAACTTGTTACTTTTGACAGCTTAGCTGAGGAAACCCTCACATATACTAAGTAAGCACTCATCACTCTAATTTATATTGCAATAGATCTTATCCTTCCTAGAAGATTGGTAGTTTAATAAAGACAGCACTGATGTTTTCTACATCTTTGTACCTGTCCCATTACTTAAAAGAATACACACAGTAGGCAGACTCAATGAATGATGTTTAAATTAATAAATTTAACATGTGTTCTCATATTAACTTCACAAATACCTCTAAGATATAATGGACTGATAGTATTCAAATTCCATGTGAAAAATGATGATCACAGACAATTACGCTTTGAATTAGTGAGACCAAAACAAAACTCCAAATTCCCTAATCCCAAGTTTACTGCTCAGTATGTCTTTGATTAGGCCAGAGATTTTTCTGGTTCAGATGATCTAGGTTTTAAAATATTCATTTCAGTAACAAAGCAATGTCTTTATTTTGGTTTATGAGATGAATAGGCAGTTCACTTATTTTAAACAAAATGAACATAAAACTAGGTACCATCTCATTAGGATATGGTAAAGCTTAATTAATTTTCTCATTAACTGTGAAATAAGTGATGAGTAGAATCTTTGTTCCTATCAAGTATAAGAGGCAGAATTGGGGAATGACCGTTTACTTACATGAACCTATAATGAGGGCCTGAGTTCCAATCCCAAATCTACCATTTACTAGTTGGGTGACCTTGAGCAAACTATTTAACCTCTCATAACTTCAGTTCCTGTATTTTTCAAGTAGATGAAAGAAGTTAACTCAGGGGGCTATCAAGGGGAATAAATATATAATGCACTGAGGTGTAGTAGGATATGTTGAAGTAAGCTATTATCATTCAAGAAAACGTTGTATGTCCAATATGGAATCAATTTTGAAACAAAAAAATTATTTAACTTATACCAAGCTACTAGGATTAATCCAAATGTCTTAGCTTGGTGGGGAACTAGGTGACAGAGATGGGAAAAAGATGAACTTGTACTTTTTGAATTACATATTATTTGCATGTTTTATATACTCAAAGTAAGTCAATAAAAACATAAACAAATAACTTTAATTACTTGACTATTAAATGGAATATATTGTTATGAGAAAAATACTTATAAGTTGACAGAAGAGTTTATAGGACCTAATAACATGAGCTACTAACATCAAACATAAATGCTTAGAAGAAATTATGCATGTCTATATACTGAAATTAGTCATATGGATTTGTAAGAAAAAGTTGTGAATATTTCAAATTGGGACATTAATTTGAACACTAAGTAACAAAAAACAGTTTAGCAGGTTTAACATTTAATTTTATGTGATGCCCTTAATATGTTTGCTTGATTTATTGTATATTATACACTTTATAAACATGAGAACCATATTTGCTGAATTAAGTAAACATTTTCAATACGAAGGAGAACTTTCTTCTGGAAGCCAAGACAGATTATAATCCATTAATATATCTTTCAACAAAAAGGATGAAATCTTCCACTGGTTAGGCTGATAAACTCTTTCGTGTCAAAACTAAGCCTCTTTATCATGATAACCCAGAATAATGGTCGGCTGCTCTAGGCACTTTATCTACTCTACAGATGAAAAATCAGCTCTACTTTCATGGAATTAGATTAATGCCATAACAGGAAATACTTCTGGGCCTGAACTTGCTTCATGCCTTCAAAGCTGCCTGTAAATTTAAAGTACTTCCTGAACTCAAAAGATAAGACAGGGGAAAGAAAAAGAAAAACAGTACAGTGACCCTTTTACTGAAGGAAAATATTGCTTCCTGAAAAAGCTGTTGAAAGCTACTTGCTAAGGGCATTATGCTCTAGAAAGCCTAGGGCAAGTCTGTTTTAGTTGAACATGGGGATTCTGGTCATATATCAGACAGTTGCTATAAATCTGTTCTTTCTATAATCCTTTTTGATAAAGTTTCTTTAAGTCATCTTGGTGAAAGCTAAAGTAATAACTTTCTCAGTTTTTAGTAAATTCAAAATTGCTTACTATTTTACATATAACATTTTATAAAGGATTACAGTTTAACACATTTGGAAAAATGCTGACCCCAAGCTCTAGAATTAAATTTTGGTTCAGAACATGTACCAAAGGCAGCAAATCCATCTGACACTGAATTGGGCAGTCTAACCTAACAACAAGAACAAAAAACAGGAGGCATTCTGTAGAACACATAAAAGACTTCTTTAAAAGGTGATCATGATAGAAAGACAAGAATTTTTATTCAGAAGACATATACTTAGGGAGAAAAGAATACTGGTCATAGGTATGCATTTGAATAGGCCCACATGAAACTGAAGACAAATCAATAATACAAATGATTACATGATCTAAAAAAGAAGGGAGAAAGGAGGGAATGGACCCACTATAAAACAACAAAGAAAATCAAGAGAATGTTTCTCTCTCTCTCTCTCTCTCTCTCTCAATACCTGGTTGCCAACAATGTGGTTAGCACTGTACAGTATATAAAAAGAAAAATAAGATTCTACAAATGCATACTGAACATTCATTAAATACTAAGCACTATGCTAGTTGCTAGAGGTAATGTGCTTAAGACAGGCAAGGACTTTCTTTACCTTCTCATCTAGTTAGCATCTTAGGAGGAATCAAGACAAGATAATTACCAATTGAGATAACTCAATACAGGTAACAAACATGATTATAGGGCAGGTGGGGAGTATGTTGGAGATGTATAATAACAGGAGCAAGAAAAAGCAGGAGAAGCAATTTTAGACAGGTGAATTCTAGGAAGAAGGAATAAGAATGAAGAACTTGAAGAGGAAAAGAGCTTAGATGTTTAAGAAATAGTCAGTGAGGGATGAATGGAATAAAACAGTATGACTGGTAAGAGAAAGCCATAAGACATGTAGGGTCTTATATATCACTGTATGAAGTTTGGACTTGATTCTATAAGCAACTGGCAGCTTATAGATATGTAAGGAATTTAAACACCAAAGTGTCTTATGCTTATTTGCATTTTTAAAAGATCACTCCTAGAGACAGAGGAAGATGGCGGAAGAGTAAGACGCGGAGATCACCTTCCTCCCAACAGATACATCAGAAATTCATCTACACGTGGAACAACTCCTACAAAACACCTACTGAACGCTGACAGAAGACCTCAGACCCCCCAAAAGGCAAGAAACTCCCCACATACCTGGGTGGGGCAAAAGAAAAAAGAATAAACAGAGACAAAAGGATAGGGACGGGACCTGCACCAGTGGGAGGGAGCCGTGAAGGAGGAAAGGTTTCCACACACTAGAAGCCCCTTCCCGGGCGGAGACTGCGGGTGGTGGAGGGGGAAAGCTTCAGAGTAGCGGAGGAGAGCACAGCAACAGGGGTGTGGAGAGCAAAGCAGAGAGATTCCGGCACAGAGGATCGGTGCCCTCAGGCACACACCAGCCCGAGAGGCTTGTCTGCTCGGCTGCCGGGGCGGGCGGGGCTGGGAGCTGAGGCTCGGGTATGGGGTTTCAGTCGGAGCGCAGGGAGAGGACTGGGGCTGGCGGCAGGAAGGGAGCCTGAAGGGGTTAGTGCACCACGGCTAGCCCGGAGGGAGTCCGGGGGAAAAAGTCTGGAGCTGCTGAAGAGGCAAGAGACTTTTTCTTCCCTTTTGTTTCCTGGTGCGCGAGGAGAGGGCATTAAGAGCGCTGCTTAAAGAAGCTCCAGAGACGGGCGCGAGGCGCGGCTAAAGGCGCGGACCCCGGAGACGGGCGTGGGACGCTGGGGCTGCTGCTGCCGCCGCCACAAGGCCTCTGTGCGAGCGCAGGTCACTGTCCACCCCCCATTCCGGGGAGCCTGTGCAGCCCGCCACTGACGGGGTCCCGGGACCCAGGGACGTCTTCCCCGGGAAAGCGCACGGAGTGCCTCGGGCTGGTGCAACGTCACGCCGGCCTCTGCCGCCGCAGGCCCGCCCCGCATTGCGTGCCCCTCCCTCCGCTCGGCCTGAGTGAGCCAGAGCCCCCGAATCAGCGGCTCCTTTAAACCCGTCCTGTCTGAGCGAAGAACGGACGCCCTCCGGCGACCTACGCGCAGAGGCAGGGCCAGGTCCAAGGCTGAGACCCTGGAGCTGTGAGAGCAGAGAAGAGACAGGGAAATCTCTCTGTGCAGCCTCGGAGGCAGCGGATTAAAGCTCCACGGTCCGCTTGATGTGCCCTGCGTTTGTGGAGTACATGAATGGACAGCGAATCATCCCAAATTGAGGAAGTGGACTTTGAGGACAAGATTTGAGATTTTTTCCCCTTTTCCTCTTTTTACAACGAATTATCCCAAATTAAGGAGGTGGACTTTGAGAGCAAGATTTCAGACTTTTTCCCTTTTTCCTCTTTTTACAACGAATTATCCCAAATTGAGGAGGTGGACTTTGAGAGCAAGATTTTCGATTTTTTTCCCCCTGTTCTCTTTTTGTGAATGTGTATGTGTATGCTTCTGTGTGAGATTTTCTCTGTATAGCTTTGCTTCCACCATATGTCCCAGGGTTCTATCTGTCCGTTTTTTTTTCAATAATTACTTTTTTATTTTAATATCGCTACTATATTTTATACTTTATTCTATTTTACTTTATCTTCTCTCTTTCTTTTTTCCTACCTTTCCTTCCTCCCTCCCTCCCTTCTTCCTTTCACTCTTTCTTTTTCTTTCCTTCCTCCCTCCATCCCTCCCTTCTTCCTTTCACTCTTTTTCTTTCCTTCCTCCCTCCCATCTTTCTTTCTTTCCGTCCTTCCTCCCTCCCTCCCTCCTTTCTTCCTTCCTTCCTTCCTTTCTTTCATTCTTCCTTTCTTTCTCTCTCTCTTTCTTTCTTCTACTAATTCTTTCTTTCTACTTTTTCTCCCTTTTATTCTGAGGCGGGTAGATGAAAGGCTCTTGGTGCTGCAGCCAGGACTCAGTGCTGTGCCTCTGAAGTGGGAGAGCCAACTTCACGACAGGGGTCCACAAGAGACGTCCCACTTCCACATAATATCAAGCGGCGAAAATCTCCCAGAGATCTCCATCTCAACACCAGCACCCAGCTTCAGTCAACGACCAGCAAGCTACAGTGCTGGTCACCCTATGCCAAGCAACTAGCAAGACAGGAACACAACCCCACCCATTAGCAGAGAGGCTGCCTAAAAACATAATAAGGCCACAGGCACCCCAAAACACACCACCAGACGTGGACCTGTCCACCAGAAAGACAAGATCGAGCTTCAACCACCAGAACACAGGCACTAGTTCCCCCCACCAGGAAGCCTACACAACCTACTGAAACAACCCTAGCCATTGGGGACAGACACCAAAAACAACGGGAACTACGAATCTGCAGCCTGCAAAAAGGAGACCCCAAACACAGTAAGATAAGCAAAATGAGAAGACACAAAAACACACAGCAGGTGAAGGAGCAAGATAAAAACCTACCAGACCTAACAAATGAAGAGGTAATAGGCAGTCTACCTGAAAAAGAATTCAGAATAATGATAGTAAAGATGATCCAAGATTCTATTTCCAAGATCCAAAATCTTGGAAATAGAATAGACAAAATGCAAGAAACAGTTAACAAGGACCTAGAAGAACTAAAGATGAATCAAGCATCGATTATAAACACAATAGATGAAATGAAAAATACTCTAGATGGGATCAATAGCAGAATAACTGAGGCAGAAGAACGGATAAGTGACGTGGAAGATAAAATAGTGGAAATAACTGCTGCAGAGCAAAATAAAGAAAAAAGAATGAAAAGAACAGAGGACAGTCTCAGAGACCTCTGGGACAACATTAAACGCACCAACATTCAAATTATAGGGGTTCCAGAAGAAGAAGAGAAAAAGAAAGGGACTGAGAAAATACTTGAAGAGATTATAGTTGAAAACTTCCCTAATATGGGAAAGGAAATAGTTAATCAAGTCCAGGAGGCACAGAGAGTCCCATACAGAATAAATCCAAGGAGAAATATGCCAAGACACATATTAATCAAACTGTCAAAAATTAAACACAAAGAAATCATATTAAAAGCAGCAAGGGAAAAACAACAAATAACACATAAGGGAATCCCCACCAGGTTAACAGCTGATCTCTCAGCAGAAACTCTACAAGCCAGAAAGAAGTGGCAGGACATAATTAAACTGATGAAGGAGAAAAACCTGCAACCAAGATTACTCTACCCAGCAAGGATCTCATTCAGATTTGATGGAGAAATTAAAACCTTTACAGACAAGCAAAAGCTGAGAGAGTTCAGCACCATCAAACCAGCTTTACAACAAATGCTAAAGGAACTTCTCTAGGCAAGAAACACAACAGAAGGAAAATACCTACAATAACAAACCCAAAACAATTATGGAAATGGGAATAGGAACATACATATCAATAATTACCTTAAATGTAAATGGACTAAATGCTCCCACCAAAAGACACAGATTGGCTGAATGGATACAAAAACAAGACCCATATATATGCTGTCTACAAGAGACCCACTTCAGACCTAGAGACACATACAGATTGAAAGTAAGGGGATGGAAAAAGATATTCCATGCAAATGGAAATCAAAAGAAAGCTGGGGGCTTCCCTGGTGGCGCAGTGCTTGGGGGTCCGCCTGCTGATGCAGGGGATGTGGGTTCGTGTCCCGGTCCGGGGGGATCCCGCGTGCCGTGGAGCAGCTGGGCCCGTGGGCTATGGCCGCTGGGCCTGCGCGTCCAGAGCCTGTGCTCCGCAACGGGAGGGGCCGCAACGGTGAGAGGCCCATGTACCACAAAAACAAAAAAAACAAAAAAAAAAAAAAAAGAAAGCTGGAGTAGTAATTCTTATATCAGACAAAATAGACTTTAAAATAAAGACTATTAGAAGAGACAAAGAAGGACACTACATAATGATCAAGGGATCAATCCAAGAAGAAGATATAACAATTGTAAATATTTATGCACCCAACACAGGAGCACCTCAATACATAAGGCAAATACTGACAGCCATAAAAGGGGAAATCGACAGTAACACACTCATAGTAGGGGACTTTAACACCCCACTTTCACCAATGGACAGATCATCCAAAATGAAAATAAATAAGGAAACACAAGCTTTAAATGATACATTAAACAAGATGGACTTAATTGATATTTATAGGACATTCCATCCAAAAACAACAGAATACACATTTTTCTCAAGTGCTCATGGAACATTCTCCAGGATAGATCATATCTTGGGTCACAAATCAAGCCTTGGTAAATGTAAGAAAATTGAAATTGTATCAAGTATCTTTTCCGACCACAATGCTATGAGACTAGACATCAATTACAGGAAAAGATCTGTAAAAAATACAAACACATGGAGACTAAACAATACACTACTCAATAACGAAGTGATCACTGAAGAAATCAAAGAGGAAATTAAAAAATACCTAGAAACAAATGACAATGGAGACACGACGATCCAAAACCTATGGGATGCAGCAAAAGCAGTTCTAAGGGGGAAGTTTATAGCAATACAATCCCACCTTAAGAAACGGGAAACATCTTGAGTAAACAACCAGACCCTGCACCTAAAGCAATTAGAGAAAGAAGAACAAAAAACTCCCAAAGTTAGCAGAAGGAAAGAAGTCATAAAGATCAGATCAGAAATAAATGAAAAAGAAATGAAGGAAACAATAGCAAAGATCAATAAAACTAAAAGCTGGTTCTTTGAGAAGATAAACAACATTGATAAACCATTAGCCAGACTCATCAAGAAAAAAAGGAAGAAGACTCAAATCAACAGAATTAGAAATGAAAAAGGAGAAGTAACAACTGACACTGCAGAAATACAAAAGATCATGAGAGATTACTACATACAACTCTATGCCAATAAAATGGACAACCTGGAAGAAATGGACAAATTCTTAGAAATGCACAACCTGCCAAGACTGACTCAGGAAGAAATAGAAAATATGAATAGACCAATCACAAGCACTGAAATTGAAACTGTGATAAAAAATCTTCCAACAAACAAAAGCCCAGGACCAGATGGCTTCACAGGCAAATTCTATCAAACATTTAGAGAAGAGCTAACACCTATCCTTCTCAAACTCTTCCAAAATATAGCAGAGGGAGGAGCACTCCCAAACTCATTCTACGAGGCCACCATCACCTTGATACCAAAACCAGGCAAGGATGTCACAAAGAAAGAAAACTACAGGCCAATATCACTGATGAACATTGATGCAAAAATCCTCAACAAAATTCTAGCAAACAGAATCCAAGAGCACATTAAAAGGATCATACACCATGATCAAGTGGGGTTTATTCCAGGAATGCAAGGATTCTTCAATATACGCAAATCAATCAATGTGATACACCATATTAACAAATTGAAGCAGAAAAACCATATGATCATCTCAATAGATGCAGAGAAAGCTTTCGACAAAATTCAACACCCATTTATGATAAAAACCCTGCAGAAAGTAGGCATAGAGGGAACTTTCCTCAACATAATAAAGGCCATATATGACAAACCCACAGCCAACATCGTCCTCAATGGTGAAAAACTGAAACCATTTCCACTAAGATCAGGAACAAGACAAGGCTGCCCACTCTCACCACTCTTATTCAACTTAGTTTTGGAAGTTTTAGCCACAGCAATCAGAGAAGAAAAGGAAACAAAAGGAATCCAAATTGGAAAAGAAGAAGTAAAGCTGTCACTGTTTGCAGATGACATGATACTATACATAGAGAATCCTAAAGATGCTACCAGAAAAGTACTAGAGCTAATCAATGAATTTGGTAAAGTAGTAGGATACAAAATTAATGCACAGAAATCTCTGGCATTCCTGTACACTAATGATGAAAAATCTGAAAGTGCAATCAAGAAAACACTCCCATTTACCACTGCAAGAAAAAGAATAATATATCTAGGAATAAACCTACCTAAAGAGACAAAAGACCTGTATGCAGAAAATTATAAGACACTGATGAAAGAAATTAAAGATGATACAAATAGATGGAGAGATATACCATGCTCCTGGATTGGAAGAATCAATATTGTGAAAATGACTCTACTACCGAAAGCAATCTACAGATTCAATGCAATCCCTATCAAACTACCACTGGCATTTTTCACAGAACTAGAACAAAAAATTTCAAAATTTGTTTGGAAAAACAAAAGACCCCGAATAGCCAAAGCAATCTTTTTTTTTTTTTTTTTTTTTTTTTTTTTTTTTTTTTTTTTTTTTTTTTTTTTTTGCAGTACGTGGGCCTCTCACTGTTGTGGCCTCTCCCGTTGCGGAGCACAGGCTCTGGACATGCAGGCTCAGCAGCCACGGCTCACAGGCCCAGCCGCTCCGCGGCATGTGGGATCTTCCCGGACTGGGGCACGAACCCGTGTCTCCTGCATCGGCAGGCGGACTCTCAACCACTGCGCCACCAGGGAAGCCCCCAAAGCAATCTTGAGAACAAAAAACGGAGCTGGAGGAATCAGGCTCCCTGACTTCAGACTATACTACAAAGCTACAGTAATCAAGACAGTGTGGTACTGGCACAAAAACAGAAGGATAGATCAATGGAACAGGATAGAAAGCCCAGAGATAAACCCACGCACATATGGTCAACTTATCTTTGATAAAGGAGGCAGGAATGTACAGTGGAGAAAGGACAGCCTCTTCAATAAGTGGTGCTGGGAAAACTGGACAGGGACATGTAAAAGTATGAGATTAGATCATTCCCTAGCACCATACACAAAAATAAGCTCAAAATGGATTAAAGGCCTAAAT
The DNA here is from genome assembly GCF_949752795.1 of Hyperoodon ampullatus. Lineage (NCBI taxonomy): Eukaryota > Metazoa > Chordata > Mammalia > Artiodactyla > Ziphiidae > Hyperoodon > Hyperoodon ampullatus. The sequence goes on along the minus strand of NC_136914.1, from coordinate 63,434,181 downwards.
GTAAGGCCAGAAACTATCAAACTCTTAGAGGAAAACATAGGCAGAACACTCTATGACATAAATCACAGTAAGATCCTTTTGGACCCACCTCCTAAAGAAATGGAACTAAAAACAAAGATAAACAAATGGGACCTAATGAAACTTCAAAGCTTTTGGACAGCAAAGGAAACCATAAACAAGACAAAAAGACAACCCTCAGAATGGGAGAAAATATTTGCAAATGAAGCAACTGACAAAGGGTTAATCTCCAAAATTTATAAGCAGCTCATGCTGCTCAATAGCAAAAAAACAAACAACCGAATCCAAAAATGGGCAGAAGACTGAAATAGGCATTTCTCCAAAGAAGATATACAGACTGCCAACAAACACATGAAAGAATGCTCAACATCATTAATCATTAGAGAAATGCAAATCAAAACTACAATGAGATATCATCTCACACCAGTCAGAATGGCCATCATCAAGAAATCTAGAAACAATAAATGCTGGAGAGGGTGTGGAGAAAAGGGAACACTCTTGCACTGCTGGTGGGAATGTGAATTGGTATAGCTACTATGGAGAACGGCATGGAGGTTCCTTAAAAAACTAAAAATAGAACTACCATATGACCCAGCAATCTCACTACTAGGCATATACCCTGAGAAAACTATAATTCAAAAAGAGACATGTACCAAAATGTTCATTGCAGCTCTATTCACAATAGCCCGGAGATGGAAAGAACCTAAGTGTCCATCATCGGATGAATGGATAAAGAAGATGTGGCACATATATACAATGGAATATTACTCAGCCATAAAAAGAAACGAAACTGAGCTATTTGTAATGAGGTGGATAGACCTAGAGTCTGTCATACAGAGTGAAGTAAGTCAGAAAGAGAAAGACAAATACCGTATGCTAACACATATATATGGAATTTAAGAAAAAAAAATGTCATGAAGAACCTAGGGGTAAAACGGGAATAAAGACACAGACCTACTTGAGAATGGACTTGAGGATACGGGGAGGGGGAAGGGTAAGCTGTGACAAAGCGCAAGAGAGGCATGGACATATATACAGTACCAAACGTAAGGTAGATAGATAGTGGGAAGCGGCCGCATAGCACAGGGAGATCAGCTCGGTGCTTTGCGATCGCCTGGAGGGGTGGGATAGGGAGGGTGGGAGGGAGGGAGATGCAAGAGGGAAGGGATGTGGGGACAGATGTATATGTATGACTGATTCACTTTGTTATAAAGCAGAAACTAATAAAAAATAAAAAAAATAAAAAAAAGAGAAATCAAAAAAAAAAAAGATCATTCCTATTATTCTGTGGAGAATGGTTTGGAAAGAGTTAACAGGAAAAAGTAAGGAGACCAGTTATTGAAGTAGGCCTAGAGTAAAATACTGATGTCTTACAATAGAAAGGTAATTGCAGATAAAAGAAAAATAGCTGGATTCCAGATAAACTTTAAAGATAGATACTTCCTGAAGGAAAGGGAATAATCAAGGATGACTCTTAGGGTTTGGCCAGAGAGCCTTGAGCAAAACCCTACAGTGATACCACGTACAGAGATGTATTATCAATAGATTCGAGAGAGAAACAAGATCAAGTGTACTTCAAGACTTCTGTTTGCATATAATCAAGTAACCAGTGGGAGATTAGAAAAGAGATATGCACTAAAAAATACATTTGGAAATCATCGCTCTACGAATGGTATTTATAGCCATGAGTATAGGTAAGATTAAGTGAAGATAATATACGAATAAATGAGAAAATTTCAGAATGTGTTAAAACTTTTAAATATATTGGCCCCAATTTTTTCTTCTTTTTACTGATTAAACATCACTTTCATTTCTAACATTGCTAATGTGCTTTTCCTTTTTTCACTTGATTAATATTATCAGATAATTAATATTATCTATTTTGATTACTCTTTTTATAAAAGCCAGGTTTTAGATTTATCTAATTTTCTATTTCATTACTTTCTGTACTTATGTTTATCATATCCCTACCCTCATTTTTTTCTTTTCCTTAGTGGAAGTTTTAAGATCATCTATATGCAAAATCATATTATCTGCGAATATAATGTCTTAGTCCATTCAGACTGCTATAACAAAAATACCATAGACTGAGTGGCTTGTAAAAAACAGAAATTTCTTTCGCACATTTCTGGAGTCTGGGAAGACCAATAAGTGTTTGGTGAGGGCCTGTTTCCTGTTTCATAGATGGCCATCTTTTTGCTGTGTCCTTACATGGCAGAAGGGGCAAGGGATCCCTCTGGGGCCTCTTTTTTAAGTGCACTAATAACACTCATGAGGGTTCTGTCCTTAAGACCCAATCACCTCTCAAAAACCGTACCTCTGAATACTATACCATTGGGAATTATATTATTAACATTCAACACATGAATTTTGGAGGGACACAAATAACCTATAGCAGATAGCTTTACTTTCTGTTCTAGATGTCCTTTATTTTTCCTCCTTAATTGCTTTAACTAGAACTTCTAGTACAATGTAGAATAGAAATTTGCTTAGCCCTAGATCAAGAAGATTGTCACCCACTTGTTTTCTAAAACTTTTATAGTTTACATTTTATATTTAAGTCTGTGACCCATTTTGATTTGATTTTTGTATAAGGTATGAGGATTTCTGTATAAGGCTCATTTGTTTGGCCTATGAATGTCCTATTCCTGACGCAATGTTTTGAAAAGACTCTCCTTCCTCCATTGAATTGATTTTGTACTTTTGTCAAAAATCAATTGAACATATTTATATGGGTCTTTTTTTTTTTTTTTTTGCGGTACGCGGGCCTCTCACTGTTGTGGCCTCTCTCGTTGCGGAGCACAGGCTCCGGACGCGCAGGCTCAGCAGCCATGGCTCATGGCACAGCCGCTCCGTGGCATGTGGGATCTTCCTGGACCAGGGCATGAACCCGTGTCCCCTGCATCGGCAGGCGGACTCTCAACAGCTGTGCCACCAGGGAAGCCCTATGTGGGTCTTTTAATGATTTTTAACTATAATTTTTGTGATTTTCTCATTGGTTGTCCCAAGGCTTACAATATACATCTTAACTACATCGACATCAGATTCATATTAACTTAATTCTAGTAAGATATAGAAACTTTATTTCTATATAGCTCTATTCCCTCCTCTCTTGTGTTATTATTATTACATATTAAGCCTATATGTATGTGACAAACCCAACAATACATTTTTATATGTATTACTTTATATAATTTTATGTCTCTTAGAGAAGAAAGGAGAGCAAGTATATATTTATGGCGTTTGTTATATTAATCTTCTTATTTACCATTTTGGTTTTCTTCATTTCTTCCTGTGGATTTCGGTTACCATCTGGTATCATTTTCTTACTTCAACACTGCTTTGTTGCCACTCACCCCCTCTGTGCTGTTATCGTCATATATATTACATTCTGATATGTTACAGGGCTAACAATACATTACATACATATTGTTGTATGCATTTGCTTTTAAATGAGTTAAGAGAAAAAAAGTATGCAATTACATTGTCTTTTATAATAATTACTTACATAATACCTTTATTGGTGCTCTTTGTTCTAGTGTGTATAAATTTGAATTACTCTCTGTTGTCACTTTCACCTTGAAGAAATTTCTTTAGTATTTCTTGTAAGGCAGATAGAGCTGCTAGCAACAAATGCTCTTGGATTTGCTTATCTAGGGAAGTCTTTATTTTGCCTTTATTTCTGAGGTATTTCTGCTGGACAGAAGATGATTTGTTGATAATTTTTTTCTTTCAGCACTTTAAATATGTCATCTTGCTGCATTCTGGTCTCCATTGATTCTGATGAAAAGCCAGCTTAAAATCTTATTGGTGCTCCCTTTTATGTGATGACTTTCTTTTTCCTTCCTGCTTTCACAATTTCCTTTTTGTGATTGTTTTTCAACATTTTGACTATTGTGTGTCTTTACATTTATCTACTCTTTGCATTTATCCTACTTGGCAATCAGTGAGACTCTAAGACGTGTTGATTAATGTTTTTCAATAAATTTAAGAAGTTTTCAGCCATTATTTCTTCAAATATCTTTTTTGTTCTTACTTTCAGACATGATAGTAGTTATTAGTATAGAACTAGGCATCAAAATATTTCCATTCTTTAACCATGTGATCATGGATAAGGCACTTAAATTTTTTATTTTTCCTCAATTTCCTTCCATGAAAAAGGGAATGAATTATACCAATTATACTCCACCTAACTCACTGGATTCCTGTAAGGACCAAAATAAACATCTAATAAAAACAACACACAAAATATTAAGTGTAAATTTTCCCCCAACAATAAAGTCTTCATCTATATGCCTTTCATCTCATATCATCTATTAGTTATCATTCTTCCATACTGCATCATCAGACTTCTATCATATCTTCTTCAGACAATATACAAACTCAGACCTCTTATGTCTTTAAACAAACCCTTCTTCTCATCCAACACCCTTTAACTCTATGGAATCTGCCTACTATCACCATCTCTTTGGTGTAGTACATCTCAAAGTCTCTGTAGTGAAAGACAAGTTGGGTTTTTTAACCCACTGCAGCATGAACGCATATATAGCACTACTATACGTGACTCGTTTAGAGACTGTACTACAGGAAACTCACCACAATGTTTCCCAACATTTGAAGTTGTCCATTCCCTATTCAATGAGGAATTGAACTGACATTTAGCAACATAACCTTGCCAAAAAGTTTCTAAATAATTACTCTTGATTTCTGTATTTAATTCACTGCAGACTGGGATCAAATGTTTCCCAAACTACACTCTGCTCTAGTGATTTTTTAATTTTAAACTGTCACCAGTGGTATAATCAAAGTCTGTAATTTGGTTTACTCAGTGATGAACTCTTATCTTTCAGAACCATTTTTCTCTGCCTTCTTAGTTTTAATTTCTTCATTCACCAATTAGGAAGCACTTTTCAAAGTACTGCTTTTGGTATTCTTCTTCTATATTCTTTCTCTTGATAATCTCAATACTCTAGAAGCTTTACCAAATCCATCATTATGGCTGACTCCCATAGCTGCACCTTTAGCTCCAACTCACTTCCCAAGAACCATAGTTGCATTTAGATTACTTATGGGTATCTCATTGGTATTTCTAATTCAACATGTCCTAAATCAAACTTACTGTGTATCTAGAAAATCATTTCTCCCTCTGGATTTACTAATGGAGCCACGATTCCCTCAAGTCATTCAAGAGGGTAATCTCTAACTTGTTTTAGTGTACCACACACATTCTTTTCCAAAGGCTTTTATATTATCTCCTGCTTTCTTACCGGTATCTTAGTTAAGGTTCTTATACTCTCTTGACCTGACCTCCACTAAAGTAACACTTTGCTGATTAACGTCCTTGTAACCAATGTCTCTCACTCCAGGTCAGGTTAATGTAGCCAGCAAAATTTTGATCCAACTACTTCCCTATCTACTCAAAAACTTTCAGTACTATTTCATTGGTTTAGCACACTGTGATATAGCACCAATTTCAAATTTTACCACTAACTTATACAAATCATTCTGACAAGTCAACAATTCCCTTAACATACCTAGCAAGTGTAAACATCAGTAAATAGTTAATGAATGAATAACTAACTTAAATGATTAAAATATCTGGATTCAAAATAACTTTGAAAATTAAAAAATCACTCTCTATATTGTTTATGATTATATGCTTTTATATTACTATTCTTCTTTTACTAAAACCACTCCATAACCAATGCTATTTTCCCATGTCTAGTAACACTGCTGCTGGTTTTACTCTTAGATGAACCACATTCTAGCCTCCTGCTGTTACTGAGAGATGCATTAAAGCAGGTCACGTGTTTTTTCCCTCATGTCAACAAATGATGGCTCAATTAGGCAGATAAGTATCTACAGCCCTCAGCAGAATCTTCAGTCCATTCTCAGCAGTTTAGAAAAGCACTCTGGTTAGCATTAGAGCTAAGGAAAGGAACACTTGTAATTCTTTAAGCATTCAATTAAATTTTTAAATTCAAGCCTGGCTATTGAATGTTTCCAAACACAAACAGGGTGCAAGTAGACTTTCATCATGAATGAGTACTCTAAAATCTGTGTGTATGTAAATTTCTTAATGAAATGAGATTATGACATTTCCAATACACTGTTGGCAGTATAAACAATTATGGATGATACAATTTGCTAATTTTCTCATCAACAGAATAATTCTTTGTCGGGTTGCTTATAATGGGCAGTATTTGCTTCCACTGAACCAAAGGACTTCCAACTAAATGATACATGGAGCTATTGCTGAGTTACCTTGTAAAGCTTTACACGTAATGAAAGGAAACCTCAGAAATGCAGAGTACAAAAGAGAATCAGGAAGCAGAAAAGTTCCCGGAGTATTTAAATACTTAAATATTTAGTACTGGGTTTATTTACTCTTCTTTAAAAATGCCACCTACCTAATTAGATTTTTCACACCCTAAAAAATTATAAATACTAAAAGGAGTTTGGTTAAGGATGATACATTACCAGCTCCAGAAGTGGTAGAATTATTACAAAGTATCTATATATACTCAAAATACATAGCACTTTGGAGCCACTTAAAAGCAAATAAATGTACCATAGAACAGATCAATATAATAACAGATATTGTATATCACAATCTTGAGACATGGAGAAAAATAATTATATTCATAGAATTGATAAATAAAGAAGACCATGAATTTATACAGCTACATCTTTATCTGAAAGAAAAAATCTAGAGAAGGTCTCACTCAATATTTTGTTTGTTTGTTAAGATTCACTGCTGTCCTTGACAATTCTGGATAAATGATATATTGCTAAACAAAGTTTCAATAATACTAACTGCAATACTAAATTTATCCAAATGAAAAAAAAGTCTAGCCATTTTATCACTGTTGCCAGTACAATGATGCAGTGTGAGACGTCCCTCAATAACATGTAAATAAGAAATATTCATACTGCCTTTTAGTCAACCATAAATCAACAAAGTAGGATGAGATAGGCAATATGGCCTATCTAAATATATGAACAGATCTAGAGAAAGACTATGTTGAAGTTAGGAGTTATGTTAGTGTTGATAGGTTATGAAAGAAAGGGAAAGGTGAATGTTAATACTACCTATTAAGAGCTCAGGAACTGAGGTCAATGAACTTTAATTTTTTAGGTCACTATTGATGAGATAAATGTGTCACATTCATGTGCTACTGAAGATGAATTTATTGAAGTCTCCTTCTTCTGACTCTACGTCATCAGAGACAAAATATTAACTTCCAATGCAAACTTATCCATGGTTAGAGAATGTACAGATTAAGCCAACACAAATATCTGGGCAATTTGATAATTATGTTTCCTACTGTAAAAGAATAAGGTGATCTATTGGTTTTCACATATCACTTTGAACTTGGTAAACTGAATCATCCCTGTCACCTCTCTTTCTCTTATCCAACAATCAGCCTATCAAAAATATATCCAGGACTTCCCTGGTGGTGCAGCGGTTAAGAATCCGCCTGCTAATAATGCAGGGGACACAGGTTCGAGCCCTGGTCCGGGAAGATCTCACATACCGTGGAGCAACTAAGCCCATGTGCCACAACTACTGAGCCTGTGCTCTAGAGCCTGCGAGCCACAACTACTGAGCCCATGTGCCACAACTACTGAAGTCTGTGTGCCTGGAGCCCGTGATCCGCAACAAGAGAAGCCACTGCAATGAAAAACCCGAGCACCGCAAAGAAGAGTAGCCCCTTCTCACAACTAGAGAAAGCCCGCGCATAGCAACGAAGACCCAACGCAGCTCAAAAAAAAAAAAATATATATATACATATAAATTTATATAAAAAATATATATATATCCAGAATCTGACCCATCTTAAGCATCTCCACCACTAGTGTAAGCCACCATCATGTATTTGCAAGTTCTATTGTAACAGCCCCCTAATTGTTCTCCCTGGCGTAAGTACCATCTATTTTCTTTCAAGGAGCTACAGTGATTTTAAAATATAATACAGAATATGCCACTCCTTTACTCAAGCTCCTCAATAGTTGCCTGTCTCACTTTGGAAAAATTTTAAACCTTATGTATCTTAGAGATCTAACTCACAGCTGCCTTTCAGAGCTCATCTCCTTCCATTCTCCTTGCAGCGTGTCTCACTGTCCTCCTTTGCTGTGTTGCAAATACTAAAGGCATATTCCCCCGTCAAGGCCTCTGCACTGCTTCCGCCTGATTGAAATGTGCTTTCCTCAGAGAGCTACATGGCATTTCCCCTTAATTCCTCAGGCTTCTTTTCAATGTCACCTTACCAGCAAGTCATTCTCTATTCAATTTATTGAGAGCTGGTAAAATGGGATGGATAAAGCTTAAAAGCAGCTCAGAAAAATAAAAACAAATAAAAACTAATGTTTATAACAACTTGTTTGTAATAGCCCCAAACTAGAAACAACCTACAGGTCCTTCAATGAGTGAACAAACAAACTGTGGCACTTCCATACCATGGAATACTATTTTTAAAAGAAGAGAATGAACCACTAATACATGCAAGAATCTGGATGATTCTCCACAGGATTATGCTGAGTGAAAAAAGCCAATCTCAAAAGTGAAATAGTGTATGATTCCATTTATACATTCTTGAAATGACAGAATTATAGAGAAAAGACTAGTGGTTGCCAGGGTTAAGAGGGTGGGGCAGAAGGTAAGCGAGTGTAGCTATAAAGGGGCAACATAAGTGCTAGGTACTGAATGTCTGTGTCCCCCGCAAATTTGTATGTTGAAGCCCTAATCCCCAGTGTGATGTTTTTGAGGTGAGGCCTTTCAAGGCTATTAGATCATGAGGGTGGAAGCCTCATGAATAGGATTAGTGCCTTTATAAGAACAGACAAGAGAGACAGTCCTTTCTCTCCACCATGTAAGGCTACAGCAAGAAGGTGGCCATCTGCAAGTCAGGAAAAAGGTCTTCATCAGAACTCAACCATACTATGCTGTCACCCTGATCTTGGACTTCCCAGCCTCCAGAATTGTGAGAAATAAATTCCTATTGTTTAAGCCACCCAGTCTGTGGCATTGTAATATAGTAGCCTGAACTAAGACAATGAGAGATTCTTTTTTTTTATTGTATTATTATTATTTTTAACATCTTTATTGGAGTATAATTGCTTTACAATGGTGTGTTAGTTTCTTCTTTATAGCAAAGTGAATCAGTTATACATATACATATGTTCCCATATCTCTTCCCTCTTCCATCTCCCTCCCTCCCACCCTCCCTATCCCACCCCTCTAGGTGGTCACAAAGCACCAAGCTGATCTCCCTGTGCTATGCAGCTGCTTCCCACTAGCTATCTATTTTACGTTTGGTAGTGTATATATGTCCATGCCACTCTCTCACTTTGTCACAGCTTACCCTTCCCCCTCCCCATATCCTCAAGTCCATTCTCTAGTAGGTCTGTGTCTTTATTCCCGTCTTGCCCCTAGGTTCCTCATGGCCATTTTTTTTTTTAGATTCTATATATATGTGTTAGCATATGGTATTTGTCTTTCTCTTTCTGACTGACTTCACTCTGTATGACAGACTCTAGGTCCATCCACCTCACTACAAATAACTCAATTTTGTTTCTTTTTATGGCTGAGTAATATTCCATTGTATATATGTGCCACATCTTCTTTATCCATTCATCTGTTGATGGACACTTAGGTTGCTTCCATGTCCTGGCTATTGTAAATAGAGCTGCAATGAGTATTTTGGTACATGACTCTTTTTGAATTATGGTTTTCTCAGGGTATATGCCCAGTAGTGGGATTGCTGGGTCATATGGTAGTTCTACTTTTAGTTTTTTAAGGAACCTCCATACTGTTCTCCATAGTGGCTGTATCAATTTACATTCTCACCAACAGTGCAAGAGGGTTCCCTTTTCTCAACACCCTCTCCAGCATTTATTTGTAGATTTTTTGATGATGGCCATTCTGACCGGTATGAGATGATATCTCATTGTAGTTTTGATTTGTATTTCTCTAATGATTAATGATGTTGAGCATTCTTTTTTTATTTTGCGGTACGCGGGCCTCTCACTGCTGTGGCCTCTCCCGCTGCAGAGCACAGGCTCCGGACACGCAGGCTCAGCGGCCATGGCTCACAGGCCCAGCCGCTCCGCGGCACGTGGGATCCTCCCGGACCGGGGCACGAACCCGCGTCCCCTGCATCGGCAGGTGGACTCTCAACCACTGCGCCACCAGGGAAGCCCCATGTTGAGCATTCTTAATGAGAGATTCTCGTGATGGATATGTTTGGTATCTGAATTATATCACTGTCATTACGATGGTTGTGAAATTGTATTATAGTTTTATAAGAGATTAACTTTGGGAAACTGTGTAAAGGGTATATGAGATCTCTCTGTATTACTTCTTACGATGACGTGAATCTTCAGTGATTTCAAAACAAAAGTTTTATTTAAAAAAAAGGGCTTGGACACAGGAGCCTACACGATGTGTTCAAATCCTGGGTTAGTCACTTACTAGCTGTGAGACCTGGAGCAAGTTAATTAACATCTCCATGCTTCTGTTTCTTCAACTATTAAATGGAGGTGATAACAGTACCTATAGTCATAAGGTTATTTGAGGTAAATTAATTAATATATGTAAAGATCTTAGAACGGTATGTGGCACAGAGTAAGTGCTACACAAATATGATTTATTATTAACAATTCTTCAGAGAATATTTTGTTATATTGTCCATTATAAATACAATCCTTATTCTCAACTATGTTCTAAGTGCCTAAAACACTGTCTAGCACATGATAAGCACTTGAACAAATGAATGCTCCTGAGAGACATATTTGCTTCTAGTGCACTGATAAATTCACTCTTCTGAATCTCCAAGTTTGAGAATATCACCTGTCAAACTTTGTTTTTATATTTGTATAACTGATTATGGATGACCACAAAAATTTTCCTCTGTATTAGAGAGTTTCTCCTTCTTCCCTTCTCATGAAAACTTTCTTGGCTTAAAATCCATTCATATTATATCCAACTTGATTGAAAGAGCTGATGGGTATATTTTTAATCTTTCTTCTCTGTATCTACTACAGATATGAATTGTGGTTAATAAGGCCACTTGTCTTAAGAATTTGCAGGTTTCTTCAAATAATTCTAACAATCTCTTTTATGCATATTAAAATTGATCAGAATTAATGGAAAGAATTAAGATATTTTGTTTCAAGTTACAGTACAAGCATATATTAACTATATAGCCAGCCTTCTGTATCTGTGGATACAGAAATACCTTGATATGGAGGGCTGATTGTACCACACCATTTTATATAAGAGATTTTAGCATCCAAGTATTTTGGTATCCTTGGTGGGGGAACGTGGCTCCTGAACCGATTCCCCACAGATACTGGGAGATGACTGTGTAATTATATATTAACTCTAAACTATATATATATAATATATATTAACTATACATATAACCACATATTAAACTGCTATCATGTTAAATCTCAAGGTGATTCTAGGTAACATAATTTAATGCTGTAAGAAGCATAAAGTCAGTATAATAAGACATTTCACAATTACACCAAAATCAGTTTCCTAATTGAATAGTTTGAATAATATTCACTTAGAAGGTTGGCTAAGTGACATTTGGGACTCTCCACTATCTGAGTCCACTTTAAAATGTTTTTCTCCTCAATTTCTCCTCTGTTACTAAAGAATAATTTACCTAAATTTTTGACTGGAAATAATTTCAAGTGTAAAAAAGTTCCAAAAATAAAAATTGTGCAGGAACACCCATATACATGTGCCTTTTACCCAGATTCCTCTGTTAACATTTTTACTTCATTTGCCTTATTTATTTGCACTTGCTAGTATTCCTTCTCTATTTGAGTGTATTTTTCTAATATATCCTTGTGATTAAGTTGAGATTATGCATTCTAAGCCAGAATATTGCATAGGTGATGTTGTGTCCTCCTCAGAGAACCTCATCAGTAGGCACACAATGGCCATCCGACCCTCACCGGTGATCATAATTTTGATCACTAGGGCTTGACATATCCAATGCATTACTGCTATTTCTTTTTGCCCCTACAACTAATAAACATTCTTTGGGGAGCCACTTTAAGACTATGCAAACATCTTGCTCCTCATCAACCCGTCCTCTTAGATGTTGTATCTACTGATGATTTTTGCCTGATCTAATCTTTACCCAAAAATATCAGGTTTGTTTTCATTTTTGTTTTTCTCCAACTCCACCACAACTTTCACATTTGCCATTCAACTTTCAGCATTCTACTGTTGGCAAGATGCCTTCCTTTTTCTTCTTTCCTTCCTTTTTCTTCCTCCTTTCCACCTAAGATTGGCATAATCTCATAAAGCTCTTTTTTTCCCAGTGGTTTATAATTCATTACTGTATTTAATTATATTGATGCTCAAACTGTCCCAGATTTCGCCAATGGGATGGATACCTTCAAGCTATCTCCTATATAATTAAGATAAACCCTCCATCATTGTTTTGAGCACTTCCTTTGTGACATTACAAGATGTTCACCTTGTATGTACTTGGCCCTAGACCTGGAACCTGCCATTTCAACATGGAGTCCTGGTTCCTTTTAGTGGTGCTATGGGTTGAATTGTGTTCCACAAAAAAGATATGTTTAAGGCCTAACTGCTGGTATTACTTGTGAATGCAGGCTTACTTGGAAATAGAGTTTTTGCAGACATACCAAGATGAGATCACACTGTGTGGGCCCTAATCCAATGACTGATGTCCTTATAAGAAGAGGGAAATCTGGACATGGACACATGGAAAATGCATGTGACAATGGAGGCAGAGACTAGAGTTATGTTGCCACAGGCCAAGGAACTTCAAGAATTGCAGGCAACCACTAGAAGTTAGGAGAGAGGCATGGGACAGATTTCCCCTTTGTCTCTCCAAGATCAAGAATTAACCAACCCTGTCAACACCTTGATTTCAAATGTCTGGACTCCTGAACTGTGACAGAATAAATTTCTGTTGTTTTAAGTTTCTGGTAATTTGTTACAGCAGCCCTAGGAAACTAATAGAGTGGGAAATAGTGCTAGCTGTGTCATTATACTTGAGCGACTTTGCTCTTTTGCCCATTTGGCAAGAGAGCTAGGAAATAAATGTATATTCACATAAAAACACACACATATACAGGTACACACACACATAAATACTTATACACAGGAATGTATATATTTACACAGATACCTCTAATCCAATCCATTATCACAGCATTCTTTTCTGTCTTCTCTCATTCTATATTTGTGTGTCCATTTTTTCCACAGTGATAACGCAGGATCCAAACAATATTAAGTCAATTACTCATTTGCTCAAAATAGGTTCAGCATTAGTTTGCCCATACCATCAAAATAAACAAACCTTAATAAAAAAAGTTCAGAATTTGTATGCAATACTTTTCTCCTCTCCCACTCTGCCCCAAACTGAGGACATATAATCCAATATTGTGCTCATAAATTACTTGGCTGAGTCCTCCCTTCTTTCTTCTTTATCCTTCGGTATACAGTATTCATTTGACTTTCGATAAACAATTAAGTTCATTTGTTTTAGTATGCTTACAATTTTACATCCCCTATCCTACCGATGTCATTCATTTTCCTTTAACCTTTGAATAGGCAGGGTATTAACATACTATCAAAATTTGAAACTATACCAAAAAAATAAACTCCAAGAAGTGTCATGCTCACCCACATCTCTTCCATCACTCTTTCTGCCACATATAGGTTACTGATTTTATTGTTTTCTACTTTACCCTTCCTGCATATATGCATGTTTTATTTTCCCTTTTTCTTACACAAAAGGTAACACTATATATGTTCTTTTGTGCTTTCTTTTTGCGTCATACTTCCTGGAAATCAATCCACATCTGCTTATAAAAAAGCTGCATAGTACTCTATAGTGTGTATGTACCATAGTTTATTCAACAAATCTCCTATGATTGGTCATTTATATAGATTCTAATATTTTTAAATTATAAATGCTGCAATAAATAACCTTAGCAAATTATTTTAATAAGCCATAAGGATTGGATTCCTGGATTAAACTAATTCCTATCTGTGCAGATGTTTTTCTTTATTCTCATGTGTAATGGGGTGTGGGGGTCTTGTGGAGGAATATTTAATGATGAGCAAACATTCATTAAATATTAAGAAACAAAAATCATATTATGAAACAGTAGATACAGTATGATATAAATTATATAAAAACTCAAAGGGACAAATGTATGCACAAAAAATAAATGTGTGATGGGATTATGGGGGATTTTAATATTCTTCTCTATACTTTTTTACATGTCTCAAGTTTAATGTAATCATCATGTATTATGTTTATAATAGAAAAATAAAAAATAAATTATATTGTTAGAAGGAGGAGTTCTATTTTTGGTAGTCAAGCTGACTCAGTTCCCATAACATAGCCCTTTTGCTGAAAACAACAACAAATGATGAGTTAACAAAAAAAAAAAAAAAAAAAGAATCTTTTTTGTTTTGAAATGCATTGCTAGGTTAACACAGAATACTCAGAAAGCTAAAACAAAGTAAAAATGGAAATCCAGGGAGATAAGCAAATACTCAAATGTCTTTCATTCTGGGGACATGCCAAATCCCGTGAACTGAGCTTTAGATTTCACAGCCATGTATAGAGCTGCCAGTAGTGTGCTGAAAACGGCTTGTGAAAGCAAACTATACATATCTTTTCCAAATTCATGTTCAATGACTTCACACTGGTAGCTTGAAATCAGCCGTAATATAAAATTAGAAAATATTAAATATCAGGACTTTTTTTTCCCTCTAGAGAGCAAGTTTCAAAGTATTTACCAGCACACTACCAAGCCCAAGGTTTAGGAGAGAAATCCTAGGTATATCAAAGATCGGGAGTCTATAGAGATCTCCACATAAAGCTGGAACTCTGAAGAGCTGCACACTTAGTGTAAGAGTGAAACAGAAGTATGCCTTTCCTAAAGAAAGAATCACAAGGAAATTCCCCTGTTTCAAACTTGATGCTAGGTGGAAGTAAAAATATCTTCCCTGAAAATTTAATCACAAGCCCACCCTCATGAAAGTTTATGGGTCTACAACTCATGTTACCTATGCAGCCCACAAAACTTTAAGCCTAAAATTTATTTGAATGCATTCCCAGGCCACCAGTATCCCCAGGCTTTTGGCAGATTCCCATGCAAATCCTCTCTCAGGAAATGTATCTTCATCTCAGCCTCAAAATTACTACAAATAATGAATATCAGCTCACAAACAAAACATAAGGGAGCCTGAATAAGAGCCAGCAGAACCAATAGACAACAAAATCAGAACTGCAAAAGTTTTAACTATTAGGCTAGGCACAAAATAGAAAATAAGATTAATGTATGTAAAGAAATGAAAGGATTAGAAACAGAAGAAAGGAGTCAGAGTTTATCAAAATGATGAAACAAGAAGCACATTTGAAAGAAATGAAAGTGAAAAATAAGGTAATGGATATTAAAACTCAATGGACAGGCATAAAAGAATATTAGACACTACTGAAGACACAATTAGAAACATCAGAATATAGATCTGAAGAAATTATCCAGAAAGTAGCAAAGAAGACAAATTATGTTAAAAGGTTAAGGGATGTGATAGAATGATTAGGGATACATATGTGGTTAATCTATAAAGAAAAACATGGTAATAATATTCATAAAATTCAAGATGATGGTTACATTGGGGGTGGAAAGAGACATGGGATCTTAAGGATCACATAGAGATTCAAAGATACTGGTAATGTTCTGTTTCTTAAGACGGGTGGTGGGTACACAGGTTTTTAAATTATTTATTAATTTATATATATTTGGCTGCATTGGGTCTTAGTTGCTGCCCACAGGCTTTCTCTATCTGTGGAGAGCGGGGGCTACTCTTTGATGCCGTGTGCAGGCTTCTCACTGTGGTGGCCTCTCTTGTTGCGAAGCCCAGGCTCTAGGCACTCAGGCTTTAGTAGTTGTGGCACACGGGCTCAGTAGTTGTGGCTCGCGGGCTCTAGAGCACAGGCTCAGTAGTTGTGGCGCATGGCCTTAGTTGCTCCGCGGCATGTGGGATCTTCCCGGACCAGGGCTCGAACCCATGTCCCCTGCGTTGGCAGGTGGATTATAAACCAACACGCCACCAGGGAAGTCCCCAGGTTTTAAATTTTTAAATAAAGTTTTATTTGGGAATAATTTTATATTTATAGAAAAACTCCAAATGTAATAGAGTTTGCATATGCCCTTCATTCAGTTTGCCCTAATGTTAACATCTTCCATTACCATGGCACATTTGTCCAAACTAAGTAGTCAACTTTGGTGTATTACTATTAACTAAAGTGCAGACCTAATTCAGATTTCACCAGTTTTTACACTAATGTCCTTTTTTGTTCTGGTTCCAATCCAGGAAACCACTTTGTACTTAGCTGTCATATCTCTTTAGTCTCCTCTTATCAGTGACAAGTTCTTAGTCTTTCCTTATTTTTTATAACCTTTAGAGTTCTGAGGAGTACTGTTTGGTATTTTGTAGAATTTCCATCAGTTTGGATTTGTCTGATGCTCTCATGATTAGATCAGGGCTATGGGTTTCATGGAAGAATACAAGATACTACAAGTTCATTTTCCCTGTCCTAGAATCAGCCATTTCTCCAAGGAACCCTGGATCCTTTTAGTGGGAGAATAGTATTTTCAAACCCAGATCTGGGTGCTGGGTGTGTCTGTTGCTATTGAGGTATCATTGCTTCTAAGCCTTCTCAGTTGACAGAGCTAGGAAATATATGTATGTACACTAACCCATGTGTACACATGTACCTGTAATTATTTCTGCATCTACCCATTTATACATATTAAGCTGAACATGAATTCACACTATTATCTCCAACTCTAACTCAGTACCACAGGGTTTATTTTAGCCTTCCCTCCTGGCTTATCTTGTTTATCTGTAACATCCCTCTCTGACAGTGAGAAACCTGAATCCTACCATCCATCATTTATTTAGATATTTATCCAACCCCAGTATATATGCAAAGTGGGCTCAGAATTATTAAAACTCATACTCCTATAAGAAACAAATCTGCCCAGTAGAATACAGTGTTTCTATAGTGTTCCTCTGTATTTAACTTAACATTTTCCAGTCAAGACACCATTTTCCAAAGTTACTTAGGTCAGCTCCTTTTTTCTACACCCCTTCAGTGAGGTGATGTCATATATTTGTAACACAGATTGATTCATTTGTCAAAGTCTGCACTAATCCTAGGATTCCCAACATTAAAAGCATTTGCAAGTTAACTCCTTGTGATGTACAGTTCTATGGGCTTTAACAAATGCACAGAATCACGTACCCACCACTATAGTACCATACAAGAACAGTTCTATCACCCAAAAAATTAACCTGTGTCTTCTTTGTAGTTAATGATTTTCTTTCCCCATCACTTGTAATTTTAACATCTCAATGATTAAAAATCAGAGTGTAAAAATTAAATCTCATGATTCTTCACAAAATAAAACCTAAAACTGTGAGGAGAGTCAATGCTTAAAAGTTATGGTTGAGTGCTTATTGTCTATCACTTCAGAGTTCTAGACTGGAGAAAAGACATGTGAGAGTATGAGATCAACTTTGACATTGTTCATGGTTGGGAGTTGGGTTCTAGTCCAAAGCACCTATTTTATACATTTAGAAAATATTCTCCAAGGAAGGACCCTGTAAGCTTTGCTCACACAAATGTTTAGGATAGAATTGTAAATGGTTTACTAGAAACATTTAAAAAAACAAAAACAAAAACAAACCCACAACTACAGTGTAGGGACAATAAACTAGAAAATTATCTTACAGACTACTCAATTTGGTATATCAATTATGTGACTATTTAATCTTAGTAGATACACTGACAGCTGCTACCCAATATCATAGATCTGAAGAATTCAATTTCAGAAGGATAGCTCAAGTAGATTGACAGTTAAAAAAATATAATAAAAATCTTCAGCTTGCTTATTTGCACCCTCTTAAAAGAAAAAAAAATGAGGTTTGGACATTTCCATTTTACTTACATTTAAGTAGTCTGTTAAATCAGTACAGATTTCATATACAATTTGAGAATCATGTCCCCAAAGGCAGTATCATCTGGAAATAATGGTTAACTATATGGGTCTAAGCAGCACAATCCACTTATTGGCAGTATTATCATCAGTTAAAGACTTTAAGTTTAGCTTTCTCCCCCTGGTGGTAGTATCTGTGTTAACGTTTTAAATAATATTTGGCCTCTTCTAAAGGAAGCACTTGTCTCCTATAGTTCCCCCCCCTTTTTTTTTTTTTCCAAAATGCAATTACAACCATTATATCATTGTAAATTACATGCTGGGGTTATCTCAGTAGGTATCTGTCAAATGTAAAACGTACAGAAGGTTTTCAATGTAATAACGATGTTTTATCATTTTAATTACAAACTCTTTAAAAAACTTCCTAAAGTGTACCAATTGGGGTGGTCTAAATTAACAGTATCTTAGCAGCCCAAGGGTAGTAAAAATAGATTGAACTACCAAATTTCATCATACTTATAGCAGCTGTCTTCCTGCCTCTAGGAAGCTAAGTATTTAACAAAGCAGACAGCTTGGCATTGGCATCTGATTAGCACTGTGTGTATTGTCAGATAGAATGTGCTTGGCTCTTTTGTTCCAGGGTTTGATTAAAAATCTGGAGAGCAGTGGCATCATGTAACTTTATTCTTAAGGCTTCTGAAAGGTAAATAAACTGTGATGCTTCATCTGGTATTGTACATGAAAGACTGATCAATGATTTTCTGGTAATATATTTTATCAAACCACAGAAAATTTAAATAAAGGAATTCTTTTCTTTTTTTATACATACACCAAAGATTTATTGAAGCAGGCAGATCTTAAAATCATTTCAATTAAATATTTTATATATTAAAAACAGTTTCACAATAGGTTGCTTTGAAGCATATTGAGTCCTATAATTAAAATACTGTTGGTGGGGAGGAAGAATGGTCATTTTAGAGCACATAAGTACAAGATTCTATTCCTAAAATTATCAACAGTATAGATGAAGATTCGCAAAAAATTTTCAAATGCATATGAACATCTTATTGGAAAAATAACACTTTCTTGTAAGAATAATACTGTTTTGATGCAGATGCCCAAACATTAAACTATAAAAGGGTGACTCTCATTACCTCCTCCCCACAAATTTCTTCGAAAATTAATTACAAATGATTGTGCTTACTGGCAGAGTTCAAAATCAGTAGAGTCCATGCAAACAATCTACTTCAATGAGAAGTACATTCTTTTACTCTATCAAATCCATCGGAGGTAATCAGACTAGATGTTTTATTCAACAGGGCTGAAGAAAATTGTTCTACAATAGGTTAATTCAAAATGGCAGCATAGAAAATGCATCTGTCAGTGGGGATCAAATTACAGGGCAAGCTCCTCTCAATGCTTAGAAAAACAAGTCTGCAGTTCTACAGATTATGTGCCTGTGTGTGTTTAAAGGGGTGGGAAAGGAGCTAAATATCTGAGCTAACCTCCAATTAAAGTCAATCATAAAAACAGCCAATTTAATGAGTGCGGATTTCTTTGGGTAATTATAACACCAACCACTTTTTTCTCTTTTAAATCTGTAATTCTGCCTTCTTGTTATTGCTTGCTTTGTCATTAATCGCCTCAGGACCTTGATTTCCTAGCAACAGACTGCCACCAAACATTTGGCTCCTGTTCAACATTTCCTTTGTGAAAAATGGCACTGCTGTTGCCGCCTGGGCTGCTGCAGCTAGACTGGCTGTGTAAGTGCTCTAATAATGTATTCTACTGAAAAAAAAAAAAATCACATGATATGGGGTGCGATGACTGAGCTCAGTTAATTACTGAGCTGGGAAGTTTATCTACAATCTAAAAGCTGTTGAGGAGTAGGGGGATATAAGGATTAAAAAGGTGCTCCTTCCATTATCAATAATTTGCAGGTGAGAATTTACAAAGAAATATTTTATTCTTGAGTTGACAGGTTTCTGTTTAAGTTTATTTAGGAAAGGGTACAAAAGGCCAATGTCCCTCAAATGTTGCTTGACAAATTCTTTCTCCACAAAATAGCCCCAAACACACAAAAGAATCATAGAACAGTTTGCTGCAATTTTAAAAAGGAAATTAACCTATGTATCTGTCAGCTGTTTCTTTTCTACTTAAGGCAGAAATCATGTGTATATGTAAATATACTATGAGATGACAGAATGAGGTTTTCATTCACAATATGAACACTAGACACAATGAAAATAGAATAAGTTATTGTGTTTTGATATATTGTACACCTAAATAACTATTTTATAACTCAAGAAAAGAGAAAAAAGATGCTTATCATTATTTTTGAAATGATTCAATTGGGATTGAAAGAAACCAAACCTCATAATTGGAAACCCAGTGATAGGTAGATATTTTGCCTTTTTTTTTTTTACTTGGTAGATTTATCAAGATTCTCCATGCCTTAGAAATACTACCACTTCCAGTAATGATAGTTACGGAAATTAACATGGCATGTCAGAGATGGTTCGCTGAAACCTTGCTTTAGTTCTCAGAAATATGGCTTTATAAGACTGGCATGTTTCAGGATTGCTGTCAGGATATGATAATTTAACATACCCAAGGGTACACTAAGTAAGTATTATGGAAGCATCTGTGAAACTAAGTCAGTG
The DNA here is from genome assembly GCF_949752795.1 of Hyperoodon ampullatus. Taxonomy (NCBI): domain Eukaryota; kingdom Metazoa; phylum Chordata; class Mammalia; order Artiodactyla; family Ziphiidae; genus Hyperoodon; species Hyperoodon ampullatus. The sequence continues at coordinate 63,413,479 of NC_136914.1, read as the reverse complement.
GACATTCCGATTCTTACTAATGTCTATATACTATATTAAAAAAACTTTCCACAAAGTATAGTCCCAATTTGGCTCATCTGAGGAAGTAAAAATGCTATAGTCTGCCTGAAAACATCACAATGACCACCCTGACAGACTGAAATAAAAATGACTTTAGGGAATATTTACAAAGAAGCACTAGCATTATTAGGTCTTTGGTTATATTCAGGTAATGAAAACATACAGATATTTTTAAAAGAAAGCAAATGATTCAAAGATATTTGAATAATTTTATAGAATTCTGCTCTTCTATCACTGGCACTAAATACATCATTTCACCACTAAGTCTGATTCTCCACTTTAACATATTTTTACAAAAAACAATTCTTGACTGATATAAGGAAACAAGTATAGAGTCACAACTAGAAAAGTTTTAGAAATCCACAATGGACATTTTCTAATATGGAACTATAACTGGATTATGTATCATTTAATTCACTATTTACTATAACAGAGGTTCTTGACCTGGGCTCCATTAATTAGCAGAAAGGCTTTTTGAATCTATGAACTACCAAAAATTATATAAAAATTTTATAAGTAAATAAATTTTTCTGGAATGGTTCAAAACTCAGAAAAGATTAAAATCTACTACACTAAGCACATCAATCTACCTCAGAGACGCTAGTCAACATTCTTAAGCAAAATAATATTTTTAAGATTCAATTTAGTTTATTATAGCTGTCAAATGTTAACCTTAAAGGAGCAACATATCTGTAAAAATAATTATTTTTATAGGATGAGTAACAGAATATATGGTGCTCTTTTATTTTGTATATGTACATCTTTCTGAAAAGACTGAACCAAAATATTTTTGGTGGGTTACTATACATTTTATATTTTATTTGATTGTGACAGTTTATGTCATGTCCCTTAAACTTAACAACAATAATAAAGTTGGTCTTAAATTGTTTATAGAATGAAGAAAGAAATAATACTTTGAAAAATGAATACACAAAATGACTAGTCAGGACAGCAGAGTTAAACAGGGGTGGGAGGTTACACAAAATTTATGTTTGGGGTAAGGGTATTATAGGGAAAGATGGGAGAGAGTTACAGGGAAAAGCGTTCAAGGGTTTATCAAAATTTAAAGAAAAACGTGTGTCAGCAATCTGTATAGAGTACAAGAGGAATGCAATTTGGAAAAGCAGCAATCTATCTTTCAGAATATCTTCAACTATTTAGGATTTGCTAATGTTTCTAATTGTATCAGGACAATGTCAGTGAAAAAGTTAACATGAATATGTCCAAGTGGTAGAGAGAAAACACATGACAGACACAAGACGTTAGAGTCAAATGAGCCCTGTTATATAGCTGAGAAACCTGTATTGGTCTGAAGCTGGATAACAGCAAATATGGATTTAATATGGCTGAACTGGAAAGGAAGAAAACTTTTCTCATTTTTCATCCCACTTTACCAAATATAATTTTAAAATCTTCATCTACTACATGTCATTCACCCAAATCAGAAAAAAAAAAATTAAGTGACATTTTAAAGAACTGACCCCAAAACATGGTAACATTGTATCTAGAACAAATAAATGAGAACAAAAGCTTAGAAGACACTCTTTAGAGTACCTGCAAAAGAGAAAGAGGTAATAGGAAGAAAACAAAAAAGACTTATTATGACTTCCACTACATATGTCAAAGAACAAAGACATAAATTCATTATTTGTCTAATTAGGAACAATTATATAATTTATAGCCATAATACCTGAATATCACTGAAACCATTATGAGATGTGGATACAAGATTGAACGCAGGGACCATGGAGAATAACTGCTAATTGATACAAAGTTTCTTTTTGTGGTGATGTTAAAGTTCTAAAATTAGATTACAGTGATGGTTGCAGAACTCCAGGAATATACTAACAATCACTGAATTGTACACTTTAAACCAGTGAACTTTACAGTATATAAATATCTAAATAAAGCTGCTATAAAGAGATTAAATCCAATTTAATTTATCTAGAAGAATAGAGACAACAGAACATATGGGTTAAATCATATTAAGCTATAAAGATTGTATACAGTAAAATATGTTAGAAAACAGATATACTTCTACAGATACTAGACTATGTCCAATTTATATACAATTTCAAAGTTGTGACAACTAGCACATAAAAATGTATAGTGTCATCACAATGTCTATAAATTTTCCCTCTCAAAGATGTTTATTAAAGAGATTTAGTAAACATTTTCTCAAGCAATTGCTGAGTGGTCTGAAATATATAAATAAAGTAAACTGAAGTGTAAATATTTCAGTAGATGGTTTGTTAATTCATTTGAGGCTCTATATAAGAACCTACTGTCTTAATAACTAATTGCTATACATATGTTTATTTTCTTACCTTCTAAGGCAATTAGCACATAGTGTGGTTTCCAACCTCACCTAAAATTCCAAGACTTCATTATAATGTCAAAAATCCAAAACACAAAAACTTCCAATCTTTATCTTTAGAGCCCAAAGCTTCTTTAATCAACACTATCTTACTTTTCTACTAAGTAAGTAAAAAGATTATTCTGTTTAGCTGAAAATAACCTTACTTTAATATTTCATAGATTCCCTCCTAGTAGAGAGTTTTATTTTTGACAACTGCTAAAAGTAAGACTTAAGAAAAATTACAGGAATACAGGAGTAAACTGCTCAACTTGGAGAAAATATTTATCTATAAAAATTCAAAGTATTAGTCTATAAAATGATACTGTTAGAGTTTAACTTGCCAGAAAAAAATTCTAGACAAACTGAAAATAAGTACAAATAGAATTTCTAAAAATCACATTCTTTTTTGAAAAATTTTCTAGTATGAATCAAAGATTGTCTCTAATAAGGAAGAAGTAAGAACAGTAATCATTTGTGTAACTCACTGGACATCAATAACATAAGGAAAAAAATTTTTAAGTTAAAAATTAAACTCTAATACTAATGCTTAAGAAGCAATACAACTAACAGTCTTTTTCTTTTTCTCTATATTATATCCAAGCTAAAGATAGACATTTTTACCACATAGTTTTGGGCTTTACTTGAAGGGGTATCAAATTGGTACATAAAACTCTAAATTCCTGAAAGACAAAGATTCATATATATATATATATATATATACCACAACCCCCTTATCTGTGGGGAATACGTTCCAAGAACGCCAGTGTATACCTGCAACTGCCAACAGTACTGAACCCTTTATATACTGTGTTTTTTTCATCAGCACTATTCTTGCACTTTGTGGCCATTATGAAGTAAGATAAGGGTTGTTTGAACACAAGCACTGTGATACCTCAACAACTGATCTGATAACTGAGACAGCTACTAAGTGACTAAAGGGCAGGTAGTGTACAGTGTGGGTATGCTGGACAAAGGACAGAGCAGGATGGCACAAGATTTCATCAGCCTACTCAGAATGGTGCACAATTTAAACTTATAAAATGTTTATTGCTGGAATTTTCCATTTACTATTTTCAGGCTGAAATTGACCATGGGTAACTGAAAGCACAAAAAGTAGAATAGCGGATAAGGGTTGGAAGGAGGGGTGGGGGTTGGGTGTACTACTATACTAAATGTCAGTAATTATATACAAACATGTAATGCTCCAGACAGAAGGGAAAAAAACACATTTTTCTTATTTTATTTTTTGAATTTCTAAATGTAATAGTTAATGTTACCTATAAGGATATTTTAAAAAATTTAAAAAAAGGCTTAAAAATTCAGTTACTACCTAATGAAGTCAGTGAAGCAATCCAGAATAGTATAGTCAAAAACCTGAAGTAAAAAAATGCAGAAATAAAGCCAAATGATGATCTTTGATTTGACCAATACAATGGGAGTTCCAATACATAAGCGTTCAAAAACTGCATTTAGAACACTGATAAAATGAAAAGTCAGAGGTAGTTCAACCATCCAACTCCTTAACTAATAATCTCAGAAGACTATTATGAAGATTAATAAATTCCAAAAATGCCTTGAATTCATTCATAGCTAAATGCTTTATAAAGAATTGTGACCTATTAAATCAATTATCATTCACAATTAAATAGCTTAAACTTTAAAAAAATTCATTTGTTTACTTATTTTGCCAAAGTACATTCATTATAATAGTACAGCGTTCACAAGATGGTATTACAAAGGCTTTTTCTATGGTGTAATAAGGTTTTATGGCAACGAGTTTAAGTAATTGTCCATAAGTGAGCAAAACTTTTCTATTTTCACCTATCCAGGGTTTTTTTTGGGGGGGGAGTAGTACAAATCTCATACATATATATTAAATTAATAGGTATCTTTCATTTCCTTGTACATTAATCTAATTTCTATTAGGTCACCATTACGAGACAAATTCATTCCCTTTCATTAGAACATTTCTCAAATTTTTTCATGACAACGTTAGAATACTAGATGATACAATTTTGAACATAATTAAATGTCTTTTAAAATTCCTAATCATGTTATACTGTAGAGTATTTTTTAGTAAATGCTATCAAAAGAAAACCAAATCCTAAAAAAACAGCAATTATATTATTTCATTACACATTCATTCTAATTTGTTATTCAACATTCACTGAAATAACTTCTAATATGTAAAATTCCAAATAATGATCTCATAGACTAGATTTCTTATAATTTATCACCTCATTTTAATGAATTTAGTTATTGCTTTCACATTACTGACAAAGATATTTAATTGTGAGTCTAAGTAACCGTTCTACTAAGATAAATTATTACTCATGGAGTCATTAAGAATTTTAGTAGAAAACCCAACCAGGACAAACAAAGTGAGAGATGTAAGACCTAAATAGTTGTTATTGATTACTGCTTGTCCTTTACATGCAAAAACTCCTATTTCTTACCAAATATGGGAACTCTATTCCCTTCCTCCAAGGTTGTACACTTCTCCAAACCATGTTTCCTCCAATTATCCATGATCATACCTCCCGTTATTCCAGAAGCAAATATTAGTAACATTTAAAACCTTTCCCTCACAAAAACTATATTAACCAAAATGGTAAGACTGTAGATTGAAAAGAGATAAAAGCGGTCAGATGGAGTTATAAATTAAAGACAGACAGGGTAAAAGAAGATCTGTAATAAGCCACTGGAACTGGAAAAATCACAGAAAGAAGGAAATATGCATAGGAGTCAAAGGAAAATTCAAACTACTGGTCTCATATTCTCAAACAATTATTGACAAACTATGATTCACTATTCTTCCATTATAGTGCTTAATTTTGAATTAGTAAAAAAGAACACACACTGGGTGACAGCTTATGCAAAGTAAGTCACATGGCACTGGAAGCTTTTGTTAACCTATTTCTTAAATATCTGTTTGATCTCTAAAGTTAAAATTTCTCCCTATATAAGCCTAAACTTGCAAGCTGATTAATTTTTTACCATGTATTTAAAACTTGGAACCTTTTTCTCATTAAAAAGTCTTTAGAAATAATGCATAAATTTCTGTGCAAAATCCCACTGTACTCACAATGTAGTCCAAAACACTATTAAGGACTGACTGACAATATCAGAAAAATTACTATAACATTAGTAATTATACATGGATGAACAGTTATCTACTAGCTAAGAGCTTTTAAATTTATTTTTAAATGATAAAGTGACAGCTAGAGAATTTGATAGAATCTAGAACAGTAATTTAGGGAGTTTCTTAGGTTGAATCAACCTTAAGACTGTTCAAATTCAAAGAAAAGTCAGGCAATCTGGCAGAAATAGAGAGTCATCTAAAAAAAAGGAGAAACAAAACCAACCAGGAAATTTCTAATTCCAACCAAGACGAAAAGAATGAGGAATGGATTTAAACAACTTACACAACTATAAAATTGGACAAAATATAGGAAATATCAATTTTGAGAAATTGGACAATAATCAAATAAGGGACAAGATAAGGTGATCTCTACAATTATTCAAACTTAATTCCTAGAGAGAATTTCCAGATTGCAGTCAGGGCAGAGAGAACCTAAACAGAGTCCAGTAGTCTCCATTCAGGAAAGCCAAGGTAGCTAGCACGTTCAAGGGCAGCATACTGGAAAGGAGAGAGCCATTTGAAGAAAGAGGTACAAAATGAGAACTCAGGATCTGCAGGGCTTTCCCAAGTCTTTAGCGTATGTGCATGAGGAAACAACCCAATGCCATGGCAAGAACCAGAAAAAAACACATATGATAGAATTTGCAGACAAGGGCATTAAAACAGGTGTTACAACTATATCCCATAACTTCAGAAATGGCAGACAGCAACACAAGTATGTAAAGCAGACAGAGCAGGAATAAAAAAAAGGCCCAAATGTTTAAACACTGAAAATATAAAAATAAAATGAAAATAACTACAAACATCAAGAGGCAGGATGAAATTAGAGTGCTAATTTTCTCACTTTTCACAGCACATTAATATTGCTTAAAAAAGAAAATATATGGTTTAGAAATTTAATGGCTCCAATTTCCTCATCTTTTTCATAAACCTTTCCTAAATATCATAGTCTTAGAGGGCTAGTGTAAGAAATATTTCATGTAAGAGAAGAAACAGACATATGCCAATCTGATTATAAAGGTAAAGAGCAACTAAGATTTAAGTTTTCAACATGTAATTAGCTATTGACATAATCAGTAATCCTTAAAAACCTACTAACAAAGAATTCAGTTTAAACATGGAAAAACTGAGTTTATATGTTGTAAGTGGGACACCTGCTATGAAGGTAAAAAAGATGTCAACACTTCATTTAAACCGAAAGAGAATACTGGTATATGCATATTCCAGTTCGACTTTTTATTAGGAAAGTTTTTGCTGTGAATTGCAGATTCAATGCTTTATGTGACAGAGAAAATGAGGAAGGTTTTGAATTTTCTTAACACTTGTGACCATTATTAATTCATGGAACAGTGAGAAGAAGAGTTGAGTATGTAGATCTAGTTTATTTTATGTAATGCAGATAGACATCTTACTTATGGAAATGTGTTAGATATATTGAGCTGCTTCTTCAGATCAAGAACCTTTTGTATAAAGAGCTCCCACAATTTCAAGTTGTTGAACCTCTGAAGTTTATGATGATGATGTAAGACGACTGCTGACACTACAGAACCTGAAAGTGTAGAGAAGCCAACCTGATTTCTTGAAATAAGTATAGACATACATATCTACTCTATCTAAATTTGCAGTTTTCTTACTAAGACTAGACTGCATGCTCTGAGCTGAAAGGGAATTAAAGATTTAAAAGAAATGCTGAAAGTCTGTGGAAATAATTCTACATTTCAGAAGAAATTTCACAGATTTTGATGAATAAGAAGTATGTTCTTAGTTGTTAGCAGAATAAATATTTGTTGAATGTTCGCCAAGAATATACAGCATCTACAGCATCCCAGGTATCCAATATGAGTCTACTATTTTCAGAACTATTTAAAAATAGCCAAACTCTGAACAAACTATAGATTTACCTGGCAATGTGAAAGAGCATTCTTTTATGAAACAGCTGAAACAGAAACTAAGAGCTAACAGCTACAATCAGATATATCAACTGGAATACATTTTGATACTTGTTTCTGGCTGAATATACCACACAAGTCTCAAAAGTAATTCAATTTTATTAATTTGACAAAAACTGATCACTCTACACTTTATACAATAGTTAACACTACTAGTTAACACTACTATAAAATAGTAGTGAATAGTTAACACTACTATAAAAGTTCCATCCACCCAAAGTTGGCTAGATGAGTAATAGTTACATAATTGTTAAAACTATTAGCTGGTTGCAAGTTGGTTCTATACTGCTACAAAAATTTCATTCACGCAAAATTGGCTAGATGTGTTACATGTACGTAAGTGTTAAAATTATGACTTGTTTCCAAGTTAGCTCATAATTTGGGGCCCAATTACTATATATTGACATACAAAGAGTTGTAATTGTCAGGGTAAAAATATTTTTCTAACTTAATATATTGTCATATTTCAGTCAGTACATATAACATAAATAACACCAAACTTTAAACCATATACTCTTTGACTTTCAAATGTAAGATGGCTGGAAGAAGAGGTAACATGACTTTCCTCTATATAATCCTCTCAATGTAAGCATTTACTTGACAGTTATAAAGGGGTAGGATTTGCTATACAGAGGAATCAATAACCTTGTAAAGCCTAAAGCAGTGCACGTAAACATGCTGTAGGAGACATTAACACTAGCCTGAAAGAAATAATTATATTTTCAATAAACATGTTCCTACTGGATAATCAATTTTTTATGCATCTTACCAGCTGTTTCACAGCTCAGGTAGTAAATGGCAGCAGCTGTTATATCAAAACCGTATATGCAAATGAAGTGCTTTTAATTTTTCATAGGTATCACTTAGTATTTGTGATGAGCCACATTTAACTCATATTAAATAAAAACAAGGTATTCATAGGGTGATTAATTCAGGAGAATTTTTAGTACAGTCTTATTTTAGAAATGAATTCTTAACCAATTATTTTTTATGCCAGAAGGCTTAATAATTCAAATTACATGCTGCCCATATTCTGATATTTAAAAGATTTGTCATGATCAATGTTTCTAAAATATTAACTTAAAGGGTGTCATGGTAATTCCTATGGAATAAATAGTAATTAAGTTTTTCATCAAATAAGCTCAAACTGTTTGCAGTGAATATTTATATTGCTAATAATAATTCCACACACAATGCATGGCATCATTCACAACAAGTGGCCTAAAAATACAAAATATAAATTTCCAGAATTACTTCAAAAGACCTTAAGATTTAAAATAGAATTTGATACTTGGTTTAAAAACATTTATGTATAATGTAACCAAAAAGAGGTATATTTGAAGGTAAATAATACAAATCACGCTACCACAGAATGATCATATTTCTGTTCTGTATTTGTAATAGTGAAGCTAGCATATGCTTTGAGATGGGTAAAGAATTTACAGGATAATAAGAGACAATTATTTTTAAATGTACATCAACTAACAACTATAATTTATAGTGTAAATATGTACCAGAAATTTGAATTAGGCAAATACTTACTGCTATATAATAAACTCTTGCTTTGTCTACCAATATCCAGTTTTTCTCCATATCAAGATGTTTTTCCTTTTTATAACAATTGGCAGCAGCAAGATTAGCTACAAGGGATCTAAAACAACAATAACAAAAAGTAAGTTTTACATATAGTCAAACTTGTCATATAACTATACAGTTAACTAAAAACATTTTTATAAATTTTGTTTTAATTTTATTCTTAATTCTTCAAACTGCCGTATACTGATTTTAATAAATGTAAATAAAGTTACTTTTGTTTTGAAAACTTTTCAAGACTTCTCTGTTGCCTTTGAGATAAACAAGGACAGTAATCCTTGCTCTAAATATCATCTGGTATTTTGAGAAACTGGCATTTAAGCTTCCTTTTGATACTAAAATGATAAAATTATCTACTTTCTACATTTTTAATAGCTCAAAATGCAGTTAAGAAATAGCTACTATGTAGTTACACACAAAAAAATATATATGCAACTAAAAACTTCAGTTTTCAAATATCAACATACTATCCACTGATATATAATCTAATGCTTTAAAAGCGAGGTATGGGATTAATTTTACAAAACACACATACAAATGTAGACCATATTTACTATGAGGGATTAATTTTATTAATCCATTACATTTTACATTACATTACATAAAACCATTACATTTTATGGGCTAGAATAAATTAAAATTAGTTTTCATAGTTGAAAACTCCCTGCACTGTTCCAGTTTTGTAGCTGAAAATCTAAGCAGAATACTACTACACTTAAAATCTTGTTCCAAGTGCCACACAGAGCTTTTTATTATTGCCCAACAATTAAACTTAATACAATAATTATTTATGTTACAAAGAAATAAAAACCCTTTTCCCCCTCCTTCTGACCCACAAATTAAAAAAAAAAAAACTTGCCAATTTTTCAAATTTTTTTTTAGTAACAGTTGTGGTTAAAAACATCCCACAAATACATCTCCTCATCACTTAAGATTTTGGTAATATGGTTAGATTCTCTTTTGAAAAAAATAAATCAATTCTCTTCCAAAACATATTTCTACTCACTCATATGCCATCTGACTAACTGAAGGATACATTCTATTTATGCTCAACTAAATTAATGAAAATAAGAGTGATATTCATCATACATGTATATGCAAAATAACTATATTACAAATTTAAGGATAATTAATTTACAAAAAATATTTTAGTAATCATGACTCTTGCAAAATGTTGACAAAAAATGGTTACTAAATAAAAGCAAATACTTCTGGTATGAGCTACTAAACTCTATTTTGATAAAAAAAACCTACTCTTTGATAGGAAACTAAATAGTTCCTCCAAAAGAAAATACAGATATTCTTACTATCCAAGTGTATCTATCTGGTTCAGAGTTTGTGGAGAATAAGAACCTGGATTAAGAAGAATATTCCCTTAACCAGAGTTTGGAACACTGGAAGTTAGAGTTCCTAGCTCTATTTCAATTTATCCAAATCTATTAGGTTCCACAATTTGCATAATGAATTAGACAGCGAGGGTGTCCCTCAGTTTCTGACTTCCAATAGCACCTTATTAATACTGATCACCATAACCATTATATGAGTATATAAATTAAGCTGTTGAAATCTGGAAGACCTAATATTATCATACCTGTTCTTTAAAATAACAACTTAACATACAAAAACAATTTAGCAATTTTACTGTAGCCGGAGTGGTATCAGAGGCAAAAGCTGACACATTTCTCACTAATGGGAAAACTCTGCACCTGCCTACTAAAGTTGGTTTTTAGAAAAACTGAAAAGGGGAAAGGTCTAAATAAGTATATCTCAATGTTTGAACTGACGGTTTTATTTATTAAAACCTTAAAATCATAAATTTCTCCTACACCCAAAAAATAAAGTTACAGGAAAGTTTGAAAATGGCTTTGGTACCCTAATTGTTTTTGAAAGTTATATTTTAGTTATTTAATGACTACTGCCCAGAATAGTGTCAGGTCTTTAACATACATTTGAGAAGTCAAAGAGTGAGCAAAAACAAATGAGGTAAAAAGGAGGAATGGAGCAAGGGGAGGAGAGATAAGGGAGGAAATAAGGAAAAGAAGACAAAGAGGCAAATAAGAAAGAAGGGGAAGAAAGGGAGATAGGAAATGGTGGAGGACAGACAATATTTTTAGCTATAAGGGATGTAAAGTATGTAGTGAATCACCATTTTAAAAGAGATCATCTTTGGTGATTCTAACAACATTATAACTAGGAAAATTATTTTTTTTCCTTTCCAAAGGAGAAAAAAGCCCATGCTGATAAGCAGTATGCTAATAATGATGTTAGCAAAGCATGAATGTACTGAAGATATACCTCCATGTAGCTGCAAAAGGCACCAAAAAAAGCAATGCATGGAAGGTTCTGAGAGACAGAGTTCAAGTTCACACAAAGAAAAACTTTCTGATAAGCAAAGTTGTATAGAAATGTAATAGATTGTTTTTTGAGTGGTGCATTACCCATGACGGAAGTTGTTTAGTATGGGCAGATGACTGTTCGCCAGAAATGCTTTAGATGGCCTAATTTATATGAGGCTGGATATAATGTAATATTTTATATATTTAAAAAATATATATGTGTATATATGCATTTTAATATTCCAATCTCAGGATATGCTGAAAAGAACATTCTTCCTAATGCCAGTTCGGCAAGAACCTAGCTACAAAACACTGAATAAAATGCGCTCCTTTTCTGACCCTAATTATAAAAAGTAGAGGCTGGACTAGATAATCTCAAAATTTTCATTTCATTATGCTTCATGAAGATAACAACAGGTTACCTTTTACCTTTTTAACAAAGGTAAAAAAAAATTTTTTAAGGAAAAGTGATACTAGGAAGAAGAGTTTATTAAACATTAAAATAAATTATAAACATGAGGTCTAAATTCCAAACTCAGATTTGAATTCAGATTTTACCAGTGGTTAAACAGTCAATTAGTACTGTGCTTCCCTTGAACTAACACTGACCTGTTGCCACCAGTGATGCATGCAGCACAAGTTCCTGTTGGCTGCTCATTCTGTTCATAGTAATGAGCATCCACATGGGCTTCGGCAGCTTTTTTCTTCAGGATCTCCCCAAATTTATCTATCCCGATGCATCCAAAAAATGTTGCTGCTTTGTGTGGCTGCTGAATCATCCACTGAAAAAGAGGAACATAAATAATTTTAATGGGTCAGAAAAATGGTACACATAGTTCAGTATTCTGCCAAGGAAGGTGGCATAAAAGGGTTGCTTTGTTAGCAGCTGTGGCTGTTAGGAATGGAATTTCAATCCTGTATCACCACTTATGATAACAAATTTGATATAACAACCACATAAAATCTTATTATACTTCCTTCAGGGAAAGAAAGAGAACACAGTGGTTAAGAACTCAAAGTCATACGACCTCTTAGGTCAATACTGGCTTGATTCAGAAAAATAATACTGAGTCCAATAGAAGTAGTGAAGCGTTGTCATTAAAAGCCCAGAATCTATACTGAATACTGTGTGGGTTCAAATCTTGCCTCTGCCACTAATTAGCTGCATAAGTAAGACCATGTCACTTAACATTTCTATGCCTCATTGTCCTCATATGTAAATGAGGAAAATAATTATAAATACACCTCATAAAGCTGTTGGGGATTAAATTAAGTAATTTAAGTTAATGTATATGCATTATGGTACCAGGCACAAAGTAGATGATGTATATTAGCTGTGGTTGTCACTAATACTGTACTTCATATATATGTGTGTGTGTGTGTATATATACACACATATATATGCTAAACTACGTTCATGTCTAATAAGTTTTTTTTTTTTTTTGCAGTACGCGGGCCTCTCACTGTTGTGGCCTCTCCCGTTGAGGAGCACAGGCTCCGGATGCGCAGGCTCAGTGGCCATGGCTCACGGGCCCAGCCGCTCCGCGGCATATGGGATCCTCCTGGACTGGGGCACGAACCCGTATCCCCTGCATTGGCAGGCGGACTCTCAACCACTGCGCCACCAGGGAGGCCCTAATAAGTTGTTTTAAAAACAAGTTATTGGACTTCTCCAGTGGAGCAGTGGTTAAGAATCCACCTGCCAATGCAGGGGACATGGGTTCAAGCCCTGGTCTGGGAAGATCCCACATGCTGTGGAGCAACCAAGCCCGAGCGCCACAACTAAGCCTGTATTCTACAGCATGCGAGCCACAACTACTGAGCCCGCGCTCCACAACTACTGAAGCCCGTGCGCCTACAGCCCATGCTCCACAACAAGATAAGCCACCGCAATGACAAGTCCACGCACTGCAACGAAGAGTAGCCCTCGCTTGCTGAAACTATAGAAAGCCCTTGCGCAGCAATACAGACCCAACGCAGCCAAAAGTAAATAAATAAACAAACAACTTATTTATTCAGAAATAAACAGTATTAAAAGTTCTAATTCATTAGTCTCATAAAACTTTAATTTCTTTGCTATAAATTAATCAGTGTATTTATTTTAAAATGCATACTTTTCATTGATATGTTATCTTTTATAATTAGGCTCAAATTCCTGAGGTTTCTAATACTTGTATTAGTTATTGTAAACAGCATCTATTTTTTTCTAAGACTTTTTAGCAAAATACTCAATATGCAAAGTCAAAAGATATCAAAATCTTACATTACTTCCAAATATCTGGAGTATAAAAGAAATGCATGTATGTTTAGTGTTAAAGGAATGAGGAAAGTAAAAAAAGGTAACAAAGAGAAATCTGTAAGATAAAGATACAGTAACTGATGATCTAGTAGTCCAATTCTACTTCTAGGGATTTATCCTGAAGATACATGTCCACAAATATAAAACAACATATACAGAAGTATTCTTTGAAACATTATTTGTAATGGCAAAATGTTGGAAACAAAATGTCCATCCATAGAAGACGTTGAATAAAATATGATAAATCCAATCAATGGAATACAACACAACAATTTAAAAAAGAACAAGAAAAGCCATTTGAAATACAACAAATAAATGCAACATGTAATCATTACTAGATGCTGGACTGAGAATAAAATCAAACAGCTATAAAAGACTATTAGAATAATCACTGAGGTTGGAATACCTATAATATATCAGAAAACAGGATTGTATAAATTCTAAATTTCTCAAATAGAGGATAAAAATTTCAAAATCGTACAGGGGAAAAAATATATATATATTTATTTATATAAAGAAAGAGAAAGCAAATGTTGAAATGATAAAAACTGGTAAATCCAATGGCACTTTTCACAGAACTAGAACATAAAATTTCACAATTTGTATGGAAACACAAAAGACCCCGAACAGCCAAAACAATCTTGAGAAAGAAAAACGGAGCTGGAGGAATCAGGCTCCCTGACTTCAGACTATACTACAAAGATACAGTAATCAAGACAATATGGTACTGGCACAAAAAGAGCAATATAGATAAATGGAACAGGATAGAAGGCCCAGAGATAAACTGATGCACATATGGTCACCTTATCTTTGATAAAGGAGGCAAGAGTATACAATGGAGAAAAGAGAGCCTCTTCAAAGTGGTGCTGGGAAAACGGGACAGCTATATGTAAAAGAATGAAATTAGAACACTCCCTAACACCATTCACAAAAATAAACTCAAAATGGATTAAAGACCTGAATGTAAGGCCAGACACTGTAAAACTCTTAGAGAAAACATAGGCAGAACACTCTAAGTCGTAAATCACAGCAAGATCCTTTTTGACCCACCTCCTAGAGAAATGGAAATAAAAACAAAAATAAACGAATGGGACCTAATGAAACTTAAAAGCTTTGGCACAGCAAAGGAAACCATAAACTAGATGAAAAGACAACCCTCGGAATGGGAGAAAATATTTGGAAATGAAGCACTGACAAAGGATTAATCTCCAAAATTTACAAGCAGCTCATGCAGCTCAATATCAAAAAAAACAAACCACTCAATCCATAAGTGGGCAGAAGACACAAATAGACATTTCTCCAAAGAAGATATACAGACTGCCAACAAACACATGAAAGGATGCTCAATATCACTAACCATTAGAGAAATGCAAATCAAAACTACAGTGAGGTATCACCGCACACCAGTCAGAATGGCCATCATCAAAAAATCTACAAACAATAAATGCTGGAGAGGGTGTGGAGAAAAGGGAACCCTCTTGCACTGTTGGTGGGAATGTAAATTGATTCAGCCACTATGGAGAACAGTATGGAGGGTCCTTAAAAAACTAAAAGTAGAACTACCATATGACCCAGCAATCCCACTACTGGGCATATACCCTGAGAAAATCATAATTCAAAACGAGTCATGTACCATAATGTCACTGCAGCGCTATTTACAATAGCCAGGACATGGAAGTGACCTAAGTGTCCATCGACAGATGAATGAATAAAGATGTGGCACATATATACAATGGAATATTACTCAGACATAAAAAGAAACAAAATTGAGTTAATTGTAGTGAGGTGGATGGACCTAGAGTCTGTCATACAGAGTGAAGTAAGTCAGAAAGAGAAAAACAAATACAATATGCTAACACATATATATGGAATCTTTAAACAACAACAACAACAACAAATCGTTCTGAAGAACCTAGGGGCAGGACAGGAATAAAAATGCAGATGTAGAGAAGGGACTTGAGGATGCGGGGAGGGGGAAGCGTAAGCTGGGATGAAGTGACAGTAGCATGGACATATGTATACTACCAAATGTAAAATAGATAGCTAGTGGGAAGCAGCAGCATAGCACAGGGAGATCAGCTCGGTGCTTTGTGACCACCTAGAGGGGTGGGATAGGGAGGATAGGAGGGAGACGCAAGAGGGAGGAGATATGGGGATATATGATATGTAAAGCTGATTCACTTTGTTAAAAAGCAGAAACGAACACACCATTGTAAAGCAATTATACTCCAATAAAGATGTTAAAAAATAAAAAAAACATAAAATAAAATAAAATAAAATGAAAATTGGTACATCTATGACAGGTATACAGAAGTTCCTTTTACTATTTTTTATACTTCTATGTAAGTTAGAAAATTTTCAAAATTAAAAGATGGGTTAAAGATATTGTAACGAAATCAAACATTCCATTTAAAAATAACAATAATTTAAAATTAGCTTATTCAGTCTTTAATATTATCAATCAATTTATTAAAATAAGTCTATCACATGAAGCAGTTAATATCTTAAAATGCATCAATATCCATACCTAACAGATTTTAAATCCTTTAAACCATGCTTAGGTAAATAATACATTTAACAGCAGAAAATACCTGTATGTTGTTCTATAATTTACTTTTATTCATGTAGAAGCATGGTTAAATGATGAACCATGTCTGCTTTAGGTAGTAAAATAAAAAAAGGCAAAGGCAATAGCAAATTTTACTATGATTATTTAAATAACTTAAAATGCCATCAAAATAAAAGGAAACATCAGTGAAAGTGAAGTTATTATAATGTAACTCAGCCTAATTATAATCAAAGTTCACATGTTCAAACTAGTGTGAAAAAAAGGGCTATATCAACTCACTATCGGGCTTAAATCTGACTTTCAACCCTCCCATAAGCAGGATTTAAATGAATTGAAATGTTTCCTTCACAAACCACTACTACTTGGACCTGCAAGACAAAAAAATGGACAAATAATAGAACTATTCAGCAGGTTGTTATAATTCCACTACTGAGTATTTCATCACAGGAAACTGGTTAACATTCTGGAAATATCTGATTATCAGCATACTAACAAAATATGAGACCTTTACTCTTGATCAGTGATTTCCACTCAAAAGTTAGTCAATCTAAAATGAAAGTTAGGAAGCCAAAGCAGACACACAAAAGAAATAGAAGCAATGTTCACTGTTCAAAGTACTCAGTAATCTAGCTGAATAAATCAAGATGTTATAATCAAGAAAGTTGAAAAAGATTAAAAATACAAATATTTTAAAAGTTTATAAATAATTTGTTTTTTGAATTTTATTTTATTATTTTTTATACAGCAGGTTCTTATTAGTTATCTATTTTATACATATTAGTGTATATATATCAATCCCAATTGCCCAATTCATCCCCTCCTGCCACTTTCCCCTCTTGGGGTCCATACCTTTGTTCTCTACATCTGTGTCAGTATTTCTGTCCTGCAAACCAACTCATCTGTACCATTTTTCTAGGTTCCACATATATGCGTTAATATACAATATTTGTTTTTCTCTTTCTGACTTACTTCACCCTGTATCACAGTCTAGAGATCCATCCACGTCTCTATAAATGACCCAATTTCATTCCTTTTTAGGGCTGAATAATATTCCATTGCATATACATACCACATCTTCTTTATCCATTTGTCTGTTGATGGGCATTTAGGTTGCTTCCGTGACCTGGCTATTGTAAAGAGTGCTACCATGAACACTGGGGTTCATGTGTCTTTTTGAATTATGGTTTTCTCTGGGTATATGCCCAGTCGAATTACCATATGCCCATAGTAGGGTCATATGGTAATTCTATTTTTAGTGTTTTAAGGAACCTCCATACTGTCCTCCATAGTGGCTGTATCAATTCATATTCCCACCAATAGTGCAAGAGGGTTCCCTTTTTTTTTTTAACTTTTTTTTTTGTGTGTTTGGTATGCGGGCCTCTCACTGCTGTGGCCTCTCCCGCTGCGAAGCACAGGCTCCGGATGCGCAGGCCCAGTGGCCATGGCTCACGGGCCCAGAAGCTCCGCGGCATGTGGGATCCGCCCGGACCGGGGCACGAACCCGCGTCCCCTGCATTGGCAGGCGGACTCTCAACCACTGCACCACCAGGGAAGCCCTTAACATCTTTATTGGAGTATAATTGCTTTACAATGGTGGGTTAGTTTCTGCTTTATAACAAAGTGAATCAGCTATACATATACATATATTCCCATATCTTCTCCCTCTTGCGTATCCCTCACACCCTCCCTATCCCACCCCTCTAGATGGTCACAAAGCACCGAGCTGATCTCCCTGTGCTATGTGGCTGCTTCCCACAAGCTATCTATTTTACATTTGGTAGTGTATATATGTCCATGTCACTCTCTCACTTCGTAACAGGTTTCCCTTTTCTCCACACCCTCTCCAGCATTTGTTGTTTGTAGATTTTCTGATGATGCCCATTCTGACTGGTGTGAGGTGATACCTTATGTAGTTTTGATTTGCATTTCTCTAACAGTTAGTGATGTTGAGCAGCTTTTCATGTGCCTCTTGGCCATCTGTATGTCTTCTTTGGAGAAATGTCTATTTAGGTCTTCTGCCCAATTTTGGATTGGGTTGTTTGTTTTTAATACTGAGCTGCATGAGCTGTTTATGTATTTTGGATATTAAACCTTTGTCCATTGATTCATTTGCAAATATTTTCTCCAATTCTGAGGGTTGTCTTGTTTATAGCTTCCTTTGCTGTGCAAAAGCTTTTAAGTTTCATTAGGTCCCATTTGTTTACCTTTGTTTTTATTTCCGTTTCTCTAGGAGGTGGGTCAAAAAGGATCTTGCTGTGATTTATGTCAAAGAGTGGTCTTCCTATGTTTTCCTTGAAGAGTTTTATAGTGTCTGGTCTTACATTTAGGTCTTTAATCCATTTTGAGTTTATTTTTGTGTATGGTGTTAGGGAGTGTTCTAATTTCATTCTTTTACATGTAGCTGTCCAGTTTTCCCAGCACCACTTATTGAAGAGACTGGCTTTTCTCCATTGTATATCCTTGCCTCCTTTGTTATAGATTAGTTGACCATAGGTGCGTGGGTTTATCTCCGGGTTTTCTATCCTGTTCCAGTGAATTATACTTCTGTTTTTGTGCCAGTACCATACTGTCTTGATTACTATAACTTTGTAGTACAGTCTGAAGTCTGGGAGTCTGATTCTTCCAGCTCCATTTTTTTCCATCAAGATTGCTTTGGCTACTCGGGGTCTTTTGTGTCTCCATACAAATTTTAAGTTTTTTTGTTCTAGTTCTGTAAAAAAATGTCATTGGTAATTTGATGGGGATTGTGTTGCATCTGCAGATTGCTTTGGGTAGTATAGTCATTGTCACAATATTGATTTTTCCAATCCAAGAACATGGTATATCTCTCCATCTGTTTGTGTTAACTCTGATTTCTTTCATCAGTGTCTTACAGCTTTCTGAGTATATGCAATCAGAGAAGAAAAAGAAATAGAGGAATACAAATTGGAAAAGAAGAAGTAAAACTGTCACTGTTTGCAGACGACATGATACTATACAGAGATATTCCTAAAGATGCCACCAGAAAACTACTAGAGCTAATCAATGAACTTGGTAAAGTTGCAGGATACAAAATTAATGCACAGAAATCTCTTGCATTCCTATACACTAACAAGGAAAGATCAGAAAGAGAAATTAAGGAAACAATCCTATTCACCACTGCAACAAAAAGAATAAAATACCTAGGAATAAACCTACCTCAGGAGGTATAAATAATTTAAACTCTGTTGAAACTTTAGTACACCATTAACTTTGTCTCAAACAAAATGTTACCAACACCTGACCAATCTGTTTCCTACCCTTCTGACATGCAATCAGTAATCATTTAATACATGTATACTAGAGAATAAAATGATGAAAATGACCGGTCCCTAAAATGAAATCAAAATCATTACATTGTCAGATTCTCTAGAAAAGAGATTTAACTTTGTTCATAACCTGAATATGCTGCCTTTTTTTAGGTAAAACAAACTGCCCAACTTTTCTTTGTTTATATACGGGTAGAACATCCTTAAACACCTATCTTTAACCTCCAGTCTAGCCCTGAGGGAGTAGCAGGGTCCAGAACTACCCCTGTGTTCTGAATAACTAAAAAGAAAAGCAAAAGGGAACAACTACAGAATTTTCAGACATTGGCCAACAGGCAGAACTGGACTGTAATCTCTGATAGAAAAGACAGAAGGTGAGCCCTGACATCATGCAGACTCTCTGCCAGGAGGCCATTTCCAGACTGTGGTGCAGGGAGGAAGAAGCCAAACAGAGCCTGGCATTCTCACTGAATTAAGCAGACAGAGATAAGTGTTCAAGGAGTCAGGAAACTGGAAATGGCAAAAAAGAGTTTCAGAGAGGAATGAGCTGAAATCCATATAGAGTAACTCTTGAGGCTTTGGATGGGGACCGATCTGTGCATTCTTAAGGAATATATGAGATCACAAAGAATCTTATATAAATGCTCCAGGATTAAAAAGTCAGTTTATCAAAGTCTCAGGATTCAAGAAAAAAAATCTAATGTGATTCTATATACTACCAAGGAACAGTTGAAAATTAAAATTAAGAAAACAGTGTCATCTACAATAACATCAAAAATTGAAACGTATTGGGAAAAATTTAAGAAAACACACGCAAGACCTATGCACAGAACACTTTATATGTTTGCTGCGGGGGAAAAAATCCCCACCTATATAAATGGAGAGCCTATGTGCACGAATTGGAAAACTCAACACTCTTTTTTTTGGGGGGGGCCATCCTATGCGGTTTGCAAGATCTCAGTTCCCCAACCAGAGACTGAACCTGGGCTCTCAGCAGTGAAAGCGCGGAGTCCTAACCGCTGGACTGCCAGGGAATTCCTGAAAACTTAATATTCTTAAAACAGCAATTCTCCCCTAATAGATTCATAGAGTCATTGCAAACCCCAGTCAAAATCTCAATAGGATTTTTGTGGATATCAAAAAGCTGATTCTATCAACAGTAAAAGGAGAAGTAACTAGAATAGCCAAAGGTTAGGAGGTATGTCAGTGTGACAGAAACCAACATTGCTAAATTCCAATTTCTTCAAATATAAAATGTGTATAATGTAACCTGTGATCTTGTAAGGATGCTTAAGAATTAGAAACAGACTGTCAAGACATGCACTCTAGTTCAGTAAATGATACCTAATAATATAGTTGTTTCACTTTTACACAGAGGATGAAAGGGCTTTCACTATACTGCAAGTAACTACACCTAACTAAAGAACCAGAAAGCCATTACTGTTAACTTTAAATAAATAAATGAATTAGCTGAATTCAATTTTAACAGCAATAGTAGAGCTACAATGTTATCAGAAAACACCCAGGAGGGAGATTAATTGCAGCTGGGGGGATCAGAAAAGGCTTCCAGAGATGGGTGACATTATCGAGTAGTCTTTGAAGGATAGGTATAATTTTTAAAAATGGCTATGAACTGGAAAGAAAGTAGAAGCATAGAGCACATGCCTCCTTTACTGTGTTAGGAATTTTATCATGGTGTCCCTAAGGCAAAAGGAATTCTATTTATTAAATAGTTAGTTCTAAACAACTTAAGTATTTATTTCCTAACAATTTAGTACTTGTCTAGCACTGCAAAATTTTCAAACCTTGGAGTCAGGCTGGTCACCACCACCCTCATTTCCTGTCTCACAATGATTTCTGAGCAGTGCTTATTTTTTTTAATCACAGAAACCCAGTTTTACAAAGTATATGATACCACTAAAAGGAATGTAGCAACCTAATTTTAAAATGAAAATATCTGAAGTTATTGGTTTGTGCTGTACCTGATAGATGTCACTGTTTCCCTAGAAAATTTAAAATATCCTGAGGAACCAAAGTGGGTCTGCAGCAAAGAGGCCTTAGTACACAGTTTGAGAAATAAAAGTATAGTGTTAACAAAAATTAGAAAGAGAAATAAAGGAAAATAAATATTTGTCAGTTATGAGTATGACAGAGTACTATGTGTGAGGGAAGAGACTAATGGAGAAAAGATCTATGCCAGATCATTAAATGCCACTTAAAGAAGTTTAGGTGGCATTCTGTAGACAGAAGGGTGCACAGGAGGGTTTTTGAGCAAAGAAGTTAGGTGATAAGAGATGATACCTCATTAAGGTAAGAAACCAGGAGGAGAAAATTTACAACTGAATTTAAACAGGGGCTGAATAAATGAGCTTCACACTTTGAGCTTCACATCAAGAGTCTTTAACAACATATGGAAAGATTTCTATTAATATTAACTTCACCTTCCAGATGAATTTCTGCTTTGTCACCTAAATGCAATATTTAGGAAAATATAAATGACAATAATGCTCAAGAACCAGCCACTTCTAAAATAATGCTATGTACTTTAATTCAATCCGTAACAGAATAATAAAGAATGACACCTAGATACTAAATTAACTGCAAGATAAGCCTAAGAAATTTTATACAAGAAAACCCAATGAGGCATTTCAAGAAAACTGTAAAGCACAACTAAAAGAAATTAAATGTCAAAACTGGGAAATAACAGGAACAAGCAGATTGCAAAGGGTGATGAGGAAATCAAAATGGAAGTAGTTGGTTAGGACAACAGCATATATCACAAAGCTTGAAGGATTGATTCTCTCAGATGACGGCTAAGCTACCAAGTGAGTCAGGGTGAAACAGAAAATTTTCATAAATATTATTAAGAATCCATTCTCCCTCAGTAACTAGTAACGTTAGCCTCCTTTCCTGCCAAAACTAGTAACGTTAGCCTCCTTTCCTGCCAAAACTGCTCCATTTTCACCTGCTGGCATGCATCCTATTAGTAAAATTGATTCCCAATAATTCTACTATTATCTCAGCAATAGTTTTTTAGTTATTTTTGTTGTTAAATACCTGTTAACATCTATTGCTCAGAAGAGATTTTGGGAAACTTTGGCCTACTAGAAAAAAAAAAAACTTTAGACTCAGAAATATGTAAGTTCATCTAGTCATGGGATGATAAATTATATTTCTTGCAGAATTCTTGTGAGACTTGAATAAGATAATGCAAGCAAAGTGCCTAAAGTAGTGCCTATTAAAGAGTGCTGCTGCTGCTGCTAATAACAGGGCACTGAGATATGATAAAAATAAATTTTAGTGTAACGTCATTTAACTCATTCCATATATATTTTTTGATCACTTACCATCTGTTGGACATTACTGTAGTAAATAATAGATAAAGAAACATTTCTCTATCTCTTTTGTAGGCTTGTTTTCTTCTCCCCATTCTTGAGTGTTCCCCAGCCTGGATTCTCTTCACACCCTATCTATTTAGATAGATAGATAGGTAACAAGAGCGAGAGAGACAGAGAGAGAGAGAATGAGAATGTTATTGCAGCACATGGGAGTAGCAAGTACATTAGACTTTGGAGAGTGACCAAAGATTTCCTAAGGGAAATATGAGAACCTGTGTCCAAACTGAAATTTGTAGGACTTATGGGACATGGTGGGTGTTGGGTGGGATAATTAATTTTCCGTGGAAGAAGAATGATAAAGAGGCTCAGAAGCAAAAAAGAGAGTACTGAAATTAAAGAACTAAAAATAAATTCAGTATTCCAAAAAGGATTTTGATACCTTATAAATGCAATGAGTGAACATAAATAAGGTGTTAGAATCAAAGTGCTTATAATCTCTTCTTTCAATTTGTATTCTAAAGATACAATATTTTCTAAAGCACACGATAAATGCAAACTGGATATAGTCCACATGGAGATATCATTAATAATATAACCATTAGTCCAGGTTAAAAGTTCAGCAGACCTGGCATAAGGTTGGCACAGAATAAATTTTAACTACTCTTATAATTACTACTATTGTAATTATTATATGAGTAGCAATAACACTATTATTTCTAAGACAAATTGTTAAATATTTAGAATACTAGGAAGGAGTCTGAATTTTATTTTCTAAGGAGATTTGTAACCTGTACGAGGTCTGTGGGCCCCAATCAGGGCAAGGTATATGTGAGAGGAAGCAGGGAATCCATTAACCCCCTGAAATGTAAGGAAATTTTTATGTATTTTTCAGAGGATAGGATTCACGAATTTGATCAGATTCTTAAAAGGGATTAGGCCACTCACACCAGAGAGGAAGGAGGTGGGGAGGAGGAATGGTATAGGGAGAATACAGCTATAGCTAGGGTGGATGTCTTTTTCTTTCTAATAGGACTGCACCAAATTAACCAAGAAAACCATTGATCCAAAGCTATTTATCTAAATTAGAAAATACTGTATGTTATGTTTTTTAAACAACTTACATTATCTGAAATTGTTACTCAATTTCTTTGGCTATCAAAAATAAGTAGCCTAGATTTATTTCCAAAAGTCTCCAAAATTAGGTGATAAAAAATAACACAGCACCTGAATATGGTGCCATAACAGGCTTCAGTTTTTTATTCAATCAGCCTTTCAACAGAAGCCTTTAAGCAATAAGATTTTTACCCAATGGATAATATATATTCTATTTCTAATTCTCCCAAGATTTTAAAAATCATGCCTATCTTTTCTTTAAGTTTCTTGCTATGCACAATGAAGTCTCACTTTTAGGTTGGAATAAAGATATCTCATAAGGAGAAATGAGATCTGTAATTAAAAAAAAAACCCACCAGAAAGTGTCTGCAGAAACAGAATTCAATATAGCATTTCCACGACATTAATTGAAATTGTTAAATTCCCTTACATAGTGAAATGATGTTATAAATATATATGGGAAAACGCTGAGGGGGTATAGGACACACTACTCCAAATTATGGCATACTGGCTAAAGGAATCTGAGAAAATGGCAGAAGCAGAAAGGTCCCTCTGACCACCACTCTCCTTCTCTCCTGATATAGGTCATAAAACCCTCACGTGAGAGGTGCCTTCACAGTATCTGAAGGAAAAGAGCACATTTATCTCCAAAGACAAAGGGATGCACAGAAGAATCCTAACAAAAAGACCTTGCTAAGTTTTCTCCAGTTAACACTTGCTTCATACTCTCTGACCTATGTCATATTTCTGTAAGATTTCCCTTTCCTCATCGAACCTAGCTACTCAGGTCAAACTGTTTCTTTGGGTCTTCATTTCCTTATGAAGGCTCCCATGTCACATAAAACTTATACTAAATAAATTTGTATGTTTTATCAGTTTAATTTTCAGACCCAGCCAGGACCCTAAGAGGGTCAAGGAAAATTTTTCCTTCCCTACAATCCTCAAGAAACTTCAGAGTAAAGGAGATGGTAGCAACGGCTGCTCTAGTTTAAAGGACATTTATCTATATATTTACCATAATTTAAAAATAATTTCTAAAATCATTTTCATTTTCCCCATATAGCCTAAATACTTCCTTCCCCCTGACAACTTAAGAAAAACCGCATTAAAAACCAAATATAGGGCTTCCCTGGTGGCGCAGTGGTTGAGAGTCTGCCTGCCAGTGCAGGGGACATAGGTTCGTGCCCCGGTCCGGGAAGATCCCACATGCCGCGGAGCGGCTGGGCCCGTGAGCCATGGCCGCTGAGCCTGTGCGTCCGGAGCCTGTGCTCCGCAACGAGAGAGGCCACAACAAGGAGAGGCCCGCATACTGCAAAAAAAAAAAAAAAACCAAATATAAAGGGCTTCCCTGGTGGTGCAGTGGTCAAGAATCCTCCTGCCAATGCAGAGGACACAGGTTCAAGCCCTGGTCCGCGAAGATCCCATATACCACGGAGCAACTAAGCCCCTGCACCACAGCTATGGAGCCTGCGCTCTAGGGCCCGCGAGCCACAACTACTGAAGCCCGTGCACCTAGAGCCCGTGCTCCGCAACTAGAGAAGCCACCTCAATGAGAAGCCTGCGTGCAACTAAGAGTAGCCCCCGCTAGCCACAACTAGAGAAAGCCCGCGCGCAGCAACTAAGACCCAACGCAGACAAAAATAAATAAATTTATGAAACAAAAACAAATATAAACCAAAAGTTCAGCTAAAAAACACTATAATTAACCAAAGATGAGTTAGAAACAAAAACATAAGAGCTAAATTAGTGAGTACTTACTTTGAGTACTTCAATTTGCTAATTCTTTACCTACAACCTTATCTCATCTAATCTGAACCACCAAACACAATGCAGATACTTACTATTCCAATTTCACAGATGAGGAAAGTAGGTCAGTGGCAGGCTCAAGTCTGTATGATTTTAGAAGGTATACTCTCAATCACTACTCTAGATATAGGCAAGAAAGGGAAGTAAAGAAAATCTTACTGGAAGGAGTGTCATCAGTTCTCAGAAATACAGCTGGCCTTGAAAAGAGTAACCATGTGACCCTGAATAAGTAGCTTAATCTCTCCAGCTATCATTGTTCTCAAGTGTAAAAGTCAGGAAATTACGGTGATTTTCTAAGGGATCCATCACTTCAAGCTATGAAAAAAACAGAAGAATGTACGGTATATGAAATAAGAAAAAAAAATCACCACAGAAGCTTACTGTGACCAATTAAAACTGGGACAGAGAGGTGAGTGGAGTAAGAAAGCTTTAGAGAAAAACCCACAGTGGGTCTTTAGAGGTAAAAATGTCACTCAGATGCATTTGCCCAGAAATTCTACAAAATCCACAGAAAAACATGCCAACTAATAACCAAAGAGCAAGAGAAGAATTGAGAAAAATCCTTCTCCTTTACTATTTCTAGCATACACCTTATAAAAAGAAAAATCCCTCAAGGCAGTAAACATCTGCCCATCAACACTTATCAGAAGCAACATCAAAAGCATAAGGCAAAGGTCAAGTCAAAGTTTATTGACAATGATGAACTATGACAGCTTCTATTAAATTACCTCTTCCTTCAAGGTGTATGTGATCAAAGCAGCAAAGATATTTTCACTCAGTCACATAACAAGTTATTTGTTGAGATTGAAACATCTGGTCAATACCTCCTAACACTGCAATTTCATGCACAGTTAGCATCAGGGCACATTTCTTCTCCTCTTCTTACAGGGTCCATAAGGGTGGCACATATGGCTGATCATTTCATTCAAAAAGGATTCAATTCAAGGCATTACACACAATCATCTGTGCTCTATGGTGTTTTAAGTCTACCTTCCATCGTTTTCCATCATCATTGCTCACTGCTGTTCTCTTCAACGATAAAAGCCTGCAAATATGACAAAGCACTTAAAGCTTAACAGCTTTCCTCCACTGGAGTTAGATAGCATTTAAGGCAAAGGAATCTATAAAGTGGCAAGTCATTTTCTATTGTCAAAAACATACAGTAAACTATTTACCATTTAAGCAAAGATCTAGTACAGATTAGAAAAGTAATTTTTAACGTCAAATCAAATGCTTAACTTTCTGCATGACAGATCTATGAAAGTATATTCTTTTGGTATAATTTTAAGTAATAATAAATGACTTTAAAACAATATTATAGGAACTTCTAAAAATTAATTTTAATAGGGGATTTCAGAATTATTTTTTAACTTGACAAAGAGCAATTCTATATTAAGAGAATAGGGATGCTATAATTTTATCAGTCCCCTCTGCTGAAAATTTTCCACTTGAAATACATGCATTTGTTGTCATGGTAACAGGGGCCTTCCTTAAACACTTACAGTAGTAAACCTGAACTCACACCATAGATTTCTTTTTTCCCTTCCTTCCTTTAGGATAATAGCTTCAAGGGAAAAAAGGGGTGGGGGTAGGGGACATCTTTAAAGCTGCTACTTCACATTTCCTTTGACACATCTCCGTGACAGGCAGTATAACTATGACTATAGTTACCTTCTGAAATATGAGGATTTGCCTACATGTTAATAACTAAATGAAATGCAAGGAAGAAAATTTCTTCTAGTGATAAAGAATCATGTATGGCCATCTTACAATTAGCAATATGCGATGGCTGATTAAGGAAGGAGTATCAAAATAACAAGACAATTAAAATCTAAGTTAGGTGCAATGTCCAGGGCTGCTACTCTGGCATATAAAGTAAACATTTTGTTTGTTCATTTGTTCATTAATATAGTCAGTCAATCCAATCTAAAGTTATTTATTGAATAAGTCTATAAGCCAGACACCTGGCTAGCACTGAAACACAAAGTTGAACAAGTCAGACATGGTCTCTGCTTCACTGAGATCCCAAACAAACAAACAAATGCAAAGCAAACAAAACAAAAACATTAAACGGAGAAACAAAATAATTGCAAGAAATGCCATGAAGGAAAAAAAACCAAATGGCTGAAAAGGACAATGTGGTGGAAGACAGATGCAAGGAAATAATCTACTTTAAATAGGTCTAAGAAACTAAGTTGAGACATAAACTATGCAAATAAGCTAGACAGGCAAAAAATAAGTTTGGAGGTTGGGGACTCTTCCAAACAGAAAGAGAAGCAAGTGCAAAACTCCTAAGGCATGGAAGAGGTTGGCATATATTCAAAAAACTGAAGAAAAAAAAATTTTTTTTAAAGTAGCTAAGTTTTGACAAATACATAGGCTCCAGATCATGTACACCTTACTGACTATGGTAAGGAGAATAAATTTTATACAGGCTGCAACAGAATGCCACTGAAGGGTTTTAAATAACAAAGCCAAATTATCAAATTTAAATGAGGATCAATTTTGCTATTGTATATAAAAAGATTTTTATACTGTACATAAACAGAGGCAACAAAGAGATAGTTAGGAGGGTGTTTCTCATATCCCATATCCAGTCCTTTGGGAAAATTTATTGGCTCTATCCTCATAATATTTCCAGATTTTAACTACTTTTTTTCCCAAACACTTTTTGTTAATTTCACTGCTACCACCCATCCAAGTTACCATAATCTCTTGCCTGGATTATTGCAATAGTTTCCTGATCTCCTTGCCTCCTTTTTGACATTTTCCTTTTAAAACATAAATCAGCAGATGTCATTCATTTGCTCAAAACCCTGCAATGCTCTCCAGATCACTCAGTAAGAAGCAAAACTCCTTGCATTAGTCTGTGAGGCCCTTACAGGTTCAAGCCACTCTTCTTTACCTCCTGCTGCCTCTCTAACCTCATCTTCTGCTACTCTTCATATCCTGCTCCAACCACAATGAACTCCATGCAGGATTTTGAAACATGCCAAGCATGTTCTCCCTTAGCAGCTACTGACATCTCTACTAGACTGGACTTCCCCAGTGAGCCAGAAAGCTATTGCCTCATCTCGAAAGTCTTTACTCAAATCGCAACAAAACTGTTCCACACACACTCTATTTAATATTGTAAAATGCTCTTTTTGTTCCAACATTCCCAATACCATACTCTTCTACTTTTTATTATTTTGCTTATGTAAAATTTAATAAACAGAAACCTCAATTACTTTACTTCGACCTCTCAGTTCCTCCAATGGACTCTTCCTTTACTATAGCCTCCCCAACTTCTTTTTCACCTCTTTAAGAGTCCTTCCCTCCTTCATGTGCAGAGACTTGCACAAGGCTTGTCATGGTTGCAGATGCCCAATTGCAATTCTTTGTTGATCCTGAATAAACCCATTTTTGCTAAAGAAATATTTTTTAGGTCAACACTTACATATGACATTATTTGTATTTCTCCCTCCCACTAAAATATGAGCTACATGAAGGTAGGATTTTTTATCTGTTTTCTCATCAATGTATCCCCAGCAAGTGACACACACTAAATACCCAATAGGTATTTGATTAATAGTATCTTATTAGTGGATCAGTAGATACCAAAAATTTTATTTTGATGATATCATTGCATATTCCTAAAATAACATATTTATTTATTATACAACAAGAATAAAACAAGAATAAGATAATACTTCAATAAATATTAGCTATTAATATTATTGGAGGTTGCATGTTAACACTGCTATTATTTAACACTGTCATGGCCAGTATAATTATATTGTAAAATTAAGTAAAGCACTAAAAAGGTTGAAAGGTGAAAATATAATGTCACAATCTGAAAAAGAAAAGGACATTAAAAACACACACACACACACACACACACACACACACACACACACACACACACACACTTTGGGAATTCCCTGGTGGTCCCGTGGTTAGGACTGCACTTTAATTACCGAGGGCGCTGTTCAATCCTTGGTCAGGGAGCTGAGATCCCACAAGCCACACAGTGTGGTCAAAAACAAAAACAAAAATCCCATAAACAAACAAACACAATTTATTTTCTGCATATTATGGGAAATAACTCACTAATTTCCCTTTTACAGATGAAGAAACTGAGTCAAATAAGCTCCGTAGGACTTAAATCTAGACACTGTACCAACAAGGCCCACGTCTTAACTACTTTTCTGTAATGGTCACCGAAGAGGATCCATAAAAAATTATTAGAAATAGTAAAGAAAGTTTGGTAATATGTTCAGTTACTAAAACATGTGCTTTAAAAACTTCCTCAAATACTAATAGTAACTTATTAGGAAAAAAATAAAGAGATGTAATGTACAACATGATGACTGTAGTTACGATTGCTATATGATATACATGAAAGTTGCTAGTAGATTCTAAGAGTTCTTATCACAGGAGAATTTTTTGTTTTTCCCATTTCTTTTTACTGCGCTTATCTGACATGGTGGATGTTAACGAAGCTCACTGCGGTAATCATTTCACAAAATATGTAAGTCAAACTTTTATGCTGTACACCTGAAACTCAAACAGTGTTGTATGTCAATTATATCCAATAAAACTGGAAAAAATGTTAAAACAAACAAATCAAAAAAGGTGCAAATGCTACATATAATGGCAGCAAGAAGAAACCAAACTTGAACCCACTGCTTAATCTTAGATTGCTAAAAGTGGAACAACCAGACACGATGGATTACAAAGGAGATATAATAAAATGATAGAATAGCACTTTTAAAAGATTCTTGCCTAAAGAAACAAATCTGCATCTAACTAAACCTCTAGCACTAACTACAAGCAAACATTATATATGAAGCAATAGACCAAATCCAGAAAGTGAGACAGTCTACAGTACAAATAACCCATTTGCTCTTAAAGAAAAAAAAAAAAGTCACTGACTCTTTAACAAGGAGAAAGCAAGATAACAGCTAACTAACAGATATAAGGTATAAACGCACTGTTTGAATCCTTGTTTAGATTCTGATTCAAATAAGACTATCACAAATGGATCTTTAACAACTATGAAAATTTGAATTCTGAACTGGGTATTAAATAACATTAAGAAATTAACATTTTAAAGTAATAGTATGGTATTATTGGGTTTTTAAAAGTGTCATTCTTGGAGAGACAAACTGAAGGATTTATAGATAAATGACAAGATACCTAGAATTTGCTTCATAGGACAAATATAAAACAAGTTTGGCAAAATATTGATAATTATTGAAGCTAGATAATGGGTACATGGAGGTCATTATACTATTCTCTATCCTTCTATGTAGGTCTGAAATTTCCTATAATAAAATGTTAAAAATATAAATATATATACAAAATGGGAAATTAAAATGAAAATATTAATGTAAGACAAAAAGACATTTACCCTAAAAATTTTATTATAAAAATGTTATTTCACCCCAATGAACCCTATAAACCCTAATCTGATATTCTGAAAATATTAATATGGTCCTTAAATTCACCTGAGCGGATAATAGGAAAGTACATAAGGATGGAGGGAGGGGAGGCTTTACTACCAGGTATTAAAATGTATTATTTGGCAACTGTAATTGAAACTATTTGTTATTGACATCAAAAGAAATCAATGGAAAAAGAAAAAAAGAGTTCAAACACAGATTCATGTACTGATGGCAACAGAGTATAGGATACAGATGACATTTTGCTAAGTTGGGGAAAAAGGGAGTTATTCAATACAGTGAGCCAGGTTAACTACACAGCCTTTGGTGTGTGGCAGGGGGAAGGGGTATGATTCTTTCTGCTAATAATTTTATTTTACTTTTTTTTTTTTTTTTGGGCCCTGCTGCACAACTTGCTAATTCTCAGTTACCCGACTAGGTAAACTCTGGCCCCCAGCAGTCGAAGAGTGGAGTCCTAACCACTGGACCGACAGGGAATTCCCTCTCCTCATATTTTATTTTATTTTTTTCTATCTATCTATCTATCTGTCTATCTATCTATCGATTTAGCGGTACGCGGGCCTCTCACTGTTGTGGCCTCTCCCGTTGCGGAGCACAGGCTCCAGACGCGCAGGCTCAGCGGCCATGGCTCACGGGCCCAGCCGCTCTGCGGCATGTGGGATCCTCCCGGACCGGGGCACGAACCCGTGTCCCCTGCATCGGCAGGCGGACTCTCAACCACTGCGCCACCAGGGAAGTCCCCTCTCCTCATATTTTAACCAAAAAATGTAAAAAAGAATACCAGAAAGGTAGAAAATTCAGCGACTTCAAAAATAACTTTAAGACAAAGAAAGATGTCCTTAACCATGGCATGAACGCCAAATACTATAAAGAAAAATACTGATAGCTGTGACTAGATTTAAACTTAAGATCATTACCCAGGAGAAGAGAAGGGCAAGGGGTGGGGAGAGGTCAGTATTCTTAAGGTACAAAGCACTCTCAAAAATCAATAAGAAAAAAATGTGCAAGGTTGTCACAAGGATGGTGGTGCTTGACAGAGTGATGCCCATATACCTAGGCAATAATACATATATTCCTTTAATGTAAGTAAAGAATGCAAGCATTTAAAATACCAGAGGCTGTATACAGTAAGAATCAGCAACATTGTAAAAACAAGAAAACTTCACTGGCTTTCAAATCTGCATTAAGGACACCACTGTTGATGCTATTTCCTGTTCAGAGGGAGGATGCCATATGTCTTTCAAGAAGCTACCCATGCCATCCTCATCATACTGCTGAAGTGCTTATGCAATTCTGGCCCCTCCTGATTGACTCTAATAAGAGATTTTAGCTTTCAGCCTGTCTATCCACTGAGTGTAAATAAGTGGTAACGACTATATCATAGTCCCAAGTGCAGATCTGTGAGGCCATGTGAATCAAAAGATAATTTCTCAGGCATATCCATATCTCTGACAAGCCTACGCTTTAGCCCACCTGTATCTATCCTTACAATGAAACATTCAATAGTAATCAACAATAAATATGTGTATTTTTTGCACAGTAACATCAGATAATTACACAGTAGCATCAAATAATTAAAATGTATAGTGTTTTTTAGGGAGAAGATTTACATTCAGAGATTGCAGGCAGAATCTTATTAGCAGCTCAGTTATACTATCATCAAAATAAAAATGTTACTGAGCACCCACCATGGAATTATACACTTATTAATCCAATAAACTTCTATCAAGCCCTTATTATATCTAAAGTACTCTGTGAAGAAATACAATCTCAAATTAAGACCTTGAAGAGTTCACATTCTAGTGGAGGAAGCAGCATGGAAACAAAATACAATGAGCGAGGGATTTCCCTGTTGGCGCAGCAGTTAAGAACCTGCCTGCCAATGCAGGGGACATGGGTTTGATCCCGGGTCCGGGAAGCCGCGGAGCAACTAAGCCTGTGAGCCACAAATACTGAGCCTGTGCTCTAGAGCTCGCGAGCCACAACTACTGAGCCCACGTGCCACAACTACTGAAGCCCGCATACCTAGAGCCCATGCTCCGCAACAAGAGAAGCCAAAGCAATGAGAAGCCAGTGCACCGCAACGAAGAGTAACCCCCACTCGCCACAACTAGAGAAAGCCCGCGCACAGCAACAAAGACCCAACACAGCCAAAAAATAAATAAATTAATTAAAATAAATAATGATACCAATTTATGAAACATACAGCATGGGGAATATATTCAATAATGATATAATATCTCTGTATGGTGACAGATGGTAACTAGACTTATCATGGTGATCATTTTGTAATGTATAGAAGTATTGAATCATTATATTGAGCACCATGAACTAACACAGTACTGCAGGTCAATTATACTTCAAAAACAAACTCACAGAAAAAGATATCAGAATTGTGATTACTAGAGGCAGGAGGTAAGGGGGGGAGGAACTGGATGAAGGCAGTCAAAGGTACAAACTTGCAGTTATAAGATAACTAAGTACTAGGGATGTAATGTACAACATGATTAGTATAATTAACACTGCTGTATGTTATATATAAAAGTTAAGAAAACAAATCCTAAGAGTTCACATCACAAGGAAACAATCTTTTTCTTTTTCTTTTTGTATCTGTATGAGATGATTGATGCTCACTAAAAATACTGTAGTAATCATTTCATGATGTATGTAAGTCTAAATACTATGTTGTACACCTTAAACTTGCACAGTGCTGTATGTCAATTATATCTGAACAAAACTGTAATGAAAAAAAATGTTTTAAGATACTACTTTAGGAATTTTTTTAAGCAGCAAAAATCACTGATTTTTATTAAACAGTGAGCTTTAAATACACATCTTTTTAATAATCTGTGTAACAAATTGGAAAGTATGAATGAAGTAAAATGGTTTCCTGAGGAAAAACACTTGTGCTGTTGAGTTTCTATTGTACATGAACCAACTGCTTTCTTTATGGAAAACTATTTTTGTTTGAAATAATGATTGACAGACAAATGATAGTTATTCAGACTTGAGTATTTGGCAGATATTTTCTTAAAAATGAAAAAAAGTTAAGCCTGTCATTTAAAAAATAACTGTCAGGATTTACTGATAATAATAAAATTTCAGCTTTCAACTGATAATTATAATTGTGTAAATCACATATTCACCACTGTGAGATTCCCAATACATAAAAGACTCTTTTCTTGAAGTTGGGAGTGATATCGACAAATGAGACATTTTACATTTGGAAGATCTGCATAACTTAATGAACAAAAACTTTGCAAACGACCAATGCACCATAGTAAAAGTCATGTGTGGGCAGAATTTCTATCCAAAGAGTTAGAGACGGATATATATTTTTTAACATGACAGCTTTGTTGAGATACAGTTCACATACATACAATTCATACTTAAAGTGAAAAATTCAATGGCATTTAGTATATTCACAAAGTTGTGCAAGGATCACCACATCAATTTTAGAACATTTCAATACCCCAAAAAGAATCCCTCATCACTTAGCCATCATACCCCCAAACCCCCATTCCCACAAACCCCAGGAAACAACTACTGTATTTTCTGTCACCATAAATATGCATACGGAGGACATTTCACAGAAATAGAATCATAAAATATGTGGACTTTTGTGTTTCTTTTCACTTACCACAATGTTTTCAAGATTCATCCATATTGTGGCATGAATTAGTATTTCATTCCTACTTATTGCCAATATTCTGTGGTATAGATACTTCACATCTTGTTTATTCATTCCTCAGTTGATGGACACTTGTTTTTTTTCCACTTTGCTATTATGAATAATACTGCTATGAATATTCATGTACAACTTTTAATGTAAAGATGTTTTCATCTCTCTTGGGTATATACCTAGAATTGCTGAGTCATATGGTAACTCTATCTTTAGTCTTTTGAGGAATTGTCAGACTATATACCAAAGCAGCTGCACCATTTTATAATCACACCAGCTCAGTTTCTCAACATCCTCACCAAAATTTTTGGATATGGTGTGAGGTAGAGGTAGAACTTCATTCTACTGTATGTAGATACCTAGTTTTCACAGCATCATTTGTTAAAAAGGCCATTCTTTCTCTACTGGATTGTCTTGATATTCTTGTCAGAAATCAATTAACCATAAATGGATGAATTTATTTCTGTACCCTCAAATCTATGACAACTAAATCTGACAAAAGTACAAAACTAATTCACTGGAGAAAAAATAGCTTTTTCAACAAATGGTGCTAGAATTATTGGATAGTCATATACAAAAATTTCCATTCATTCCTCATACCATAAACAGAAATACTTCTGAATAGATCATAGATCTAAATGCAAAACCTAAAATTATAAAACTTCCAGAATAAAATGGAGGAAAATCTCTGTAAGCTTAAAGTTAACTTTTGTTCTTACCAATGGATTTTTAAATATACAGATTTAATATAAAACTGACATTCAATAAATGTTAGTGGCATTATAATTTTTTTATCATTAGAAAATTAGCATTCCATATACAAATATATCATGACTGTAATTTTCTCCTATTGCTGAATGTTTAGATTGTCTTCAGTTTACTTTATTATAAACTCTGTCTAAATATATTTACATATTACTTATGCACATATCTAACTATTACTATAGGATACCTAAACTAGGAATTACTGAGTCAAAGATTATGTACATATAAAATTTGTAATAATACTGCCAAACTGCTTTACAATAAGTGTACTTTGTTTTCATGCCCATACAGAAGGGTATAAAAGTGTCCTTTGCTGTTATTTATTTATTTTTGGTTATTTATTTTTGGTTGTGTGGGGTCTTCGTTGCTGCGTGCAGGCTTTCTCTAGTTGTGGAAAGCCGGGGCACTCTTCGTTGTGGTGCAAGGGCTTCTCACTGCGGTGGCTTCTCTTGCTGCGGAGCACTGGCTCTAGGCTTGTAGGCTTCAGTAGTTGTGGCACTTGGGCTCAGTAGCTATGGCTCGCAGGCTCAGTAGTTGTGGCACACGGGTTTTGTTGCTCCACGGCATGTAGGTTCTTCCTGGACCAGGGCTCGAACCAGTGTCCCCTAAGTTGGCAGGCAGATTCTTAACCACTGTGCCGCCAGTGAAGTCCCCTGTCCTTTGCTTTTAAATCTCTCTACACTGAATTCTAATCAGTTTATTTTCAACAAAGTAATATGCAAATATGGTGACTTTTAACTTGCATTTTTATTATTAATTAGGTTGAGGAGCTTTTCATTTACTTACTAGCAATTCATATTTTTTCTCATATGAATTGAATTACTCATCATATCCTTTGTTTACTTTTTCTTTTTAAAGATAGAGTCTATTTATTTATTTATGGCTGCGTTGGGTCTTCGTTGCTGCACGCGGGCTTTCTCTAGTTGCGGTGAGCAGGGGGCTACTCTGTTGCAGTGTGTGGCCTTCTCATTGCAGTGGCTTCTCTTGCTGCAGAGCACGGGCTCTAGGCATGTGGGCTTCAATGGTTGTGGCACGTGGGTTAAGCAGTTGTCACTCGCGGGCTTAGTTGCTCCACAGCATGTGGGATCTTCCTGGACCAGGGCTCGAAAGCATGTCCCCTGCATTGGCAGGAGGATTCTTAGCCACTGCATCAGCAGGGAAGCCCCTGTTTACTTTTTCAGTTGGGTTTTTCTTTTCTTAATGCAGCCAAGATCCCAAGAATCAGTTCACATGTTAGGGACATTAACTCTTTACATGATACATCTTACAAATATTTTCATTAATTTCATCTTTGTTTATGATTTTTTCACCTACTTTTGTTTTTGTATTTTTATGTACTTTAATCTTTATGACTTATAGATTAGAAACAACAGTAAGAAATTGACAAAGGAAGATAAGCCAGTAAAGGTAAAGAGACAGAATAACTGAAAGAGTTAGTAAGAACAAAGAAAGACTGCTATCTGTCCTGAAAGCTAAGGGAAGAAAAAAGTTTTAAAATTTAGGAAGTAATCATCAAATGAAATAACCTCAAGTGGGTCAATTAGGATTCAGAGTTTTAAATGGTCTTTGGGTTTGGCAATTATATTATTAGTGACTTTTGCCCAAAAAACAAAGTTTCCAAAGAGAGATAAGGTTGAGATCCCACACTGCAGTTAGTGAATAAAAAATGAGTGGGAAGTAAAGCAGTGGTGAAAATGAATGTAAACTACTCTGTCTAGACATCTGGCAATGAAGGGAAGGGGGAAAGGATAATAATTTGCAGTTCTAGAGAATGAGAAAGAAAATGGAATAGAATTAAAAAAACAAAATTATATAAACAAGTTTGAAGGCAATGGGGAGAGAAGGAGAAGAAGTTGAAACCTGATGATTTCTGTTATATTTATAGAGTAGGATGAAGTAGCTTGCTGAGAGTAGGGTAATATGGTACAGGAGACTGAGAAAGATTTGAACAAACAGAAAGGAAATGAGAGTTGGAGTAGAACCTGAAATTATTGTAGATGCAGACATGTGTGAATCCCTTACAATGCCTAGAAAATGCTTACATATAGAGAGACTCAATGAATGAGTATAAAATATGACCAAATTTTGGATAACCAAAAAATATACATGCTTCAGGAAACTTAGTTTTTATATTAGTTTTTAATATATAAGTTTTATGTAAACCAGTATACTAATATGATGATTACATGGTGACATGATTTCCCAAGAAGAACATATAATTCTACTTTGTTTAATTTCTATAGAATCAGATAAAAACTTTCAGATAAGGCCTCGGCAAGTTGCTGAGCAGCAGCTATTAAGATTTGTAAATGTCATTAAAAATGGAATCTTTAACTTCTCAAGGCATTTAATAATATTTTAATACATATATAACCCTAGAAATAATAACTTAAAATGTTATATTGTAAAATATAAGAAATTTTTTAAATTAGTCAAGTTTCTATCTAAACTATATTACCAGGAATAATTGTCAATAAATCATTTCCATAATAGAAGTAAAAAGTATTAAAATTGCTAATTAATGGTAAAACTTATATCTAAATAGAGTTAGAACAAAGACTTTAGTAAATGTATTCAGCTACTAAATGTACACTGAAAATGATATTTTTATTTAATAAGCTAACACTGAGAAGAATGAGGTGAGGATTACATAGGAACTCTGTACTATTTCAAAATTTTTCTGTAAATCTAAAATTATTCCAAATAAGAAGTTTACCCTCCTACACTGTTGGTGGGAATGTAAATTGGTATAGCCACTATGGAGAATAGTATGGAGGTTCCTTAAAAAACTAAAAACAGAGCTACCATGTGATCCAGCAATCCTACTCCTGGGCATATATCTGAAAAAAACCATGGTTCAAAAGGATTCATGCACCCCAATGTTCATTGCAGTGCTGTTCACAATAGCCAAGACATGGAAGCAACATAAATGTCCATCAACAGATGAATGGATAAAGAAGATGTGGTACACATATACAATGGAATATTACTCAGCCATTAAAAAGAATGAAATAATGCCATCTGCAGCAACATGGATGGACCTGGAGATTATGGTATGAATTGAAGTAAGTCAGACATAAAAAGACAGATATCACTGATATCACTTATATGCGGAATCTAAAAAAAAATGATATAAACGAACTTATTTACAAAACAAACAGACTCACAGACTTAGAGAACAAACTTATGGTTACCGGGGGAATGAGTCAGGGGGAGGGATAGATTGGGAGTCTGGGAGTGACATATACACACTGTCTATATTTAAAATAGATAACCAACAAGGACGTACTGTATAGCACAGGGAACTCTGCTCCATATTCTGTAATAACCTAAATGAGAAAACAATTTGAAAAAGAAAAGATATATGTATATGTATAACTGAACCACTTTGCAGTATACCTGAAACTAACACTGTAAATCAAATATAGTTCAAAATAAAATAAAATTTTAATAAGTTTATTTTAAAAAACTAAAAATGAAGTAATAGTTTTTTTATTTTTTAACATTTTACTTTGAAATATTTTATACTTATAGAAAAGTTGCAGAAATAATACAGAGAATTCTCATATACCTTTCACATGTTATATTAACATGTTATAATAAAATTAACACATTATATAACAATAATAAAATTATCAAAATCATGAAATTGCTTTCATGTTTTGAAGTGTTTATTCTGCATATCATAAAAATCTTCTGTGTCATGAAATAACATTTTTTTTGCAAAATTTCTTTGACATGGTTTGTTGATATTCAACTCAAGTGATAAATAAAAGGATACATTTCCATTTGCAAGCAGAGTAAAAAAAGAGTAGTGTTTTCACATATCAATTGCAGTGGACCCTTGAACAACACGGGTTTGAACTGCACAGGTCCACTTACACACAGATTTTTTTTTTCCGTAATAAATACTACAGTACTATACAATCCATGGTTGGTGCACATTGGGGATACAGAGGGTAGACTATAAGATTATAGGTGGAGAGTCAGCACCCCTAACACCTGCAATGTTCAAGGGCCAACTGTATATTCTTCAACTGTCTAGAATGTATTCCTATTTTGGAAGTCAGTATCCTCAAGTGGATAG
This sequence comes from Hyperoodon ampullatus, assembly GCF_949752795.1. NCBI lineage: Eukaryota > Metazoa > Chordata > Mammalia > Artiodactyla > Ziphiidae > Hyperoodon > Hyperoodon ampullatus. The sequence continues at coordinate 63,373,647 of NC_136914.1, read as the reverse complement.
ATAATGAAGTATTTACTTAAATTATATAAGACTTTAATATTAATCTTCAAAAGAATTTCTAGAAAGAAAAACTACAATTTCAAAAAATGTTACAGGAAGAACTAAGTGCGGGTTTGGAGACCAGGAATTTGAAATAGGACCCATCCATAAAATAGTACTATGATTTTCATCTAATAATCTCAATACCCAAGGAGTAAGAGTGGTAGATGATAAGTTAGACTGACCTAGAATTGGTGGCTAGGCATTGTGAAATGAAAGGACACAAAAATTGAGAGAATTTGTTTACATAAGTTTGAGAGAAAATTAAGTGCACTCAATTGCACTAAGTGCAGTGAAATGGCAGATTTGGGGGCAGTGACACTTGGAGGTGCAAAGGTTAGGAGAATTCCATGTCATCACAGAATATGAGATTTTTAGATTTCATGCACAGAACTGTAAGGGATGACAGTGTACAGCATGTAGACTTGATAGAGAATGATTTAAAAAGAACCAGGTTCAACAAACTCTGAAAATGGATGATGGCTGGGTTCATAACAGTTAAATTATCCCTTACCTTCTTGTTGGGAAATTCTAGATAGATACCTTTACAAGCCACAATAAAATTCACTTAAAGATTTTTATACTTCAAAAATATAAAAAGAAATAATTAAAATGTGCATTTTTCCTGCTTCTGTTGGACCAATAAGAAATATACAATTTTAAAAAATGATTGCCAAAAGAGGGAAATGTTTAATTGTCTTGAAAAGGGATATTAGATCAAGATCACCATTTCACAAAATTATATTCTGTTTTTCAAATAATGTCTAGTATTATTAACTTGAACTGAAAGTATTTATTCATAAAAAAGTTTTATTTCTTCAAAAAAGTAAGGTAAGTGATTTGAAAGTTCAAGAAACATATTCTAAACCAATGCTATAAAGAAATACTAAGCATTCAATAAATGCATACTGACTCAGAATACAAGGATCTGAAACATATGTACAAAATAATGCTGGGATTGAATATCATCACTGTTCTGAGCAGAGCAAGAAAAAACAATAACTGACAGTATAAGTGATGTGAAAATATGAATGGAATTTTTACTAAAATAAAAAATACTGATTATCATAAATGTCCCATTTATTAGATAAGTTAAGGATTTAAATAAGAGTAACAAATGATCATAGGGGCACTCAATAACTAAAAATAGAGTATAAAACAGACAACTACTACTTCAAGGATTATAATTCTTCATTTAGTTAACTTTTAACAACTACAAACATTTTCCCAGGAGTCAACTGATATCAAAAGTTACTAATTAATAGACACAAAAAAAGCCTATTATTCAGAGAAACTGCTACTTGGAAAAGTAGACAAAAAATATAGAATGTTTCTGTTCCCGAATAATTCATTGCCCATTTCTCAGAAATAACTGGTACATGGTGAAAATTCCCTGATAGTTAAGACATATACCTTATTAAAAGATGTAATTTTTAAAAGCCACAAACAAACAAAAAGATGTAATTAGTCTCCAGAAATTACATGCAATGACAGAGAACAGACATTCAAATTAAGTTTGTAAAGCAAACCCTTTAGATAAAGCAGAAAAATGTTATATTTACAAACTTTTCATTTGGAAAGTAGTATATGTCAGATTTATTACATCTTTGAAAAATTTGGAGGTAACATAAAAGATATTAAGAGATATATGAATTCTCTCTTGCAAAACCTAATCTCTTTCATGCATTTAGCATTATGGCTAAGCTTTTCAGTTTTTCCTGAACATAAGTCAAAATAAATATATGACCTTTCAAAATCTGTATGTTAGAAATCTAATCTAAAACACTTCAGAAAGTTGAGGGTAACTGACTATCTTTGGGGTGGGGGGTGAAGAAAACTTCAGATTATAATTTTTCCTTTCCAAATCCAAAAGTTACAATTTCTAATATATATATTTCATTGTGAATTTACTTTTCATCACAATCTGTTGCTTGAAAAGGAAACACCATGATTAAAAACATACTAGACAATCAGTAAAGGTACGCTCAAACCAACAGTTTAACACATCTCCATGATAACAAATTGCAATTTATTATTTTCAAATTACCTCAAAATTACTCCATACAATCTTCAAATATATTAATCAAAGATTCTTAATAATAAATAATTCTTAAATATCCTCTACACTAAACACACATATCTCAAACTCACCTCTAACCCTAATGTGTTAGACCAACTGTATACCAGAAGAAACTGGAAAACAGTCAAAAAGGTTCAAAAGATGTTGCTCACTCAAATTTTGGAATGCCGACCCAAAACATTATGGTTAACAAGAAAACAAATTGGTCAAGGCTATGAATACTCAAGCTGGTTGTGCTTTGCAAAGAAATAATGTTGACTGGTATCCAACACTCTATACTACACTCATAACTTTTGTTCAGTGATGTTTAGTCATTTTTTAGAGATCTTGTGATTAAAAAAAAAGTCAACTCACTTACTGTTATGTTGACCAAATTCCTTTACTTTTTTTTTTTTCTTGCAGTATGCGGGCCTCTCACCATTGTGGCCTCTCCCGTTGCGGAGCACAGGCTCTGGACGCGCAGGCCCAGCGGCCATGGCTCACAGGCCCAGCCACTCCGTGGCATGTGGGATCTTCCTGGACCAGGGCACGAACCCATGTCCCCTGTATCAGCAGGCGGACTCTCAACCACTGCGCCACCAGGGAAGCCCTCCTTTACTTTTTTGCATTGTTTGTTGATTAAATCATTTCACAGAGGTTTAAATGATAAAAATTTATTTATATGAATATAAGGTATAAAATTGTGTAGGTTCTGACCTATGTATATATACAGGTCTTGTACATCTTTTGAAAGATTTGTCCCCAAGTATTTTATATTATGGATATTATGGTAAACATTGCTTTTATTAAATTTCAAATTTGTTGTTGCTAATAGAGAAAAATACACCTGATTTTAAAATGTTGATCTTGAATCCTATAAGCGTGCTAAAACTCAATTATCAGTTCTAGTATCTTTTTGTAGATTCTATAGGATAATGAACAGAAATGATCGTATCACTGACAAACGATGACAGATTTACTTCAGCTTTTCTAATCTAGATGCTTTTCTTTTTATTGACTAATGGCTCTAGCTAGAACCTGCAGTACAGTTTTGAACAGGTGGTGAAAGTGGACATCCTAGTCTTCTTCCTAATCTTAACAGGGAAGCATTTAGTCTTTCAACAATAAGTACAGTGTTACCATTGGTTCTTCATGGATTTTAAGAGAAATGGATATTGGATTTTGTCAACTATTTTTTCTGCATCTATAAGACATGATCATATGGTTTTCCCATGATCATTATTTCAGGTGAGAGGGTAAATCCAGTACTTGTTACGCCATCTTGTTAGAAAGAGGGAGCCCCAAATTCCTTTAGCTGTGAATAATGAAAAAGATAAGTGCATTCACTGAATCAAAGTAAGTATGCAAATATACAGCTAATATTTGCTAAAGACCCACTTCTAACTCTTTAACTGTTAATGAATTAACAGGCCCTTAGATAAAATGGCTAATGTCAGTATGAACAGTAACCAATATCCCACAGCAAAATATGGTAAATGTATTATATTCCAACATACTGTATGATGAGTGGCAATAACATTTCAAATAGCAATTTGAAGTAGACCAGTGAATTCTGGCAGAGGTAGAAAGTGTAAATATGAAGCCCACTTATGTCAAAAGCATTTATCATGATTATGTTAGAAGCATTTGATGTATGATATTGAGATGAATCATGCATAGCCTCATTTATATAAATGTTCACAGAAAAATAAAGAAATATTAAGTTAAAAAAAAAGACTTCAAAAGGTCAACTAGATAAGCCTCACTGGCTCTAACCAATTACAGTTAATTCTTGTTATTCAAGGTACTTATGTTGTACAAAGTTATTATGAACACTGAATTCATGAATACTGAACCACTGTTCCAACCAACATCAATACATAACTTTGTTTTACGTGTGTTTCGGTTTAGACATATATTTATACTTATATATCTATATATAATCATAACTGCATGTAAAATATTTATCTATATATATGCACAAATTTATATTTGGCTCATTAACATTGATCTCATGGTCAACAGCACTATAACTCATGTCTGAAAAAAGTGTACCTAACAGTATTTTCTCCATAAGGCACATCACAGCCTTCTAGATCTTAGAAACAATAGAGAGCATTTCAGCACTATGCTTGGGGACGATATTAAGCAACAAAATCATCAACAAAAAGAAATGCAGGGCTTCCCTGCTGGCACAGTGGTTGAGAGTCCACCTACCGATGCAGGGGACACAGGTTCGTGCCCCGGTCCGGGAAGATCCCACATGCCGCAGAGCGGCTGGGCCTATGAGCCATGGCCGCTGAGCCTGAGCATCCGGAGCCTGTGCTCTGCAACGGGAGAGGCCACAACGGTGAGAGGCCCGTGTTCCGCAAAAAAAAAAAAAAAAAAAAGGTACTGGATATTTTAGTACTAAGATTAAAAAATAATTTGCTGCATTTTAAGTACAGAGAGTCCAGACACACTGATAATGTTCAAATAGTTATTAAAAATGAGACTATAATAATAAAGAACGTCAAAGATCAAAATGTAACTCTTCTTTGATAATCATTAAGTCTAGAAATATGTTGAATCTGATCATTTAAAAGGTATTTCTGAGTTAAAAACAAAACACAAACAAATCTAATAAAAAATGGCTAAATAAGTTGAATACACATTACACCAAAGAAAATATACAAATGGCCAACAAGTGCATAAAAAGATGTTCAATATGATTAGTCATTATGGGAAATAAAAACATGATGATGAAATACCACTTCATAACCATAAGGTTGTTCATAATTTTAAAAAAAAGGAAAAAAAGAAATGGTGGGGGGATAGTACTGGCAAGGATGTGTACAAATTGGAACCCTCATACATTGCTGGTGAAAACGTATACTGCTGCTGCCACTGTGGAAACAGTTTGGTGGTTCCTTGAAAAGTTAAATGCAAATTTACCATATGATCCAGCAATTAAATTCCTAGGTATATAATCATACAAATCAAAAAGAGGCATTTAAACGATCTAAACAACCCAAATGTCCATCAACTAATAGGTAACAGAATATATCCATACGATGGAGTATTATTCAGCTACAGAAAGGAATGAAGTGCTAATATATATGACAACCTAGATGAACCTCAAAAATATTATAAGTCAAAGAAGCCAAATAGAAAAGGTCATATAAAGCAATGATTTCATTTACATGAAACACTCAGAACTGGTAAATCCATAGTGAAAGATAACCTACCAGTGGTTGTCAGGGGCTGGCAGGAGGGGAGAAAGGGGAAGGACTGCTTTCATTCTGGGGTTTCCATTTAGAGAGATAAAAACACATCTTGGAACTAGATGGGAGTATGATTGTACAACACTGTGAACGTAGTAAATTCTACTGAATTGCACTTTAAGTGATTTGTTTTATGTTATATGAATTTTTACCTCTGTAAAAAAAAGAACATAGGGCTTCCCTGGTGGCGCAGTGGTTGGGAGTCCGCCTGCCGATGCAGGGGACACGGGTTCGTGCCCCGGTCCGGGAAGATCCCACATGCCTCGGAGCGGCTGGGCCCGTGAGCCATGGCCGCTGAGCCTGCGTGTCCGGAGACTGTGCTCCGCAACGGGAGAGGCCACAACAGTGAGAGGCCCGCGTACCGCAAAAAAAAAAAAAAAAAAAAAAGAACATAAAAAAGAAAGATAAGACTCTGTATCCGAACTATTAATGTTACCCACTGAAGCATTCTGAAGGAGTAACATGACAAAATTTGTCTTTCAGTAGGGTTTTCACAGCAGCTCCATTAGAAAACAAATTGGTGGAGAGCCACATTAGCTGAAGATAAAACAGAGGAAAATCATTCTATAACCTGGAAGAGAAGAGAAAAAACTAGGGTAAGGGAGGAAGGAGTGTCAGAGAAAGATAGTGGGGAACAGTGATAGCCGGGGGAAGACTTTCTAAGACTGCCAGGCAGATAAAGGAGAGGAAATCACAAAGAGGGCCTGTGACACTCCAGCTTAGTGACAGAATATATCAGAAAAAGAGTTGGAATTCATTTGCTAAGAGGCTATGAGAGACCTTCAAGATGGCGGAGGAGTAAGACATGGAGATCACATTCCTTCCCACAAATACATCAGAAATACATCTACATGTGGAACAGCTCCTACAGAACACCTACTGAATGCTGGCAGAAGACCTCAGACTTCCCAAAAGACATATATTTTTTTTCCTTTTTCTCTTTTTGTGAGTGTGTATGTGTATGCTTCTTTGTGTGATTTTGTCTGTATTGCTTTGCTTTTACCATTTGTCCCAGGGTTCTGTCTGTCCGTTTCTTTTCTTTTATTACTTTTTAACTTTTTAATTTTTAATAATTTTTTAATTTTTAATTTTAATAACTTTATTGTATTTTATTTTTTTTCTTTCTTCTCCCTTTTCTTCTGAGCCGTGTGGCTGACAAACTCTTGGTGCTCCGGCCAGCTGTCAGGCCTGTGCCTCTGAGTGGGGGACAGCCGAGTTCAGGACATTGGTCCACCAAGACCTCCCAGCTCCACATAATATCAAACGGCCAAAGCTCTCCCAGAGATCTCCGTCTCAACGCTAAGATCCAGCTCCACTCAATTACCAGCAAGCTACAGTGCTGGACTCCCTATGCCAAACAACTAGCAAGTCTGGAACACAATCCCACCTATTAGCAGAGAGGCTGCCTAAAATCATAATAAGGTCACAGACACCCCAAAACACACCACAGGACGCAGTCCTGTCCTCCAGAAACACAAGCTCCAGCCTCATCCACCAGAACACAGGCACCAGTCCCCTCCACCAGGAAGCCTACACAACCCACTGAACCAACCTTAGCCACTGGAGGCAGATACCAAAAACAATGGGAACTACGAGCCTGCAGTCGGCGAAAAGGAAACCCCAAACACTGTAAGTTAAGAAAAATGAGAAGACAGAGAAACACAGAGCAGAGGAAGGAGTAAGGTAAAAACCCACCAGACCAAACAAATGAAGAGGAAATAGCCAGTCTACCTGAAAAAGAATTCAGAGTAATGATAGTAAAGATGATCCAAAATCTTGGAAATAGAATAGAGAAAATACAAGAAACGTTTAACAAGGACCTAGAAGAACAAAAGAGCAAACAAACAATGATGAAAAACACAATAAATGAAATAAATAATTCTCTAAAAGGGATCAATAGCAGAATAACTGAGGCACAAGAACGAATAAGTGATCTGGAAGATAAAAATAGTGGAAATAACTACCGCAGAGCAGAATAAAGAAAAAAAAATGAAAAGAATTGAGGACAGTCTCAGAGACCTCTGGGACAACATTAAATGCACCAACATTCGAATTATAGGGGTCCCAGAAGAAGAAGAGAAAAAGAAAGGGACTGAGAAAATATTTGAAGATATTATAGTTGAAAACTTCCCTAATATGGGAAAGAAAAAAGTCAATCAAGTCCAGGAAGCACAGAGAGTCCCGTACAGCATAAATCTAAGGAGAAACACTCCAAAACACATATTACACAAACTATCAAAAATTAAACACAAAGAAAAAATATTAAAAGCAGAAAGGGAAAACACCAAATAACATACAAGGGAATCCCCATAAGATGAAGAGCTGATCTTTCAGCAGAAACTCTGCAAGCCAGAAGGGAGTGGCAGGACATATTTAAAGTGATGAAAGGGAAAAACCTACAATCAAGATTACTCTACCCAGCAAGGACCTCATTCAGATTACATAGAGAAATTAAAACCTTTACAGACAAGCATAAGCTAAGAGAATTCAGCACAACCAAACCAGCTTTACAACAAATGCTAAAGGAACTACTCTAGGCAGGAAACACAAGAGAAGGAAAAAACCTACAATAACAAACCCAAAACAATTAAGAAAATGGTAATAGGAACATACATATCGATAACAACCTTAAACGTAAATGGATTAAATGCTCCCACCAAAAGACACAGACTGGCTGAATGGATACAAAAACAAGACCCATATATATGCTGTCAATAAGAGACCCACTTCAGACCTAGGGACGCATACAGACTGAAAATGAGTGGAGGGAAGTAACAACTGACACTGCAGAAATACAAAGGATCATGAGAGATTACTACAAGCAACTCTATGCCAATAAAATGGACAACCTGGAAGAAATGGACAAATTCTTAGAAAAGCACAACCTTCTGAGACTGAACCAGGGAGACAGAAAATATAAACAGACAAATCACAAGCACTGAAATTGAGACTGAGATTAAAAATCTTCCAACAAACAAAAGCCCAGGACCAGATGGCTTCACAGGTGAATTCTATCAAACATCTAGAGAAGAGCTAACACCTATCCTTCTCAAACTCTTCCAAAATATAGCAGAGGAAAGAACACTCCCAAACTCATTCTACGAGGCCACCATCACCCTGATACCAATCCCAGACAAACATGTCACAAAGAAAGAAAACTACAGGCCAATATCACTGATGAATACAGATGCAAAAATCCTCAACAAAATACTAGCAAACAGAATCCAACAAAACATTAAAAGGATCATACACCATGATCAAGTGGGGTTTATCCCAGGAATGCAAGGATTCTTCAATATATGCAAATCAATCAATGTGATAAACCATATTAAAAAATTGAAGGAAAAAAACCATATGATCAGCACAATGGATGCAGAAGAAGCTTTAAAAAAATTCAACACCCATTTTTGATAAAAACCCTCCAGAAAGTAGGCACAGAGGGAACTTACCTCAACATAATAAAGGCTATATATGATAAACCCCCAGCCAACACTGTTCTCAGTGGTGAAAAACTGAAACCATTTCCTCTAAGATCAAGAACAAGAAAAGGTTGTCCACTCTCACCATTATTATTCAACATAGTTTTGGAAGTTTTAGCCACAACAATCAGAGAAGAAAAAGAAATAAAAGGAATCCAAATCAGAAAGGAAGAAGTAAAGCTGTCACTGTTTGCAGATGACATGATACTATATATAGAGAATCCTAAAGGTGCTACCAGAAAACTACTAGAGCTAATCAATGAATTTGGTAAAGTAGCAGGATACAAAATTAACGCACAGAAATGTCTTCCATTCCTATATACTAATGATGAAAAAGCTGAAAGAGAAATTAAAGAAACAATCCCACTTACCACTGCAACAAAAAGAATAAAATACCTAGAATAAACCTACCTAAGGAGACAAAAGACCTGTATGCAGAAAACTATAAGACACTGGAGAAAGAAACTAAAGATGATACAAACAGATGGAGAGAAATACCATGTTCTTGGATTGGAAAAATAAACATTGTGAAAATGACTATACTACCCAAAGCAATCTACAGATTCAATGCAATCCCTAACAAACTACCAATGGCATTTTTCACAGAACTAAAACAAAAAATTTCACAATTTGTATGGAAACACAAAAGAGCCCAAATAGCCAAAGCAATCTTGAGAAAGAAAAACAGGGCAGGAGGAATCAGGCTTCTGGACTTCAGACTATACTACAAAGCTACAGTAATCAAGACAGTGTGGTACTGCACAAAAATAGAAATATAGATCAATGGGACAGGATAGAAAGCCCAGAGATAAACTCATGCACATATGGTCACCTTATTTTTGATAAAGGAGGCAAGAACATACAATGGAGAAAAGACAGTCTCTTCAATAAGTGGTGCTGGGAAAACTGGACAGCTACAGGTAAAAGAATTAAATTAGAACACTCCCTAACACCATACACAAAAATAAACTCAAAATGGATTAAAGACTTAAATGTAAGGCCAGACACTCTAAAATTCTTAGAGGAAAACATAGGTAGGAGACGGGCGTGGGACGCTGGGGTTGCTGCTGCCGCCGCCATGAGGCCTGTGTGTGAGCGCAAGTCACTGTCCACGCCCCCCTTCCAGGGAGCCTGTGCAGCCCGCCACTGCCGGGGTCCCGGGATCCAGGGACGGCTTCCCCGGGAAACCGCAACGAGCGCCTCGGGCTGGTGCAATGTCATGCCGGACTCTGCCGCCGCAGGCTCGCCCCGCACTGCGTGCCCCTCCCTCCCCCCCGGCCTGAGTGAGCCAGAGGCCCCGAATCAGCAGCTCCTTTAAACCCGTCCTGTCTGAGCGAAGAACAGACGCCCTCCAGCGACCCACACGCAGAGGCGGGGCAAAATCCAAAGCTGAGACCCGGGAACTGTGAGAACAAAGAAGAGACAGGGAAATCTCTCTGTGCAGCCTCAGAAGCAGTGGATTAAAGCTCCACAATCAACTTGAAGTACCCTGCATCTGTGGAATACATGAATAGACAACAAATCATCCCAAATTGAGGAGATGGACTTTGAGGACAAGATTTAAGATTTTTTCCCCTTTTCCTCTTTTTACAACGAATTATCCCAAATTGAGGAGGTGGACTTTGAGAGCAAGATTTAAGACTTTTTCCCCTTTTCCTCTTTTTACAACGAATTATCCCAAATTGAGGAGGTGGACTTTGAGAGCAAGATTCACGATTTTTCCCCCCTGTTCTCCTTTTGTGAATGTGTATGTGTATGCTTCTGTGTGAGATTTTCTCTGTATAGCTTTGCTTCCACCATTTGTCCCAGGGTTCTATCCGTCTGTTTTTTTTTAATAAATTACTTTTTTATTTTAATAAAGCTACTATATTTTATCATACTTTATTCTATTTTACTTTATCTTCTCTTTCTTTTTTCCTACCTTCCCTTCCTCCCTCCCTCCGCCCCTCCCTTCTTTCCTTCTTTCCTTCCTCCCTCCCTCCCTCCTGTCTTCCTTTCTCTTTCTTTTTCTTACCATCCTCCCTCCCTCCCACCTTTCCTTCCTCTCTCCCTAACTCCCTCCTTTCTTTCTTTCTTTCTCTCCTTCCTCCCTCCCTCCTTTCTTTCTTTCTTTCCTCCTTCCTTCCTTCCTTTCTTTCCTTCTTTCTTTCTTTCTTTCTCTCTTTCTTTCTTCTACTAATTCTTTCTTTCTACTTTTTCTCCCTTTTATTCTGAGCCGGGTAGATGAAAGGCCCTTGGTGCTGCAGCCAGGACTCAGTGCTGTGCCTCTGAAGTGGGAGAGCCAACGTCAGAACACGGGTCGACAAGAGACCTCCCAGCTCCACATAATATCAAGCGGTGAAAATCTCCCAGAGATCTCCATCTCAACACCAGCACCCAGCTTCAGTCAACGACCAGCAAGCTACAGTGCTGGTCACCCTATGCCAAGCAACTAGCAAGACAGGAACACAACCCCACCCATTAGCAGAGAGGCTGCCTAAAAACATAATAAGGCCACAGGCACCCCAAAACACACCACCAGACGTGGACCTGTCCACCAGAAAGACAAGATCGAGCTTCAACCACCAGAACACAAGCACTAGTCCCCCCCACCAGGAAGCCTATACAAGCTACTGAAATAACCTTAGCCACTGGGGACAGACACCAAAGACAATGGGAACTACGAATCTGCAGCCTGCAAAAAGGAGACCCCAAACTCAGTAAGATAAGCAAAATGAGAAGACAGAAAAACACACAGCAGGAGAAGGAGCAAGATAAAAACCCACCACACCTAACAAATGAAGAGGTAATAGGCAGTCTACCTGAAAAAGAATTCAGAATAATGATAGTAAAGATGATCCAAGATTCTATTTCCAAGATCCAAAATCTTGGAAATAGAATAGACAAAATGCAAGAAACAGTTAACAAGGACCTAGAAGAACTAAAGATGAATCAAGCATCGATTATAAACACAATAGATGAAATGAAAAATACTCTAGATGGGATCAATAGCAGAATAACTGAGGCAGAAGAACGGATAAGTGACGTGGAAGATAAAATAGTGGAAATAACTGATGCAGAGAAAAATAAAGAAAAAAGAATGAAAAGAACAGAGGACAGTCTCAGAGACCTCTGGGACAACATTAAACGCACCAACATTCGAATTATAGGGGTTCCAGAAGAAGAAGAGAAAAAGAAAGGGACTGAGAAAATATTTGAAGAGATTATAGTTGAAAACTTCCCTAATATGGGAAAGGAAATAGTTAATCAAGTCCAGGAGGCACAGAGAGTCCCATACAGAATAAATCCAAGGAGAAATACGCCAAGACACATATTAATCAAACTGTCAAAAATTAAACACAAAGAAATCATATTAAAAGCAGCAAGAGAAAAACAACAAATAATACACAAGGGAATCCCCATCAGGATAACAGCTGACCTCTCAGCAGAAACTCTACAAGCTAGAAGGGAGTGTCAGGACATATTTAAAGTGATGAAGGAGAAAAACCTGCAACCAAGATTACTCTACCCAGCAAGGATCTCATTCAGATTTGATGGAGAAATTAAAACCTTTACAGACAAGCAAAAGCTGAGAGAGTTCAGCACCACCAAACCAGCTTTACAACAAATACTAAAGGAACTTCTCTAGGCAAGAAACACAACAGAAGGAAAATACTTACAATAACAAACCCAAAACAATTATGGAAATGGGAATAGGAACACACATATCAATAATTACCTTAAATGTAAAAGGACTAAATGCTCCCACCAAAAGACACAGATTGGCTGAATGGATACAAAAACAAGACCCATATATATGCTGTCTACAAGAGACCCACTTCAGACCTAGAGACACATACAGATTGAAAGTAAGGGGATGGAAAAAGATATTCCATGCAAATGGAAATCAAAAGAAAGCTGGAGTAGCAATTCTTATATCAGACAAAATAGACTTTAAAATAAAGACTATTAGAAGAGACAAAGAAGGACACTACATAATGATCAAGGGATCGATCCAAGAAGAAGATATAACAATTGTAAATATTTATGTACCCAACATAGGAGCACCTCAATACATAAGGCAAATACTAACAGCCATAAAAGGGGAAATCGACAGTAACACACTCATAGTAGGGGACTTTAACACCCCACTCTCACCAATGGACAGATCATCCAAAATGAAAATAAATAAGAAAACACAAGCTTTAAATGATACATTAAACAAGATGGACTTAATTGATATTTATAGGACATTCCATCCAAAAACAACAGAATACACATTTTTCTCAAGTGCTCATGGAACATTCTCCAGGATAGATCATATCTTGGGTCACAAATCAAGCCTTGGTAAATGTAAGAAAATTGAAATTGTATCAAGTATCTTTTCCGACCACAATGCTATGAGACTAGACATCAGTTACAGGAAAAGATCTGTAAAAAATACAAACACATGGAGGTTAAACAATACACTACTTAATAACGAAGTGATCACTGAAGAAATCAAAGAGGAAATTAAAAAATACTTAGAAACAAATGACGATGGAGACACGACGACCCAAAACCTATGGGATTCAGCAAAAGCAGTTCTAAGAGGGAAGTTTATAGCAATACAAGCCCACCTTAAGAAACAGGAAACATCTCGAGTAAGCAACCTGACCCTGCACCTAAAGCAATTAGAGAAAGAAGAACAAAAAACCCCCAAAGTTAGCAGAAGGAAAGAAATCATAAAGATCAGATCAGAAATAAATGAAAAAGAAATGAAGGAAACGATAGCAAAGATCAATAAAACTAAAAGCTGGTTCTATGAGAAGATAAACAAAATTGATAAACCATTAGCCAGACTTATCAAGAAAAAAAGGGAGAAGACTCAAATCAATAGAATTAGAAATGAAAAAGGAGAAGTAACAACTGACACTGCAGAAATACAAAAGATCATGAGAGATTACTACATGCAACTCTATGCCAATAAAATGGACAACCTGGAAGAAATGGACAAATTCTTAGAAATGCACAACCTGCCAAGACTGACTCAGGAAGAAATAGAAAATATGAATAGACCAATCACAAGCACTGAAATTGAAACTGTGATAAAAAAATCTTCCAACAAACAAAAGCCCAGGACCAGATGGCTTCACAGGCAAATTCTATCAAACATTTAGAGAAGAGCTAACACCTGTCCTTCTCAAACTCTTTCAAAATATAGCAGAGGGAGGAGCACTCCCAAACTCATTCTACGAGGCCACCATCACCTTGATACCAAAACCAGGCAAGGATGTCACAAAGAAAGAAAATTACAGGCCAATATCACTGATGAACATTGATGCAAAAATCCTCAACAAAATACTAGCAAACAGAATCCAACAGCACATTAAAAGGATCATACACCATGATCAAGTGGGGTTTATTCCAGGAATGCAAGGATTCTTCAATATACGCAAATCAATCAACGTGATACACCATATTAACAAATTGAAGGAGAAAAACCATATGATCATCTCAATAGATGCAGAGAAAGCTTTCGACAAAATTCAACACCCATTTATGATAAAAACCCTGCAGAAAGTAGGCATAGAGGGAACTTTCCTCAACATAATAAAGGCCATATATGACAAACACACAGCCAACATAGTCCTCAATGGTGAAAAACTGAAACCATTTCCACTAAGATCAGGAACAAGACAAGGCTGCCCACTCTCACCACTCTTATTCAACTTAGTTTTGGATGTTTTAGCCACAGCAATCAGAGAAGAAAAGGAAATAAAAGGAATACAAATCAGAAAAGAAGAAGTAAAGCTGTCACTGCTTGCAGATGACATGATACTATACATAGAGAATCCTAAAGATGCTACCAGAAAACTACTAGAGCTAATCAATGAATTCGGTAAAGTAGCAGGATACAAGATTAATGCACAGAAATCTCTGGCATTCCTGTACACTAATGATGAAAAATCTGAAAGTGAAATCAAGAAAACACTCCCATTTATCATTGCAACAAAAAGAATAAAATATCTAGGAATAAACCTACCTAAAGAGACAAAAGACCTGTATGCAGAAAATTATAAGACACTGATGAAAGAAATTAAAGATGATACAAATAGATGGAGAGATATACCATGTTCCTGGATTGGAAGAAACAATATTGTGAAAATGACTCTACTACCCAAAGCAATCTACAGATTCAATGCAATCCCTATCAAACTACCACTGGCATTTTTCACAGAACTAGAACAAAAAATTTCAAAATTTGTTTGGAAAAACAAAAGACCCCGAATAGCCAAAGCAATCTTGAGAACAAAAAACGGAGCTGGAGGAATCAGGCTCCCTGACTTCAGACTATACTACAAAGCTACAGTAATCAAGACAGTGTGGTACTGGCACAAAAACAGAAAGATAGATCAATGGAACAGGATAGAAAGCCCAGAGATAAACCCACGCACATATGGTCAACTTATCTTTGATAAAGGAGGCAGGAATGTACAGTGGAGAAAGGACAGCCTCTTCAATAAGTGGTGCTGGGAAAACTGGACAGGGACATGTAAAAGTATGAGATTAGATCATTCCCTAACAGCATACACAAAAATAAGCTCAAAATGGATTAAAGACCTAAATGTAAGGCCAGAAACTATCAAACTCTTAGAGGAAAACATAGGCAGAACACTCTATGACATAAATCACAGTAAGATCCTTTTGGACCCACCTCCTAGAGAAATGGAAATAAAAACAAAGATAAACAAATGGGACCTAATGAAACTTCAAAGCTTTTGCACAGCAAAGGAAACCATAAACAAGACCAAAAGACAACCCTCAGAATGGGAGAAAATATTTGCAAATGAAGCAATTGACAAAGGGTTAATCTCCAAAATTTATAAGCAGCTCATGCAGCTCAATAGCAAAAAAACAAACAACCCAACCCAAAAATGGGCAGAAGACTGAAATAGGCATTTCTCCAAAGAAGATATACAGACTGCCAACAAACACATGAAAGAATGCTCAACATCATTAATCATTAGAGAAATGCAAATCAAAACTACAATGAGATATCATCTCACACCAGTCAGAATGGCCATCATCAAGAAATCTAGAAACAATAAATGCTGGAGAGGGTGTGGAGAAAAGGGAACACTCTTGCACTGCTGGTGGGAATGTGAATTGGTACAGCCACTATGGAGAACGGTATGGAGGTTCCTTAAAAATCTAAAAATACAACTACCATATGACCCAGTAATCCCACTACTAGGCATATACCCTGAGAGAACCATAATTCAAAAAGAGACATGTACCAAAATGTTCATTGCAGCTCTATTCACAATAGCCCGGAGATGGAAACAACCTAAGTGTCCATCATCGGATGAATGGATAAAGAAGATGTGGCACATATATACAATGGAATATTACTCAGCCATAAAAAGAAATGAAACTGAGCTATTTGTAATGAGGTGGATAGACCTAGAGGCTGTCATACAGAGTGAAGTAAGTCAGAAAGAGAAAGACAAATACCATATGCTAACACATATATATGAAATTTAAGAAAAAAAAATGTCATGAAGAACCTAGGGGTAAAACAGGAATAAAGACACAGACCTACTTGAGAATGGATTTGAGGATATGGGAAGGGGGAAGTATAAGCTGTGACAAAGCAAGAGACAGGCATGGACATATATACAGTACCAAACGTAAGGTAGATAGATAGTGGGAAGCGGCCGCATAGCACAGGGAGATGAGCTCGGTGCTTGGTGACCGCCTGGAGGGGTGGGATAGGGAGGGTGGGAGGGAGGGAGACGCAAGAGGGAAGGGATGTGGGAACAGATGTATATGTATGACTGATTCACTTTGTTATAAAGCAGAAACTAATTAGAAAAAAAATAGGCAGAACACACCATGACATAAATCTCATCAAGATCCTTTTTGACCCACCTCATAGAGAAATGGAAATAAAAACAAAAATAAACAAATGGGACCTAATGAAATTTAAAAGTTTTTGCACAGCAAAGGAAAACATAAACAAGACAAAAAGGCAACCCTCAGAATGGGAGAAAATATTTGCTAATGAAGCAACTAACCAAGGATTAATCTTTAAAATTTACAAGCAGCTCATGCAGCTCAATATCAAAAAAACAAACAACCCAATTAAAAATAGGCAGAAGACCTAAATAGACATTTCTCCAAAGAAGATATACAGTTGCCAACAAACACATGAAAGGATGCTTAACATCACTAATCATTAGAGAAATGCAAATCAAAACTACAATGAGGTATCACCTCACACCAGTCAGAATGGCCATCATCAAAAATCTACAAACAATAAATACTGGAGAGGGTGTGGAGAAAAGGGAACCCTCTTGCACTGTTGGTGGTAATGTAAATAGATTCAGCCACTATGGAGAACAGTATGGAGGTTCCTTAAAAAACTAAAAACAGAACTACCATACGACCCAGCAATCCCACTACTGGGCATATACCCTGAGAAAACCATAATTCAAAAAGAGTCATGTACCACAATGTTCACTGCAGCTCTATTTATAATAGCCAGGACGTGGAAGCAATCTAAGTGTCCATCGACAGATGAATGGATAAAGATGTGGCATATATATACAATGGAATATTACTCAGCCACAAAAAGAAACGAAATTGAGTTATTTGTAGTGAGGTGAATGGACCTAGAGTCTGTCATACAGAGTGAAGTCATAAAGAAAAAAACAAATACCGTATGCTAACACATATATATGGAACCTAAAAAAAAAAAAGGGGAGTTCTGAAGAAGCTAGAGGCAGGACAGGAATAAAGATGCAGATATAGAGAAGGGACTTGAGGACACGGGGAGTGGGAAGGGTAAGCTGGGGTGAAGTGAGAGAGTGGTATGGACATATATACACTACCAAATGTAAAATAGATAACTAGTGGGAAGCAGCCACATAGCACAGGGAGATCAGCTCAGTGCATTGTGACCACCTAGAGGGGTGGGAAAGGGATGGTGGGAGGGAGACACAAGAGGGAGGGGATATGGGTATATATGTATATGTATAGCTGATTCACTTTGTTATACAGCAGAAACTAACACAACATTGTAAAGCAATTATACTCCAGTAAAGAAGTTAAAAAAAAAAAAAAGAGAGAGGTTATGAGAACCCAAAAGAAAATGTGGAGTAAAGATTTAAAGGAGAAGGAAAGAAATACTGTAGGAGCTAAAACAATAGGAAGATCCAGCTATGGAAAAGATAGAGGAATCAGAAAAGGAAGAAAGTCTGAAGAAGAGGTATCATAGAAGCTAAGCCAGAGAGGAAAAACGTTTCAAACTGGTGGTAGGGTCAACAGTGATAAATGCCACAGATGAGTCACATGAGATGAGAATTAAAAAGTGTTCAGTGGATTTGACAATGTGGCTCCTACTACCTAGGGTTCAGAGCAGTGGTAAGAGCAATTAAGAGATACAGAAGTATAGACTACATTTTCAAGAAATTCAACTGAAAAGGAAAGAGGACACATAAGGCAGATGCTGGAGAGAGATTTTCTTATTTTATATTGGGATGGAAGAGAAAGCACATTTTTAAGAAAGTTGGTGAAGGTCAAGGAGGGTATAAGATTTGAAGGTAGACTCAAAGATGAGAAGAAAAGCACAAATAAGGGATGTCAGAAATAAAATGAAAGAAGGGGAATAACAAATTCTCACATATTAGGTAGAAACAATAAAGTAAAGGTATGGATGTAATTAAGTGTGACTGCACAAGACACTGAAAACACTTCTTGAAGCCAAAATGGTTGCTTGGTTGAGAAGCTGGGAAGTTGTCTCCTGATAGAGGGATAGGAGACTGGGTAGATGTGGGGATAGGAATAAATTATTAACATAAATTCTAGAGAAAATAAGAGAGAAAGCTAACTAAAAGCAAAATAAAGAATTGAAAAGAGGTTCACGTCCTACACTGCTGGTGGGAATGTAAATTGGTGCAGCCACTATGGAGAACATTACAGAGTTTCCTTAAAAAACTAAAAATAGAGTTACCATATGATCATACAATCCCTCTCCTGGGCATATATCGGAGAAAACTCTAATTTGAACACCCCAATGTTCATAGCAGCACTATTTACAATAGCCAAGACATGGAAGCAACCTAAATGTCCATCAACAGATGAATGGATGTGGTATATGTATACAACAGAATATTACTCAGACATAAAAAAGAATGAAATAATGCCATTTGCAGCAATATGGATGAACCTAGAGATTATCATATTAAGTGAAGTAAGTCAGACAAAGACAAATATCATATGGTATTACTTATTTGTGGAATTTTTTAAAATGATAAAAGTGAACTTATTTACAAAACAGAAACAGACTCATAAACATAGAAAATAAACTTATGGTTACCAAAGGGGATAAATTAGGAGCTTGGGATTAACATATACATGCTACTATATAGAAACAGGTAAACAACAAGGACCTAATGTATAGCACAGAGTACTATACTCAGTATCTTGTAATAACCTATAATGGAAAAGAAGCTAAAAAAGAATGAATATATAGAGTATCTATATATATATAATACATATATACATAAATTGAATCACTTTGCTGTACACTTGAAACTAACACAACACTGTAAATTAATGATACCTCCATTAAAGAAAGAAAGAAAGAAAAGAAAGGAAAAGAAAAGAAAAGAAAAGAAAAGAAAAGAAAAGAAAAGAAAAGAAGAAGGTTCAGGGCCCAACTTAGTCTGGAAAACTGAGTTACTTTGCTTATGTACAAACAGCATGGTTTTATGCAAGTCTCTACTCATCACTTATTCTGCTATCACCCTGATTTCTCTGGCAAGATATGCAATTTCAAATAACTATGATTCAGAATACCACAAATAACTAGACAATATTTACAAATTACATATGTTGCTTAATTTTTTTCATAATTAATCACATTAGACAGTTCCTCCTGTACTTCAGAAAATGTGGCTATATTGAATGGATCTGTAGAGATAGATAAAAGTATTTGTTGATGAGAGCTTATTTAAAACAAAAACACCTTTGCCCTCCCCCTGCAGCCAAACATAGGATAAAGAATTCCTCACTCTGAGGAAGCAAGCATTAGTCTCTTTCTTATCTCCTACTATGAACTATATATAATGTGAAATTTATATTCTATATATACATTGTGAAAGGGTTTTTAATATAAAACCATATTCATATAGAAGTAATCTGTATGCTTTTGTGTAAACTATTTTCTAGATTCTCAAAATAGAATGAGCTATATTCTTCTGGCCACAAACTTAATCTCGATATAGATATAGATATAGATATAGATATAGATATAGATATCCTACAATGAAATTTGAAATAAATGGCCCATAGGTTTGTATTAGACCCAGATAATGTTAAATCAACTATTTTAACACATCACACTTCGGTTTAGAAGCCTATGCTAATGCTAAATTAAGGGCTTTCTCTTAAATGTTCTATCAGGATAACATATTACAAATTACTCCTCAAAACACAGGATTAATACCTAGAATATCACATAAGGAGGGTCACTTAAAATCACTATTTGTGGATATTACCTCATGGTACTTCCATAACAAGTATAAAGATATATTCTAATTTTTTTTTTTTTTTGGCTGCACGGCATGCAGGATCTTAGTCTCCAACCAGGGACTGAATCCGTGCCCCCTGCAGTGGAGGCACAGAATCCTAACCACTGGCCTCCAGGGAATTCCTTAAAGATTTTACATCTGTCACAATCATGACAAAATTTTAGTTTTAAAACTTTTTATCATAAATAAGTGGTGAATTAAGTCCAGTTTTTTACTTTGCATTACAATCTTAGCTACTGAAAAAAATATTAAATTAAAAAATTCTAGAAGTACTTTTATTCTGTGGAGATCAGATTCTTTTAACAAACTATTTTTATTCAAGGTCATTACACTTTTATTTTTCAATATGTTCTGAAATGTATGTACATATATAGGAAACTTTATTCTTATAAAAATAATTTCACCCCTAGATATTACAGGCTCAACCTATTACTTTTTTAGTTTAACATATGGGGATGAGGAGAAAAACATTCACACTGCTCATGAGTCATAGATCAAAAATATGCAAATGTGATATAAAATATTTATTTTGTCTGCTTACACCAAACTCTAGTCATTAGCACCATATTTTCTAGTTATATTATCCACCTATGTAAGGTATAGGTTCAAATTGCAGTTCTGCTAGTTACTAAGCATGAGGCCCTGTACTTCTTCTATAAACAAGTGTTAATTCAAAAACCATCAAGGGTCTGCTATTTAACTGTACTTACATGCTAACAAAGTAGTCAGCCAGTGTTTGCCTATCTGTCTCTTTCTCCCCTTCTCTATACCCAGGAACATGTGCGTGCATGCGCGCGCGCACACACACACGAACACGCACACACACACAAACAAACAGAAAGACATGAGACCTCTGGATCAGAGACAAAGACAATTTATTACTCATGGCAAAAACAGCAGCAAGAGCAATATCTTAGTGCTGCTTCCCTGAGCACCAATCCTCATGGGGCAATGCAGTGAGGGCTGGATGTTACTAGTGTCAGCAAAGAGCATCTCAGGAGAGTAATCCCAAAATTTAGAAACTGATCTTCACAGGGTTTCTGCTCCAGAAAGAAAGATTATTCATTTCTCTAGTAATACAGACAGTCCCTGACTTATGATGGTTCGACTTATGATTTTTTGACTTTATGATGGTGTGAAAGCTATACACATTCATTAGAAACTGTACTTTGTATTTTGAATTTTGATTTTTCCCAGGCTAGCTATATGGTGTATGATACTCTCTCCTGATACTGGGCAACTGCAGCTCCCAATTAGGCACCCAGTCACAAGGGTAAACAACAGATGCACTTACAACCATTCTGAACCCATACAAACATTGTTTTTCACTTTTAGTACAGTATTCAATAATTTACATGAGGCATTCAACACTTTATTATAAAATAGGCTTTGCGTTACATAATTTTGCATAACTGCAGGCTGATGTTTTAGGTAGACTAGGTTAAGCTATAATGTTCAGTGGGTTAGGTGTATTTAATGTATTTTCAACTTACTGGGATGTAACCCCATTGTAAATCGAGGAAGATTCGTTTACACAAATCTCCTATGGAGATGGAAAGCTGAGGTCTTTTATATTTAATTCCTTGGGATGTCTCCAAGGAGGGACATGGTACTAGTTTTACTATCCAGGAATTTATACTTATACAAACATGGGAAATGTAAATGCCCTTGCTTAGAAGACACAGACTGTGCAGGAATATGAGAAATCCATGAATTATCTCCCAACATTCAGCCATGTATAAATGGGGGTAATAGATATAGTAAAGTTACACTGAAGTATTAAAAGGTTTAGAAGTAAGGTGCCTAATAAAGTGTCTAACATATGGAATAATTAACTATTTGAGACAGGAGGAGTTGCACTAGGCTTGCTAGAGATGCACAGAACAAGAGTGCTCTTGATTCACTTGGTACAAAAGGAAAAAATGGAAAAAAACCCACAATGTATAACAAGATACAAACCATCCTATGAAGTGAGTATCCCATGAAATAACCTAATAACTTCTCCTATACAAACAAGATGAGAAAGATTCCTCCATTTATACTAATCAATCTCTTTTATAGTAACTTTCAAGCTGTAGTCTGTGATGTGCTAGTGGATGTTAACTGTAATTTTTCACAACCATCATTTTTACAAGTAACAGAATACAATAAAAAAAATCAAAATGTACTGCAAGGTACCAAAGGTAAGAATTATTCAGTCATATATACACACATAGGCATCCTTGGAAGTAATGTAAACTGCATTTCTTAGTGCGGATTGATAAACATATGCATTTAGTAATATCATAAGATTAATAAGTAGCACTATACCCAAGAATTGGGAATTTATGAATAGTACCTAATGTTTACCAACAAATAAATGCTTAAAAAAATAAAACTGAGGAAACCTGTTTTAAATATAATGAAAATTAGAAAAGATATGGATCAACTGTCCAAATTTCAACTAAAGATAAAAACCACTAACTAAATTATAAAAGAAAAAGTGAGACAGTGCTGAGTTAGAAGGGCTAAATATCTTAATGAAAAAGTTGGGCAATGCTAAAAATCCTTCTAAGGACAATATACCATTTTTGTTCCACTTCTGAAAATTCTGTGTAGCAAAAATGAATCTGGCACGTATGAAAAGAATTACATAACACCATCATGTGCGATTTAATCCCAGGAATGCAAGGTTGGCTTAACATCCCAAAATCAATTAATATAATAATCATATCAATAGCACAGAAAACAAAACTCACATGATTATGAGAACAGATGCAGAAAAAGCATCTGGCAAAATCTAACACTGTTTCAAGTTAAACACACTCAGCAAACTAGTAATAAAAGGGAACTTCCTGCATATAATAAAAGGCATTTAAGAAAAACCCACAGTAAACAACATAGTGAATGACAGGATACCTTTGCCCTCACACGAGGAACAACACAAGGATGTCTACTCTCACCACTTCTCTTCAACATTATACTAGAGGCCTAGAGGTGTTAGTCAAAGCAATTAAGCAAAGTAAATAAATAAGTAAGTAAATAAATAAATGTCTTCCAAATCGGAAAGGAAGAAGTAAAACTCTCTATTTGTAGATGACATATTTAGTACATAGAAAACTCTAAAGAATTCACTGAAAAATATTAGAACTGATAAATGAGTTCAGAAAGGTACAGGAAACAAGATCAATATTTAAGTAATGAATTGTGTCTCTATACACTTGCAATGAACAATCCAAAAATGAAATTAAGAAAACAATTCAATTTACAATAACATCAAAAAGAAAAAATATTTGGAAATACCAAATATTTCCTTTAACGTGCAAAACTTATACTCCGAAAATTCAAAACACTGTTGAAAGAATTTAAAGATCTAAATAAATGGAAAAACACCCCATGTTATGAATCAGAAGACTTCACACTGTTAATACGGTCAATAATACCTATATTGATCCTAATTAGAGTCCAAGCTGTATTTTTTGTAGAAATGAACAAGCTGATTCCAAAATTCATGTGGAATAGGGATGGGGGAGGACCAGGGAGTAATAACTAAAGAGTATGGGGTTTCTTTTTGAGGTGATGAAAATGTACTAAAATTGACACTGGTGGTAGCTACACATACCTATGAATATACTAAAAACCATGGAATTGTACCCTTTAAACGATGAAATGTATGGTATGTGGATTATAGTGCAACAAAACTATTTTTTTAAGTAGAATGAGAACAAAGGTTTAAAAAGTTAAAGGACAGTTTAAAGGTACCAAGGAGCAGTAACATTTATGCTAAGTATATGTTTTACCTTTCTTTAAGTCTTCAAAAATTTGAAAATACACATATAGCAACAACTAACCACAACAGCACAAACCTGAGCATACTGGTCTTGCACTGCATATTTCTGTACTAAGGACGTTCATAAATAAACAACTGTCAAACAATTTTCAATAAAATGACAGCCAAATAAATAAATATACAAAACTCCAAGAATAGTTACTTGTATTATGTAAGCAACTGCATGACATGGGGAACTATTAGGAGAGCTAACACAT
Organism: Hyperoodon ampullatus; assembly: GCF_949752795.1. Taxonomy (NCBI): domain Eukaryota; kingdom Metazoa; phylum Chordata; class Mammalia; order Artiodactyla; family Ziphiidae; genus Hyperoodon; species Hyperoodon ampullatus. Next base: position 63,349,223 of record NC_136914.1, on the reverse strand, counting down.
GGTGGATTTTGCAATAAGTAAGTCCAAACACATATAAAACTCTGAAAAGGGCATAAATAGACAGCAAAACAAATGAACAAACAAACAAAACCAGAGACAGCAAGAAGCAAAAGTAATAATTTCAAAAATTATTTCAAGGTGTAAAATACACTATGGCAAGTATAAGAAATTTTGGCAAAAGCATAGTAAAAATTAAAATTTAAATGATTTTTGACATTACTTTGAAAAGAAAGTAAGACAGACATTACTTTGAATATATTTGTGTTAGTATACTACCAAAGAGAAGGGAAAAAACTGTAAGTAGAAAACTGTAACTTTGGATGTCACAAAGGCTATAGCACAAGAAAATGAGGACAAATGTTCATCAATCAGGTCGTCATAAAATTTCTCTCATTCTAAATTTCTGACATAAAGGATAATAGTAAATGTCTAATGAATAGAGTTAATTACTAAGACATATTTTTTATGGAAGAAGGTTGACTATTTTTTTAAAGTATTTGAAAGACAGCGTCCAATGTTCTACAGATCATACTAATTCTAATATAATTATATTTTGCAAATGGACAATTAAATATTGATTAAATAAATTGCTCCTATAAAAATTTGCCACTCATTTTAATTTTTCAAAATTATGTACTTATTTAAAATTGGTAATACACAGCATGTTATAAAAATGATTAAAACAGTAAGAAAGCATATTGAGTGGAAAAAAATTCTCCCACAAGTAGTAATTCCTTAGTTTTCCTCCACTGGTTGCCAGTTTTATATATATTCTTCCTGAATTTCCATTTCTATTTGAGTTTATTTCTTGACTCTATTTTGATTCCCCGATGTTAATCTATGTACCTAGATTATATATATACATTGCAAGTATATATCCTAGATTTTCCAGAATAGTCCATATTTCTATTCACTTTATCAAAGCAAATGGGACATATGCCCTCATTTTCATAAAAGATCTATTTGTCTACAGTTTTGAATAATAACTTTCAGAGTTCCCAAACTAGGAACCAGAATACAGCTTCTGAAACCTGGTTTAAAAAATATTTTAAGGGACTTCCCTGGTGGTCCAGTGGCTAAGACTCCGTGCTCCCAATGCAGGGGGCCTGGGTTAGATCCTTGATCAGGGAACTATATTCCACATGCCTCAACTAAAGATTCAGCGTGCCTCAACGAAGATCCCATGCCCCGCAACTAAGACCTGGTGCAGCTAGCTATGTATATACAGATATATAAATATTAAATATTTATTTAAATAAACAAATATTTAAATGAATAAATATTTTTAAAAATATATTTTAAGAATGAAAAGTTATAGGTGCAGAAATGAAAACTGTCATACTTCTCAAACTGTCAAAAAATATGTGGGAATATAGGGAAACAACCAAGTTTTTCTCATATAATATAAACAATGCAAAATTCAGATACATAAAGAAACACTGAAAACATTTCTTTAGATTATTAACCAGTATTTTATACCGTTTCTTTCCCTCATACCAAAAAAAACCTATTTTTTCTGGTCAATAGATCTGAATCCTAAAAATTACACTTAATAAATATAAATTTATATATATATATTTTTTAACAAACCAAAGACAATTTATAGTAATAGAATGTTAGTATCAGCTCAAATAGTTTAAATTCCCTCATATGTAAGTGAAAAATGGCTCTTCAAAATGGAAGGGAATTTCACCAACTGGTTTAAAAATAACAGTGAAATAAAGAGCAAGAGACAAGACTACTTACTGTTGACCTCTGGGCTTCCTTCAATATAAAAGTATTATAAAGCAAAGAGTAAGCCAGCATTGATATAATAAAGGAACCTCCACTTTAATAAATCATTTTTTTAGGAAAAGGAAATCTGCAAAATCTGAGAAAGCAATTTATCTTCAGGTGAATAAAATGAACAGCAACTGATCTTGTACCCAGGGAGTGATTCTTCTTCTACCAGTTACAAATACCTCTCTGTTAAGCATCACTAGACTAGGTTGGGTGGTCTCCTGTTTTAAATAATTGATTCACATATTTAAGATTTAGGATGTATTCTGAAATTTTATGCCAAATGCCACCGTCTCAGTTGGCTGATTAACTTGCCCATTATCTGGTCACTTTGTACGTCTGTAAAATGAATCCAACTTGGTATAGGAGCATACCTGAGTAGCACCAAAGACAGATTTTGGGGGAAAGAGGAGTGTCAGAAGTAAGACCTCCACAAGAAAGTCACATTTAAGCTGAGACATATGAAATGGGCACAAACTGGTCAAATGAAGGAAAAGAATGTTACAGGAAGAGAAAATTACATGTTTATATCAATGAGATGGGTCACCACCAAAAGTTTCGATTTATAGCCTAGAATTCTGAAGACATCATGAGTGTTGTCTAATATAGTCTATAAAGGAGTTCATTTAAAAAATAAAACTATTCTAATTATATTTGCAATCTTGAAATTCTGTGAAAAGGTTAAAAAAGTAACACCCACGGGAAAAATAGTTTACAAAATTAATTTTCATACAATTAGTTTCATAGTCTTTTAAGCCCTAACTTTAAAAAAAATTTAAGTACATATCATGAGATTATTCTGTCATGAAGAAATAATCAGCTTAAATATAAGACGAAAAGAATGTCAATAAATAGAACATACTGAGTGACCAAATACTAATTTTAGATTCACAAGAAGTTGCAAAAATAATATAGAAGGCTCCCACATTACCTCCTCCCAGCTTCCCCTAAAGATAACGTATTACATAACCATAGTCCATTTTCAAATCCAAGAACTTGACATTGGTACAATACTAAACTGCAGACCCCATTCAGATTTCACTAGTTTTTACATGCACTCTCATTTCTGTACGTGTACAGTTTATGAGATCTTATACGCTGTATGGGTTTGTGCAACCACTACCACAATTAAGATATAGAACTCTTCCATCACCACCAAGAAAGTCCCTTGTGCAACTCCTTTACATTCACACTATCTACCTTTCACCTTCATCCTTAACCTCTGACAACCACTGTAATGTTTTCTAACACTGTAATTTTTTTCCATTTCAAGAACATTATACAATTGGAATCATACAGAATGTAAATATGTGCGATTGGCTTTTTTCACTCAGTGTAACCCCCTTGAAATCCATGCAAGTTGTCTGTAGCAATATTTTATTCCTTTTTAAAGCTGAGTAGTATTCCATTGTACAGATGTATCACAGTTTGTTTATCCATTCACTTGTTGAAGGTTATTCGTATTGTTTCCAGTTTGGGGCAATAACAAATAAAGTGCTATGACTATATGTGTAGCAAGTTTTTGCGTGAACGTAAATTTTCATTTCTCTATGGCAAATGGTCAGGAATCTGACTGATGAGTCATGAAAATGTATGTTCAATTTTATAAGAAATGCCAAGCTGTTTCCAGAGTGGCTGTGTCATTTTACATTCCCACCAGCAATGTATGACAGATCCAGCCATTCTGCATTCTCATCAGCACTTGTTACTGTTATCATTTAAAAATTTTAGCTAATTATCACATATTCTAAATTTGAACTCTTCTGATGGCTAAAGATATTAAAAATGTTTTATATGCTTATTTGCCATCTTATGTATCCTCTTTTATCATTTAACATTTTAACATTACCTGAAAAGGGAATATACAATATTTCCAAGTGTGTAGTTAATAAGCTCTTTTACATAGTATGACAAGGATAAATATACAAAAAGTTAATGAAGCTTTATGAATAAAAAGTGGAGACAGACACATAAGTACAGAAAATATAATCTAATTTATTTAGAAAATATCATTATAGGGATCATTTGATTAAAGCTATTTATTATGATAACCCAGAAAAGGGACTTAAAAGTCATAGGGCACGCATCAGATGCTGTCAGTGCCCCTCCCATATCCTTTGGACCTAACAATTTCCCCTGGCTCCAGGTTTCCAAAAGCTAGAAGCTTCCTCTCTGTGCCAGAGGGATTTTCTCCTGAACTGGTGAAAGCTGCTATGCCCACCTGGGCACTAGGCAGGTGCACTGCCTTCCAAATTGCACTCCACAGCCAATAACAGGAAATATACTTGCATTTCCAGTGAGTTAATTCTGAAATTGATTTCAACACTGATTTTTCTCAAAATTTCCCCACAGGATAAAGCCCCAGTAACTATCGTGGTAGTTCGATTAATGACTTTTTATTAGCTGCTTTGTGTTCCCTGAATCACCTCCTGCCACCCTTGCCAAAGTTACCTACATCTTCCAAATTGGCTATTTGTTTTAAAATCCTTGTTCTAGGCTCTGCTGCTGGGAAAACCTATAAAAATTAAACCACCCACAAAAACAAAATAAGTCTCATTAAAAATAAAAACATTTAAAAAAAGTAGTGACAAAAAAGTAGTGACAATAAGATGTATAAATTTTCCTTTATTTAATTTTTCTACTTATTACTATTAAATAAAGTCACTATTACAAAACTCTTCAACTGTAAGTTAACAGCACTTTGCATATTGAAACAATTTCTAATATGTACATTAAATCAAAATTCAATAGTGAAAATTTATAGATGCTTATGACTACAAATGTAAGAAATTTTCAACCTGTGAAATGTAATAATTTCAACTTCTAGATTCAATGTAACATGATTATAGAGACCACAGAAAACAAACACATCAAGGGTTATTAGAAAGCTGCAGTAACCAGGGCAGCATATTGGAGACAGGATAGACATATAGATCAATGGAACAGAACACGTAGTACAGAAAAACAACCATATAATTGATTTTTGAAAAAGGTACAAAGGCAATTAAAGCAATTTTAAGACTTCAGGAAAGGGTACTGGCTGGAACAAGTGGATACCCATATGCCAAAGTGGGGATTAAAAAAAGAACACTGTTCCATATCTCATCCTACAAACACAAAAATTAACTCAAAATGGAACACAGACCTAAATGTAAAAACTAAAACTATAAAATTTCTAGAAGAAAATATAGAAGAATATCTTTCTGACCCTCAATTAGGCAAAGAGTATCACATAAAAACATTATCTGTAAAGAACAGACTGATAAACTGGTAAAAACTTCTGCTCATTGAAAGATACTGTTAAGAAAATTAACAGACAAGAATATAATGGGAGAAAATACTTGCAAATCATATATCTGACAAAAGACATACTCAGAAAATATAAACAAATCTCAAAACTCAATAAATAAAATGAACAACACGATTTTTTAAAAAGATCTGAACGCTGCTCTGAAGAAGATAGCAAAAAAAAACATAAAAATATATTCAACATCATTAGGAAGTGTAAATTAAAACAATGAGATACTACTTTACCCCTGTTACAGTGAATAAATAACAAAAGCTAACAATACCAAGTGCTGGCAAGAATGTGAAGCTAATAAAACTGTTCATACACTGCTGGTGGGAATGTAAAATGATACAGCCACTTAGGCAGTTCCTTATGAAGCATGTGATCCAGCAATCTTACTTCTAGTGGAATGAAAATGTATGTCTGTATAAAGAAACTTATACAGAAATGTTTATAGCAGATTTATTAGTAATCACCAAAACTGGAAACAGTCTAAATATTCCTCCATTGGGGATGGATATACAAGTTGCAGTACATCAACATGACGGAACACTACTCAGCCATAAAAGAAACAAATTACGGATACTCAACAAAAGGGATGACAATCTCTGATGCACTTATGTCAACTAAACGAAACAAGATTCAAAAGCTACGCACTATATGATTCTATTTATGTGTGTCAGGAACTCAAGTGAGTTGGAGAGAGGCGAGCTGCCAGGTTTCAGAGTAGTCGATTAAGACAATGAGCCAGGGAATTCCCTGGTGGTCCAGTTGTTAGGACTCTGTGCTTTCACTGCTCAGGGTGAGGTTCAATCCCTGGTCGCGGAACTAAGATCCCACAAGTCTCACGACAAAACAAACAAACAAAAAAGACAAACCAAAGTGAAAGTAATAATTAAGTCTTTCATCACTTACTGTGATACTATAAGAAAGACGGTAAATCGGAGAAAGTGTCAGCTCCCCACTGCTCCACTTTCCCCCAAGGACCAGTATACTGGTCAAGGATCAGGTGAATCTGCACAGATGCAGGAGTTGTTTCACTGCCAAGGGAGCCCCCAAAAAAGGGGTTTGAAGTTTTAAGACCCTGGGTCTGGGGTAAGATGGAAGCTGGGGTAAGCTAGGTGTAGAATAGTATTGAGTTCTAAGTCACAGTACAGAAAGGTATCTCCAAAGTTCTTTGTTGATTCCCTAATAAAAAAGTCTTGACAGAGGCATCTAAGCCAGGCCTCAACAAAAGCCCCAGATAAAGGGGCCTCCAAATGAAGGTGCTTGGGCTAGGAATACTGACATGTGTAAGAGCATAACTGGACAGGTGGGATGAGTCCTTGACTGCAACTCCCTTCAGAGACAGCAATTCATTGGCTTTACACCAAGTCTGGTGTGGGGAAGCCAGCTTTCCCACATAAACCCCACCAAGTAAAACCTTTGTAGATCTCTATGATTGGCCTGAAAAATCACACACAGGTTTTTGGCCAGGAGCTAGATTCATCAATATGAAACACTGGAAAAGGCAAAACTGTAGAAACAGAAAACTATGATATGGAATTTGATTTTACCTTGTTTTAAAAGCTAACAACAACAACAAAAAGGTCTGATGCTGATACACAGACAAGGGCAGAAGACACGAGACCCCTGGATGAAAGGCAAAAGATAATATTTTACTCAATTCAAGGCACACGATCATGGGCATATTTGCACCAGTTCCCCTTGCCCCAAGTCCTATGCAGGTAACAGGATGGTTCAGATAGATGCTATGCATGCACTCACTGCGTTTGCACTGGCAGGTGAGGAACATAAAGCTTGGGGAATCTACCAATTTTATAGCAAACAGTAACTAAGTCTGCTCTTTGTCTGGGGAGAGACAGTTACCTCATGTTTTAAGTCCACCAGCTATATAAATAATACTGAGAAATGTCCTAGGAAAGAGAGCAGTCAGAGCCTTACAGTCTTGGCACACCAAACAAGGAGGTCTGTCTCTGCCAACAAAAACAGAGCAGTGATTGCTAGGAGCTGCGGTGGGGGAAAGGCTGACTACAAAAGAGCACAGGGGAAGTTTTAGGGTGCTGGAACTAAAACATATCTTGCTCCTGGTAGCGGCTACATGACTGTGTGCTTACGTCAGAACTTATACAACTGTACATTAAAAAGGTCAATTTTATTTTATGTACGTTACACCCAAATTTTTTTATGCAAAACAATACTGGGGGAAAAAAGGTAAATCTTCTAAAAAAGAAAAGGAAATGATACCTAGGACTTTGTGGAAACATCCCCAGTGGCCTTTTCTCCATATGTCTTCTTTCGACTGCCAACTACTTAACAATGTTTCCAGCATTCATTTAAAGTTAATAAATTAAACACTTTTAGATATATTTAAATCACCTATTCAGATTTATTAAATCAGAACTCAGTTTCTAAATTTCTTGGGTTTTACAACAATTTCTGAGAAAGAAAATAGCTTAAATTTGTAAAATAAATTAAAAATATAGTTCACTGTTGCCTTTCAGCTTTCTAAATTAAGATATCCAAAATACAATAACACTTAGCAAGCTTCCCTTCACCCTCCCTACCACCAATATTAACTGACAAACAATAAATTTTCAAAATCATTAAATTGCCATTGTTCATGTTTCTCCTATTGACCAGTGATCTGAACATTCATTCTAGTTAAGAAGGTTTTTAATAGAATGTAACATCTGTTTTATGTTACATGGGAGACAGCAAAATTCTTCCTCTCTGACTGGATTATTAATGGTCGTGCCTTCTACGGAGTTATTCTCTTCATCCACATCCCCACACTAGCTCTCTAAAGTGCAACATACCCCCTGATGTAATACATTTTCCTGCTAACTGTACAATACTGTAGACACCATAACTTTAATGTGACATGCTGGTATTTCTTTTTTAAACCACAAATGCATTTCTTATTCTTGATCACAAATTTAAATTTCCTGTATATTCCCAGCCCACCAGGCATTTTTTGTTTAAAACTGCTGAATAAAAATAGATGAATTCAATTTTTTGACTTGTCATCTCATTTTTTTTATAGACCTCTCTCCAACTCTTAGAATGGAAAAGTGAAAAGATATTTCTTTTTATCCTTTTACTATTAAATCAACTTAAGCTTAAAACACTGCAAACTACTTCTACTCCTTAAGAGTGATATAAGTCCAGGACACATATAAAATTATTTAAAATAATATGTTTGCATTAAATTCAAGACAAATACGTTTAATAAAGGCATTCTTCAAGTGTTCATCTCTATAAGCATTTTAATATGAATATCTTTTTGTTTTTACTTTTAAAAAGTCCTCAAATTTGACATATATTCCTCATTTTATTTCTGAGGTTTACATCAAGATTTGAGACCATCTTAACATTTTACTGATTAAAACAAAAATAAAATAATATGCCAAAGGGAGTTACTGTTGTATTTCTACTACCTTCAGTTTTTTCTTGTATAATATTTTGTCCTTTATGAATGAATTCTGACAAAATTGAGATAAACCACATAACTACTAATGATTCTCAATTAGTTCTTCAGTTCATTTCCCTTGCCTAATTCTAAGAAAACTACATATGGTTTAAACCACTGGTATTTTTTGCTTTCTGCCAATACACAAACCATCTTTTTTTTGTGTTGAAAACACTCCCATGAATAGTTATAATAGTCTCCAAAGAGACCAGATGGTAATAAACACTAGAGCAGATTTGGAAGCTAACCATAAATTTACCTTTTCATAGTCTCACCATCATAATATAGTTCTTTGTGCTTATACCATTAAAAAAAAATACTGGTGACAGAAACAATATGAGTATACTTTGCACTTAAATAAAAAGATACACAGTAATGTTAAGGTCTTTCATAACTACATATACCTCCCTCATTTCATATTGTTATCATCAACAATTTTTAAGAGAGCATCAGCTTGATAGAGCATGACATTACTAATGACATTATATAGTAAATTTTTACATTAGCAAAATTACTATTAAAGTAAAACTCAAGAAATATGATCCAGCTAAAGGCAACAAGCGATTTCAAAGTTAAAGAAATAGAAATATAGGCTAATGCTACATAGAATTACCACTGATTTTTATTTTGTTATTCTTCTGGGATATTAAATTATTCTGGCTTTCCTACTTCAATTGAAGTAGAATGACTTAAATAATCATTTATCAATATATTTTAGAGTATCATATTTCTGAGAAATAAAAATAAAGAATGGTTTTCAAAACTAGAAGCATGATACGAAACTTTCAAAACACATTGTGGTGTATAAGATTGAAATTCAGGCACTTCCCTGCATCTGTAAAAAACAAAAATTAGCCCAAGAATTAGCTTATTTTTGTACTTTTTGATGTAAGCTACAATAGTAAATTATATTAACTATATTTTCTGTATGCATTGTAATATAGCTATCTGTAATGTTTCTGGTATTAAATTATTCTTATAGTTCAAAGCAATGAATATATAAAGTCACATGGCAATGGAAGGATAGAGACAGAAAACAAATAGAAATAAAAATAAGAGGAAAGAAAAAAGTACGCTTAAATAAAAACAGGCAATATGAAAGGGGGGTGGTGGGGGAGAGATTGCAGAAAACCAGAATAAAAACAATGTCTGTCCAAAAGGTATTTATCTTTTTGTTTGCTACTGTAAATGAGGTTTATAGTTTGTTTATCCCATCTATTAATTTAAGCACCTAAATATTTTAATTTTAAATCCACCTAATTTATTAATTCTTTGTTTACAACAGTATTCACTTCATTTTATTGGGGTTTTCCACAACAGACTCAACAAAGGTAGTGTTAATTTTATTTTCCTATTTTATCTATAAAATATGATACTGGCATTGGAGTTGAGAGAGACAGATTCTACTAAGAAAACATATATCTATTTTCTTTAATGGAAGTTGTTTCAGCATCTCCATAGAAGATCCTATTTCTCTTTTGTTTTATTGCTATGAGAACAAATTACAGATTTTGTAACACTGAACCATCCTTGCATTCCCAGAATTAACTTCTCAACTTGGTCACTGACAATTATTAATGTGGTACTAAATTTATTTCCAAATATTGTATTTGGGCGTTTTTTCACAACAGTCAAAAACAGTATTAATGGGCTTCCCTGGTGGCGCAGTGGCTGAGAGTCCGCCTGCCGATGCAGGGGACACAGGTTCGTGCCCCGGTCCGGGAAGATCCCACGTGCCGCGGAGCAACTGGGCCCGTGAGCCATGGCCACTGAGCCTGCGCGTACGGAGCCTGTGCTCCACGACGGGAGAGGCCACAACAGTGAGAGGCCCGCATACCGCAAAAAAAAAAAAAAAAAAAAATAGTATTAATCTACACTTTTAGTTTTATGCTTGCTTATTTTTCTTTCTGCTATCCTTGTTGGGTTATGGTATCAATGGGAGACCAGCTTGAAAGAAAAGAATCTAGAAGGGGTTTTTTTCTCCTATGCTGCTCAATGGTTTAATTATCTTAGAATAATCTGATGTTCACAAGTCTGGTGTATTTGCCAAGTGAAGTCACCTAGGATTTTTACTCTTGTGGAGAGGAGGCTCTTTGATAATCTGCTCTATTTCTTATATGAGCATTACACCACACAGATTTTTCTCTTTTTAGAATGAATTTTGGTAATTTATTTCTCTCAGAAGATAGTTCACTCCATCCAAGTAATTCATGTCATCCAGAGAAATGTAAACGTAAACTTTCAATGAGATCTTACTTTTTACACATCATATTGATAAAGAAGACCCTGATTATATTCTGAATTGGTAAGGATGTATTAAAACAAATATATGCATTCAGTTCTGATAGAAATAAAAATTCGTAAAATGTTTATGTGGACAAATTTGACAATTTGTATAAAAATGTACCATGCTTATGCTCTTTCAGCCAGCAATTCTTATTTCTAGGACTAAATTATAAACATACACAGATGGAAGGGACTTCCCTGGTGGTCCAGTGGCTAAGACTCTGTGCTCCTAATGCAGGGGGCCCAGGGTCGATCCCTGGTCAGGGAACTAGATCCCACATGCTGCAACTAAGAGTTTGCATGCTGCAACTAAAGATCCTGCATGCCACAACTAAGACCTGGCGCAGCCAAATAAACAAATATTAAAAAACAAAAACTAAAAAACCTATTCAGATGTAACCTTCTATGTGATTCCCACATAGGAAAATAAAAAGATATGCAGATGGAAAATAACATGCATATTAAGGTACTCCTAAAGTATCTTTGTAAACCATCTAAATGTTAAACAGTAAGAGATTTATTAAACAAATTATAATATGGGACTTCCCTGGTGGTGCAGTGGTTAAGAATCCGTCTGCCAATGCAGGCAGCATGGATTCAAGCCCTGGTCCGGGAAAATCCCACATGCCGCGGAGCAACTAAGCCCGTGTGCCACAACTACTAAGCCTGCGCTCTAGAGCCTGTGAGCCACAACTAGTGAGGCCACATGCCACAACTACTGAAGCCCATGCACCTAGAGCCCATGCTCCACAACAAGAGAAGCCACTGCAATGTGAAGTCCGCGCACCACAACAAAGGGTAGCCCCTGCTCACCACAACTAGAGAAAACCCGCGCACAGCAACGAAGACCCAACACAGCCAAAAATAAATTTATTTATTAAAAAAAAATATATAATACTATCATAGAATGGACCATTACAGCTATTAAAAAGAATCAGCCATATCTATTTCATACTGGTATGGAACAATCTCCAAGATATACTATTAAGAAAAAAAAATGAAAATACAAAACTGTGTATACAGTATAACATATGCAGAAAATACACATTACTAGATATGCACATAGCTGTAAAGAAATAAAATATTTCTGGAAGAACACAAGAAACTTGTTACGGGAATCACATCTAACTATGTGAACTGGGTGAGCAGAGTATGGGCACAGGAGGAAAATCTACTTTTCCCTACATACTCTTGACCTTTTAAAATTTTGGACTTTGTGCCTCTTAGTAATCTGTTGCTGTCAAACACAGTGAGTTAAAATAAGAAACATAACATTATATAGCTTTTTTTATGGGTCAGGAATTTGGGAGTGGTTTAGCAAAGCAGTTGTGTCTCAGGGTATCTCATTAGGTTATGGTGATTGGGGCTGGCTCCTGCACATGGCTAGCATGTTGGTGCTCGTTGGTGGTAAAAGACTTTAGTTCGTTGTCATGAGGGCCTCTCCATAGGCTGACTGAGTGTCCTCATGACACAGCGGTTGACTTTCTTATTATGGGCATCCAAAAGAAAACAATGTGGAAGCAACAATACCTAGCCTCAGAAACAGCCCATCATCAATGCCACACATCAATGCACATCATCAATGCCACACACAACTCTAACACATTCTATTTGTTAGAAGAAAGTTACTAAGTCTGGGCATATTCAACAACAGGGAAATTCGGCTCTACCTTTTAAATGAAAGAATGTCAAAGAACTTGAGAGAGATACTTTAAAAACCAAAACATGCATATTGCATTTTGGTAAATACAAATAGAGTAACATTAGAAAATTAAATTAAAAGATGCATTTAATTCTGTGGAAGACAAACTTTTTTTTTTTTGGCTTCATCACACGGTTTTGTGGGTTCTCAGTTCCCCAACCAGGGATTGAACCCAGGACATCAGCAGTGAAAGCACCGAGTCCTAACGACTGGACCACCAGGGAATTCCCAACAAACTTTTATCATTAACCAAAAGGATGACAGAGAGTACTGGGAGATTTAACTTTTATGAAATGACAACACATACTTCAATCCCTACATTTCTATGTAACATCCCACCCATAACACTATACTTCTGAGAAGTCCCAGTAGGCAGAGCAGCAATTTAATAAATGTATAACTAAAGGACTATTTTGAAAATGGCTCTCAACAGTGCAATATATCAATGTGTACCACCTATTCATATAAATATGTTGTGAAAACACTGAGAAATTAAATTATATAATCTTTAATGATGATGATGATACTGAAGTTTAATAACATCTGTGATAACGATTTCATGTGCCAGCACCTTACCTAGTAGTACATACTCTTCCTTTTTTTATTTTGCATTTCACCCTCACAACTCCAAGTGTACAGTGTGCATTTTACAGTGTACAAATGAGCAAACAGAGGCACAGGAAGGCTAGGAAAACTTGCCCAACGTCATCTACAATGAGAAGTTTGTCATGTATTCTAAATATATGGTTCCCAGAACTAAGCACCACATTCAAGAAATATACTGTTCTTAGCCCATTTCCCTTCATTTGGAATAATCTTTTTACATTATTTTCCCTAAGATTGTGTTTTGGTGGCTCTGTAAAACTACATGACACAAACTGAATTTACTTTAAAAAAACAAAGCAAACTGTTTTCTCCCCCAAGTTCTCTAACTGTAGAACTATGTAAACACACACTGACTCACATACAACTGGAAAACAAAAAAGGTTACTGTCATTTTTTCTTTCTTTACATTTCAATTTTCTAAAATGTGTTCTAAGGTTAACAATTAAAACTATTTTAAAAATGTTAAGAAACCCTACAAATAAGGGGGTATGAGGGTTGAAGTATCAACCTGCCACAACTTCCTACATGAAAGGTTTGATTACACATAGAAGAGCCCAAAGGCTGAGCTTGCTACTTCCACCTACTATACAGTCACTCCAAAAGTACAAGCCCTATCAAGTCAGCTTTGTACATGTCCCCAGCAATGTACATTACTTGTAGTCACTGATGCTATAAAATTAACCTTCATCCCATAGGGGTCTAAAGGAGATGGTTAAGAATTGATAGTTCCTGCTTTAAAAAAAATGCAACACTGACTACGTTATTACTGACTACAATCTTTCACATTTAGTATAATTTTCCTCAGGGTAGGATTAAATCTATAAGTTTGGGGAAGGGAAAATGACCTACTCTAAATAATTTAAAGTACTGCTCTATATACTTAGACTTTCACCATTTCAGACAATGACACATTTATATGAATGCTTCACAGAGATATTACTTTTTGGTTCCCCAGTATTTTTAGATAAATCACATGGTTCAAATATTACTTTCCTATGTGAGTTGTATTAGTCTACCTGATGAACATTTCATTCAATTTTTAATATAAGAGAAGGTGACGGGAATTCCCTGGTGGCGCAGTGGTTAAGCATCCGCCTGCTAATGCAGAGGACACAGGTTCGAGCCCTGGTCAGGGAAGATCCCACATGCTGTGGAGCAACTAAGCCCATGCCCCACAACTACTGAGCCTGCGCTCTAGAACCCCCAAGCCACAAGTACTCAGCCCATGTGCCACAACTACTGAAGCCTGTGCGCCTAGAGCCCATGCTCTGCAACGAGAAGCCACTGCAACGAGAAACCTGTGTGCCGCAACTAGCGAAAGCCTGTGCAGAGCAACAAAGACCCAACGCAGCCAAAAATAAATAAATTTATTTTAAAAAAAAGAGAGAGAGAAGGTGACAACTGTTACATAAAGCACGAATCCCTAGTGGTCCATAAATATGAATAATTACTATTCTGAACATAACTGAAAGTAATCTGATCTATCTAATGAAACATATTATTTAATTGTTATATTTGCAAAAATTGTATGCCATCTTCATAAAGGACTATAACTGGTATTGCTTTCATAAAATCAAATCTCTCCCTTCGCCCAGGGGCCCCCTTCCCGGTCAGACAGCGGGCAAGATGTCTGGGTGTGCACCGTTCTCGAACCTACAAGCGAGCAGATCCTCCGCGCCTCTCAGGACTCCGGTCCACGCCATGGCGGATTCTGAGCGCCCCTCGGCCCCCGGCTGCTGGGCCGCCTGCTCCAACTTCTCACGCCCCGACAGGGAATTCTCCTGTTTGCTGAAATTATATTGTGCCTGGTGATTCTGATCTGCTTCAGTGCCTTGACATCAGGATACTCCTCCTTGTCGGTGACAGAGATGATCTTTGCTGCTCTCTTCTTTGTCGTCTACATGTGTGACCTGCACACCAAGATACAGATCATCAACTGGCCTTGGAGTGATTTCTTCCGAACCCTCGTAGTGGTCATCCTCTACCTGATCACCTCCATTGTTGTGCTTGTTGAGAGAGGAAACCACTCCAAAATTGTCGCAGGGGTACTGGGCCTAATCTCTGCATGCCTCTTTGGCTATGATGCCTACATTACCTTCCCCTTGCGGCAGCAAAGACATACAGCAGCCCCTACTGACCCTGCAGATGGCCCAATGTAGGTGAACTCCCTTCATTTCTCTCAGCAACCTGCAAACAACACCGCCATTGAAATAATTCCTCCCAGCCCACAACTGAGGTAAAAGTGCCTTTATCGAGAAAATTTGTCTTCCAGCCTGCCAATCAACTTCTCTGGGTATGGCCACCTTTATAGGTGTGCCTAGGTTCCCATTCCTTCTGCAGTATCCAAACGGAGACACCAGTTCTGCCTGGACAATACCCCCACCTAAGCCACAAAATGACGGAAGAGGGTGCCTCAGATTTCAAGACTCCAGGCCCCAGGTTGTAACCCATTCCAAACAACCTCCTCAGTGTCCATGTGTGTGGGTGTGGGTGTGGGTGGGGGAAGGGGGCTCTGTGGAGGAATAAATAAATAATAAGCAGATTATTAGGGGGAAAAAAAAATCAAACCTCTCTAAGTTTCTTATTCTGCCAGATCTCAAATTTTTAAATCCTCAAAACTTTCATAGTTTTGTTACATGTTGTTAAATCACTTCTAAATACACAAACAGTAAACGGCAAAGTTCTTCAATTTAACTAGACACCACATGCAATCAACCTGCTACGCCTACCAAGAACAGAGCTTCTCAATGGTCAGCTAACTTCCACCCATCCATCCAATCTTCTTCTCCCTTATTTGACGGAGAAGGGAGTTTTTTGGTTTTGTTTTAATATTTATTATTTATCTATCTATCTATCTATCTATTTGGCCACGCCAGATCTTAGTTGCGGCATGCGAGATCTTTAGTTGTAGCATGCGGGATCTTTTTAGTTGCGGCATGTGGGATCATTTAGTTGCAACATGTGAACCCTTAGTTGCAGCATGCGGGATCTAGTTCCCTTACCAGGGATTGAACTTGGGTCCCCTGCATTGGGAGTCAGAGCCTTAGCCACTGGACCACCAGGGAAGTCCCTTCTCCCTTATTTGAAAAGCCCACTGCATAGCTGTTAATTTTCACATAGAGACTTCGTGAAAGAAGGAAATTATAGCTGTCATGATGGGATGGACAACAATTACTACCAAGTAAGGTCTATGAAAATGAGGCCAAGCATTGTATCACTGCATACTGGATTCTAAACGCTTTACATGGGAGGGATCCAGGTAGCACAGTAGAATGAGATAAGGTTCCTTAGGTCAATTCTTCATTTTACCTCACAAACTCTGTGTATACATGCATACATATTTATCTTTAGGGTCAAACATACACATAGTTTAATTTCAAAAAGAGAAAATATACCTCATCCTATTTACCTTGCACTTATTTCAAATTTCATTAACAGAAGATCAGGCCTTTCATTCCTAATAATATAAATATTAAACAGGTACATATTTAAATAACTTTATAAATCAATGTGAATACATGCTCCTGAAAATGCCAAAGATGGAATAAGAATATTGACTGGTACAGAAATAAACTTAGAAAATAGGAAGTTACTGGCTCTTAATGGATGGCAACAATGCCTCTGAGGGGGAAAACAAAAGACAAGAAGTGGGGAATGGGGGTTCTCAGTATTTGGTCACCTATAAGCAGCAATGCACAGGATAGTACCTAGGAAGCCAGCATTTTGGCTCACTTTCTTACAGTTAAAGATGACTAGCAGGCAAATTAGTAGAACATGGAAAGTAATATCACAGATTCTCAATTTGACAATTCATTATTATAGATTCCAAAAGTTGATAGTGAACTACAATACGCAGACTATATCTATGAAGAATGAAGAGCAATTTCATAAGATTTAAGACAGATGCTTGATTCATTTACAAATTCAAAATTTTTATCAATAAGCTGTTATATTCAAGAGCCTATTCACAAAGTACTGCTACAATAAAAACTGTCTGAAACATTTTCTTTTACATAATTTGAATTTCTTCCAGTGGAATCAAGAACATTTTGCAATAATACTCAACTTAAAATTTTAAAAAAACATTATTTTCCTATACGCTTTGTCTTGGATATTATCAACTAAATTCAGGGCTTAATGGGGAACCTTAAATGATTATCAAATGCTTTAAAATTCCTTATTTATATAGCACAAAATGTATTGTTAAGCAAAATTCAAACCTTTGATTTAAGCCTCAGAAGTTAGCTAAATTGTTCATTGTTCCAAGTAACAATCACAATGTTATTTTATTCAGTATGGTGAATATCTTATGAGAGCATGTATTAAAAAGAATGTAGGGGCTTCCCTGGTGGCACAGTGGTTGAGAGTCAGCCTGCTGATGCAGGGGACACGGGTTCGCGCCCCGGTCCGGGAAGATCCCACA
The DNA here is from genome assembly GCF_949752795.1 of Hyperoodon ampullatus. Classification (NCBI taxonomy): domain Eukaryota; kingdom Metazoa; phylum Chordata; class Mammalia; order Artiodactyla; family Ziphiidae; genus Hyperoodon; species Hyperoodon ampullatus. The sequence goes on along the minus strand of NC_136914.1, from coordinate 63,331,666 downwards.
TGCCCTGGAGCAGCCAGGCCCGTGAGCCATGGCCGCTGAGCCTGTGCGTCCGGAGCCTGTGCTCCGCAACGGGAGAGACCACAACAGTGAGAGGCCCGCGTACCGCAATAAATAAATAAATAAATAAATAAATAAAAAGAATGTAAACATCTTGAATACCAACTTATAAAAGGGTATTCATTAGGGTCCCACATTTTACTTTATCATATCTATTATTTATGTGACAAATCACCATTGTATTACATTACATGTGTGAGTCCTTCAAATCAGAGATAGTTATATAACTAACTGTATATGTAAGCACAGATTTTTAGGACACTTTGAAATGACTGCTTTTACAGAATAAATATAAACTTTTACAACTTCGTGAAATAACACACCAAAAATCAAACCTAACTAAAATAATAATAGTTTAACAGCACAGCTAAGCTTTTTTGATCATTTACTATGTGCCATGAACCTTCCTAGGTAATTTATGTGTATTATCACATTTAATTCTCTTAATAAACTACAAGGTTAAAGTGTTTTATCATCTCATTTTACTTGTGAAGAAACTACTGCTCAAAGAGTTGACGGCCACTCAGAGAAGAACCAGGTCTAGAATCCAGATCTTTGCCTCCAAAGATTATACTCTTCATTATAAACTTTGTTTATATCACTGTCAAAATATACCAACACATGACATTAAAAGAAAAAAATTCAATAATTAGATTAAAATAAATACCTATGCTTGTACAGAAATTATACTTTTGCCCTGTCAAAAAACTAAATAAAATTAATACAAACCAGAGAATCGAGCAGTAAAGAAAAATACAACTTTCTCATATAGGGTTATATTTATTAATCACTTCAATCACTCAAAATATGTTCACTGAAAGTCTTCCAAGTCACAGAGATTATTGGAGATGTTGAGGACACACAGCAGGGAACAAAACAAAGTGCCTGCCCTCATGATGCTTATATTTTAATGAATACAAAACTAATAAAAGGAAAAATATTAAAATAATAAATTACAGCAATAGGCTAAAAAGGGAAAACAATTATGTTACCAACTCAACAACTATTCGTAATAAAATCTGTGAAAATACAAGGATTAGAATTATTCTTCCCTATCATTAAGCATATACCTTTGAGCTATTTCATGAGTTTGTAAATTGTATATTACTTATAGCAATAATTATTGCCTATAAAAAAATCAGAAAATAAAATCTGCCCTGTAGAGACACAAATGAAATCCGCCACCCCCACCAAAGTCAGTTTTGTAATATTTGTAGATTGATTTCATGGACCACACGTATCTCCAATCTTTGAATTCCCCTTTAAATAAATTGCAACATCTTATCTGTACACTAATTAGAGTTAAATAAAATGTTGACATGTGTTCATTTCATATCTAAGAGCCCCATTTTCCCTTTTAGAATGTTAGCCTATAAAAGTACTATCATTATTCCCATTTCACAGAAGAGGAAACTGAAACTTGAAAAGGTTAGGTGACTTGGGACTTCCCTGGTTGTGCAGTGGTTAAGAATCCGCCTGTCAATTCAGGGGACATGGGTTTGACCCCTGGTCCGGGAAGATCCCACATGTCGCGGAGCAACTAACCCGTGCGCCACAACTACTGAGGCTGCATGCCACAACTACTGAGCACATGCACCACAACTACCCAAGCCCACACACTCTAGGGCCCACGTGCTGCAACTACTGAGCCCGCATGCCGCAACTACTGAAGCCCGCGTGCCTAGAGCCTGTGCTCTGCAACAGGAGAAGCCACTGCAATGAGAAGCACACCACAACGAAGACTAGCCCCGGCTTGTCGCAACTAGAGAAAGCCTGAGTTTAGCAACGTAGACCCAACGCAGCCAAAAATAAATTTTAAAAAACAAACAAATAAATAAATAAAATATAAATAAACAAAACATATTATATAAAAAAAAGGTTAGGTGACTTGCCCAAGTTTGTACTTGCCCAGCTTTGCTTATTGCACAGCACATTCCCTAAGCCACTACACTGTGCTAAGCTAAAATTTAGACTATTTTGTTTTTTACTTTCTCTCAAGTATCTTGTCCCCAAAAGTACCAAAGAAAAGAGAAATACTCTAGAAAAGCTCGTCTTAAAAAACATGGCAGTTGACAGTACCACTATGTAATTTAAATGGTAAACACCATATTCATTGCCCAACCAACCAAACAAATGAGACATTTTTCTCTCCCAGAAAAGATTTGACTTTATTTTTCAGTTCAGATAAATATATTAATTAACAAGACATTTATTTTTAAAAGTTCCTGAAACCTAATTACAAAATAGAATGAAAAGGAATGGAATCAAGGCAAGAATTTTATCCCCTGAATGAAATAAGATCCTGCAATTTGTGGTTTTCCTTACTGAAGCACTTGTTGCTTTGCATTTAGGCAGGAGAGACACAATCTCAAACTATACCCATGTTTAATGTCATACTGCAAGACAATGTACCACATTAAGGTTCATAAGTGTTAAAGGTATGCTTTCTTTCATAAAGTGGATAGTTTATGATGTGTACATGTAGATTTATACTACACAACGTCAGAGCACACCTTAACTACTGAGACAAAACTAAAAGCATGTTTTACTAACAGTGGCAAAAGAATCCCTTAACACAAGACATAAAATAAGGCTTAAAGGACAAAAAGCAAAAAGAAAAGAAGAAGTAAAGAGAAAAGAGGAGGGGGAGATAAGGAAGGAAGAGCAAAAATATAGGTTTTGCTTTACATTAAAGAATCTGATTTAACATAGAAGGATGTCACAAACACATTAAAAATATCCTTCAGGAAAACAAAACACTTTCTTCACCTTAGTTTAGCTACTAAAATCTCTCAGTCTTATTCAACAAAGAAAAAGATTACCAAAGAAGGGAGGTGTTAATTCATACTTAAATTTTTCAATTGCAAGGAGAAATTCACAATTTTAATAGTCAACTTTATTTTGTAAGACCTAAGTTACTTAAAATTATTCATTAATCTTAAAATTCGCACTAAAAGAAACCTCCTTTTTAGTGACATAAAGGTTTGACAAGACTCTGTGTTATATCACCGTCTGCCACATCCTGCTCTGATATTTATAAATGTAGTTGTGCTATTGACAGTTCTGCAACTGCTCCAGGTGTAAGGCATTAGAAGGGAGAATTCTCTTTGATCACTCCAATGTCGTTTCTTCTCTTTAGATCTAAGCAGTCTGCACTGTTCCCAGATTCTGAGATATATCTACTAAAATGCCTTTTAATCTCTATATAGTTTTTTCAGGTGAAATAGGTCATAAAAAGAGATAATCAGAATAATATTTATTCATACAGGAAAGCCACATAGATTAACTGTTTTTTTTTTAAAAAAAAGGTCTATAAAAGAAAACATGAGGCTCTCAATTTTCATCAATTTTAATTTCTAAATACTATGACTTAATTGGAAATGCTACATGGCTCTTATAATACCAACTTTACAATTCTGGGTTGAACATGTTTCTATTCATTCAAACATAATTGTATAAACTTTATAAAAATGTTTTTAGGTACTCAATATACAAAGAGTTTGGGAAAACTTTAAAACACAATCCTGAAAACTGGTTCATTACATGATGTTTGTATGAAAAAAGCAATTAAAGCACCCCTCCCCGCTCCACACACACCAGCAGCTATCCTGTATAAAACATAAAAATACTGGCACAAGACAGTTTTCTCAAATTTTCATGAAAAACAAAACAAAAGCTTGCTTAAAATTTCACTAGAAGTTAAACATAGAGGCTTATCTAACTGTGAGAGAGGTGAGAAAAAGGAAGATTGAAAAGTCAATAATGAGAGAACCAGGTGAGGAATTAGAAGTAAGGATATAAGAATTCAAGTGACCAAGAGAAACGTTTAATACTTATGGAAGAAAAGAATCAAATCTACTACTGATGGATTTATATAAATGATTAAGGGAGAAAATTTGTAATTAGGAACATATTTTACTTCCTGAAGAAAAATGGAGGAGAGAGGGCTATTTGGCAAGGAACATATACACATTTAGTAGTTTTCAATAAATGATTCAATTACAGCAAAGAATGAATACATTTTATCCCTAAGATCTTTGCTTTAAATGAGAAAGAAAAATATACTTTATTTAGAAAAAATGGCAGTTATTAAAGTAATAAGAAAATGATTACTTTTTATTATTGAATAGCAAATCATAAAAATCCATATAGCCTCAACACTTTGGGGGATGAGAGGAAGAAGAAATAATTGATTCCAACAATGATCTACTTATATTTCAGGTAACAAAGACTGAGAAGGCACTTAAAATATTTGATTAGATGCCCAGAACATATGCAAAAATGACTAATTTTTAACAGGTATAGAACATTAGAAAGATCAGTAAATCAATTTGCAGGAAACTTAATAGTGAACTTATATAACTTAAAACAATATAGAATACCACATGTAGCTGGTCATGAGGCTTCTGAAAAATACGAGTCAGAAAAAAACATATACTGACATGGAGCAAAAAGATATCCAAACACCAAAAAAACTGCTGTCCCTCAGAAGATGAAGGAAAGAGTTGGTTTAATTAGAACTGTATTAAAAATGATGGCTACTTGATTCTCTCTGACAACCTCCAATTCTTCCCAAATTGAAGCAGACTGTAAGAAGTGGAGACAGTATGTGAAACGCTACTCAAATCTAACATATATGGACAAGTCAAAACTGAAGTCCACTAGTGAAGAGAGAGAAATCTCCAGTAAGGAGAGCAATCAGAAGTTTCCAGTTAGAAGACCTGGGTTCTAATTCTGATCTGCTTAGTTACCAACCATGGCATTTTTATCTATCTATTTAATCAGAATCCTTTTCATTAAAATGAGATCACATCTTTTTTCCTATCTCACAGGCTGTTATGAGGCTCTAAAATTTGAGAGAGTATACAATAGTATAAAATAAAGATTACAAAGAGGTAATACAAGTAAGTTAAGTAGGTAAGGTTTATGAAAACCAATAGCCCAGCATAAGAATAGAAAACAACAGGCCACTGGCCTTAAAACAGAGTGACCAACTTTTTAGAATCCCAACACAGGAACAAATATAACAGACCAAAAAATATATATATAATGATAATTATGGACCAACTTGATGGGGTATGCAGCTCCAAACTCTTTCCAAAGAAGCATTAAAACAAAAATAAACAAACAAAACCCTATCAAGTACACCAACATATGTACTGTAGGAATTGCAGAAGAGAGAAAGGAGCAGAAAAAAATATTTGAAGACATATGGTCAAAAAATTCCCAAATTGATGAAATACATGAACCTACACATCCAAGAAGTTCAATGAACTCCAAGGAGAATAAACCCAAAGAGATTCACACCAAGACTTGACTAAATTATCAAAAGATAGAGAAAGAATCTTAAAAGCTGAGAGAAGCAATCTGTCAAGAATAACGGGTCCTCAATAATATTAATAATATTTCTCGGGCTTCCCTGGTCGTGCAGTGGTTAAGAATTTGCCTGCCAATGCAAGGGACATGGGTTTGAGACCTGGTCCGGGAAGATCCCACATGCCACAGAGCAACTAAGCCTGTGCACCACAACTACTGAAGCCCATGTGCCAAAACTACTGAAGCCCACGTGCCTAGAAGCCCGTGCTCCGCAATGAGAAGCCACCGCAGTGAGAAGCCCCCGCTTGCTGCAACTAGAGAAAGCCGGTGTGCAGCAACAAAGACCCAATGCAGCCACAAACTAACAAGTAAACAAATAAACAAACGAATGAATAAATAAATAAATAAATAAGCAAGCAAGCAAGCTGATTTCTCATCAGAAACCATGGAAGCCAGAAGGCAATGCTATGACATATTTCAAGTAATAAAAGAACTATCAACCAAGAATTCTATATCTGGCAAAACTATCCTTTAAGAGTAAAGGATAGGGAGTTCCCTGGTGGCCTAGTGGTTAGGATTCCAGGCTTTCACTGCTGTGGCCCACGTTCAATCCCTGGTTGGGGACCTGAGATCCTACAAGCTGCGCAGCACAGCCAATACATAAATAAATAAGAATAAAGGAAAAATTAAGACATTCCCAGATAAACACAAAAGCTTAAGGAGGTTGTTAATAGTAGACCTGCCCTACAAGAAATGCTAAAAGGAGTCCTACAGACTGAAATGAAAGGACACTAGACAGTAACCTAAAAACATAACAAGAGGCTTCCCTGGTGGCGCAGTGGTTGAGAGTCCGCCTGCCGATGCAGGGGACACGGGTTTGTGCCCCGGTCCGGGAAGATCCCACATGCTGCAGAGAGGCTAGGCCCGTGAGCCATGGCCACTGAGCCTGTGCGTCCGGAGCCTGTGCTCCGCAACGGGAGAGGCGCGCGTACCGCAAAAAAAAAACCCCAAAAACATAACAAGAAATAAAGAACAGTGATGAAGGTAACTACATAGGAAAATATAAAAGCCAGTATTGTATATATGTGCCACATCTTCTTTATCCATTCATCTGTTGATGGACACTTAGGTTGCTTCCATGTCCTGGCTATTGTAAACAGAGCTGCAATGAACATCTTGGTACATGACTCTTTTTGAATTATGGTTTTCTCAGGGTATATGCCCAGTAGTGGGATTGCTGGGTCGTATGGTAGTTCTATTTTTAGTTTTTTAAGGAACCTCCACACTGTTCTCCATAGTGGCTGAACAGAGTGAAGTAAGTCACAAAGAGAAAAACAAATACCGTATGCTAACACATATATATGGAATCTAAAAAAAAAAAAAAAGGTTATGAAGAACCTAGGGGCAAGATGGGAATAGAGACACAGACCTACTAGAGAATGGACTTGAGGATATGGGGAGGAGGAAGGGTAAGGTGGGACAAAGTGAGAGAGTGCCATAGACATATATACACTACCATACGTAAAATAGATAGCTAGTGGGAAGCAGCTGCATAGCACAGGGAGATCAGCTTGGTGCTTTGTGACCACCTAGAGGCAGGGATAGGGAGGGTGGGAGTGAGGGAGACGCAAGAGGGAAGAGATATGGGGACATATGTATATGTATAACTGATTCACTCTGCTATAAAGCAGAAACTAACACACCATTGTAAAGCAATTATACTCCAATAAAGACGTTAAAAAAAAAACAAAAAAAAACTTGATGTGCCTTTAAAATGGCCAAGTAGTCCCTGAAGAAGAAAATAATGAAGAATTCTAAGGCAAAAAAAAAAAAAAAGCCAGTATTACCACACTTTTGGTCTGCAACTCCTCTTTTATTCCTAGAGGATTTAAAAGGTAAAATGAATTATACAATAATTATAAATCTGTGTTAATGAGCACACAATGTATAAAGATATAATCAGGGACAACAACAATATAAATGGGGAGGATGGAGATATAAAGGGGCACAGTGTTTATGCCATTGAAACTAAGTTGGTACTATTCAAACTAGGTTGTTATAAGTTTAGAATGTTAATTGTAATCCCCAAATTAACCAAGAAAATAACTAAAATACATACAAAAAAGTAAAGAAGAGGGGAATCAAAATGGTTTACTACCAAAAATTAAAAAATATAAACAAATGAGTACTTGTCATGGACTAACTGTGTCCTCCCAAAACTCATATGTTGAAGCCCTAACCTCCAAGATTTCAGAATGCAACTATATTTGGAGATTGGGGCTTTAAAGGAGTCATTAAGTTAAAATGAGGCATTTATGTTAGGCCCTAATCCAATCTAACTGGTGTCTTTATAAGAATTAATAGGAACACACAGAGAGACACGAAGGGTATGCACAGAAGGACAAATATTTGAAGAAGCAGCAAGAGAAGAAAGGACCCTGAAAAAACCAAAGTAGCCAACACCTTGATCTTAGACTTCTAAGCTTCCTTGATCCGTGAGAAAATCAATTTCTCTTGTTTAAGCCACCCAGTCCATGGTTATTATTTCAGTACTTAATTAAAATTATATACTATTCTGTATTATTTCCTTTTCTGTTACATAAGTGCTATTATTTAAATGAAACAATATGAATAATTAACAAGTGGCAATTAGTAATAATTAAAAGAAGGACTAACTAAACAGTATATGTATGGGAAAAATATAACCATCATTTCTTTTGTTTAAATAAATATAGCAACTTATTTTAACTTTTTAAAACTCTTTATTACGTATTTAAATTTCTATAGGCCATATTGTATGTTCTTAACGTACATAAATATAAGATTTGTAAAAAGAAGAGTAAGTACAGTTGGATTAAACAGATGTTACAAAAATTTAGAAAAAACTAACAATGACGTGTTCCTTTTTGTCCCATGAAATAAAAGAATATTTTAACTCTGTGTGTTTCCTTTCCAATAATACTTCTTTGAACTGATTAAAACCATAGGACACCTTCTTTAATGTGTGATAAAACTGAATATAGTTAAAAGTAAATTTCACTTTGACTTATGGCTCTGCTGTTATCTCCACATTCTTGGTGTCAGTCCAACATGATGACATCAAGCTAAATATTCTTTCAACAAAAGCATTTGAGCATGGAATACTTAGGATTTTATTTACTAGCAATAGCAGGCATTTAGATGTACAAGAATTAGTTTCTAGCTCTACAAAATATTTATCTACCTCGAATCTATCTAAATGCTTGCTTTGGTATTCCAACTGCTTATTCAATCATGTCCTTTGCATTTATAGATTCATTACATATACTATCCATGCCTAAAATGAACATAATTTCAAAACACTCCAAACCACAATGGTGATTGCAATTTCTGTTACCAAAGTTGGATTCCAAGTAACTTACAGTTTTAGTAAAGACATTGAGAAAGCCCTATTTAAGTTGGCTGCCCTTCTATAGTGAACTTTTCCTGCTCTTGAGATATAAAGCAGTCATATTACATAAAAATGAGTCATTTGTTTGTTGTGTGAGTTTTTCCTAGCCTCCTTATGGCCTCTTCAAATATCATCAAACACTTTTGGAGAAATGGCATATAAATTTTCGTTTTACTGTAATCTTTCTCTGCATTCTCATCTTCAATGTACTGCCACATTAGATAAGGACATTCTTCTTGTCTCACATTCTAAAAATATCATACTGCAGGACATATTTTCTAGGTCCAGCAACAATTATAGCCATCTTTTAGGCACATGTCCAAGGAGGCTATCTCCTTCCAGTTTTTTTAAGTCAAAAATCATATTAAGTGCATCTGTACTTTTTTAAAGAACTGAAAAGTGACCAAAAACGTTCACTATGAAAGCATCAATATCATAGGTAAGCAAATCACATCCCTTTTTTTTAGCAGTGTTGTATACAAGGTGTGCAGGATATTTAGAAGATAAAATCTTTATTTTCATTAATAATTTTACACTGAATAGAATTTGTCAAAATTTAAATTTGTACTGTCTGTCAAATATGTAGATGAGAAAAGTCTAGAAATTATATTTGGACATGATATCAACAATACTGTTTTATGTTGCCTGTGGTTTCATTAAAATCTTCAAAAACATGTTTTAACAAATTAAATTATCTAAGAGCTAATGGGAACATTTTCTTGTTGACATGAGTTGTCACATCACTTGATATATCAAAGTATGACTGTTGGTAAGATCTGACAGAATGAGCTCTACATTGTCAATGTTAACCTTTACTCTTCATATGACTTCCAGTTCTTCTTTCACAGAGGTGATGATTTTTGCCAAGTAACATTCTCTTTCAATGTTTCAGCATATTTTTCCATAGCTACCATGAGAGTTATTGTTGTTAAACTACCGAACAAGGAAAAATCGATCTAAACCTGGTGTGATGTGAGGAAATTATCTTAAAGCCCTGGTAGACTCCAAGTATCAATACATACATAAGCAAACTATCCCAGAGGACACAGAACGGAAAGGGCCTACCAACCAAATTAAGATGCTTAAATCACAGATGTATCCATTTAAAACACACAAGAAGCAAGGGAGAGAGTTGGAGTAAGTTATCACACAGGGTGCAAACAAGTATAAGAACCACACTGCCTGAATGTTCAAACATCATCTGCTTTTCACCTCATCTGCCTTCCCTGATGATGATGGTATCATTATGAGAACAGGGCCACACTTTGAGCAAGGGGGCCTACAGACAGGAGTCCCTGGGAGATATTAAAAATCAGGAACACTTTGGAAAAGAGCCTGAACAGCCATGGCTTTATTTGCCTTTCCTGGGTTATATGCATGTGGGGGTTAGAATGAGAACATAGTAAGTTTCACTAATGAGTGATCTTTGGAGAGGTGGGCCTAGTGGTATATGATCATAATACAGTCTTTCCATCTCTTTCTATGTATCAGTAATACTCTTGTTTGTTACAACACAGGTTTTCTTTATTCTGTCTTTAGCAGTCTTACAGGTTACAAACTTACTTGCTATTTATATTTAAGAAATTGTATCAACTTTGCCTGTTTCCCAAGCCACTTGTTTATTTACTATCTATACTTAAAATATCCTATGAGTTTTGCCTCAATCTTAAAACCTACCAGGTTACTATCTATGAATTTCATCTATCTTGTTATTCTTCTTGTCTTTACAGAAGAACTGAATTATTTTCAAAATACCTGTAACAAAAAACACATATTACAGATGGCATATGCTAATGAAAAACATATAGAATTAAATGGTTTATGGGGACTTCCCTGGTGGTCCAGCGGTTAAGAGTTTGCCTTCCAATGCAGGGGGTGCAGGTTCGATCCCTGGTCTGGGAGCTAAGATCCCACATGCCTTGCAGCCAATAAACCAAAACATAAAACAGAAGCAATACTGTAACAAATTCAGTAAAAACTTTAAAAATGGTCTACATCAAAAAATAAAAAAAGTCTTTAAAAAAATGGTTTATGAATACTTCGATGATGATTGAATTCTTACTCTTATTCTTGGCCCTAATTTTAGATATACAGTTCACAGCACCTAGCATACATTCAGTTAGTGTAGCTACACTGAACTGGTATTTGTTGTCCAGTATTTGCTTCTTCAGTAACCTAGAGTGATAGAGAAAATGGAAGACTGTAATCCAGTTGTTCTCAGAGGTGAAGGAGAACACAAATGAATAAGAAAAGAAGACAAAAGCCCAAAATCAACCAATCAAGTGCATTAACTGAAAACAAAAACCAGAACCTTCCTGGATGGGATGTCCCTGGTTAGACTTCTTAAACAGCGTAAAGCTCAACCTCATTCATTCACAATAGATTCAAGCAAGATTATATCAAGATTGTTCACTCTAAGGCTCTAAATATTTTATCACATTTTACTTAAAGTTTAGATGACATAGCTTATGTTACCAGCTACTACCTAGCACAATGACTAGCACATAGCAGATGCCCAACAAATATGTGCTTTATGTACAAAGGAATCAGTTCTTCCTATTAATGACTGCCAAGGAAAATCTGAAGAATTCTCCTTCTAAAGAAAAGTATTCTAAAGGAATGTTTTTCAAAACTCTGTGGTTACCCTAGTCATAAATTATAACTGGGCAATTATGTAGTTGAATCATCAATCAGATGTAAAAGAAAAGCCCTCTCAAAATAGTAGGGGAACTAAAAACCCAAACAAGATGTTCAACAGAAGACTAGATTGAAATAAGTATTTTTAAATGAATGAGAGCCAAAAAACTGGTTGTTCTGTCCATGAATGGGTAAATTTACATTCTGTTAAGATGAAGAAAATTCAGAAAAATGGGGGGGGGAGCCCTCTCCAAACTTTCTTTTGAAAAGTAGGATAGGGACTTCCCTGGTGGTGCAGTGGTTAAGAGTTTGCCTGCCAATGCAGAGGACATGAGTTCGAGCCCTGGTCGGGGAAGATCCCACATGCCAAGGAACAACTAAACCCGTGCGCCACAACTGCTGAGCTGGCACTCTAGAGCCCACAAGCCACAATTGCTGGGCCCACGTGCCACAACTAGTGAAGCCCATATGCCTAGAGCCCGTGCTCTGCAACAAGAGAAGCCACTGCAATGAGAAGCCCGCGCACTGCAATGAAGAGTAGCCCCCGCTCACCGCAACTAGAGAAAGCCCGTGCACTGCAACTGGAAAAAGCCTGCACGCAGCAACGAAGACTAACACAGCCCCCCAAAATTAATTAATTAATTAATTAAAACAAAAAGAAGCATAATTTTTAAAAAACATTCATTATCTCATAAATCCTTACAACTTCCACCTGCAATAAGCATTAACCTCCATTTACCGGTGAAAGGCCCATAAAAGTTGCTCATGCTTTCATAGCCAATAAAGTGACAAAGCTTGAACTCAAACCCAGTTCTAATGGACTCCCATGGCCCCGAGAGCAAGCCCATGCTTTTGACTTGTTATGTCGCCTCACTGATTATTGAATAAACAAATGAAATCCGTAACTTGAATCAAGCTGATATCACTCCCTTTTGGAGCATTTCTAGAATCTATTTTTGATTTATTTTTTAAATGTAGTAACAGACATATACAAAATTTACCTTTTTAATCATTTTAAAGCATACAGTACATTTGCACTGTTGTACAACCATCACCACTATTTATCTCTACAACTCTTTCTTTTCATCTTGTAAAACTGAAACGCTATGCCCATTAAGCAATAACTCTTCATTTCCCCTTCCCACAACTCCTGGCAACCACCATTCTTCTTCCTATCTCTATGAATTTGACTAACCTAGATACCTCATATAACTGGAACCATCATCATTAGTCCTTCTGTGACTGGGTTATTTCACTTAGTATATATGCTCAAGATTCACCCATATTGTAGTATGTGGTAGAATTTCCTTATTTTTTAAGGTTGAAAAATATACCATTATGTGCATATACCACATTTTGTTTATCCATTTATTCACTGAAGGACATTTGGGTTGCTTCCACATTTTAGCTATTGTGAATATAATGCTGCTATGAACATGGGTTTACATGTATGTCTTCCACACCCTGCTTTCAATTCTTTTGGGTATATAACCTATCTTAGTCTGCCCAGGCTGCCATAACAAAATATTACAGACTGGATGGCTTGAACAACAACAAAAAATTTTTTGGAGGCTGGAAAATCCAAGACTAAGATACAGTTGATTTGGTTCCTGGAGAACCGAACGCTCCCCCTACTACCCCACCCCCACATGAGGACACAGTGAGAAGGCAGCCATCTACAAGTCAGGAAGGAGGCCTCACCAGAAACCAAACCTGACAGCACCTTCATCTTAGATGGCACCAGCCTCCAAAACTGTAATAAAATAAATTTCTGTTGTTGAAGCTAACCAGTGAGTGGTATTTTGTTATGGCAGCCTGAGAAAACGAATACAGAAGTAAACTGTCTTTTTTCCATGAACCTGAGCTCACAAAGTGACCACCGGAATGTTAAACAAACAAACAAACAAAATCAGCTGAACAAATACAAAGACCTCATCTCCTCAGGCCACTGCACACAATATTTTACAACCTACAATATTTTAATATTATGATTAAATTTGAGCTTTGGAAGTATGCAGGATAATTATACAGTGTATGTCTAAATCTAATAAAAGTTAGTTTAAAAAACCAGAAATTGTTCAACCTTTGTTTGTCAGTTTTCCACTTCTCTGGCCCATAATTAAAATTCAAAGGGAAAGCATTAATCAATAAAAAAATCAAAATGACCTGAGTCCATCAGAGTTGACCTTTGACTGCAGTTAGTGGGATTTTGAGCTAGTTTACAAATCGTAGAGGTAAGAACCAGAAGTTTGTAAAGCTTTTTCATGTCCTTCATAATTGGAACTTTAAATAGAACACTAACACTCCCACTTAAAATTAGGCCACGCTGGTAACTTGTAGAGTATATGTCAAAATGAGTTTATCCAATTATCCTCTGGAAGACGTATATAGGTATAGACACAGATACATAAATTTACACATACATACATAAAACTATGTAGATATATAGGTATATATGTATTTATATATACAGCAAGAAAACTTATAGTATCTTGTTGTAAGAATTCCATTCTAAGCATTATATGAAATGCAGAAGCCATGAAGTTTAACTATATTAAAAAAAACTAAGAACTTTGGCAAAGTAAAAGACATGATAAGCAGAGTTAAAGTACAAATGACAAATAAGGAATACTTCGAATTTATAGAATAAAAAAGAATACTATCTATAAAATATGCAGAATTTCTACAAATCAATAACATGAAATATAAAATAATAATCAAAGGATTCCACAAGAAATTAAGAAGAAATGTAAATGAATAATAAACATTCAAAACCAACAGAAATATTCTATAGCAACAAAATATAGATTGGAATAATTATGCACAATGACCAAAAGTCTAGAATCATTCTGAATCCATTTCTTTATCACCTTTAAAATAATTAACCAACCTGGGCCACTTTAATTGAATTCAGGGTAGAGCCACCAGCATGATATTCAACTTTGAATTTTTTTACAAGTTCATCAAACCTAAAAGGAAATCACAGTAGAAAAAAGTAAGTTAGCATTTGTCAGTTGTCACAATGCAAATTTTTCTGATTAGAAGTTCGTTAAATCACATTTAGTGAAACTTTTTGAACTACATAATTATGTTGAATAAATGAATTAAAATGTTGTATAAAAAACAACTTTGCTAAATTTCCATATTTAAGAAATTTTTTCCACAAGTGTACAACTATAAGAATTTAAAATATATATGCTGACCATAATTAGCCATTAAACTAAACAGAAGGTAAAAATAAAACTTTATAAATTATTATTTATAAGCAATGCATATCTTCCTATATTAAGTGCTGAACTCTAAAATCCTTACAAATGTATATTCTAATAAGTTCTAGAAGTTTTAGATATCATAAAGGCTATTGGTTTATAACTTAAAGACTTGGGAAATTACATTGGGTTGTATGATTCTAGGAAAGCTCCTTAGTGACACAATTTCTGTATCTGCCAAATATAGGGGCAGAGAGGGATGAACTAAACCTTTGATACTTCATTACTTTGGCATCTGATAAAAGCTAGAGAACTTCTCTCCAGGAAAATACATATACTAACTATACATAAAACTTTTCATATAAGATGATCCATATAAACCCCTAGAATTACACATACCCAGACAACGGGCTATGGATACTGATTCTAATAGTTTCAAATTACATAGCATTTAATAATCCAGATCACAAGTCAATATTCCCTACTACGTATCTCTAACATGTTAGATGCTGTGGGGGATAATCAAAGGGCATACGTATACACTTTAATTTCAAAGGATTTACAAGCTTTGGAGGGACAAAAGGATGAATACACATGAAAAAGAAAAATTTTAAATACCAGGTTATCAACCAACAAAATGTATGCAACGTAGACAGCAAGTGCTACAGAAGATCAGTCAAAGAAGAGAGAGATTGGGAGGTGAACAGAGTATTCAAAAAAGACGCAAGTCTTGGAAAGTATTTTCAAAACTTTAAATTTTTAAGTATGGAAGTAGATCTTTTTACTCAAATGAAACATTTCACAGAACTTCAAAATATAAAAAGAGGCAAATACAGAAATGGTTACATTAGGAGTAAGAAAAACACAGTTATTATACCCACTTCCATACTTCCAATTGCCTTCAGATCCCATCTATAAAACCCTGAGATGCCAATACACACAATTAGCAAACCTGCCACAATGTTAACAGCAGTATTTGTATACCACTAATAATATTCACCTAATACTAACAGGAGAGAAAACAAAGTACATAGTCCCAGATGCAGATAGGTGGTTAGTTGTGGTAATTTAGGAAATGTTCTCTTGTAATTACTTTCTGAACTATGTAACAACTAAGAGTGATATTAGAGATTGGAGGAGAGAGGAAGAATGAACAGACAAAGTAAACAAACAGTGATCAACTGCCATGTTCGTTTGAGGTCATTCCACTTTCAAAAGCCAATTTCTCCAGAAAGATATGTTCCCCCCCAGAACCTGTGAATGTAATCTTATTTGAAAAAAGGGTCTTTGCAGACATAATTAAGTTCAGGATCTTCAGGTAAGATCCTCCCTCCTGAATTACCCAGGTGAGCCCTAAATCCAACGCCAGGTCTTCTTACAACAGACAAAAGAGAAGACAGAGAGGAGAAGACCAGGTGAAGATGGAGACAGAGATTGGAGTGATGTGGCCATATGCCAAGGAAGCCAAGGAATGCCAACACCCACCAAAAGCTGGAAGAAGCAAGGAAGGATTCTCCCCTAGGCTGGTCACAAGGAGTGCAACCATGTTATCACCTTGATTTCAGACTTCTGCCTCCCAAGAATACTGAGAGAATAAATTTCTGTTGTAGGCCACCCAGTTTGTTGTTGCTACAGCAACACCATCCTTTCTCACTTTCTCAAGAACTTTCCTTAAGTTATAGTCTTCTGCATTCCATCATCATTAATTTCTTCCTTCCAATGACTAAGAATCAAACAACTATAATATTTCGGGAAGAACTAGGTGGGCCTAAATTTATTAAAGATACTAAAATTACAGTAAACCAACTACATACTCTATTGTTTGTTTTTGTTATCAAATTCTACCAGCACCATCCAACAGAACTTTCTGACTCCAGTGGGAATGTTCTGTATCTGTGTGTCCAGTTTGACAGCCACTAGCCACACGTGGCCATTGAACGCTTGAAAGGTGGCTAGTGTGACTGATGAGTTTTATTTTAGATAAAATTTTAAACTTTATTTAACTTTATTAACTTAAATTTGAGTATCTATAACCTCAAGGCTAGCCGCTGCCTGACTGGACCAATATGGTTCTAGACTATTACAGTTTAAAAAGAACACTAGTGGGCTTCCCTGGTGGCACAGTGGTTGAGAGTCCGCCTGCCGATGCAGGGAACGCGGGTTCATGCCCCGGTCCAGGAAGATCCCACATGCCACGGAGTGGCTGGGCCCGTAAGCCATGGCCGCTGAGCCTGAGCGTCTGGAGCCTGTGCTCCGCAACAGGAGAGGCCACAACAGTGAGAGGCCCGCGTACCGCAAAAAATAAAAAATTAAAAAAAAATAAAAAGAACACTAGCTTTGCAAGACGATCTAGAGAAAAAGGATTATGTGACCAAATAAGCATAGGAAATGTGTGTACTCTATTTCCATCTTGAATTTTCATAGAGCGTACCAGCATATTAAAGGCACTGAGATATATGAAACAAAGAAACCTGTTTGACTATTATTCAGTTTTTCTAACACTTACAGGATTTCAGAACCCTCCGACGTTTTAGGGTGAGGTTCCACAGCTAACATTTATATAATATTTATTATGTGTGCCAAAAATTTTGTTTTAAACATTTTATCCAAATCATCATTTTTTTAAATGCTCACAACTTTATGAGGTGGGTACTATTAGCTCCTATATTTTTCAATTTTTTTTTCAATAAATACCTGCATACTACAGTACAACACAATCCACAGTTAGTTGAATCCATGGATATAAAACCATGGACACTGAAGGCAGACTGTAAAAGTTATGTGAAGGTCTTCCACTGCGAGTTGTTCAGGCAGGATAGAAGGGGAAGAGGGGCGTCAACACACCAATCCTCCACCCCTCTGTGGAAAAATCCGGGGATAGTTATCTCTGCCTCAAAAATAAAGGAATTGATAAATGACTCACCCAAGGGCAGGATGCTAAAGCAGTTTGGATAAAGTCAGGACTCAAACCCTAGTGCTTTTGATTCCACATACTGTGATCTCTAACCAAACACAAACTTTTCCCCACACTTAAACACCTGTAAACTATGTTTATTGAAAAAAAAAAATCCACTTATTAAGTGGATCCAACACAGTTCAACCTATGTTGTTCAAGAGTCAACTGTAAACATGATCAATTTTAAAACTAAAAGGGATAAACAGAATGCCTTTATTTAACAAACAAGGAAAGTGAAGCATAAAGTATTTGAGCAGACTGTCCAACAAAGGTCACATACAACTCACTGGTTAGTCAAATTCAGAACTGCAGTCTCAGAATTACTTGTTAATTACAAACACATAGAAATCAGTGTATTTCTCCTCATTCCAGTCAACTAAGAGTTTTCTACAGAAACCAAAAATTTGCTTATTAATGTTATATCTAAAATTAGTTCAAGGGGTATAAAAATTATAGAACCTCACATTTCAAGATGGAAGAGGAAGCATATGCTCGCTTCCCCTTCCAACTCTGACTGAATGTCAAAAAGTATGTTTTTTATATATGAAAATGAACAAAAGTATAACAGCACCACAAAGCAAGGAAAGATGCCACGCACAGACAACGAATTTGAGAAATAACAAATTCTAATTTAACAGAAAGCAAATGTAACAGAATTGACAAAGCAGTGACAGGAGACATAACAGCAAGAGCAATTTCTTTAAATACTATATTTGGTACACGAGGGTAGCTGCCCAACCACTCCTACCTTACCCTGACAAGAGTCAGATCTGTTTAAATGCTCTAATCTGTCATGAAAAAGTCCTCTTTTATCTAGGAACTGTGTAGATTCCTTGCCTGCCTTTTTCTTTTTTCTTTTGATAACAGCTTTATTGAGATATAATTCACATATTATACAATTCAACCATATGAAGTCTACAATCTGATCATTTAAAATATATTTATACTTCTGTAACCATCATCACTATCAATTTTAGAATATTTTCATTAACTCAAAAAGAAACCCCATACCCTTTAGCTATCAATCTTACATCATCTTCCCCCGACTAAACAAACACTAATTTCCTTTCTATCTTCTGTATTTCTACTTATTCTGGACATTTTACATAAATGGAATAATATATATGTGTATGGCATTGTTAACCGGATTCTTTCACTTAGCATAATGTTATCATGATTCATATATGCTACAGCATATATCAGTACTTTATTCCTCTTTATTGCTGAATAACATTCCATTATAGATATACCATATTTTGTTTATCCCTTCATCCAACAATGGACACTTGGGTTGCTTTCATCTTTTGGCTATTGGGAATAATGCTGCTATAAACATTCATTTACGAGGTTTTGTGTAGATATAACATTTTCATTTCTGTTGGGTATATACGTAGGCATAGAACTACTGGGTCAAATGGTAACCCTAAGTCTAACTTTTTGAGGAACTCTCACACTGTTTTTCACTTTCTGCCTAGTTTTTTCTCAGAGACAATTCGGGGAAACTTACCTGTCTAGTTATATGAAAAAAGAACAATTAGAGAATAACAGAGTTGCTATAAATTAACTACCACCATTGAATTTTTTAAATTAATAGTTGAATCAATGACCTAAGCAATTAAAATGGACACAGATTTTAAAAAGATGAAGAGAACGAAACTGAAATTAAGAAAAACACCCAGAAATTGGATCAAAAATGTAAGAGATGAAAAGTATGAAAGAAAACTTAAAAGGAACAGAGAATGAATTAGATGGGCCAAGATCCATTTAACATGAATGACAGAAAAGGAGAACAGAGATAACGAAGGGTAAGAAAGAAACACTAGGAAAAAAAGAAGTTGTCAAAAGAGAAAAGAAAAAAAAATATATATATATAATATTCAGGTATCTCCAAACACCAAGCAATTATACCCGGAAGTATGGACTGGAATCCACACTTGGACATACCTTGTTAAATTTCAGAACTCTCATATTAAGAGAAAACTTTAAAAGCTTCTGGGGTGAAAAATAACACACTACATAAAAAGGAATAAGAATCAGAATAACACCAGCCTTAATACAGGAAGCTAAAAGACAATGAACTACTGTATTCTGTGCTGGTGTATAAATCAAAAAGAAACATAAGAGGGAATTCCCGGATGGTCCAGGGGTTATGACTTGGTGCTTTCACTGCTGAGGGCCCGGGTTCAATCCCTGGTCAGGGAACTAAGAAACTAAGATCCTACAAGCCCTGCAGCATGGCCAAGAAAGAAAGAAAGAAAGAAAGAAAGAAAGGAAAGGAGGAAGGGAGGAAGAAAAAAAATTGTATGGGGTTTAAAAAAAAAAAGGAAAAAGTGACAACTGTGTATGACTATGGAAAAGTGTAAGTATTTTGAAAGAAATTTAAATGAGGGTCTATTATATTTTTTTCATGTAAAATTCTCCCCTACATAGTCCAAATTTTAATAACAAAGGATTGTATTTTCTCTTCTAAGAGTTGATTCAATCACACTACTTGGTTCTACAGAGAAAAATATCTACCTAGTTATTCAGTAATGATGTTTTGTTTGGTTTTCAACTTTCGAATCTATGCAGAGATAAAATATGTAACATTTAATTATACTTATAAAACAGAATGTAAAAACATCATCTATAACACTGACATTTTGAAGATGGAAGAATGGAGAGATGAAAAGTTTTCTTATTCTCATTCCTTCAGTTGAAAAGAGTCCACAAGTATCTCGTGTTAATGATCAACTTTTTAAAAAGAGGCTTTAAGTATATTGTTTAAGTCATAAAGTCACGGGACTCCCCTGGTGGCGCAGTGGTTAAGAATCCGCCTGCCAATGCAGGGGACACGGGTTTGATCCCTGGTCTGGGAAGAGCCCACATGCCGCGGAGCAAGTAAGCCCATGCGCCACAACTACTGAAGCCTGCGCACATAGAGCCTGTGCTCTGCAACAAGAGAAACCAGCGCAATGAGAAGCCTGCATAACCGCAAGGAAGAGCAGCCCCTGCTTGCTGCAACTAGAGAAAGCCCACACGCAGCAACAAAGACCCAAACGCAGCCAAAAATAAATTGATTTTTTTTAATTAAAAAAAAAAACCTGTTAGTGTTTGCCCCGTATGGAGTGGAGAAGAAGGGAAGGTTTTTTAAAATTGTTTCTTCGTTTTTAGTTCAGTTTTATTTTTTATAAATTTCTTAAAGGTACCTGAAATAAATATACAATTTAAAAATAGTATTTTGAAATTCAGCACTTGTTTAACTACCATGACCATCACCACTACCAAAGACCGAAAGACAGACAGACAGACAAATAGACAGACAACTATATATATGTGTGTGTATGTGTGTGTGTGTGTATAGAGAGAGAGAGGAGAGAGGGGGGGCTCTTTATTCTGACTCACTGATCTATATGCCTACCCCTGCAAAAATTCCATTTCTGTTTAGATATTATTGTTTTATCAGTCTCAATGGAAGGACAAGTGCCCTCTTCATGTTCTTCTTCATGAGTGCTTTGACTATTCTTGGCCCTCTTGGACCTCCACATAAATGCACAACTAGATGTCAATTTCCAAAAAATAACTTGTCAGAATTTTGACTAGGATTGCAATTATACACACACACACACACACACACACACACACACACACACACACACACAAGGACAAGTGATATCTTTCCAATATTAAATTGTCCACGTGTAGCCGACATGCTGCGCAACTAAGATCCATGAAGCAAGCACCCCCCAACCCTGACAACTGCCCAATCCATGATTACGGTATATACCACGGTATAGTTATTTAGGTCTTTAACATCTATTAGTTTCATAATTTGTGCCATAAATCCTTCTCATCTCTTACAGTCATGACTTCATACTTCCTACGTTTTAACAGTACTGTAAATGATATTTGTTTAAACCTAATTTTTATTTGTTGCTGGTGTTTAGAAATATAATCTTTACATCAATTTTTTTATCCAATCAAGTTGCTAACATCTCTAGTTAATAGCAATGATTCTTCTGTTTTTGCCATACATATACAGTCATAATTTGTGAACAAGGAAAAAAATGTTTTCTCCTCTTTTCCTGCCTTAGTGCAGACACTAGAACCTCCAGCATAATATGCACAGAGAATAAATAGCAGTGAGAATCAATGGGCAAATTAGTCTTATTCCAAATTTTGGCCTTATAAATCCTGATGAATTCTGATGAATGATAGGGTAGGTCCATTTCAGAAAACTGGAAGTCTTAAAGAGAAATGCTTAATTTTTCACTTTGATTTATTTTTACTGTGTGTACGTATTGCTTCTACTAAAGAGTTAAATATTTTTAAAAGTTGTAGACTTATACTACTGATAGATATTACCCATATATTTCAGTTTAGAAATATTAAGTAACCAAAACATATGCACAATATAATCCAAGAAAAGTGCAATATATATATGTATACTGCAAACAAAATTATCCAATATACATGTGTACTGAAAAGGACCTGGAAGACTACAACCAAGGTGTTAACAGTGGTTCACACCAAAGTACAAGCAATTATGGATCTTATATACATTTGTTTTGATTGTGCAATAAGCATATAAATTGTTTTCTAATAAAAACATTTTAAAATCTACTTCACCTTATAATGGAAGAAAAGAGCAACTTTCCATACAATTATATAAATAGAACTATACACAAAACAAAACACAGAGCAGAGAAGTAAGTGTTTCTGAATGAAAGAGGCAGGGAAAGTTTAACATTTGAACAATAAGTTGACAAATAAGGGAGAAAAAATATTCAACAGTAGGGGTAAAATGGAAACATATTCAGAAAATAAGTTACAGGTAATGTAGGTAAAATAGTAAAAACTGACAAAACTCTCTGTGCCAGGCTAATCAATTTAGACATTCTTCAGTAGGCAACTAGGAATTTTTAACATCTGTTTACTAATAGTGTGAAAGGCAGATTTTTTTTTTTTAAATGATGATAGCACTCTTCTGTGGACAGGGTAGAATAAAAAGAGGCAGATCGCCAGCCTTTGGAAAAGTTCATACCTAAGATCAGATGCTGAGTTAAGGGGCTACAGGGAAGTGATCAAGCTAAGGAATCATTTCTGAAGTTTAAGACATCAGATGTGATAAATAACTGGAGGTGAAAGATGTGGCAGAGGGAAAACAATTCTGAGACTTCTACTTCGGATGATCAGTTAGATGGTGTTAGGAAATACAGGAGAGAAGAAAAATCATATAAAAAAAAAGGGAACTCCTAAGTAGTTGATTATCAAACCCAGAAAAATTTCTGTTCACGGAACTAACTGCATTGAGGAAAAGTTTATTTTCTTTAATCTCTTGCATGGATTCAGCACATTTTCTCTACACACTTTTCTAGTTGATACAAAATCTCCGGTTTGTGTATGAATGGTCCACATTATCTGTGTCAAAACTATCAGTGTACACAGTGGAAAATGCTAGGAAAAGATGAAGGACTGTGTATATTTAATGAAAGAACAAAAAAGTTCAGGCTAAAACGTTAATAAGCCTCAAAACCATGATTACAGCTTTGCAGGGATATATAATTATATAAAAACCTTATTTTCTAAGTTGTTTAGTGATGACAGAGTTTATGATATCTTTGTATTTTGCAGGGAACTTCTATATATTTCCAGTATGTGATTTTTGTCTATAGGGAGAGATGTGTGGCAATTTTAGTACTTTATAGATACATTCTTACTTTCTCCATTTGGTTGAGCTTCTCTGTCGGAATGGAGTGGGCATATGAAACACCTCAATCAAAAAACACAACTGGGACTTCCTTGTTGGCACAGTGGTTAAGAATCCACCTGCCAATGCACGGGACACAGGTTCATTCCCTGGTCCGGGAAGATCCCACATGCCGTGGAGCAACTAAGCCCATGCGCCACAACTAATAAGTCTGCACTCTAGAGCCCACGTGCTGCAACTACTTAAGCCCGTGTGCCTAGAGCCTGTGCTCCGCAACAAGAGAAGCCCATGCACCACAACGAAGAATAGCCCCCGCACCGCAACGAAGAAAGAGCCCCAGCTCCCGCAACTAGAGAAAACCCGTGTACAGGAATGAAGACTCAATGCAGCCAAAAACAAACAAACAAACAAACAAAAACACAATCGAAAGAACAGCAGCTGATACATTTTCCTACCAGCAATCTGGTAGGATTTATGAAGCTCAAATTAATAAAGTATGCAGCTTTTATGATGCTAAAAAATTCCAGAGGCAACATTACTTAAATAAAATGCCAGAGAAAACCGGATTCAGTGCTTATCAAACTTCTGGATGAGAGTCTGCAGTTGACAGAAGCAAACAAAGAATAAGAACAACAAATGTGATAACAAAAATATTTAAAGTATTTCTAAATAAAAGCAAAATCAAACAAATTAAAAACTTAAAATATAAAGGATAAAACCTGTTTAACAAATATGAAAAATGGTTACCTTTACCCAAAAGATTTTTTAAATATTTTAATTATCATTTTATATATTTTAACATTTACTTTTAGTGAATTTATTGATTCAATATTTTAAAAATACTATTTTAATATTCTCATATGAGAAAAAGAAACTATTATGGCTCATATAAATGGGCAAATGAACAATAAACAAAAGAAAAATGATAAATGTTGAAAAAGAATCAGCTTCGTTCACTAGTAATCAAAAACATGTAAATAGATTTCTGCACATTAAATTGGTTGAGTATAAACTATTAATACTCAGCATTACTAGAGATGTGAAAAAGCTGATATAATCATACAGTGTTATTGACAGAACTCTTTTGGAAGGTAATTTAGCAATACATATCAAGAATCACAAAAATTTTTATATACTATTATCATAAAAATCCATTTCTAGGACTCTACCCTAAGGAAGTAATCCAAATCATAAATATGCTATATGCAAGAGCTGAACATATTACCATAAGATATAATAAAGTTTAAAACAAAATATTCAAAAATAGTGGAATGATTAAATTCTAATGATTGTCATTGGACAGAATATAATATAGTTCATATTATAATTGTTTATATGCTGTACTATTCTAGGAAGGAATTCTGGCAGCTTATGATGATACAATTAAAATAGAGTGAATGAATAAACAAATGTATGAAAATGACATTGAAAATATAGGTAGTAAATTAAGATAAAGTCAAAAGAACACAAAATGTAAGAAATGAACATCTGTAGTTTATGAAAACCAAAATATAATAAGGGATGTTCTTATATTTACTGTTCAAAGAGATTATCAGAATATAAAAAGGTATTCAACATGTTCAGTATTTTTCGTTAGAATTTAACAAAAATGAACAGAAGAACCACGTTAACAGCCCATCAGTATTTTAGACATAAGCCTTTTCCTTTTCGATATTTTCTACAATTTGATCATGTATTTATATTCATTTTAAAATAGAAGTATTTTTATTAAAGAAAACTTTTAAATAAAAATGAATGTCACTGGAATGTAGTTCAGAATTTCTTGGAAGACTAACCTTATGGAAAAAGCAGAAAGCAACATACCATATACTTATAAAGAATTAATACTTGTGCTGATAGTATATAGGAGAATTTAAATTCTAAGTAATGCTTTCCACTCTCATATCACATATTATTAAATACTTTATAAACAATTGATAATTCTTGACAATAATATGAAAGCTATCTATATATATCTGTTTTGTTTCTGAGAAGAAAAGTAAAATACGAGAGAGTGGAGAAGATTTCAAACACTAATGTGGTAGGGAAAGCAATGACTAAATACTAGTCTTTTAATCCTGGTTTAGTATTAGACTATACCTCAGAATGGTAGTATGCACAGAAAAGGTATCATATGAAAATGATCAAACATGAAAATTAAAAGTCTATTAAAAGATAGCACACAATATCAAAAAAACAACCAATCAAAAAATGGGTGGAAGACCTAAATAGACATTTCTCCAAAGAAGACAAACAGATGGCCAACAAACACATGAAAAGATGCTCATCATATTAGAGAAATGCAAATCAAAACAGTGAGGTATCACCTCACACCAGTCAGAATGGCCATCATCAAAAAATCTACAACAATAAATGCTGGAGAGAGGGTGGAGAAAAGGGAACCCTTTTGCACTGTTGGTGGGAATGTAAATTGATACAGCCACTATGGAGAACAGTATGGAGAGTCCTTAAAAAACTAAAAATAGAACTACCATATGACCCAACAATCCCACTCCCAGGCATATACTCAGAGAAAACCACAATTCAAAAAGACACATGCACCCCAATGTTCACTGCAGCACTATTTACAATAGCCAGGACACAGAAACAACCTAAATGTCCATCAACAGAGGAATGGATAAAGAAGATGTGGTACATATATACAATAGAATATTACTCAGCCATTAAAAGGAATGAAATTGGGTCATTTGCAGATGTGGATGGACCTAGAGACTGTCATACAGAGTAAAATAAGTCAGAAAGAGAAAAACAAATATCATATGTTAACGCATATATGTGGAATCTAGAAAAATGGTATAGATGATCTTATTTGCAAAGCAGAAATAAAGACACAGACATAGAAAACAAACGTACGGATACCAAGGGGGGGGTGAGATGAAATGGGATATTGGGATTGACATATATACACTATTGATACTATGTATAATAAAGAGATAACTAATGAGAACATAACTGTATAGCACAGGGAACTCTACTCAATGCTCTGTGGTGACCTAAATGCAAAGGAAAACCAGAAAAAGAGGGTATATATGTATATGTATAGCTGATTCAAGTTGCTGTGCAGAAGAAACTAACAGGACATTGTAAAGCAGCTAAACTCCAAAACAAATTTTTTAAAAGAATGTGTATATATATATATATACACATGTATAACTGAGTCACTTTACTATACAGTAGAAATTAACACAACACTGTAAATCAACTATACCTCAATAAAATAAATTGAAAAAAAAGAGAGCACAGACTTCTGATAAAAATAAAAATAATACTGATGATCATAAGCATGCTACTCGCAGCAGCAAGAGCTTCTAATTGTGGAACAGCTGGGCAGTGACTAAATGACCAAAGTAAACATAGGCAAGCTAACATAATCCATCCTTAGCTAACATAATCCATCCTTTAGCATAAAAGCCATTTTGGCATCGAAGTCAAGCCACAGGTATTAATGGAAATAAATTCAGGATAGTATACTACAAAGAGATTCACCTTTTCAAAAACAGTAATTATTATACTAAGTACAACATGGTCAGATAGGTTATGGGAAAGTCAATAACTGAAAAATTTAATGGAAGAGAATTATGATGCTATTCTGAAGACAGCATCTACATTTTGCTGCTTGTTAATATAGTGTACTGTTCGTTTCATAAAATTTCCAACTAGTTTCTACTTTACAAAGTTAGAGTGAGGAACAAACAGTGAATGATTTTTCAATGAGTTGTAAGAAGTAAACACAAGCAAAGTCTAACATAATATATCCAATGGGATATATTATGTTCTGCTCAGAAAATTTAGCACTCAAGAATAAAGAATACCCACCACACACAAGTAAAGAAAATCAGGAGTGTGAAGAGTAAGGAGAACAGTACTTGTTGGAAGATGATACTATAACAGTGCATATTCACTATACCTTAGGAAAACAATCACAGTACTCTTAATTCCACTGACTGTGACCCACACATAAGGATATGAATGAAAAACTAAGTTTTATTCCTGTAATCTGAGGATCAAACATCATCTAGTTCAATTTGTAAGATCCAAAGAAAGTTTTCGAATGTAGGGCATTTTTAATTCCTATCATCGCTCGGTTTTTAGGTTAAGAAATTTCTTCCAAATATACCTCTTTTTTAACTCTAAATAAATTACCCAATCAATTATGTAAACTGGTATGACAAATGGCAAAGATATAAATGTGAGAATTTTGAAAGAAAACTTTAGAAATATAAACTTTTTATTCTCTAACATTCCTGAAAAAAATGACTTACCAAGCAATGATATTTTTCATATTATATAATATTAATTCCTGACAACTCTGACAACCTATGCTCAGTCTGAATATGTCATAGTGAACCTAGCAACTAAGGGTGCTAAAGCAGTGTTCATAATTCATAATGACTTAAACAGTACTGACCTACCATTCAAAAATATACTTACTGTTATAAAAATACTTTTCAACATTTATTATAAATATTAACTTTGTGAAGTATATACTATCCAGAATACATAAAGAACTCTCAAAATTCAATAATGAGAAAACAAACAATCCAATAAAAAAATTGGGCAAAAGATTAATAGAAACATTTCCAAAGAAAGGATAATAAGCATAGATTCTAACATCAACAGTCATTAGGGAAATCCAAATTAAAACCATAAGGAGATACAGCTATTAGAATGGCTTTTAAAAAAAGAACAATAAAAAAAAGAACAATACTAAGTGCTGACAAGGATGCAGCGTAACTGAAACTCACACATTGCTGACAGAAGTAAAAAATGGGTACAGTCTCTTCAGAAAACAATACGGCAATTTCTAAAAAAAGTTAAACATATACTTACCAGCTGACTCAAGTACGTGACTGTTTATAATAGTCTTATTTATAGTCATCAAACTCTTGAAATAAGCCAAATGTCCATCAGTTAGTGAATGGATAAACTAATTGTGGTACATCCACACATTCAAGGACATGGGTGGATCTCAAAAGTATCATGCCATGTGAAAGAAGCCAGACATAAAAGGGCTACAAACAATATGATCCCATCTATTTGACATTCTGGATAAGGCAAGGCTGTAGGGACAGAAATCAGAGTAATGATTGTCAGGAACTGAAATCAGAGAGGAGAAATTGACTACAAAGAAGTATGAGTTTGGAGGACAACAGAAATGTCCTAATTTGGTGACAGTTAACACAATGGCGTACATTTGTTAAAACTCATAGAATATTACATATGAAAACAGTGAGTTTTACTCTATGTCAAGTATATCTCAATATACCTTAATAAACCTGACTTATTTAAAAAAAAAGAAAAAGGATTTCCCTGGTGGCGCACTGGTTAAGAATCCACCTGCCAATGCAGGGGACACAGGTTCAAGCCCTGCTCCAGGAAGATCCCACATGCCGCAGAGCAACTAAGCCTGTGCACCACAATGACTGAGCCTGCGCTCTAGAGCCCACGAGCTAGAACTACTGAGCCCGCATGCTGCAACTACTGAAACCTGCATGCCTAAAGCAAGTGCTCCGCAACAAGAGAAGCCACTGCAATGAGAAGCCCACGCACCGCAACAAAGAGTAGCCCCTGCTCGCCACAACTAGAGAAAGCCCATGCACAGCAACGAAGACCCAACACAGCCATAAATAAATAAATAAACAAACAAACAAATAAATAAATTTTGAAACTAAATTAAAAAAAAAAAGAACATACTATCTAGGGGGGCACCAAAGGAAATTCCCCAAAACTCTCTCTCCTCAACAATGAGATCCCTTGCTCTAAGGATCAGGACAGGGTTCAGTGGCTTTCCCAGGCAAGCCACTTAAAGGGCAAAAAGAGAAATCTAACTGGAATGGATTGGGGATGGTGCACTGACTGGTGAGAGGGCCTGTCTGATCCTGCTCCATGTTTAAAACACAGGTCTGGAACATGTGTTGGACTTATTCTTTTCAGGAATGATTGTGTCTGTTCTTGAACTACATTCTCCACATCTCTCCCTTCTTTTTCATAGGCTCTTAAGGCCCTCCACCCTCCACCCCTGCTCTCCAGCAGTAAAGATGTACAGGAGTAAGTAAGAGCTTGCCCTATTGCAACATGATGTTTCTTCCAATCTTTATAAGAAATTTGAGTTCTTAGTATGATCTGTCTCCTAGCAATTCTGAAGTGCAGGTTATGTGTGATTCTATTTGTGTACCTTGTTTTAAGAAGAATGAGTAAATTCATCTTCCTTATCCTCTAACCCCAGTTAAATGATTTTTGATGAATTTCTCACAATTAGTAAGTGGCAGACTCAGGACTAGGAGATCCATCCAAAAATTAAGAAAAAATTAAAATCATATAAAATAAAAATAAGACTATTTAGAATAAAACACCTTGTGGCCCAAAACTAAATGAATTACTTTTTAATAAAAAGGCAGTTGGGGGCTTGTTTTTAAGATGCATCCAGAAAATCATTCTAAAAAGCCAGAAAAATAAAAGGAAGAATGATAAGGAAAAAAAAAAATGGGAGAGAAGAAATTAAAGAAAAGAAATAGCTCCTTAAATTTTAATGTGTAATTTTTCTAGTTATCTGATATTAAACAAATGAGAAAGATTTCATGATTCTACCCTAATGTAGGACCAATCATCCTTAAGCAAAAGAAAAATAAAAGTCCTTATAGGGCTTCCCTGGTGGCGCAGTGGTTGAGAGTCCGCCTGCCGATGCAGGGGACATGGGTTTGTGCCCCGGTCCGGGAAGATCCCACATGCCGCGGAGCGGCTGGGCCCGTGAGCCATGGCTGCTGAGCCTGCGCGTCCAGAGCCTACGCTCCGCACCAAAACAAAAAACAAAAGTCCTTATAAGTAAAACATAAGAAAGAATATCAATAGGAAAGTGTCCATAAAACCATCATTTATAGTTTCTAGTTCTATCTTAAGGCAATTGCTTCCCACTTTCACAGTAACTACAGCCTCTTTTACCCCAGTCTTGGAGGGAAAAAAGAGAGAGAGAGCTCATTGTACATCATAAGATAAAGGAGATCTCACATTGTGCTAACATCATGGCACAGAAACCAAACATCAACGATTTTGAAAACTTCATAAAGAAGACATATTAGGGATAAGACACAAGTAAAATCTTTAGAGTAAAACTCAAAAAATTTAACTTCCTTAAGAAAGCATTCATAACTGCCAAGTAGGGTTTTTGATGAAGTTCTTTCCTAAACTTCTCATCTAAACAAATAATAAATGAAAAAACATCAGTAATTCTAAACAGGTTATACTTATTAAGACCAAATGTTAATAGAATAACACAGGGGGAAAAAATCCATAGGCAAATAGAAAGATTCAAAGCTTTGAAATCTTTTACCACAAATGTTTAGTGAGGTTCAAAAAAATTCACTTAAATGTCAGTTTGATAAAAGCCAAAAGAACATTTCCCACATGTGTTTATATTTAAGCATATTTTTAAAAGATGGAAAAAGTAACAGTCATTCAAAACCAGGGTTAAGCTATTAGTTCATAAGGATTGTAATTTAAAGGTATTTCTCCAACCTCCAATTTTATTTTCTTTGATAAGAAAGCAGTTTTAAGCATGTGTTGCTTAGATAAGTCCTTATTCAATTCTAAAATGTTTTAGTTTTTAATTATTCCCGTTTATAACTCTGAAGATGAAGATTTTTGCACATGAAATAATCAAATATACTGTTGAAAAGTACTTTGTATATAAGTATAGATGATTAAGATAAAATGAATTATTCCTAAATTCAGATGTATGGCATATGCATTAAGTTTCTACTCATTATAAAAACACACAACAAAATTTCACGAAACCAAAGTATAATTTTCATTAAAGAGTAAAACTGTTTGATATTTACTCTTAAACTATACAAGAAACAGCCATATATAAGGAAAAGAGAAATACTGTAAGACAGTGTTTCTCAAAATGAGATGAATAGTCTCTTGATAAACCTAGAATGTCATCCATATGTCCACAGGAAGTTCCAAAACACAAATTATACTTTTTCCCTCCTTCACTGCTTTGGTTTTGGCTGTTATTTCTATCACAGAATACATGGTTTGTAATGGGCCTTAGTTAC
The DNA here is from genome assembly GCF_949752795.1 of Hyperoodon ampullatus. Lineage (NCBI taxonomy): Eukaryota > Metazoa > Chordata > Mammalia > Artiodactyla > Ziphiidae > Hyperoodon > Hyperoodon ampullatus. Next base: position 63,300,294 of record NC_136914.1, on the reverse strand, counting down.
TCTGATTGAAAAATTCTATAAACATATGTAACAGATATGGATAGTATTCAAGCAATAATTAATCATTTTTCTCTACACAACTATAAAAAATATCACTCATCAGAAACACTCAAACATTTAAATCTCTTATCCAAACATAACATATAGAACTTTTGATTCTGAGTACCATATAGTGGTCATAAGCAGCACTCCTACTGACAACAACTAGAAAAGTCATGCAAATTATAAATCATTAAAGGTAGAAAAGATCTATGGAAGCAACGAGCACCAAATGAATAAATTTCCAGGGAGGTTAGAACTGTTCAAAGGGTAGACCAACACTGGTAGTTGTTTGCCTGACCTGTCCAAATTTGTACTCAGCAGCATGAGGCTAGAAAGACTAAATTTGACATTTCAGGGACCTCAAACACACAGCTGGTTTGTCCCATAACACATTTGCTGAATTCTGAAAATCAAATGTAAGCTAAGAGGGTTAACCCAAATCACCTAAAAACCAGAAAGTTTGCCCAGTTTGGCAGTGCTTACAAAACAAAGGCCAAGAGCAAAGGAACTAAAAACATGATAGGCAAGAAATGAAATCCCTAGGAAGAGTAGAGAATAAAAACTAAGACACTCTTCTGCTGGGGACTGGGAGAGGACATGTATCTATCCTGGTTATATCTAGAAGCTTAAAATTCAGACTTTGGGTTTAGCAGAACAATGGTATGGAGGTGGAGGGCAAGGGGGTTAAAAAAAAAGTTGGAATTTTAGTTATTACATAGTACGAAAGTGATAAAATTGGAAACTGAGGGTCTAAAACAAAATGTCGTATGGTTACCAAAGGGGAAAGAGGGTGGAGAGATAAATTAGGAGGTTGGGATTATTATATACACACTATTATTAATAAAGTAGATAACTAACAAAGATATACTGTATAGCACAGGGAACTATACTCAATCTTTTTTAATAACCTATGAGGGAAAAGAATCTGGAAAAGAATATGTGTATTAGTGAATCACTGTCCTGTACTGGTGAAACTAACCCAACATTGTAAATCAACTACACTTCAGTTTTTTTTTTAAAAATTTTATAATGTCAGTCTCCCACTTGAGCTATTTGCCAAATTTTGAAGGTGTGCTGGACAGAAGGATGGAGAATTAAGCTAGAAACCTCTGAGAGCAGCTCTGGTGGACTGTTTCACACAGCTGATGAGACAAAGACCCCAGTGGTCTAAACTAAGAGTCCTAGAGAGTCAAGCTCTAGAAACAGAGGCAAATAGTGTAGACTGAATCTATCAAAACTGAAAATCAACTTTGACCTAGCTTTAATCCTTAACTTTATTAAGGTGATCAGCTCTCCTGTCACTCCACATCAGCCTTATATACAAAAGGGTGAAACACTCTTGTAGAATATACAATCTGAAGGATCACAGTTCTTATATAAAGTGTCCGGCAAACAATAAACAACTGATAGTTATGGAAAGAGGCAAAATAATTTGATTAAAAACTAAAAACAAAACAAAACAAAACTAGAAAAAGTTTTCAAAATGATTTAGATACTGGAAGTAAAGAAAAGAATGCATAACCTAGATGAAAAAATGGAGAATTTCAACAGAGGATTAAAATTATAAAAAAGAGTAAACATCTAGAACTGAATAATTTGATATATGAGTTTAAGAATTTATTGAGTAAGTTTAAACCTAGAATATTCTCTCTATATCTTCCTATTACTTAGCCCCAGACAAGTCTCAGTCACGGAAGTTTGTGGCAGAACTGGGAAAATAAAGCCCCGGCTCTCTAGCTAGAGGACCAAAGAGGAGAACTCCAGGGAATCAAAACTACTAAAACTCTTGAAATATCTGGAAAAAAAGAAAGACTCAGCAAAGAAATACAACATGTAAAGAAGACCAAATAAAAATTAAATAAGTGAAAATTTAAAACTCACTAGATGGACTCAACAGCAAAATGGAGAAGACAGAATTAAAGCTCAGTACACTTGAAGACAGATCAATAAAAATGTTACAGTCTGAACAGAGAGAAAAATGATTTTTTTTACATGAACAAATACTCAGATACCTATGAAATAATACTAAAAGATCTAACATTTATGTTACCAGAGAGTGTCAGGAGAAGAGAAAAAATGCAGTGCATAAAAAAGTTTTGAATAACATCTTATTATTAAAACTTCCCAAATTTGATTAAAGACATGCTCTTAGAGGCTTAAGAAGCTCAAAAAACCCAAATATTATAAAGCCAAAGAAATCCATGCCCAGACAAATGAGAAGAACCCAGAGGGTGGAACTAGGTGGAATATCAGTATTTAAGAGGAAAAGGTAGAAGGAAGGAAGGAAGGAAGGAAGGAAGGAAGGAAGAAAGGAAGGGAGGGAGGGAGGGAGGGAGGGAGGGAGGGAGGGGAGGGGAGGGGAGGGAGGGAAGGGGAGGGAAGGGGAGGGAGGGGAAGGAGGAAGGGAGGGAGGGACGAAGGAAGGTCCATCCAGCATAGTCAAATTCCTTACTAAGGACATATAAGACAAATTTGATACCAATATGGTCAAAATATGATTTTACACTGCAAGGCATCAGGACAGGCAGTGTTCCTCAAACAAAGGTTCTGGTATAGACAGACCTGGCTTTAACTTCATGTTCATCTAGTAGTCTGACATGGGGCAAGTAATTTATTTTTTAAGACTAGGTTTCCTCATTCATAAAACATGGTATTAAAGACCCTATCTGTTTTTGCATTCCACAATATTTAAGCATAGTGCCTGACACGCCACATACATGCCAAAAAAATAGTTTGATAAATAAATGGATGGATGAACTCTGGAAGGATTAAATGAGAATCTTCTTGCTACTGCTGCTGGTGGTGTTGGATTTTTAAGAAGGTATAGATTACCAACCTGTACACATTTTAAGGAAATTAAGTTTTTCTTGAATATTTTTTAAAAGAACCCAATATTGACATTGATTGTGATTTTGCCTATGTCCCAGATACCTACTAGACATGAGGTGGACTATGAAGGCAAAAGAACTCAAAAAAAAAAAAAAAAAGAAAAAAAGAATGTAGAACATTGTTATTAGAGAGAAATTTAACTATAAGACATAAATTTTAGGTTAACACTTAGATATGATGTTACCTGGTGAGAAAAAAATCAGATTATTTCTAAACAACTGATATCAGATAAGATGCTCCCACTTGCTTCCTTTACAACAGGCTCAAGATGAGAAAAGCCCCTGTGTTTTTAGTGCACTATTTCACTCTCATTTATTAACTCTTTATTATCTTTCTTTCAATTAGTATGAATCATTACCACTCTGTTGTGAGTATTATGCCAGTGCCTTGAACATAGTAAGCACTCAATAAATGTTACCAACTATTTTTATAACTATGGAGGAATAATTTAGTTGCTGATTTTTCAAAGAATTTGCAATTTGGCTGCCCTCTAAAAAAAGAACTAAATGACTGACATCTTTAAAAGTTTAAATTTAAACTTCCCAACATTTCGGAAAAACACTTGAAGCAAAACATCCTCATTCTCTACTAAGTAATGAAGAATAAAATCTATTGCATAACCCGTTAAACAACTGACCAAATGTCACAGCTATAAAAAAACAAAAACGAATCACATAACAAAGTTGATTCAAAAGCACATGCAACACACAATATTATTTTTTACATTATTGTTAATGCAATTCTCATTTTGATATTACATTTTAAAAGAAGGATTCTGAAAATTTATCAGTATAGAAGTTTTATTTTATGCATGTCTTTGCAGCAAAAGACACTAAAATCAGTATGAAAAGTGTTTAGAGACTGAGGAGATGTTTTCTTTCATCTTCTGAATACTACCAACAGAGATTCCAATAAAGAAAACCACAAGTTTGCTGGAGTTTAAAACATCTGGGGAATATCTTAAGATATTCATTCTTAAGAGTTCCATGTTAAAGAACAGCCTGAAGGGTAGATGATAAATCTGCTCTAAAAGTGGAAGTGTGTTTTTAATCCCATTGAATATAAACAGACTTAAAAAAAGAAAAAAGGAACTATAATTCAGAAGTAAAGTACCAAAAGACAAAAATGCTCCATAAAAGAAAACTTGAAAAACAAACACTAGGGCTCAATATATAGGACTTAATTACAAAATAATCATGAGAATGTAATGATTTTAAAAGGATCAGCGACCAGAAGGTAACTGTCAATAATCCTTTGTAATTGCTAACTGAACAATATTGGGTGATGAGTTCAAATTACAAATATTCTTGTCAAAGATGAAAACTCTCAAGAGATAGCAATAAGCTCTCAGAAAGCTACTGTAAGGAAAAAATGGATTATTTTATATTAAAAACCTGAAGACGTATTGTTCTTTTGAATCAAGATATGAATGTAAATATTTGTTTCATAAAAGATTATTTACCAATATATATATTATAGAATGTATCAAGGCATGTTATATGAGATCCTAAAACTCTTATTTCTCACAGAATTTAAAATAAAACTGTAAGGTCGGATCTTAACAGACAGCATCGCAAAACAGAGGAAAGCTTCAAGTGAGCTTTATTAGGGGGCGCTCCCAGGCGAGGTTCACTGGTCCGAGAGAAAGGGGCCAGAGAAGTCGCACCCCGGGCGAGGGTTGGGCAAGATTTTATAGGGGAAGAAGGGAAAGGGGTGTGGTGAATCTGGGAGGGCGCAACATTCCTTATTTGGTGGTGTCTTCCGGTGCCGGTTACATCAGTCTTGGGACCTCTAGTCCCGCCCCTCGAAAGGCCCCAGGTCAGTTCCTGGAACTGGGTGGTCCGGAATGTCTCCAGGTCAGTTTCTGGAACTGGGTGGTCCGGAGAGTTTCGGTCTGATGCAACCTGTGAATCTGATTGCGTTCCCCTGCCTCGGGCCAGTTGGCCTTACAAGAACTGCCCAAGAAGCTTAGTAATTTGCAAGAGGTATTCATACTCTTTTTTTTTACTTAATTTATTTTTGGCTGCGTCTGGGTCTTCGTTGCTGCGTGCGGGCTTTCTCTAGTTGTGGCGAGTGGGGGCTACTCTTCATTGCAGTGCGCAGGCTTCTAATTGCGGTGGCTTCTCTTGTTGCAGAGCACGGGCTCTAGGCGTGTGGGCTTCAGCAGTTGTGGTTCACGGGCTCTAGAGCACAGGCTCAGTAGTTGTGGCACACGGGCTTGGTTGCTCCGTGGCATGTGGGATCTTCCCAGACCAGGGCTCAAACCCATGCCCCCTGCATTGGCAGGCACATTCTTAACCACTGCACCACCAGGGAAGTCCCCATACTGTTTTTTAAAACAACTGCCAACATTAGACTCAGCATAATGTGGAATAACAATCCTTTTCAGTATATACTGGATTTCAGAAGTAAAAACCTTTGGACAACGGTCATCAGTCAATTTGGAAGCAAAAGCAAACAAAAAAGGGTAAAGAAGGCAAAGCTGTGAATTCCAAAGTTAGACAGCTATTACAGAAGAGTGTTAGTTGCAAGAAACTTATAGGATATACTCTACTGACATAATTTACAGGTGAATTTTGTTTCCAACACTTCAGAGATTTAAACTACATTACATAGACAATAAACTTTTCCAAATTTGAACATTTTTAGTATTTTCTGAATGCAAGACTCTAAAATGAGAATAAAAGACAATCAATTCAATGCATAACTGGTTTCTAATTAGACATTCCTTCAAGGGGAGAGTGAGTTCAGAAAAGTTTCTCTGTAAAAAGTCAGGTAATAAATATTTTGGGCTTTGTGAATAAAGAGAAAAACAAATAATAACAGTATTATTTAGGTAGTTATAAAATAAGAGAAAAAAATTTCCAAAAATTTTTTGGTAATTCAGGTCTACTATTAGTAGTAGAACTAATTCTTCTGTGGGGAATAACATTTCATTTAATGGGTGTTCAAAGTTACTGCTCATTATCATCAAAAATGACTGCAAATGTTCACCTACTAACACTGATCTATAATAAGATTTTACATATTTCAACTTTGAAAATGTCTTTTCACACAGATATACTGCCAAATACTGATATCAATCCACAAGCATATGATTTTAATTGAGTATATTAATCACTTAGAAGGCATTTACAGAATTCTATTACAGAGGTCTCTTGATATTTGCCTTTTAGCATGTCACTACATTTTAGATCAATCACTTCTAACTCAAGGTTAGGTAGAGGCTCCTCAACTGCATGGCTGGAAGATTCCGAAATAAGGAAGTTTCTCTGAACTTCCATCAAGGTCTGAAAAATACTGTTGGAACTGTAGTTTCAGCCTGGAAAATATATCTGCTACAAATGTGTGTGTGAATGGAGATATCACTCCTTGCTTTAACTTCTGACAGAATGTGACGTATACAGATTGATACTACTTGTAATTCAAACTACCTCAGTCACTGTCAAATGACTACCATGGTATAAGTTTCACATGTAAGAGCTGGTTTGCCTCATAATTAAGAAACACTATAAATTATATCGGTAAGAAACAATATAAAGACTGAAGCAAAGGTAATGTTCAAGCCATTCAGTGTTCTGTAAGAGTAGTAAAACGAGCGTGTTCATGTCTAGAAAAATTTGAATCTTGACCGTGAGGTCAAAAAATTGTAATTATCAAACTTACGGGGGAAGGCCATGTCAAATAGCTCAAATTTCTGACAAAAACTGTAACTCTCTTTTCATGAAATCAAATGAAGTTCGCTATTTATATTACTGGTTCAATAATAAATGACAGACACAAATGTTTTCCATAATTTTGTAATCATAATAATACAATGAATAACCATAGGCTTTAAAAACTTTATATTTTCACAAACTTTGTAAATTTGTCCAAATAACTTTTTTTCTGTTCCACAATTATTTTTACCATCATCACTTGTAACACATCTTAATATTCTACTTCAGACTATACTGAAATAATGTTGTCAACTTCTTTGAAAATAATCTTGCCTGCAGTTGTTCTACAAACACTTATCATGGAGGCTAATTAATTCTTCAATCATTTGAAACTTAGCATTACCTCTTTGAATACACAACTGAACACTCTCAGTAAACATCTGTTGACTCATCAAGGGTCAGGAAAACCAGTCAAAATCATTATCCTCTTCTTTAATTGACTACTGATGTTGCTACCAATGTCCTTGATTCTTAAAGCAATTATTGTCACTAAAAGGCTAATAGTCTTCAACAAATTTATTTTTTCTGAACACATTTCTTTGGCTACTACAAAAAAAAACACAGTTTAATTAGCTCACCATTGGTAAGTGGCTCTCTTTGCTTGGCTAACAAATGAGCCATTCCAAACCTTACTTTGACTGCCAACTCATTTTCACCATTTTTGTACTTGTGGAAAAATTCTGCTATGATGAAATATTTTAAATTTTCTAACTTTTATGAGAGTTGCTTTCCTGTGTTTGGAATGTAAATACTTAGCCTGGTAATGGCAATGTATATTATATTCTTTTAATAGAGCATAATAAACCCAATGTTTTACCATCTAGTTCAATAAAATAATCCACAGTCCATGCTCCCTTAAAACCATAAGATTCAAAGCCCCCTTTTCTCTCCTTTTCTTGTTTTGACATAATGGGATATGCAATAGTAATGAAAAATGAAGTGTATGGCACAGCAATATGCGTGACACCTGAAACACTACTGAATCACAACTGCATCACTGAGATGTGCAGTGTGTCAGGCAGCAGTGTGAACGAAGCAATCAATGAGAGTACCACGTCAAATCTCTACTGCAACTACTCAACTCAGCCACAGTGGTGGGAAAGCAGCCACAGACAATACATAAATGAATGTTTATGATATATTTTAATGAACTTTAATTATAGACACTGAAATTTGTACTTCACATAACTTTCATGTCATAAAATATTCTTTTTCCCTCCAGTCATTAAAAAATATAAAAACCATTCTTAGCTTATAGACCATACAAAAACAGGTGATGGCACAGATCTGTCCCACAGGCTTTACCAATCCCTGCTTTAGAGAAATCACTTAATCACTTGGGCTCAGTTCACTCTTCTGAAACATGAAAATAAAATAATGACTGTTGTATCTATCTACCACAGGGGGCTAAATATGTGACCAGGTTCTGAAACTATAAAACAAATGAGTGTCTGAGTGTCAACTAATTCTATTTTGCATTCACAAAATATTGGCTGTACAGCATTCAATGTATTATGCCAGGCAGTGTAGAGCACATAATGAGCATATAACATGGTCCATATCTTCTATTTTCATTGAGTTTACAATATAAGTGAGAAAATACAACATAACTAAAAGAAATGCTGAATAGCCTGTGTGAAATACCAGACGAAGTCAATTCAATTCCATAAACATAAAACAAACACTTAGCCTTTACCTTGCACAACTGACACTAACTGGCACTTCAGAAATTCACTATGCACACATGAAACACAGACACTTCACCCATAAACTCTTTTAACAAGATACATTTTTCAGCAACCAATCTTTCCTAGAGCTTGTTCCATAACAACCAGCACCTACAGTCTACCTCTTTTCAGTGGCTTCACAGCTTTCCATTGCATAGCTACATAAACATATAGGTGTTTTCTAAGCTTTTTTTTTTTTGCTTTTACAGTTAATAAGGGAATCAACATCCTTATGCATACATAAAATTCACAGATAAAAGGGCTTTTCAAATTTTGATAAATAATATAAATTATTCCTTCAAAGGGGTTGTGGCAGTTTATATCCCCACCATATTATACAAGTGCCTATTCTCTATATTCTTGCCAATATATTATATAAGAATTATCAGAATATGTTTATTTTGAATTCCTCTTATGAGAGAGGATGAACATCCTTTCATATGCTTAAGTGCCATTAATGTTAACTTTTCTATCCATCATCTATCTGTTCATAGACATTGCTCATTTTTAATATGTAATTGTTGCTCTTTTCATATTGACTTCTAGAAGCGCTTTACATATTAAAGCAGTAGGACCTGGACTCTGATTTAATTGGCAACTATTTTATCAGTTTGTAAATTGTCTTCTGACTTTATGCAAACTTTTTGCCATGTATAAAAAAAATGTATTTTTTATGGTCAAGTGTCTATTCCAGAAGGTAAAAAAAAAAAAAAAGAACTGCAAACTAAACCCAAAGGAAGTAGAAAAAGGAAAATAACAAAGAGTTGAATAAGTAGAAACAGAAAACAAGCATGCTCTGTAGGGGAACAACAAAGCCAAAGTTGGTTCTTTGAAAAGGTTTATAAAATTGATAAACCCTTAGGAGTAACAAATAACCAGTAGCAGAAATGCAAAAGGGTACATCTCCATAGATTATATACAAATTAAGAGAATCACAGGAAGATATTATGAACAAGGGTATGCCAACACATTTTAATATTTAGACAAAATGTACTAATACTTATAAATACAAATCTTACCAAAAGTGGTATAAGAATAAATAGAAAAATATAAAAAGTCCTTTACCTATTATTATTATTTTTTTTTTTTTTTAAAGAAGATGTTGGGGGTAGGAGTTTATTAATTAATTTATTTATTTTTGCTGTGTTGGGTCTTCATTTCTGTGTGAGGGCTTTCTCTAGTTGTGGCAAGCGGGGGCCACTCTTCATCGCAGTGTGCGGGCCTCTCATTATCACGGCCTCTCTTGTTGCGGAGCACAGGCTCCAGACACGCAGGTTCAGTAGTTGTGGCTCACGGGCCTAGTTGCTCCGTGGCATGTGGGATCCTCCCAGACCAGGGCTCGAACCCATGTCCCCTGCATTAGCAGGCAGATTCTCAACCACTGCGCCACCAGGGAAGCCCCCTTTACCTATTTTTAATGGAATATTCCCACAAAGAAAACTCCAGGTCGAGATAGCATTATCACTAAATTCTACACAATATTTTAGAATGAAATAACACCAACGATAGTCAAAATCATAGAGTAAAAACAGAGAAGAATACCAAAAGGAGTATCCAGATTAAAATGAAGAATATTTATTTACAAAAAGATACCTTTAAAAGAGGGAAAAGGCAAGTCTCAAAGTCACAGAAGGCATCTGCCAACCAAAAGGGGCCATAACCTGAATATATAGAAATTTCCTATGAATCAATCCAAGAAAATGCTTAACTTCAATAGTGATCATGGTCAAGGAAATACAATTAAACAGTAATGAGACATCACAACCCACCCAACAGTATGGCTAAAACAAAAGTTTAAAGCCTGAAAACACCAGTGGGAAAACTAGAATTCTCAGTCCTGCTGATGGGTATACAAAACTTTGGAAATCTTTTTGATGGTATCTAATAAACTTTAAGACAAGCATACTCAGTGACCCAGTATTTCCAATGCTATATATAATTCCAATAGAAATGTGTGCACATGAACACCAAAAGATACATACAATAATGTTCATCACTAGCATTATTTCAAATAGAGCCATACTAGAAACAACCCAAACATCCATCAACAGTAGAATACAAAAGTAAACTAAGATGGATTTTTACAGTAGAATAGGACATAGAAAAGAAAATGAATAAAGCACTACTACCAAAAATGATGTGGGTAAATCACACAAAGATGAGCCAGAGAAGCAAGAGACAAAAAATATATACTATATGATTCCATTTATTTAAAGTTCAAAAGCAGCAAAACTACTCTCTGGTGTTTAAGTCAGGATAGTGGATACCTTTGGGGAAGAAAGAGGGGGACCAGGGGTGCTTCTGGGCTGCTGGCCAAGTTCTATTTCTAGAACTGGATGGCAGTTAAACAGTATGTTTACTCTGCGGTAATTCTTTCAGGTGTACACTTATGATTTGTATACTTTTCTATGTGTGTTATACTTCAATTCATAAAAAGTTAATAAAAGAATGAATCTTCAGTTTTGAAAATGTACTTTTAGCATCTATGAAAATAATCATATAAAATTTCTCCAAAAACCTACTAATATAGTGCATTAGTTTGATTCAATAAAAAGATTACAACCACAGTAAATTAAATGGGGGAATTTTAACACAAAGGATTAACTATGATAAAAGAGTAATATAAGATACAAGAAAGCTCCATATGGTACTGTAGGGCTGACAGAAGAATGCCTAAGGAAGGAAAAAACGTGTAAAGGATCACACTTCACTTCAGAAGGTGTGGTTCAGCCACCAGATAGCAGGATTCATTGGTTTAGCTGGTCTGGAGTTGATGAGTGAACAATAGTAACCTCTGGGAAGCAGCTGGGGACAGCAAGGTAAATGATATTCATAGATTCACTAATTCTGAATGATCACTTCATTTTAGAATAAACCCCACTGATACTACTCTCTTGATATTTAGTTATACTGTTTATATTGCTGTTAATTTATCATTTATGGTTCTTTATATACAGAAAAGTATAAAAAATATTTTTATGTATCAGTTCTATAATCTTCCATCAAGTAAATGTTGTTTCTAATTATTTGTCAGTTCACTTTTATTGAGTTTTACAAAAACACAGACATTTCACCTGCAAATAGTATTTCCTTTCTTTACCATTTCTATACCTTATTTTTATCAGACCATCATGATCTAACTTTTGTTTTTAAAAACTCTACCCACCTGCTGTGCCAAGAACGTAATGAAGGTGGGAAGGATGGAAAAAGAGAGACTAACAGAGACTACTATAACAACCTAGGCAAAGAATGATGGTGGCACAAAGCAAGGGACAGATGCCTGTAGTGGTGCTGACGGTTAAGAAGTGACTACAGACCAGAGTGAAGACAGCGGAAACAAGAAGAACTACAATTCTGCAGCCTGTGGAAGGAAAACCACATTCACAGAAAGGTAGAAAAAATGAAAAGGCAGAGAAACAACTAAATGGAGTGGAGATAGGCAATCTTCCAGAAAAGGAATTGAGAATACTGATAGTGAAGATGAATTAGGACCTCGGAAAAAGAATGGAGGCAAAGATCGAGAAGGTGCAAGACATGTTTAACAAAGACCTAGAAGAACGAAAGAACACACATCTAGAAGAATTAAAGAACGAACAAACAGATGAACAATACAATAACTGAAATGAAAAATACACTAGAAGGAATCAATAATAGAATAACTGAGGCAGAAAAATGGATGAGTGACCTGGAAGACAGAATGGAACAGAATAAAGAAAAAAGAATGAAAAGAAATGAAGACAGCCTAAGAGACCTCTGGGACAACATTAAACTCAACAACATTCGCATTATAGGGGTCCCAAAAGGAGAAGAGAGACAGAAAGGACCGGAGAAAATACTTGAAAAGATTGTAGTCGAAAACTTCCCTAACATGGGAAAGGAAATAGCCACCCAAGGCCAGGAAGCACAGAGAGTGCCAGGCAGGATAAACCCAAAGAGAAACACGCCGAGACACACAGTAATCAAACTGACAAAAAGTAAAGACAAAGAGAAATTACTAAAAGCAACCAGTGAAAAACGACAAACAACATACAAAGGAACTCCCATAAGGTTAATAGCTGATTTCTCAGCAGAAACTCTACAAGCCAGAAAGGAGTGGCATGATATATTTAAAGTGATGAAAGGGAAGAACCTACGATGAAGATTACTCTACCCAGCAAGAATCTCATTCAGATTTGACAGAGAACTCAAAAAGCTTTACAAACAAGCAAAAGCTAAAAGAATTCAGCACCACCAACTCAGCTCTAAAACAAATGCTAAAGGAACTTCTCTAAGTGGGAAACACAAGAGAAGAAAAGGACCTACAAAAACAACCCATAACAATTAAGAAAATGGTAAAAGGAACATACATATCCATAATTACCTTAAACATGAACAGATTAAATCCTACAACCAAAAGACAAGGCTCACTGAATGGATACAGAAACAAGACACATATATATGCTGTCTACAAGAGACCCACTTCAGACCTAGGGACACATACAGACTGAAAGTGAGGGGATGGAAAAAGATATTCCATGCAAATGGAAATCAAAAGAAAGCTGGACTAGCAATACTCATATCAGATAAAATAGACTTTAAAATAAAAAATGTTACAAGAGTCAAGGAACAACACTACATAATGATCAAGAAGACATAATAGTTATGTCTTCAAGAAGATATAACAATTATAAATATATATGCTCCCAACATAGGAGCACCTCAGTACATAAGGAAACTGCTAACAGCTATAAAAGAGGAAATTGACAGTAACACCATAATAGTGGGGGACTTTAACACCTCACTTACACCAATGGACAGATCATCCAGACAGAAAATTAATAAGGAAACACAGCTTTAAATGACATGATAGACCAGATAGATTTAATTGATATTTATAGGACATTCCATGCAAAAACAGCAGATTACACTTTGTTCTCAAGTGCACATGGAACAGTCTGCAGGATAGATCACATCTTGAGTCACAAACCAAGCCTTGCTAAATTTAAGAAAACTGAAATCATATCAAGCATCTTTTCCAATAACAACGTTATGAGATCAGAAATCAATTACAGGGAAAAAAACGTAAAAAACACAACCACATGGAGGCTAAACAATACATTACGAAATAACCAACACATCGCTGAAGAAATCAAAGAGGAAATCAGAAAATACCTAGAGACAAATTACAACAAAAACACGATGATCCAAAACCTATGGGATGCATCAAAAGCAGTTCTAAGAGGAAAGTTCATAGCAATACAATCCTACCTCAAGAAACAACAAACATCTCAAATAAACAATCTAACCTTACACCTAAAGGAACTAGAGAAAGAAGAACAAACAAAACCCAAAGTTAGTAGAAGCAAAGAAATCATAAAGATCAGAACAGAAATAAATGAAATAGAAACAAAGAAAATAATAGCAAAGATCAAGAAAACTAAAAGCTGGTTCTTTGAGAAGATAAAATTGATAAACCTTTAGGCAGACTCATCAAGAAAAAGAGGGAGAGAACTCATATCAATGAAATTAGAAATGAAAAAGGAGAAGTTACCACGGACACTGCAGAAACACAAAGCATCCTACGAGACTACTACAAGCAACTCTATGCCAATAAAATGGACAACCTAAAGAAATGGACAAACTCTTAGAAAGATATAACCTTCCAAGACTGAACCAGGAAGAAACAGAAAATATGAAGAGACCAATCACAAGTAATGAAATTGAAACTGTGATTAAAAATCTTCCAGCAAACAAAAGTCCAGGACCAGATGGCTTCACAGGTGAATTCTATCAAACATTTAGAGAAGAGCTAACACCCATCCTTCTCAAACTCTTCCAAAAAATTGCAGACGAATGAACACTCCCAAACTCGTTCTATGAGGCCACCATCCCCCTGATACCAAAACCAGACAAAGATACTACAAAAAAAGAAAATTACAGACCAATATCACTGATTAATATAGATGCAAAAATCCTCAACAAAATACTAGCAAACAGAATCCAACAAAACATTAAAAGGTTCATACACCATGATCAAGTGGGATTTATCCCAGGAATGCAAGGGTTCTTCAATATATGCAAATCAATCAATGTGATACACCATATTAACAAACTGAAGAAGAAAAACCATATGATCATCTCACTAGATGCAGAAGAAGCTTCTGACAAAATTCAACACCCATTTATGACAAAAACTCTCCAGAAAGTGGGCACAGAGGGAACCTACCTCAACATAATAAAGGCCATATATGACAAACCCACAGCAAACATCATTCTCAATGGTGAAAAACTGAAAGCATTTCCACTAAGAGCAGGAACAAGACAAGGATGTCCACTCTGTCCACTATCAATTCAACATAGCTTTGGAAGTCCTAGCCATGGCAATCAGAGAAGAAAAAGAAATAAAAGGAATACAATTTGGAAAAGAAGTAAAACTGTCACTGTTTGCAGATGACATGACACTATACATAGAGAATCCTAAAGATGCCAACAGAAAACTACTAGAGCTAATCAATGAATTTGGTAAAGTTACAGGATACAAAATTAATGCACAGAAATCTCTTGCATTCCTATAAACTAACAAGGAAGACCAGAAAGAGAAAACAAGGAAGACCAGAAAGAGAAATCAAGGCAACAACCCCATTCACCAATGCAACAAAAAGAATAAAATACCTAGGAATAAACCTACCTAAGGAGGTAAAAGAACTGTACTCAGAAAAGTATAGACACTGATGAAAGAAAACAAGGATGACACCAACAGATAGAGAGATATACCATGTTCTTGGATTGGAAGAATCAATATTGTGAAAATGACGATACTACCTAAAGCAGTCTACAGATTCAATGCAATCCTTATCCAATTACCAGTGGCATTTTTTACAGAACTGGAACAGAATAATCTTAAAATTTGTAAGAAGACACAAAAGACCCCAAATAGCTATAGCAGTCTTGAGGGAAACAAACGGAGCTGGAGGAATCAGACTCCCTGACTTCAGACTATACTACAAAGCTACAGTAATCAAGACAATATGGTACTGGCACAAAAAAGAAATATAGATCAGTGGAATATGATAGAAAGCCCAGAGATAAACCCACACACCTATGGTCAACTAATCTATGACAAAGGAGACAAGGATATACAAAGGAGAAAAGCCAGTCTCTTCAGTAAGTGGTGCTGGGAAAAATGGACAGCTACATGTAAAAGAATGAAATAGAACACTCCCTAACACCATACACAAAAATAAACTCAAAATGGATTAGAGATGTAAATGTAAGACTGGACACTATAAAACTCCTAGAGGAAAACACAGGAAGAACACTCTTTGACCTAAATCACAGCAAGATCTTTTTTGATCCACCTCCTAGAGTAACAGAAATAAAAACAAACATAAACAAATGGGACCTAATGAAACTTAAAACCTTTTGCAAAGCAAAGGAAACTACAAACAAGATGAAAAGACAACCCTCAGAATGGGAGAAAATATTTGCAAACAAATCAACAGACAAAGGATTAATCTCCAAAATATATAAACAGCTCATGCAGCTCAATATTAAAAAAAAAAAAAACCCAGTCAAAAAATGGGCAGAAGACCTAAATAGACATGTCTCCAAAGAAGACATACACATGGCCAAGAAGCACATGAAAAGCTGCTCAACATCACTAATTATTAGAGAAATGGGAATCAAAACTACAATGAAGTATCACCTCACGCCAGTTAGAATGGGCATCATAAGAAAATCTACAAACAATAAATGCTGGAGAGGGTGTGGCCAAAAGGGAACCCTCTTGCACTGTTGGTGGGAATGTAAATTGATATAGCCATTATGGAGAACAGTGTGGAGGTTCCTTAAAAAACTAAAAATAGAATTACCATATGACCCAGCAATCCCACTACTGGGCATATATCCAGAGAAAACCATAATTCAAAAAGACACAAACACCCCAATATTCACTGCAGCACTATTTACAATAGCCTGGTTATGGAAGCAACCTAAATGCCCATCAACAGATGAATGGATAAAGAAGATGTGGTACATATATACAACGAAATATGACTCAGCCATAAAAAGGAACGAAATTGGGTCATTTGTAGAGACGTGGATGGATCTAGAGACTGTCATACAGAGTGAAGTAAGTCAGAAAGACAAAAACAAATATCGTATATTAACGCACATATGTGGAACCTGGAAAAATGGTACAGATGAACCAGTTTGCAGGGCAGAAATAGAGAAACAGATGTAGAGAACAAACATATGGACACCAACGGGGGAAAGTGGTGGGGGGATGGTGGTGGTGGTGGGATGAATTGGGAGATTGGGATTGACATATATACACTAATATGTATATAATAGATAACTAATAAGAACCTGCTGTATAAAAAAATAAATAAAATTAAATTTAAATAAAAAAACAACTGACTAGACTCAGGATATATTTTAAGGTGGTCCAGTAGGATTTGTGAAGGATTGTATATGCACTATCAGAGAAAGAGAAGAATCAAGAATAACACTAAGGTTTTTTAGCCTGAACAACTTGAAGGATAAAGTTGTCATGAAGTGAAAAAAAGAAGGCTGCAGGTGGAAAAGATTTTGGAGAAAGATTAGTAGTTCAGTTTGGGATATGTTGAGTTTAGGATATCAAAAATACAAGCACGTTCATTAAATAAATGCTGAAAGAACAAACCAATTAGAAAATCTCTCAAACATGACTGATTCTCCAATATCCCAAAATTGCTATGATTAAGGACAGAATTATGTCACAGGACACTCTACTTCACTGCAAAGAAATGATCCATGAGATTCACCAAAAAGGATAGTGATGTCACAGCAGGTGCCATCTTTCTATGGCAGAAACCATCCTATATCTGGACTGCCATGTGCAGGGTGAACCAAAATGCAGGCTTTACTACGGCAGACCCAAAAGACCCAAGTTCCCCTCCAGTATATTCCATATGATCTTTGTAAATGAATAGAATGAGTAAAGGACTGGTATCCTTGGTATAGCAGACAACACTAGGCTCACAACAGTCATAGATAGATAGATAGATAGATAGACAAATAGATAGATAGATAGATAGATAGACAGATAGATAGACAGACAGATAGATACATAGATAGATAGGTAGATGGATGCATGTTAAATAAATACATTTGAGAAACGGGGAAAAAAACCTCACAGTTCATGGTGTTAGTGATGTAGTCATTCTGTGCCCAAGGGAAGACTTGGAAAGTTTACTTCTAGCGGCTAGGCCCGTGAGCCATGGCTGCTGGGCCTGCGCGTCCAGAGCCTGTGCTCCGCAACGGGAGAGGCCACAGCAGTGAGAAGCCCACGTAATGCAAAAAAAAAAAAAAAAAAAAAGAGACATCTTGTATTAAAATTTTGAACTCTAAGATCTTAAAACTTCCTGTTCTTCAATATGATATATTTTCTTTATCCCATTGCACAGATGAGAAAACTAAAGTATGCAAATATTGTGACATATATAACATAAAGGTAACCAAAATTAGAATCAGTATCTCCCACATCCTTTGCTACTCTCTCAAAGCATTGCTAATATTGCAAAGCTGTCATACTAAACCAAATATGAAGAAACGAAGAAAACTATAAAAATTTAGCACATTTTCAAAATTCCAATGACCTTTTTTTCAGAAATAAAAAAGACACACCTTAAAATCCATATGAGATCTCAAGGGACCCCAAATAGCCAAAAAAATCTTGAAAAGAACAAAGATGGAGGACTTATTTCCTGATTTCAAAACTTCCTACAATGCTACAATAATCAAATAGTATGAACTGGCATAAAGACAGAGATACAGACCAATGGGATACAATAAAGAATTCAGAAATAAACTCTTGCATATATGGTCAAATGATTTTTGACAAGGGTGCCAAGAGCATTTAATGAAAAAACAGTCTTTTCAACAAATTGTGCTAGGGAAACTGGATATCTACATGCAACAGAATGCAGTTGGACTACCTACATATAAAATTAACTCATAATGGATCAAAGACCTAAGTTTAAGATCTAAAACTATGAACTCTTAGAAGAAAACACAAGCAAAGAATTCATGACATTGGATTTGGCAATGATTTCTTGGATACAACACCAAAAGAACAGGCAACAACAAAAAATAGACAAATTAGACTTCATGAAAATTAAAAGCTTTTGTACATCAAAAAATAATATCAATGGAGTGGGACTTCACTGGTTGCACAGTGGTTGAGAATCCACCTGCCAATGCAGGGGACACAGGTTCGATCCCTGGTCAGGGAAGATCCCACATGCTGGGGAGCAACTAAGTCCATGTGACGCAACTACTGAGCCTTTGCTCTAGAGCCCACGTGCCACAACTACTGAAGTCCATGTGTCCTAGAGCTCATGAACCACAACGACTGAGCCCAAATGCCACAAGTACTGAAGCCCGCACGCCTAGTGCCCGTGCTCCACAACAAGAGAAGCCACCGCAATGAGAAGCCCGCGCACCGCAACGGAGAGTAGCTCCCGCTCCCCACAACTAGAGAAAGCTCACGTGCAGCAACAAAGACCCAACACAGCCAAAAATAAAATTAAATTAAAAAACAAAAAAAGGTAATATCCACAGAGTAAAAAAGAAAACCCACAGAATGGGAGAAAATATTTATAAGTCATATATTTGATAAAGGATTATGATTCAGAATTTATGGTGAACTCCTAAAATGCAACAAGAAACAACCAAACAGCCTGATTCAAAACAGGCAAAGGACCTGAATAAAACATTTTTCAAAAAACATATTACAGAAATGGCCAATAAGCACAGGAAAAGATGTTCAACATCACTAATCATTAGATAAGTGCAAATCGAAATTATAATGATACTACCTCACACCTATTAGGATGGCTACTATCAAAAAACCAGAAAACAGTAAGTGTTCCACAAGAACAGGGAGAATTTGGAGCACTTGTACACTGTTGGTGGGAATATAAAATGGTATAGCCACTGTGGAAAACAGTATAATGATTCCACAAAAAATTCAAAGTACAATTACAATATGATTCAGCAATTTCACTTCTGGGTATATACCCAAAACAACTGATATCAAAGAGATACTTGGACATCCATATTCATAGAAGCATTATTTACTGAATAGCTAAAACATGGAAACAACTTAAGTGTCCATCAAAAGATGAATGGATAAGCAAAATGTGGTATATAAAGACAATGGAATATTATTCAGGCTTAAAAAGGAAGGAAGTTCTGACACATACTACAGCATGGATGGATTTCAAGAATATTATGCTGAGTGAAATAAGACAGTCAGAAAAAGACATACACTGTATAATTCCATTTCTATGAGGTGCTTAGAGTAATCAAAACCATAGAGACAGAAAGCAGAATGGTGGTTGCCAGGGGCTGGGGAAAGGGAAAAAGAGGAGTTATTGTTTAATGGTCATAGAGATTCAGTTTTACAAGATGAAAAGAGTTATGAGATGGATGGTGGCGATGACTGCACAACATTATGACTGTATTCAATACCACTGTACACTTAAAAATGGTTAAGATGGCAAATTTTATATGTATTTTACCACAATTTTTTTAAATGGGGAAAAATTTGGCAGATATAATATAAAAATATTTTTTAAAAAGTCAGTACTTCTATCATCACAATACTTTCCCCAATTACTGAAAATTATTCAGATTTGACCACTGCAGTATATCCTGTATATCAAAAAATTTCATAGACCTAAGCTGGCTTCCCACTTGTCTGTAACTGATAACAATCCAGAAGGTGCTTTGGTTTAAAACAAAACAAAAAAAAAGATAAAGCTTTCTTTTTGTTATATGTGACAAAAAGGATTATATCGGGATTATGTTTTGTTTGTTTTTATCAGCTGAAGATAATAATGAGCAAAATGCTTCTATATCCTTTAGCTTATATCTTACATATGGGCATTAAAATGTATTACAAAAGTTTCCATTTTAAGTTTGTTATTTGGCAGAATATCTCCCACAGCGTCTAACTTATTATTATTTGCTACAGACTCTTCCTAAAAGCAAGAGGTCGCCCATTTTCTCCAGATGACTCATTAACTAAAGGCAAAGTAGAATGAAGTGTTCCAACTTGAAATACCAACAACTAAATATAATCTCTTCTACAACATTAGAAAATTCAGCACCTCTCCTTAGTCTATAAGAGCAATCTTAAAGGGTCACCTTAACAAAACACATTTAGCACATTAGTTGATCAGTAAGAAGAAAAACCCGGAACAATGCAAAGCTTTTTTTTTTTTTTTTTAAAGCATTCAGCAAAAAATGGAAAAACACTGCAAATTACAAAAAAAAAAAAAGAATTTTTCCTCATTCTTTAAGTAAAACACTTACCTCTTTCATAAAAGCATTTTAACACCTCAGAATATGAATACTGGTGTCACAAATACTAAAATTTATCAGCTGGTCCCTAGTATAAGTTGAAAGGCTTTTTCAGCCATTAAACAAATGAGACTCAGTCATGGTTATTTCACTTGAAATTACTCTTCTGAGGAAGAATAATGAAATACACCATAAATCTTACAAAAATATTAAACCAAATTATTTTTTCTGGATATTTACCTTGCATATAAAATAAAAATGTAAGGACTTCCCTGGTGGCGCAGTGGTTAAGAATCGGCCTGACAATGCAGGGGACACGGGTTCAAGCCCTGGTCCGGGAAGATCCCACATGCCGCGGAGCAACAAAGCCCACAACTACTGAGCCTGCGCTCTAGAGCCCGCGAGCCACACCTACTGAAGCCCGCGCACCTAGAGCCTGTGCTCCACAACAGGAGAAGCCACCACAATGAGAAGCTCATACACTGCAATGAAGAGTAGCCCCCACTCACCACAGCTAAAGAAAGCCCACACGCAGCAATGAAGACCCAAAGCAGCCATACATACATACATACATACATACATACATACATAAATTTTAAAAATAAAATAAAATAAAAATGTAGGGACTTTCCTGGTGGTCCAGTGGGTAAGACTCCCAATGCAGGGGGCCCGGGTTCGATCCCTGGTTGGGGAACTAGATTCCACATGCATGCCACAACTAAGACTCTGCATGCGGCAACTAAGAAGTCTGAATGCCACAACTAAAATATCCCGCATGTCGCAAATAAAGATCCCGCATGCCGCAATGTAGATCCCACATGCCACAACTAAGACCCAGTGAAGCCAAAATACCTAACTAAATGATAAGTAAATATATTTTTTTAATTTTAAAAAAGTAAAATAAAATAAAAATGTAAAAAATAGTATCTCAAATTACTAATCAACAGTACTGACAGCTTTTCAAATAAGCAAGAAGGAAAGTCAGCAGAAGACCATAACACACACACACAGTAAGTCAAAGTAAAAACACAGAAGTCTAACAAACTGAAAATAACTCTCAGAGACAAAGGAAAGAACTAAGGCCCAACCTGTACACATACTTTTTGTCTGTATGCAGTTTTAGTGACTAGTTCCTTTTTTAGACTAAGCTAGTGCTAGTTAAGTTTACTGTCACATGTACCCCCAAATCTTAATAGAATGTAAAAATACTATTTTAAGAAAGAGTAAACTACTAATTGGCCATATATTTATAGAAATGCATCCATTTTCAGGTATATGATGACATACATACTTTCCATCTTCTCTCTTTTTTCCACAAAGGAGAACTTTATTTCCTTTATTTTAGGGGAAGGGCACAGTTTTTTTTTTTAAGCATCAAAATAAGATTCACTACAGGAGACAACTTCAGAGCCAAATTTTGAAAAGCGCCAGTGTAAGAAAGTAAACTGACGGCAACTTTCCTAAAGTACTCATCTCTTTCAAAACTGTAGTACCACTTTTTTTCTTCCAGTTTTATTGAGATATAATTGACAAACAGCACTGTATAAGTTTAAGGTGTACAGCATAACAATTTGACTTACATACATCATGAAATGATTATCACAGTAAGTTAGTGACTATCCATCACCTCATAAAGATACCAAATAAAAAGAAAAAATATATTTTTTCCATGTGATGAAAACTCTTTGGATTTACTCTCAACAACTTTTGTGTATTAACATATGGGAAATTAATGTATTAATTATATTAATCATGTTATACATTACATCCCTAGTACTTACTTATCTTATAACTGGAAGTTTATACTTTTTGACTACCTTCATCCAATTCCCCCTCCCTAACACCCTCCTTCCACCTCCACCTCCAGTAATAACAAATCTGATCTCTTTTTCCATAAGTTTGTTCATTTGTTTTTTACAGTACAATTGACCTACAACACTACGTTAGTTCCTGACACACAACATAGTGATTCAACAGTTCTATACACTACAAAAGGATCACCACAGTCTAGTTACCATCTTACGCAATACAAAGATATTATATTATTATTGGCTACATTCCCCACACTCTACATTTTATCCCCATAACTCATTTATTTTGTAACTGCAAGTTTGTAGTACCATTTTAAAAAGAAAAATTAGTTGGAAGAGAATACAAAATGGTAACAGAAGTACTTTATTCATGGTGGAATTACTGATGATCTTTATATTTTTTGTTGTATTTTTATGTATTTTCCAAATTCTCAACAATCAGAAAGAAATGTTACTTTTTAATTAAGAGTACATTTTACGTAATTTTAACCTTCATCGTGGTTCAACAGACATCCTTACTTAGGCTTAATCTTCACATAACTTTGAGAAGTGTTTATTTAGTTCAATTCAACAAATGTTTATCAAACACTGACTATGTGTAAAGCAGAGTGTCATAAAAAAAAGTGATATGCTATCAATTTACTTTCTTACATTGGCGCTTTTCAAAAAACTTGGCTCTGAAGTTGTCTCTTGCAGCGATAGTTCATGGAAGAAGCCACAGACCTCAGTGAATACATATGTGCTTAGAGTGTGTGTGTGTATGTGTGTGTGTATATGTGTGTATGTGTGAGGCACGTTTGAGTTGCAATAAAGTTTAATCCAGGCATTATGCCACAACCTTAGGGCTCAATTCAACAATGACGTGTAAACTGCTTCATTCGATATTTTCATTTCTTACCTATTGACATAATTTTCAAAGTACTCACCATCGCCCAGTCTGAATGTTATGCTTGGAGATCCTAGTCTCTGCACTAAGGCAAAAAAGAGAGGAGAAAATTTTCTCCTCTTTTCCTGCCTTAGTCAGTTGCAATAGAGGCTTATAAAACATTACTTGTTTTTCATATAAATAATCTCTCAAATAATTTAAGGCCAACTAATTTCCACGGATATGAAAAGAAAAGTGAAGTAACGCTGTTATCCATTTTAGATCATATTTTCTACTATATTAGTTATAAAGGTTCCACTCCAGAGGTATCTAAAGAGATAACTTTAATACAGCTCATCTTCACTGTAATATTTTAATAGTATATAAATTTTGGCAAAAAACAATGAGACTTTCAGGTAAATGCCTTTATAGTGAAGTTTTTAAAGTTTCCTCCTACATATTATGGACACTTTCTTTCTTTTTTTTTTTTAAACCACAACAGTGACTTACATGACCTCCAGTAAGTTAGTTGCCAGTGCTGGAGAAAATGAAAACTGGAAGTTCCTAAGCTGCTTAAACTCAAGAACTTCAATTAGATGAGCAAGTCCTAGAACTTCTATTGTGCCCCCCACCCCACACCCCTACCCCACCCAGGAACCACAGTATAACTGGGCCCTAGGTATTTTATTTAGCTAAGGCTTGATAAATAAAAAGGTCTTAATGGCCACAGCTGTCCAGATGTTTAAGAACACACTCCAATAAAAACTGAGAGACAATTTAGGAAGCAGCTTCCACAAATATTTATTCAGAGCTTATTAATGTCTTAAGCACGTCTACATTATGTACTATATATTATTAACATGCTTTATCTTAGATTGACACAACCACTCTCCCACACTGAATATAACCTGAAAAATCATTCCTCTCACTCACTTTTTTTTTTTTTCTTTTTTTGCGGTATGCGGGCCTCTCACTGTCGTGGCCTCTCCCGTTGCGGAGCACAGGCTCCGGATGCACAGGCTCAGCGGCCATGGCTCACGGGCCCAGCCGCTCTGCGGCATGTGGGATCCTCCCAGACCGGGGTACAAACCCACGTCCCCTGCATCGGCAGGCGGACTCTCAACCACTGCGCCACAAGGGAAGCCCTCACTCACTTTTTATACCAAGTCTTTTGATTTCAGCTCCCAAATAGCCTTTAAATTCCACCTCTTTCCCTTTCAACCTCACTGCCACATTTCAGGGCCTCCATATTTCTTATTTGGGATATTCCAACAGTCTAAGATGTCTTCATGATTGCAGAAAGGCCTTCGTCTAATCCATTCTCCACACTGTTTAATCAATTAACTCTCCTATTTAAAATCATTCCCATCACTTACTAAAAACAAATCTAAACGTTTTAGCAGGATTCACACACACACACACAGACACACACAGACACACAGACACACAGACACACACACACCAGGCCGCATTTTATATATATATAAAATGCAGCCTGGTTTAACATCTTTTATCTACTAAAGTCATTCTTGGTTCCCCAACTCATGCACTATGCTTCAGTCATACTGAGGTGTTCCCATAAAATGCTTTCTCATGTCTCTGCATGTGTTTTGCAAAGGCTGTTCACAGTATAACCATGCTACACACATACCTTCTTACCTATCACTTTCTTTGTCTAGCTTCATACTTGTCTTTAAAGACTCAGCTTAAGACACCATCTTCTCTGTGAAGTCAACTTTAACTGTTAATCTTGTAATCCTAGACTAGATATCCCTCCTTGATGCTCTCATAGGTACCTTTTCAAGTATTTAATCATAACATTAATCACTTGTTTATTACTTAGAATTCACTGAGACTCAGTTTGCTCATCTGTAGAGCAACTAACAATATCTACACTGAAGGACTATTACAAAGACAAGTGCAGGAAGTACCTGTTAAAGTTCCACTAAATGACAGATGTACTGTGACATTAATATTTTTCTTAAAGACAAATGCCTTAGCATTCATCTTCCTTACTCCAGCAGCTAATCCAGTACATGGCAAAAAATAAGTGGCTGTACATTTTTAAAATGAATTAAATCCATGTTTCAGTGAATTCCCTGACAGTCCAGTGGTTAGGACTTGGCACTTTCACTGCCAGAGCCCGGGGTCAATACCTGGTTCCACCCCCCCGAAAAAAAAAAATCCATGTTTCAGAAAGACGACTTCTGTAGCACTACAGATGATGCAATTAAGGAAGTCCTGCAACAGACATTTCAGAAAGAAGAGAATCGCTTTTATGATGTTTTCAAAACCGAATACACACCCCATAGAGACCTAGAGGATTGGCACCTCAATTGAGAATTACTACTGAAGAAAGACTCTCTTAATTTAGGGGGGAAAGGGTTAGATAGAGATCTAATCCCTTATCTATTGTTGGGAGAGAAAAAGTGGAAAGAAAGAACCACTGGAGAAATAAAACCAGAGAGGAGAGGGCTATAGTACTTAATCCAAGAGATAATATGGGCAGTAAACATGAAAGTTGCAAACAGAGGTGATATCTGAGATCCATTTCAGATGGTAATAACAGATGGTGAATAACCTGCTTATGAAGGCTTAAGGAGAAGGATCAAAGATGGCTGAAAATGTCTACTATGACAAAATAAGTTGTGATAAGAAGTCAAAAAGTAAGGCACACAAATTGACCCAGGTTTAGAAATTGGCTTGGTCAAAGGGGAGAGAGAATTGAAGATAATGGTAAGATGTAGTTGATATAACTAACCATGACACTCAGGCTAGATAAAGAGAATGTAAGGTGAAAATAGTCAGGAACTAAAAAGGAAAATACAGAATCTTTTTTGTTAAAGCAGTTCTGGGCAGGGAGTACGTTCAGAATTTGAAAAGAGGGTTGCTCAAGTGGAATGAACAAAATGGTAGTTATAATAGAGGAGTTTAAGGAAGTGTGATGACTGATACTGGAAATGTCATCCACATGGGAACTAAGAAGACAGCAGAAAAGAGAATATTTGTAAAACAGGTACCAAAGTTTTCAAAGAATGAAGGAGCCTAAAGGGGTGACACGTATCAGAACCCCAGAAGTTTCCCAACCACCTTTCCTAGTAAGATCTAGTGTTTGCCTTATTCGCTCAAAGAAGTTAACTAAAGCTTCTTTCTGCTTCCTCTAACCTATCACTGCCTTCCAGAAGTCCCTGTTTTTTTATATTTTTTTCAATAAATATGTGACAGTCTGTCATAACCAGAAGAGCACATTCCACATCGGGTGACTTTCACATATTGTAAAACAAAAATTACAGCAAAAAAAATAAATAAATCTGATTTTACACTGAACAATGCTCATTTAATAATCTTATACTAGAAGGTATGGATGAACAGTTATTCATTCTACAGGTTTTATTAACAGAATGACTTAAATGAAAACAAGAAAAAACTTCACGTGTGTATTTGATACAACTGTGAACACTTCTGTAAAAATAAATGTTCTCTAAGTGTTCTCTAAGAAACTTCAGCTATTCTTATTACCACCATACTATATCAATGGTTATTCTTATTACTATGTACAGCTTTAAAAGCAACAAAACAATTTCTTATTAAGGTGGTTAAATCCAACAAAGGAATAGAACTAAACCTTACAACCCTTAAAAGCTTAAGGGAATTATTATTATTTATGGCTGTTCATAATATTTTAGTACATTTTAAATGATCCAACTACAGTGTCTTTTCATAAGTACACTGGTATCACCATGCAATTCTAATCCATATGCTTAAACCTCTTTCACAGTTTACAGGAAGAAAGGAGTTTTGATTCACAAACAATGCCCTGTAGTCAAATACACTCATGAGGTATTAATTTACAACTTCATCTGTGATCAGTTAAACTGCATGTGAAATCTTAAACATCCTTAAAAAGCTCACCACAAATAGTTCAATAAGAGATTTTTTGGTAACATTACTATAACAAAAAACATGTAAGATTAAATTCTATTGTAAAATAAAACCGAATGACACTTGCTTTTAAGGATAAGTCACTAACAAGACAATCTTTTAAACTGTCACCTTTTGCATTTAAATATTAATTAAAAATGTAACATCAGGGACTTCCCTGGTGGCGCAGTGGTTAAGAATCCGCCTGCCAATGCAGGGGACACGGGTTCGATCCGTGGTCCGGGAAGGCCCCACATGCCGCGAAGCAACTAAGCCCGTGCACCACAACTACTGAGCCTGCGCTCTAGAGCCCATGTGCCACAACAACTGAAGCCCTCACGCTTAGAGCCTGTGCTCTGCAACAAGAGAAGCCTACTGCAATGAGAAGCCCACGCACTGCAATGAAGAGTAGCCCCCACTCGCCACAACTAGAGAAAGCCTGTGTGCAACAATGAAGACCCAATGCAGCCATAATTAATTAATTAATTATTTTTTTTTTTTAAAGAAAAAAATGTAACGTCAGTATCAAAAACATATGATCCCAAAGCTTTGGCAAGGCAAGTCACAAAAAAAAAAAAAAAAAGAAAAAAAGCAACCAATTTCATGTAGAAAATGTACATATTTCAAGAAATAAGATGTTTCTTTAATCAGTCCTAGGAGTCAGATTTATTAAAACGTCAGGTCAACCTGAGTCACACCACAACAAAAGAATAAAATTACCAGTTTTACCAAACAACTAAAATGTCAGAGCCACACAAGTTATGGGCAAAGACAATACGAATGAAAGAATACAATATAAATTCCTATTCCCAATTCAGCTTATTTGGCGGGCATGGGGTGGGGGTGGGGGCCCACGAACTTCTTAGAAACCTGCAGTTTTAAGCTTTAACATTTATGTAATTTGAACTTTAGAATGTTTATTTACTAAGGATTTTTTTAAACTAGCTACAAGTAATAGTTATTTTGATTATTTTTTAAGACAATTAGAGGAGTTATCATCTCACATAAAAAGCACCAGAACTAGAGCAGCTCCAGGATTAGTTTATTTATGACTCAACATCATCATCATTGACCTAGGCTGTTTCTATGTGTTCTCTGTGCCATCCTTAGTGTGAGGACTTTTGTCCTTTAATGGCCCAAGATAGTGGCAATAGTTACAGTTATCACTTTACCTAATGTCCAAAGATAAGGAGAGAGACGGTCCCTTCCTTATGTATTACATGAAAAAAAAGGAAAAAAAAAAGTGAAGAAAAACTTTCCCAATAAATTTCTTCAAGTGTCATTGGCCACTTGTTACTAAGTCAATCAAAAGGAATGAAATAACAATGATTAGCTTATGGGACTTCCCTGGGGGCGCAAGGGTTAAGAATCCCATTCCAATGCAGGGAACACGGGTTGATCCCTGGTCAGGGAACAGATCCCATATGCATTCCGCTACTAAGAGTTTGCATGCCACAACTAAGGGGCCCGCCTGCTGCAACTAAGACCCGGCACAACCAAAATAAATAATAAATTTTTTTAAATTAAAAAATAAAAATAATGATTGGCTTAGACTAATTCAGATTCAGCCCCTGAAGGTAAAGAAAAACCTAGCTTCCCATAAAGCACATGGGCATCTGATAAGTGATAAAAACTAAGTATCAAAGCAACTGTATAAAAAGTGAAGCATCAAATTAATACTATTTTCATACACTGCATATAATATACAAGAATCATTATTTCCTTTACATACTTCAAATGAATATTATATATAACAATATGGAAAACCCTCTTTGTAACTCTTAAAATCTCAATTCTGATTAATTGAATATCTCACTAGAAAACTATAATGCAAAAAAAAAAAAAAAAAAAAAAAAAAAAGGTGCTAAAGCACCTAGGGGCAGGACAGGTATAAAGACCCAGATGTAGAGAATGGACTTGAGGACATCAGGAGGGGAAAGGGTAAGCTGGGACACAGTGAGAGAGTGGCATGGACATATATATACTACCAAATGTAAAACAGACAGCTAGTGGGAAGCAGCTGCATAGTACAGGGAGATCAGCTCGGTGCTTTGTGACCACTAGAGGGGTTGGATAGGGAGGATGGGAGGGAGATGCAAGAGGGAGGAGATATGGGGATATCTGTCTATGTATAGCTGATTCACTTTGTTATAAAGCAGAAAGTAACACACCATTGTAAAGCAATTATACTCCAATAAAGATGTTAAAAAAACAAACTATAATGCAATAATTTTCCATCTAAATTAAGAGAGACAAAATAAGATAAAAGCAATAATGCGTCATACTTTCAGGAAATAAAAAAGGAATTGAATACTTGCATAAACTTCTGATTCCTCCTGAACCCCACTAAAACTATTCTCAAGGACAAAAATTACAGAAAAGGAAACAATGGTGACAAAAATTTGGACACTAGAAAACACAGTGGGGGGTAGTGATTCACTTAACAGACCCAAGGAAGTTAAATCAAACAACAGTGGAAAAAGGCAGAAGGAAACTAGGAGTAATCAAATTTACACTGCCATACTCCCAAAAGGCACCACACTAGGTAGCACTGGAAATTTCTAGGAGTGGGAGTGAAGGTAGGGGCATAAAGGTTTGCTTAAGACCCCTCCCTGTACTCTGCACATCAGGGAACATGCTCCTCTTTCTCAGCCATGCAGAAGACTAGAGGCCCATTTTCTAAAACAGACAGGAGGGTGATGGAAACATATTGAAAACACAAGGATTAACCAAAAGTTGATACACTAAACTTTCAGACCTCCAATTTTCTTCTTCTTGGCTCCGGAAGGCAGGAAGTTGGAAAAGGAACCTTCCTATAATCGACCTAGTCTAAGACATGATCTAATGACATCAACATGGAATTCTGCTACAAAACAGCACAGCAGATCATTTAACAGTGACCAACTCCTATCCATGCACAGTTATTGTCTTTCAATTTCCCACTCTTAAAAATAAAGAGGTGAATATTGCAAGACATCTGAAACTCTCCACTGTGAAAGACAAAAGCCAAAACAAACAAAAAATTTAAATAACAACTTGGAGGAAAGAGAGACCTACATTAGAAAAAAACCTTGATAAGTAACCTATCTTATCATTAAAATCCTCAGAGATAAGATATTGCATCAATGAGACAAGAACAGATGCTACTAAAAAAAAAGTATCAGAATAAATAAGAACACTTTGAAATAAAAAATATGACAGTAAAAATCAAAATTTCTCAAAAAGTAAACAAAATTAGAAGAGAAAATTTAGAGGACCAATCCAAGATGTCCAATATCCAAATAACTGGAGTCCCTAACCAAAAAGAGAATAGAGAAAATAGGAATAAATCATATAAATGATTCAAGAACATTTCTCAGAACTCCAGGACACGATCCATATCGAAAGAATCCACCACCAATGTGTCCAGCAAAATGGATGAAAAGAGACTCATACAAAGACATTATCAGGACACAGAGCCTAAAGGCTTTCTGCAGAAAAAAAAAAAACAAGTGTTTTGAACAAAGGATAAAGAATCGGAATGGCATCGGATTTCATCACAGCAACACTGAAAGCTAGAAGATAATGGAGCACTGCCTTGAAAACACAAAGGCAATTTTGGCAAAAAATACACTACTGAGATTTAGAATAGCTTTGCACCAAAAATGTTCGCTTCGAGTAAGCTGGTTTTACAATAGCCAGTACTCCAAGAAAGGAGTAAGAGCACTCAAATCTCGGCAACTCTAAATATTTCAATTCTATACAGAGAACAAGAAAAATGGACCTGTGGTTTAATGTAGGATGCCCCCAGTCTATTAGAAACTTCTGACTAGAACTTTTAATGTTCATGGAACACTCTGTTCCTCCTACTGGAAATCATGCAACATCAAGGATAATGAAAACAGCACCTTATTTTCAGAAAAAGTAGGAGACAAATACTACTGCAAATTAATAAGAAAAAGATGGAGTAATCAATGATGGTATGGAACAACTAAAAGTACACACTGTAAGCTGTCAAAAGCAACTGCCATGCAGTAGGAAGGAAAGCACAAAGGGTGGCAAGGCAGTTCACTGGTGGAAATTCCCTGAAACGAGTTTGTGAAAATATACTTTTTGAAGGTGGGAGGGGTACCATGAAATGCATAACATACCACTAATTTACTAAGTTAGAAATAAAACAAGACAGTCTATTATCACCATTTACCATCACACTAGAATACTAGCCAACACCATTAAACAAAATGAAGGAAATTAGAGGTATAAATGTCGGGATATGTTGGAATATGTTGTTGCATAGTTTAAAATAATTGCATAGCTAAAAAAAATTCAAAAAGAATTAACAGAAAACTTACGAATAAGAGAATGTGGTGGGATTTCCCTGGTGGTCCAGTGGTAAAGAATCCACCTTCCAGTGCAGGGGATACGGGTTTGATCCCTGGTCGGGGAGCTAGGATCCCACATTCCACGGGGCAACTAAGCCCACGCACCACAACTACTGAGCCTGTGCTCTACAGCCCATGAGCCACAACTATTGAAGGCCTTGCACCACAACTACTGAAGCCCGTGCACCTACAGCCCATGCTGTGCAACAAGAGAAGCCACCGCAATGAGAAGCCAGCACACCGCAACGAAGAGTAGCCCCCGCTTGCCGCCAACTAAAAAGAAAGGCCATGAATACCCAATGCAGCCAAAAATAAAGAAATTTATTTAAAAAAGCATAAGGACATCTAACGTTCTAATGTAAAAAGAGGAAAAGGATATACTGGCCAAATGTTAATGAAAAGAAATGTTTAACTGTAACTATTATCAGATAAACTTTACAATAAAGATATCAATTAGGATAGAAAGGGTCACTACATAATGATTTTTTAAAAGCTCAGTTTACAAGGAAGAATAGTAATTCTAAAAGTATACGGCACCCAATAAAATGGTCAACTATATTAAACAAAAATAAAAGAATCTGAAAAAGAAATTTGCAAATCTAGCATCACAGTAGATTTCTACACACCTCTTTCCATTATTGATCAGTCAAGCATATAAACAAATACACACACACACACACACACACACACACACATGCGAGAAATAATAAGACCACGGGCTTCCCTGGTGGCGCAGTGGTTGAGAGTCCACCTGCCGATGCAGGGGACGCAGGTTCGTGCCCCAGTCCGGGAGGATCCCACGTGCCGCAGAGCGGCTGGGCCCATGAGCCATGGCCGCTGAGCCTGTGCGTCTGGAGCCTGTGCTCCGTAATGGGAGAGGCCACAACAGTGAGAGGCCTGCGTATCGCAAAAAAAAAAAAAAAAAAGAAAGAAATAAGACTATGAGTGGATCATATAATGATATATGGAATTTTTCATCTAACAATTAGAGAATGTATATCCTTATCAAGTATACATAAAACATTACAAAAGTAATTGTATACTGGGACGTAAGACAAATTACAAAAATTTCTAAGAGCAAATATCCCATGTAACTTGTTCTGTAACTACAATTTGGAATTAAATTAAAAAACAAATAGATAACTTCTTTAAAGCTCATTTTTCAAATTTTAAAAGATTCCCAATTAAAGAGTCAAAAAGAAATTGCTAAGGGAAATTTAAAATGCTTAGAAATGAATGATAATTAGAACACTATCTCTCAAAATGTAGATGATACCACGCTAAAGGTGTACTGAGAACGTATAGCCTGAATTGCAAATCTTAGAAAAGGAAAAAAAATAAATCTGTAAATGAATAAGCCAAGTGTTCACTGATATTAGAAAAGGAACAATAGATAAGCCAAAGAAAGTAAAAAGAAGGAAATAAGAGCACAAATCAAGGAAACAGAAAGCAAAGGTACAACAGAGATCAATTTAGAAAACACACACATGTATAACTACA
This sequence comes from Hyperoodon ampullatus, assembly GCF_949752795.1. NCBI lineage: Eukaryota > Metazoa > Chordata > Mammalia > Artiodactyla > Ziphiidae > Hyperoodon > Hyperoodon ampullatus. The sequence goes on along the minus strand of NC_136914.1, from coordinate 63,267,132 downwards.
GAAACAACAGAGATTCAACAGATACAAGTTTGTGGTCAACAGCAAGCAAGCAAATGGGACCTCAGTCCTACAACTCCAAGTAACTGAATTCAGCAAACAACTTGAATGAGCATGGAAGCATTCACCCCTAGACACTTCAGAAAGGAATGTTGTCCTGCCAACATTTTGATTTCAGTCTAAAAAACCTGAAGCAGAGAACCAGTTCAGTGAGATACACTGTACCTACTTCTGACTTATAGAGCTATGAAATAATAAATGGGTGTTGTTTTAAGCTGCTAAATTAGTGGCAATTTGTATAGCAGCAATGGAAAACTAATATAGCTTCCTTGCTTGACAGTTAATTGCTGCTCCCTAGGGTTTATGTTCCGGGATCCCATCTTCTCCCTTGCTACTAGAGAGTCCAGTTTTGTAAAGGCATCTTCTACCACCAGCCTCCATCTACAGTAAACAGCCACTTGAGGCTTCTCTATGATGCTGGTGCCCCCTCATTATTGCATTTCCTTGTGCATTATTGATAAACAGAGTGTTTTTCCAGTCTCATAAAGTAGGTCCATTCTAGCATGCTCACTTCTCTGAGCCTGTTGATCCCTTGCCCCACTGTCTGCCATGCAGCTCTCACACATCTACTTCAATTAACATGGGCCATCACTTTTCCCAAGCTTCCAAGAGCCACTACAGCAGCATATTAGAACCAGCTCCAATGGCTTTTGCCAGGGTGCTTATATTGCTACGTCACTGGAGAATGCTCCCCTCTCAAGAGAGCTCTGGCTTACATGTTAACCAAAATCAGAGGTTCACAATATTTAGTTTGACACTGAATCCAAAAAAATCAAAAGGCTTTCCTCCTTAATTCCTTGATAAAAAAAGACCTCTAGTTTTCAATCTAGCTTTAAGAATAGCATGAAAGCTGTAGACCCTCTCAGAATGATACACACACACACACACACACAAATTTCCATAAATTTTATTGAAGATTCAAGGACAACATGACGCCCATACACCTCCCTGTTGCAACCAGGATTCTCTAAAATCAGACACTGAAAATAGTCTGGGGTACAAGATGTTTACTAGGGATCATTCCTGTGAAAGCAAGGGGGTGGTGGGGAGGGGGAGAAGCAGGATTGCAGAGAGATAGAGAAGTCAAATTACAATACAGACCTCACAAAGCCGCAGGAAACCTGACAGGGATCTCTGGAGGTAATTATTTGTCAGAGTTGTCTCAGGTATGAACAAAAGGGTTGGGCCTTTATACCTCTGCCTTGCTCACTTGCATGATGAGAGGTGCCCTGGGAAAGGCAGGACCTTAGGCAAGGAGGCTGTCTCTACCAGAAGCTAACCTTGAAGGAGCTGACAGCTGAAGCCTTTCTGATTACCTTCTTCTGAATATCTGGGCTTTAATTCTTCCTTGAAGAAGGATCTGGGCTGCACAGCTCCATGTCTACCATGCTTCCACTTAGGAACCCATTTCATCCATTCTGAAAATCCTCTCCTTCTTCCACTTTACTCCCTTCTCCTCTTTTCTACTTCTGATTATACTCCTGTGCTTGCTTAAGGCAAAAGCCCAAGCAGAGAAGCTCTGCACTGTAAAGACCTCACAAGAGGTACACCACAGACTGTTGGCAAACTGGAGTTGCATATGGGTAGAAGGAGCAACAGGAGGCCCTACTGACCTAAGTTTATTTGTAAATTGTCAGCTAAGCCTGTAAATGAAATAAGTAATTACATAAGAATAGTTGACAAAATGATCTAACAGCAAACTTCTGAAAGTAGAAAACTTTTCCACTAAACCCAACTAGAATTAAACACAGGATGGCTTATAATTTATCCATCACAACAAGGAACAGTAAAATATCGCTATTTGGAGGCTATAAAATTAAGCATTTATAATACTATCTTTTAATTATAATGAGAATTAGAAAATAAGGCATTTTTAAATGATTTCATCTTATAATACTTAAATATAACCTTCCTTCTTACAACAATATTTAAGGTCCTACTGTGTGCCAGCCACTCCTAGAAGCAGAATATATATAGAAGTCAATTGGCAGAGCTCCTACCTTCAAGGAGCTTATACTCGAGACACATAATAAACAAGGAAACAAAGTCACTTCAGATATCCGTAAGTGCTATGAGAAGTGTCATTTAAACTGAGAACTGAAGGAAGCCCAAAAAAACCAAAAGGAAGAGTATTCCAGGAAAAGGAAACATATGCAAAGGTCCCAATGTAGGAATCAGTAGCTGTTCAAGAAACAAAACAAAGATCAGCATCATTGAAGCATTGTGAGCAAGAGTGCTCTTAAGTGAGGTAAGAGTTATATACTCAAAGTGTCTCTGTCAGGATCAACCATTCTTCCTCCTACTTAATCTGTTGTTGATTGTTAAACAATTATGTAAATACTTGAGACTGAAAGCTGATAAGCCAGCACTTTCAGATCTTGCCAGATCTCACATCTCTTGCAAGGAAAATTAATTTTACATGTAACGTTAAGTAATGTAAAATATATTAGCGACACTTCCCTTTTATGCAAATATCTACATGAATTTTGACTGAGTTAAAGACAGTAAACAAATCATCTACTCTTCATAACATAAGTATATTCTGCATAATTAAGGTTTCCCTACATGTTAAATCTCCGCAAATAATTTAGTATCAATGGATTTACAGTATAGTTGAGTTCTACTCAGGAAAAGCAAGTATTTATTTGCTGGACATAACAAAGGGAAGTTTAAGCTAATATGACAGTGCCAAGTAGCTTTGTCATACCAAGTAATTAGTTTTGATAAACACTATTAAGAAAGAAAAACAAACGATATACTTAAAAGAAAATTGCCTTAAAACATACCTGATAAAAGTGTAAAACAGAAATACTTTTAATCTCTAAGCATGAAAACATAAATGTTAAATTGTTTAACCAGTAGTGTTAAGAGCTAAAAATTTCAACATTAGAAATGACAATTACTGCAAGATATTAACCAAGGTCTGTTTTGTCTCCATGCCTCAGCTGAACAACTGCCAGTTTGGAGGTATCAAAATGCCCCACAACTTGATATTGGCGTGAATCTATGTTATACTAAGAAAAGATCTCAATACAGAAGCCCGTATATGTTAAGTAGGTTAAATCCCATTTGTTTCTTAATCAAACATGTCCAGCTCCTATATAGAGCCCTGTCAAACAGAAGAATACATTGTTATCCTCTATTCCTAACTTGCTGGTACATGTACTCTAATTTGGCCTCTTTCTCCAAAATATTCCAGTTTTGTTCACAGTGAAAATTGGTCATGACATAATTTCTCTCTTCTTGATGATTTCTGCACAAGTGTCATATGAAACTTTTTAGCAGCTATGGTATCCACAATTGCTGCCTCGCCACTTACTTGGGTATCACATAAATTTAAAGGGCCTTAACCCTAAAGGACTATCCCTGGCTGTGACAAATCTGATTAGCAGCACTCACAAACTGTGTTGGACTTTAAATTCTCAAACTCTTAGTCTTTTAACATAAAATCAATAGACATCTAATATTAACTCCCAAACTTTACTGTAAATTAAAAAGAATTTCTACCAATGCCTCATAGTGATTATTTTAAATTGTGTAGGCTAGCAGTTCTCACAAGTGTGGTCCATGGACCACACGAGTCCCTACAATGCTTTCAGAGAATCCACAGGTTAAAATTATTTTCCTTTTATAACTTATTCTTGCATGATTATATAGCAAAGTTTTGCAGAGGCTACATACGTGATGACATCACTCGGGTGGCTAATGGAATGAATGATTATGTATTTGTGTTCCGTTTTGTTTTGAGAAGTTTTTAAAGTAATATAGCTAGGATGTTAATATGTGCATTTTCAAAGATTAACTAATAAATTTGTTCTTGCTACTTCTATAATGTGCTCTTACTAGCTATACCTGCTATAATCTCGGTGTGAGGCCATTATTTCATCCGTATACGTCAATCAAAACAATATATTGCAAGAGACTGAATGTAGAAGATGAGAATCCACCTGCTTCTATTATGACGTATTATTATGTCAGACATTAAAAAGATTAGCAAAAATGTAAAACAAAAAAAAGTAAAAACAATACCAATCTTTTTATATTATTTTCTGTTTGGAAAATATAATCATTTTTCACAAAAATATGTTACTTATGTTAACATATAATGGGTTTATTACAGCTATCTTTAAATGTATTAATAAGTAATTTAAATGTCTTCATGATAGTTTCTGATATGGTAAATATCAAGAGATATAACCAAGAAGCAAGAGCTCTCTGGGGCACAGGCACACTACTTTTCACATATTTAATCACTGGCTTTGTCTTCAAAATAATTCCTGTTGTTGCACAAACTAATTGTTCACCACCTTCCTTTTTCTTTTTTAATTTGTTTATTTTATTTATTTATTTTTGCCTGCATTGGGTCTTCGTTGCTGTACGCAGGCTTTCTCTAGTTGAGGACAGCGGGGGGTACTCTTCATTGCAGAGTGCGGGCTTCTCATTGTGGTGGCTTCACTTGTTGCAGAGCACGGGCTCTAGGTGTGCAGGATTCAGTAGTTGTGGCATGTGGGCTCAGTAGTTGGGGCTCACGGACTCTAGAGCGCAGGCTCAGTGGTTGTGGCACACGGGCTCAGTAGTTGTGGTGCACAGGCTTAGTTGCTCTGCAGCATGTGGGATCTTCCCAGACCAGGGCTCGAACTCGTGTCCCCTGCATTGGCAGGCAGATTCTTAACCACTGAGCCACCAAGGAAGCCCTCACCATTTTCAATTAAAAAAATTTTCTCTACTTATAATTACCATCAGATTGATACCTCCCTCCTTATTAGCACTTCATATTTTTACTGCTTTTATATATACTTAATACAGTGTTTTAAAAAATAAACTGCAATTAAGACACAAACAAATAATAAACACAATAACCAACAATAAAATGATGGGCCATATCAGTTTACAACATCCTTTGATCTGATGTGGCTTTATTTTTGGTTACAAAATTTTACATAGTGAAATATTTTTATATTTGACATTGATATGTCACTTCTGAATAAAAGATTTCAGTATAACACAGTTTATTGCTAACCACATTTACCATTGTTATACTATAAAGAAAATAATTAGTTCTATGACATCACTATCAAGAGTTTTATGTGTATTGCTAGTTATTAGAAATGTAGGTTACCAAATATCTAATGTTCAAATATTTCAAAAACCATTACAGAGGTTCTTTTCTTGAGACTACACACCAGTTAACCTAAATGGATTATAAAAGCCATACAGTTGGTGAAAAAATGTTATGATAAATATAAGCAATATTTTCTAATAGAGATTAATGGTAGTTGAAAATTAGTGTTACATTTAAAATACATTTCTGAATACTGCACACAGCAATGAAGCACTTTAATTAAAAAGACAAGTTTAGGGCTTCCCTGGTGGCGCAGTGGTTGGGAGTCTGCCTGCCGATGCAGGGGACGCGGGTTCGTGCCCCACTCCGGGAGGATCCCACGTGCCGCGGAGCGGCTGGGCCCGTGAGCCATGGCCGCTGAGCCTGCGGCATCTGGAGCCTGTGCTCCGCAACGGGAGAGGCCACAGCAGTGAGAGGCCCGCGTACCACAAAAAAAAAAAAAAAAAAAAAGACAAGTTTAAACCATAACCATTCATCTTTCTCTCTCGCTGCCAACTTCCTTCTATTCTTCAAACACATGAAACGGTTTATGTTATTTCCCCAAACAATGAAGACATTTATCATAATTTCACTATATTTATTGCTGTCTTTAAAGATAATTAATATTTCCCAACATAGATTAATCACAAAAATCTTCATGAGCTAAATCTGCACATTCAACACAAATATAAAAATACAGGTAAGTAGGGGCTTCCCTGGTGGCTCAGTGTTAAGAATCCGCCTGCCAATGCAGGGGACACGGGTTCGAGACCCAGTCCAGGAAGATCCCACATGCCGCAGAGCAACTAAGCCTGTGTGCCACACGCGCCACAACTACTGAGCCTGCGCTCTAGAGCCCGTGAGCCACAACTACTGAGCCCACATGCCACAACTACTGAAGCCTGCACGCCTAGAGCCCATCTCTGCAACAAAAGAAGCCACCACAACGAGAAGCCCGCACACCGCAACAAAGAGTAGCCCCCGCTCACGGCAACTAGAGAAAGCCTGCACGCAGCAACAAAGACCCAACGCAGCCAAAAATAAATAAATAAATTTATATATATATTAAAAATACAGGTAAGTCATGAATAGGATGGTATCTATTAACTATCATTTTAATCACTGAAAGTGGTAATCAATAAATTACATTAAGAATTCAGAAATTTATCATTAAAAGTTACTACATTTATAATATTTACTGATTATAGACTAATATGAGACACACATTAAGTGCTGATTAAACCCAAAAGTGTCTGGCTAATAGCCATGCTTAGAGGCAAACAAACATTTCTGGAATATCTAATATATTCCAGGCACTCGGCTAGGTATTTCACAAATATTATCTTATTTCATCAGCACAATAACTATAGCAATCCCCACCCCAAAGGCGTCATATCCCCACTTTTGTCAATGAGGAAATAGATTCTGAGAAGTTGCACAACTAATAAATAGCAGAAATGGGATTAAAGTAAAAACAAACTCTAGCAAAATAAAATCAAAGGAATAAAAACAGTTTTAAGGACAACCTTCTTAACAAAATGACTGTCATTTTACAACCATTCTTTATTCCCATAACAAGGTTCAAATTTGCTTTTGAGAAACCATCCCTCCAACACTCTTTTTTTTTTTTTACATCTTTATTGGAGTATAATTTCTTAACAATGGTGTGTTAGTTTCTGCTTTATAACAAACTTAATCAGTTATACACATACATATGTTCCCATATCCCCTCCCTCTTGCGTCTCCCTCCCTCCCTATCCCACCCCTCCAGGCAGCCACAAAGCACCGAGCTGATCTCCCTGTGCTATGCGGCTGCTTCCCACTAGCTATCTACCTTACGTTTGGTAGTGTATATATGTCCATGCCTCTCTTTCGCTTTGTCACAGCTTACCCTTCCCCCTCCCCAAATCCTCAAGTCCATTCTCTAGTAGGTCTGGGTCTTTATTCCTGTCTTACCCCTATGTTCTTCATGACATTTTTTTTCCTTAAATTCCATATATATGTGTCAGCATACAGTATTTGTCTTTCTCTTTCTGACTTACTTCACTCTGTATGACAGACTCTAGGTCCATCCACCTCATTACAAATAGCTCAATTTTGTTTCTTTTTATGGCTGAGTAATATTCCATTGTATATATGTGCCACATCTTTTTTATCCATTCATCCGATGATGGACACTTAGGTTGTTTCAATCTCCGGGCTATTGTAAATAGGGCTGCTATGAACATTTTGGTACATGACTCTTTTTGTATTATGGTTTTCTCAGGGTATATGCCTCCAACAGTCTTAATTCCTAAATTTCCAAGAGTGCTAATTCTATCTCCAATCACAGGAGCAGATATGTAGCCCAAGCCAAGCCAAACAGACTTAACATGATCTAATGCTACAACTTTTCTTGGAGCCATTAGATGCAAAAACATGAGAAGGATATACACCTATAGCTGCTGAGAGCTACCCTACCTCCAGGAGATGAGAGCCTATTTGCAAAAGGAGCCAATACCAAGGGAAACACAGCTAACAGTTGAAGAGGGTCCAAAAATGTTATTTAAACCACTGGATCAAGCTTCACCTGAAATCAGCAATGCCATGATCTTTTAAATTACATGACCCAATAAATTTCCATTTGCTTAAGCCAGTCTGAATTGGGGGTTTCTGTCACTTGTTCAATGCATGTTTCAGTAAAAACTTAGTGGTGTAAATCATCCACAGAAATCAAATAATGCATTTAATTATTCTCAATCTGGAATCTTAAAAGAAATTAACAGGAATCAGCAAACTATTTTCAGTATTTCAAAAAGTTTAATGGAGTTGTACACCAATCCGAGATAAAGTCACTAAACCTTATTAAAACACCAAATTCCTTCTGACTTTATCATCTCAACATGAAAACCTGCTGTTTTACCATGAATTCTAAGTAGAAATACATTTTTATATATAATCTTTCATTTAAAATTAGAAACAAATGATTATCCACCAAATAAACTATTTAAAAAGTAACAAACTGCTTTAAAACAAAATTTTTCAAAATGATCACTGGAGGAGAAAATATCAAGAACTATCATATTACTTTGAAATATACTTAATAAAACAATTCACACTTTAATATACAAGCAATTCCTGACTAACCTTTTAATTTGTGACTGCCTTTCTATCTTTCTACCTATTCAGCCTCCAGAGAGATCAAATAAGCAGTCTAGACTAATGGCACCACCTAGTGTCCTGCACTGGCCACTATCTGAGACTCACTGTCTTCTACTCCCCTTTGCACCTAAAGCAAAGGCTAGTCTCCTAATGTTGTTCTGTATTTAATAACTATTCCAAAGTCTATTGCTTTATTATTCATATGTACATACATGTTATCCTAAGTCTCCCCTCATCCTTCTCTCAATAATTGTCCAGTTACTTTAGGAACAACTGTTTAAGAATGCCCATTACCTTTGCCAGGCACTTGGTGTTTAATGTAGGTCATCATCACAAGTACTCAAATCATTGGACAGACAGTAAGACTCCAAAACCCATTTGCTTAATTACTACTCATAAGACCCATGTTGCTTTTTGTTAATTCTCCTTTTCATACTATGACCAAACCACAAACTCAATTTATAGAACTGGTAACAAGTGATTCATCTGTGTATCAGAAGAAAACAAAAGGCATTAAAAGTGATAATTAGATTTTAAAAAATTTAATCTACCACTTTAAAGTGTCTAGAAGTTCTGACTTTCAAAATGTTATCCTTTTTTTCCCCAATCCTCAAAAATTAAGCCAAGCTTTCCTCAAATACCATCACAAGTTTTTGTTCACTTCTGTTGGTTATACTAATATCATTTTCTAATATTTTGTATTATGAATTACAATCCTCCATCTTAACATCAGTTAAATCAACTCTGGGATCTGGAGGACTTAGACTTAACCACTATTGTTCTTTTAAGAAAATTAAAATGAAATACTGGTATAGAGATAAGTGGACAAATGAAACAGATTAAAACCAAGAAACAGACTCACACATATTTATAAACTCAATATATGACAGTGGACTGTTCAAAAAATTATGCCAGAATAAATGGTTATACATATACAAAGAAATTCAGTCTCAAACTCTACCTTACACCATACACGAAAATTATATTCAAGTGGATGAAAGATCAAACTCTGTAGAGCATATATAGGAAATTCTTTGACCTGGAAGCAGGAAGGAATTTCTTAAACAAAGCATAAGAACATAAAGCATAAAAGAAAAAGACTGGTAAATTTAGTTACATCAAATTATAAAACTTACATGAAACAAAAGATACCACAAAGACAAGTCACACACAGGGCACAGATAGATATATGTAACAAATACAATCAAAGAATGAGTATCCATAAAATACAAAAATATATAAATTAGTAATTTTAAATATTACAGCAGAAAAAAGAAAGTGAGCAAAGGACACTAAGAGGTAATCACAAAACAGGAAACTTTAGGCAAATATACATGTAGGAAAATATGCTCAACCTCACCAGACATTTTTAAAGTGCATGTGAAAACCACAATGAGACACATTTCACACCTATCAAAATAAAAATAAATTAAAATTTCTATTGACAGCAATTCTTCGCACGACAGTTGAGAAAGGAAATGCTCAGATGCTGTTGGCAAGAACAATTCAGCAATATGTAGTAAAGTGCAAGATGTGCACAACCAACAGTTTTACACACAGGTATAAATAAATCTGTGACAGCACTGTCCTACAGAGCTTTCTGGAAAAATGGAAATATTCTGTATCTACAATACCCAGTACATTAGCTGCTAGCTACCTATGGCTTCTGAGCACTTGTAATGTGTCTAGTGCAACTGAGGAACTTAATTAATTTTATTAACTTTTAATTAATTTAAATTTAAATATCCACATGTGACTAGTAGCTACTGTAGTGGACAGTACAGTCCTAGAGAATCCTTCACATACGCATACATAGGTAAATATAAGAACCTTAAATGCAGCGAAGTTTCTAAAACTGAAAAACTTTTAAAGTCCTCAACCAGAGTATAAACTGTGACACATTCATACAGTACCATATAGAAAATAAATTATATTTTATAACATATATATTCATAAAATATATTATACAACATACAAATAATATTTTAACATATATATATCTCAAAATATAATACTGCACAAAAAAAAACATGAAGGACAGACACAGTAAAATAGCATTTACATAATGTTTTAGAACCTTCAAATCAACGCCTGATATTGTTTATGGATACATATATATTCACTTTAAGCATTATGAAATGTATTACAACAAAAAACATGTAAAACAGCTAAAAATACCAGTGACCTGGGATAAGAGGGAGAATGGGATTGCAGACTGGTATATACAAAGTCCTAACTGTATCTGTATCTGTTTTGTTCCCCCTCGCTGCCACACTCAAACTGTCAACAAACATAGCACAGTGTTACGATACTGGGTACATGGGTGCATGTTTCAGTATTGTTAAATTCTTCTATACACTAAAAATATTTCATAAGGAAAATCTAAAAACAAGAAAATCCATGCTACAAACTGTAGAACACAACCACATGACAGTCTGAGAGTTCCTGTTTAATTTCTTCCCATCTCATTCAACTTACTAACATTCATCACTAAACACAATGAAATCAAATTTGTCAAGGCCTAAAACACCCAACTGTATTTTCACGATGAAGCGTAGCCTGTTACTAAAAATGTTCTCTATGTCCTAGCTAAAGCACTAAAAAGGCAAGGTTTCTCTTTTTCTTATGACTTTTTGACTTCTTATTCAATTCCCTGTGTAGTATTTGTAGAAATCAAGTATTTCAGCATGAAAACAAAACAAAACAAAAAACTTTGCTACATAAGAATTACCCTTGGAATAATTCATAGATTCATAAACCAGGCCATTTAGCCATTAGGTCAACTATAAGCTATGTTTTGAATAACACTTAATCTACTTTGTTGAATGCCTTATTAAATGTTTTATGTTTTGCAACAATTGAGAAACTCATAAGGATCACATATTAGATCTTTCTACCAAGACACTCTGCTCTCTCCTAGCTTTAAAAATCAAAACCTAAGAAATGTATTTATGAAAATACAAACAAGCAAATATGACATTCCACTTTAAAGCAAGTCTGTGTCTGATTCAAGTTTTCCTGAATTATTCAATCCTTCTATTGTCAAGAAGCACAAACTACATGTTTTATCAATTAGACTCCTACCAATCCCTAGGACTGTATGTTCCATGAGATCAAGTATAGTGTTACTGTAAGTGACTGAATGAATAAATGAATAATCAATGAATGAAACTATCTATGATCAGTATCAAATGTGTTCCATGTTGGTTTGTTATGCTTCATGACTTGGTAGGACAAAATAATATGAAAAACTGAAAATAAACATGTTTGAAAAAGTAATTCTACATGTTGGAGCTTCACACCAGAATATGAGTAGGAGAACCTCAAAACTTCTCCCTCTCACTGCCTTCTGCCCCCCAACCCTCCACCTCTCAGAGGAAGCACTGATAAACAGGGTGAAAGCCCAATCCTGATTTTAAGGTTAAAATCTCGTGTTTTACAGCCACGTCTTCTGTCAGTGCTCCATTTTGCTGGTACATTTAAACTTGGGAACAATCCCTCTGTCTGAAAAATGACAAAGCCAGGAGAAAGGCTTGGAATGGATGGTTTAGGCCAGCAACTCTCACCCTAAGGGAAAAGAGATGTTTTCCTTGCCCCATTAACACTTAAATAGATTCTCTCATGATGTTTCTCCCTATTAGAATGCTAATACCAATAACAGGTTATAAATACAGAAGAAAATGGCCCAAAAGGTCTGCCTGCAGACTGAGTACAGTTGGCAAAATATATAATTATAAATGGCCAATAAAACAAAAATGTTCTCAACTTCAGCAACAATCAGGGGAAAGAAAGCTTATTAGAACTGATAAATGTCATATTTTCACCTGTCACATTGGCAGCATGTGTAAATAAACACCATTATACTCTATCATAAGTGATACAACTTTTATGAAAGACAATCTGGCATCTCTCAAGAGTTAGAACGTGTATCCTTTTAAGTTATATCTTATTTAAAAACTGACACAATTGTGTAAAAATACATGCAAGAAGATAATAAATGTACTTTTGGTAATGAAAAACTAAAAAAACCCAAAGTGTTCATTAATAGAAAACTGGTTAATAAAGATAATTTACAGTTCTACAGAGAAAATGGTAGAGAGAAAATTACGAAAAATGTTTAACAAAAATGGCAGGAAGGAGACCTCCCTGGTGGTCCAGTGGTTAAGAATGTGCCTTTCAATACAGGGGGTGTGGGTTCAATCCCTGGGTGGGTAACTAAAATCCCACATGCTGATGAAGCAAGGCCTTCAAATTTTTGAGGAAAAATTGCTTTCAACCTACAATTCCATACCTAGTTGAAATACCAATCTAATGTGGAGAAAGAATGAAGACATTTAAGACTTCCAAGTCCTCAAAAAAATTTTTTTCCACACATTCTTTCTTTAGGAATCTTCAAAAGATATGCTTCAGTAAAATGAGGGAATAAACTAATAAGAGAGAAAACAACCAAAAAAGCAAATTATCCAACAAAAGAAAGTCAGAGGATCAGGATCAGGGCTGTGGAAATTGGGGAAAAAAGACTGAAGCAAAACATTAGGTTGAGGGAGAGAAAGCTCTAGGGGAAAAAAAACCCTGAGCTTTTAGAACTACACTTAAACACAAAAAATTGAGCAGTGCCTAAGAGATCTGTTGAAACAGAGGGAAAAGTTAGAAAATTAGTCCATAGGAAACCAAGCAAATGAATAAGCAAGGCAATAAACCATACAGGAGGTGGAAAGGACACAAACATTTGCTTAAGTTAATGGATGTAATATAGTGCATTAGTTATTCGATGCTTACAAGGTCATTATAATGTAAATATTAACTACAGATTATTCACGGATTTAACCAAAATTATTATATATATATATTAACTGGAGGAGTAGGTGCATAATATGATCCAAATCACAAATTGCCATAAAAAGGTCAATAGATTACCTCTAAAATTGGTTAATCAAGAAAAGCTGAATAACCATATTATTTAGAAATAAAGTGGTATAATAAGGAAGAAACTAATAGCATTAAAAGCGGTTGCTTGTAGAAAACTGAGGGGAAGGTAGGAAACTGCTATATTTTATTGTAAACCTTTTGGCACTAATCAGTTTTTTACCTATATGCAAGAATTATTTTTTTTTAAGGGTATCCAGTTTTCTTTCTTTTTTAAAAAAAATTAATTTATTTTATTTATTTATTTTTTGGCTGCATTGGGTCTTCGTTGCTGTGAGCAGGCTTTCTCTAGCTGTGGTGAGCAGGGGCTACTCTTTGTTGCCGTGCCCAGGGTTCTCATTGCGGTGGCTTCTCTTGTTGCGGAGCACGGGGTCTAGGCGCGCGGGCTTCAGTAGTTGTGGCACACAGGCTCAAAAGTTGTGGCTCAACAGGCTCTAGAGCTCAGGCTCAGTAGTTGTGGCGCACAGACTTGGTTGCTCCGTGGCATGTGGGATCTTCCCAGACCAGGGTTCGAACCCGTGTTCCCTGCATTGGCAGGAGCATTCTTAACCACTGCGCCACCAGGGAAGGCCAAGAATTATTTTAATATAAAAACATTCTTAGTATTGATATTATCTACTTTGATAATGTTAAAATTAAAAGCGGCTGAGAGACAGAAAGCAGGGAACAGCTAATAAAACATGAAATGTAACATTCCTATTATTATTTCAAATACAAAGTAAACAATTTAAGAACTGAAACTGATCAAAACTAGGAAAGGTAGAGATTGTATGAGACAAAGATTCATCTAATCACAGAAGAACATAGAAGAGCAGAAAATCAAGAAATAATATACAATCTCCACTATAGGTAGAGATAACCACAACAAACACTCAAAACAGATTGAGTTAAAAGTAGCTGCCTTTGGGGGAGTGAGAAGAGGAAATGTGGAGTAGGATTTCTCTTGTTTTTCATTATAAGACCATCTGTTCTAGCTGAGTTCTAACCATGTGCATATATTAACTTGGAGTTTTTTTTAAAGTGGTCCTGAGATATAATGGATCAAAGGCCCATGGGGTTCCCTTAAACTTGTTACCAAAAATAACTTTTTCAAAAGAGTGGAATGCATTTAACACAGTCTTCACAACCTAGAAAACCCCCATCTATAATATTCTTACAAAGAATTTATTGGGAAGAAAGCTGGGCAGGGCAAGGAGTATTCCTAATAATATGAACATGCAGAGAATGAATGAGTAATGAAATTTAATCTGAATCATTTAATTCAATGAGCAGTTAATTGAGAAAAGTTATTACACTGAGTTCATAACTCATTCCTAAGACTTCTGAGGCACACTTAAGTCACCACCTCAACAAGAATAAAACGATAACAAAAGATCACTTTGCTAAAGACTTAAGTTAATTATATTTAATCACCTTACTTCTTTAACATAATTCTGGAAAAAATATACTTTAGCACATGCTTACATGTTCAAAACCAACTACTAATAAATATTCTGTGTGGGCAATGACAAGGAGAAGGTTAAAAAGCAATGAATTAAGGTATACTCATATATTATTTATATATATAATATACATATAAGATACAGAGATAAAACCATGCTATAGAAATTAAGTTGGTAACAAAAATTTTAAGGGTAGAATATAAAACTACTACATTATTAATATCTAAAGATATTATATAATCACTCTCGCAGCCCACAGCACTCAACAATGAACATAAATCGCAGCTGCATGCTTTCATTTTTAAAGTGATTAACCTCTTAGTTTAGCAGAATCGATATGTGAATTACTTGACATTATGATCCTTCATTTTTTCCCAGCTAAATAAAATACTTCAAAAATTTTGATTACTTCGGGCTTCCCTGGTGGTGCAGTGGTTAAGAATCTGCCTGCCAATGCAGGTGACACAGGTTCCAGCCCTGGTCCGGGAAGATCTCACATGCTGCGGAGCAACTAAGCCCGTGAGCCACAACTACTGAGCCCGTGTGCCACAACTACTGAAGCCCACGCACCTAGAGCCCATGCTCCGCAACAAGATAAGCCACTGCAATGAGAAGCCCGTACACCGCAACGAAGAGTAGCCCCCGCACGCAGCAACAAAGACCCAACATAGCCAATAAATAAATTAATTTAAAAAAATTTTTTTGAGTACTTCTAAATCTGTTGTATTAAGTCTGAAACCGATTAATGATGTGCCATACCCTGCTAAGTAGAATTAAATTAGTGTATAATTGATTAGTGTATAATTGAAGCAGTTATAGATTTACCAACTTTAATTAAAATGGCTTATTACAGATAATTTACACTATAATATAAGAAAATAAAATCAAGAAGTTCATCAAAACCTTAAATTAAGATCGGAGATACAATATCATAGATTTGAAAGGGCTATATGCTAATACCAAGTACTTTGAAAGTAAAGAATTTTACCCCAAGTTCTATAAAAGGAAAAAATTGATTATTAACCTTTTAGCCTAGATTTTTCAAGTAATTACACTATTTATGGTAATCTACTATAATAGGTGATGCTAACCTATGTGGGTTAATGAAAGCAAACCAATAATATTTTGTCTACCTACTACCTTAAATTACACTAAAAAAAAACCATATTAAACTATTTAAATATTTCTCGTAACTCCTTTAAAAGGTATTCAAACAGAAAAATCTCGTCTTTACCTAAAAATAAACGAAAACTAATTTACCAACAAAGAAGCAAGTAAGGAGAAAGAGTATCTCAGCAACAAAAGTAGTATCTGCAGTTCTCTCAATACCCTTGTGGGTGGTAACTACAGCCCAGAAAGTTCCGCACATAAACTGCTAACTCCCCTGAGTTTAAAGCCATGGTAATTAGGTTCATTATCTTACATGCTAATGACATAGAGATAATAAGTTTGCAGTGAATAATTCATATACTATCAGCTCTCACTGTGATGCTCATTATTAGTATTTTATTTACAGTACAAGTTACACTGCATTTTTTTCTATAGTTTAAATGCATTGCCTAGATAAGCAGAAATCATTTAGTGTAGAAATCTAATTTACTATCAGTAAATGGTAACAATCCTAAGCATATATTGGTTTGTACATTTTGTAGTAAAATTTTTACTCATTATTTATTATTAGGATAATAACCAAAATATCACAGAAGTGTCTTATATAAAGATTAAGTTACCTATATCTATATAGATGATTATCCTAGTGATACTGGATAATGATGATTATCCAAAATGATTACATGATGTCAATGAAGTGTGAACTGTTTTAGTAACTCTTATGTTTGCAAATAAATATTAATACCACCACACTCCTTATTTTAAAATGTACCTATAGATTACTTTGGAACTCTGAATATCAAAGTACATACGAACCCCTTAAGTTCCTGATTATGTAAATACCTACTGGAAAATAATTATCAAGTGTAAAAATTAATTCAGTGACTTATAAAATTGCAGTTGTCTCCAATTTTTACCCAGTTTTGTAATGGATTTATATCACATTTACTGTATTTATCTTAAAAATTAAACATAAGGGGCCTCCCTGGTGGCGCAGTGGTTGAGAGTCCGCCTGCCGATGCAGGGGATACGGGTTCGTGCCCCGATCTGGGAGGATCCCATATGCCGCGGAGCGGCTGGGCCTGTGAGCCATGGCTGCTGAGCCTGCGCATCCGGAGCCTGTGCTCCGCAACGGGAGAGGCCACAACAGTGAGAGGCCTGCATACCACAAAAAAAAAAAAAAAAAAAAAAATTAAACATAAGGTCATTTTAATCTCTTTCAAAATGACTTTTCTTATAGATAGTTGCAATAACTCATAGTCTACATATATTATGAAAACTTTTACATTACAACATACATGAATTATTGTGGTTTAAATATCTCTAAATCAGATAGGAAAATTTTCTCTACATGTTTTTATATTACAATGATTCCTTCTAAAATATTTTTATTTATAAGCTAAGACTTAATATACAGGTTGCATCAATGAAGAGAGGTCAGGCTAGGTTCAGGTAACATTTATCAGGTAAAAACTGCAAAATCTCAGTGGCTTAAGATGATAAGGTCCTTTTCTCACTTACACTAGATGTTCATGGGTCTTCCTAAAGGCTCCACTCCATGTCTTTTCATCTCACTACCCAAGATGATGCAGCAATCACCATCTCAAACTCTGCCAGTCATCAGGATAGATGGAAAGAGAGCTCTGAACAGAACTGCACTGGTAATTAAATGCTCCAGCCCAGAAAAACACATTTCTGCTCGTAACTCATTAGTCCAATTATCTGAGAAAGATAAACCTTGAAAAGGTTTAAATCTTTAAAATTTCAGGAAAAAAAATTTTTTTCTTAAAGACATCTAACTCACTAAGTAGTTTATAAAGTTAGGTTAGATAATGTTCATGGTGTCTGAAGACAAAGAGGATTCCAAATTCCTTTTTGTATTAATTTACTATCAAATCGTAAAAATCAGTTCCTGCCAAAAGTATAACCAGGAAAAAATCTGCCTGCCAATGCAGGGGACATGGGTTTGAGCCCTGGTCCGGGAAGATCCCACATGCTGCGGAGCAACTAAGCCCATCTGCCACAGCTACTGAGCCTGCACTCTAGAGCCCACAAGCCACAACTACTGAGCCCGTGTGCCACAACTACTGAAGCCCACACCTAGAGCCCGTGCTCCACAAAAAGAGAAGCCACCGCAATGAGAAGCCCGCTCACCGCAACTAAAGAAAGCCCACACGCAGGAACGAAGACCCAACACAGCCAAAAATAAATAAATTAATTAAAATTATTTTTTTAAAAATTTGAACACATCACCTGCTTACAATACTCTAATTTTCTTAGCATCACCCTCTATGAACTGAACCCTGCCCACTTTTCTGTCATCTCAGAATACTCAATACAAGTTACAAAATGCTCCAGGGAGACACAACTAATAAAAATGCTGCATTCAGGCTTCCCTGCCTTTTCACATGCTGTCTATGTCAGAAGGCTACCTCTTCCACCTCCCCTTGATGAAAAATCTTACTCTTCTTTCAACTAAGCCTAAGTCCTTCTTCACTGTGAAGCTTTGCCTGTCTGATAACAACACCCACAGAGTTTTGTACTCCCTTAAACACTAATTCCACATCTGCACTGTGACCATTCATTGGCTACCCACTAGACTAGGAGCTCCTCAAAAAGGAGACACTGCCTTATTTACCTCTGAATCCCTTGCACTTGATATTAGGTGACTAATAAATAAATGTCTAGAAAAATAACTAACATTCTGTAGTGCTAAATGAATGGTCTTAAAGATGTTTTGTTTTGATAAACGAAGAATAACTGTCCTGACAGTTCATGGAGCTATAACTGCAAAAGTTAAGTTTGCTCAATTAGTTCCTTTTAGTACCAAATGCTAGTCAGTTTGTTAGTGGCAATTCTGATAAAAATTAACTTAAAGTTATGTGACATTCAATTCATTTTCCTTCATTTATTCCCCACTTTTATTTGTTAAACTAAGATCGATTAAATGCCAAGAAAGAGCTGTGAGAGAGTCTAGGGATGGCATTAATATAGTGAAAATGTTGTAATCAATATACATACCAGACGAAAATAGGTTGTTCAATATTTTGCTCACTGATGTCTCATCTAATTTTTTCATAGTTCATTTTTACCATCATTATAATGAGGGTTAATATCGTACAGTGTAATTTAATATTAACAAAATTCACTATAGTTATGAAAAAGTTTGAAACAATTATTATCCATCAGCCACAAAAGTATCAACCATGTTTTGCTCAAAAATCTTTTTTGAAGTATATTCTATAATAACTTTTTTCAAGTTCACAACAATTTTAACACTAAACATCTTAAACAAAAATACACTGCCACTGGGACTTCCCTGGTGGCTCAGTGGTTAAGAAACCGCCTGCCAATGCAGGGCACACGGGTTTGAGACCTGGTCCGGAAAGATCCCACATGCCGCGGAGTAACTAAGCCCATGAGCCACAACTACTGAGCCCGCACGCCACAAGCCCGTGCACCTAGAGCTCATGCTCCGCAGTAAGAGAAGCCACCGAGGGCTTCCCTGGTGGCGCAGTGGTTGCGAGTCCGCCTGCCGATGCAGGGGACGTGGGTTCGTGCCCCGGTCTGGGAAGATCCCACATGCCGCGGAGCGGCTGGGCCCGTGAGCCATGGCCGCTGAGCCTGCGCGTCCGGAGCCTGTGCTCCGCAACGGGAGAGGCCACAGCAGTGAGAAGCCCGCGTACCGCAAAAAAAAAAAAAAAAAAAAAAAAAAAGAGAAGCCACCGCAGTGCACTGCAACGAAGAGTAGCCGACGCTTGCTCCAACTAGAGAAAGTCCGCACTCAGCAACAAAGACCCAACGCAGGGCTTCCCTGGTGGCGCAGAGGTTGAGAGTCCGCCTGCCGGTGCAGGGGACGCGGGTTCGTGCCCCGGTCTGGGAGGATCCCACGTGCCACGGAGCGGCTGGGCCCGTGAGCTATGGCCGCTGAGCCTGCGCGTCCGGAGCCTGTGCTCCGCAACGGGAAAGGCCACAACAGTGAGAGGCCCACATACCACAAAAAAAAAAAAAAAAAAAGACCCAACGCAGCCAAAACAATTAATTAATAAAAAAATACACTGACTTTAAAATAGATTGCTTTATTTTTAGAAGAAAAAATGAAGTAAAAAATAAAGAGGCATATTCAAATTCAGTTGCTGGACCCAGAAGGGTAAATACTGAAAATATATACAAAAAAAAATCAATAAATTAATAAAAATGGTAAACCCAAGAGTATAATGATATTTTATAAACAAAAGATTAAACTCTTCAAAAGTAAAGATACTTGGTAAAATAGCACGCTCTACATTCCTGAAATAGTTTCAGAGAAAGAAAAAAAACAAAGTTAAGACCAATTCTTAGTCATTCTTATTATCATCATTTAGTTGCCTAACTTACATCAAAAGAAAATGACTCATACAGCCACTGAACATCTTTTTACTTTTAGCATTGTACAGGCAAAAAATGTATTTTTTGAAAGAGCTGATAAATTAATAGCTATATCTTTTGGTGATGATATAACACTAAACTACATAAAATCTGTATACTGCAAAATATCAAGAAACAGTGTTTACTTCTCAGTTTTAGTCTGGCATAAATTTCATGACCCAACTTGGTAAGAATTCCTTCAATTTATCTCAGATACATGTGGGAAGATCATTTAATGTAAGATTTTTGTACTGTAGCAATTTTAACCTCTCATACAACTGGCTTAAGTATATTTATTGAATTATAAAGTGCAGTGTTAGCAAGAGGAAGACAGGAGGCTCTTGAAAGAGAAGAGGCTGGAGTGGTGCAGGTGGAGATACAAAGAGGTATGCGGACTTAGGGCGTTTTGAAAGAAGAACAAATATACAAAACATGCTGTTGTACTGCAGGTGGGGAATGAGAGAGAGGGTGGTGCCATGGATAGCTTCCAGTTTTCTGCCGTGGAATTATGTATCTATTAAAGTGAGGCAGACGGTGGGAGGAACAGATTTGGACATGTTAAATTTCAGATGACCGGGTTTATTAAAAAGGTAGCATTCAGAGGTGGCTCAGCCCTCTGATGTGATAAAGTCCAAAGCAAACAAGAGAACAATTCATCCAACTGCTTTGGCAACACTTAACAGCTTTATTAATGGTTTAGTTCCTTATTTATAGAACGGGACCTAAAAGAGTCACGTATACGTTTTTGAGTTGTAGTTGGTTTCATTTTATGGGTGATAATATATGCTAGAGAAGCATTTGGTAGTCTGGGGTTTCATAAAGATAATGGGTATAACCCTCATGAATATCAAAGGTCTACTACAGATATACTAGACAACATACTTAGGACAAATTACTAGAATAATTTCCAATAAAACTTTACGGAAAATGTAAAAAAAATTTTTAAATAAAGTGCACTGCTGATCAATATAAATTAAACTAAAAAAAATTTACAGGAATTGTAAGTGATGGAGCAGCAAATCTGTCTGGAAAAGAGCAGAGTTATTCTTAAAAATTACGAGGCTACTAAAACAAAACATTGGTTGGAATCACAGTTTTATGTAGTAAAGCTTTAGCACAGAAATTCCACCAAATCTCATGGGTAAAATGTAATAAAAGCTGTTAATGTAATGAAAGGAGGCAAACTGAATAGCTAACTTTCTAAAGTTCAGAGATTGGAACTAACCATACCCACTTAGAATTACATTTGAAGTGCATTTATTGGTTGTTGAGAAAGAAAATACTAAGCAGAGGGGACGGTATGAAATGCAGGAATAAGATACCTTTTTTTTTTAATTCAAGTGAAAAAAACTCTTTTCTGGCAAATATTACTGAAAACCTGGGGGACAAAATAGGCATATTTGATTATTTTCAACACTCTTAAAGAAATAAATGTCAAACTGTAGGGAACAAGTAATGATATATTTTAACAAAACACATAGCCAAGGACACCAAAAGACAGTGTTCCCTAGCTTACTGAAGAGAACATTAATGAAGACAGGTTTGAACTAAATAGTTGTATTGTAAATTCTTACTTCTCTGTGTAAAACATTTCATGATTAATTTCTGAATGAGAAATTTGAAACTTTAAAGAAAAACATTTGGATAATAGATCCAGTTTTTTAAACCTTGAATCAATCATTACATTAAATTTGATGCCCGAACAGAATGAATTATTTTAGATTAGGACCAAAAAGAAATTTCTAAGTAGAAAGAGCATATTACCACTGACAACAATCTACTAGAATGAACAAGGATTTCAAACTAGTAGTGTACCAACTAAACACACTACAGTTTTGCTATGCAGTGAATTGAAATGAATTTATGAATAGGCAAGAATATCTATAATAAAAATTTCCAAAATTGTATAACTATTTCCAAAACAAAGTATTTCTAAACATTCATTTCTTTATTGCTCGTTCTGGAGATTTTAAAATCATGCCTGTCATTAACTTTTTATATTTTTATTTTATTATATTTAGTAACAGTAAGCAGTAAGTTAGTTCCAATTGTAGGGGTGTATGTGTGCATGCATGCACTGAAATGTAAAATGTGTTTCTTGCTCCAAGTTGCAGTTCACAGTATTTTGATAAGCACTACCCTAAATAAAACTCTTGCATATGTACAACAGGAGTCACATATAAGAATGTTCACAGAATTATTGTTCATAATCACACAACTGGAAATGACATAAGTGTCCATCAACCAGTGAATAGAAAAATAAAGTGATGTATGTTCATGCAATGGAATACGAGTTACTCAACAATGAAAATCAATGAACTTCAGCTATATGTACCAACAACGATAAATCAGAGAAACACAAAAATGTATTAATTTTACAGTTTCAAAACAAGCAAAACTAAAGAACATATTGTTTAGGAATATACATTGATAATAAAACTACACAGAAAGGGAACTGTAAAAACAAACCCCGCCCTCAAAAAAAC
Source organism: Hyperoodon ampullatus (assembly GCF_949752795.1). Taxonomy (NCBI): domain Eukaryota; kingdom Metazoa; phylum Chordata; class Mammalia; order Artiodactyla; family Ziphiidae; genus Hyperoodon; species Hyperoodon ampullatus. Next base: position 63,244,462 of record NC_136914.1, on the reverse strand, counting down.
CCCTATATTCTGGAGAATGGTTACCTCTCTGGGGGATTTGAGAGAGTATGACCCACAGGGAGCACACAGGGAGTCTCAAAGCTATTAAAAACATTTTACTTCTTAAACTGGGTGATGGGTCCATGACAGTTTCATTAGTATGCTTCACAACATTATACATATTCTTTTTGTATGACTGATTTGTTATTTTTATAGTTATGTACCATACAATGTTATTACAATATTATTGATTATATTCCCTCTGTTGTACATTACATCCCTGTGACTTATTTACTTTATAACTGGTAGTCTGTACCTCTTGATCCTCTTCACCTATTTCACTCAACCCCTCACCCCCCTCCACTTTTGGCAACCACTAGTTTGTTCTCTGTACCTGTGAGCCTGTTTCTGTTTTGTTATATTTATTCATTTGTTTTGTGTTTTAGATCCCACATATAAGTGAAAGCACATAGTATTTGTCTTTCTCTGCCTGACTTACACCTATTATTTTGTTTATATCAAATACTTTTAAGAAACGTAAGGTAGATAGATAGTGGGAAGCAGCCGCATAGCACAGGGAGATCAGCTGGGTGCTTTGTGACCGCCTGGAGGGGTGGGATAGGGAGGGTGGGAGGGAGGGAGACGCAAGAGGGAAGGGATGTGGGAACAGATGTATACGTATGACTGATTCACTTTGTTATAAAGCAGAAACTAATAAAAAAAATACTTTTAAGGAAAATGTTCGAAAAATATATACCAAGTTATTGGCATTGGTTGTCTCATGGATAAGGAATTGTGGGGAACTTCTGCTTTCTATATATTTATGAATCATCTTGATCTTTCACAAGGAACATGCAATATGCCGGTATCTGTAACCAAAGAATAATGAATTTTTCTAATTTTGCAACTGTAATTGAAAATAATTAAAAAATAAGAAATAGAATGAGAGTTTACTGCATTCACACTCTCCAGAGAGAAAGCTGTTAATAGTTTGGTTATACTAGTATTTTTCAAATGTACAACAAAACTTTTATGTACATGTTCAGTACAAATGCATTTAAATAGATTTTATAAAATTATATAACTTACGTGGTAAAAAAGTGACCAAAAGGTCCAGATATTTTAAGAAAATTATACTTTAAGATATTTAAAATTATAGTAATTCTTTATATATTTAGACATACAGAGACAGTGAGAAAGCATGTACAGGTGAGTACACCACATTAAAAAAATTTTTTTTCATATAAATGTTTTACTATTTCCAGTAGAGATGAAATAATTCAAACACAGTTTCTATGTTCAAATAATACACAATTTTTAGGAAGCGACAAACTGAAAACAGCTTAAATACAATGCAAAAAAGCAATAACATGCTATGGGAACGCAGGAGAGGTTAGCACGATGGAGGGAGGAAGACAGGGGAAAGGCTTTCAGGTAACCTTTTTTTTTTTTTTTTTTTGCGGTACGTGGGCCTCTCACTGTTGTGGCCTCTCCCGTTGCGGAGCACAGGGTCTGGACGCACAGGCTCAGCGGCCACGGCTCACGGGCCCAGCCGCCCCGCGGTATGTAGGATCTTCCCAGACCGGGGCACGAACCCGTGTCCCCTGCATCGGCAGGCGGACTCTCAACCACTGCGCCACCAGGGAAGCCCTCAGGTAACCTTTTAAGGAATTCTGAATTTTCAAGAGTAAACAGAAATTAGCCTTGTGGGGAGAACTTCCAGGCAGAAAATTATATATATAAGCAGTTAAGTCAGGGCACAATCAAGAAACTGCAAATAGGGACTTCCCTGGTGGGGCAGAGGTTAAGAATCCACCTGCCAATGCAGGGGACATGGGTTCAAGCCCTGGTCCGGGAAGATCCCACATGCCACGGAGCAACTAAGCCCATGCACCGCAACTACTGAGCCTGTGCTCTACAGCCTGCGAGCCACAACTACTGAGCCTGCGTGCCACAACTACTGAAGCCCGTGTGCCTAGAGCCTGTGCTCCACAACAAGAGAAGCCACCTCAATAAGAAGTCTGCACACCACAACGAAGAGTAGCCCCCCCTCGCCACAACTAGAGAAAGCCCGCTCACAGCAACAAAGACCCCACGCAGCCAAAAAAATAAACAAATAAAAATAAATAAATCTATTAAAAAACTATTAAAAAAAAAGAAACTGCAAATAGTGTACCTGAGGCTAACCAGAAAATGAAAGCCTGAATAAATAAGAGGCTAAGGAAGAAACTAGATAGAGGTTTTCAAGTCATTTGAAAGACTGTCCTGTTGATCTTGAATCATTTATCCTACCCCAACAATGTTAATCATTCCTTCCTTAAAGCTGTCTTGGTATCATATACAAATTCCTTTATTATTTCCTTTAGCATACTATATGATTATCTTACTGTTGTTTGTTTAAATTCACTCACAGTTCTCTGATTATATTATCATAATTATCGCTACTTCTGCTCCTAATCTACCCTATTCAGAAACCACCTTCTCCTTAGCTGCCTTCCCCAAGGGAAGCCACTATTTGATGCCTACTACTACATCTTCAATTTTACAAGCTGCTTCTTCGCTCATTATAAACTCCAGGAGGTCAGGGACTGGGTCTTTTTACAGACTACTCTAATGACAGGACCAGGCACAAGACTTAACATCTCTTGAAGTAACAGTCACCATGAAGTGAACCTGAAAATGGAAGCCAGCACAGAGAAAATGGAGCTTGGGCTCCTGATAACTGTACAGCTATTACACCAACCTGGACTAGCTAACCTCTAGATATCTTTTACATGAAAGAAAAATGAAGTTCTATCTTGTTTATGTCACTGTGATTTTGGGCTTCCTAGTATATGCAAACTCAACCCTAATTGACATTTTAACACAATTTCGTGTGCCTGACGCACAGTGAGGCCAAAAAGACTGAAACGTCGGAGTTTGGAGCAGACAAAGGTTTATTGCAAGGCCATGCAAGGAGATGAGGTGGCTCATGCCCTGAAAAGCCTCAAGCTCCCCAAAGGGTTTCGGCAAAGCATTTTTAAAGGCCAGGAGAGGGGGTGTCGCAGGGTATGTGATTAGTTGTGCACAATTCTGATTGGCTGATGGTGAGGCAGCAGGGTGGTGTCGAAGGGGTTAACATTATCAATCCTTAGGCTCCAGGAGGCCTGGGGCTATGTGCTCGTGATCATCAAGTAGCTCTTCCATTTTTTTTTTTGGTGTGTGTGGGGGGGTCGGTTCACATCTGCAAAACAACTCAGGAAATCTGCATCAAATATTATTATCTAGGTACTTTAGAGAGGAGCTAAAGCAGAGGATTTGGGGGAAGGCCTGTCCTGGGAAGGCCCCATAGTGTCCTGCTCGGTTACAGTATGAACTGGTGATTAACATTCTCCTGAAAATGAAACACATAATAGAACCAAAAATAAAAAGTTCCATCTCTTATGAATGAGGTTGAACATCTTCTCATATGTGAGTTGTCCTTTCAGGTTTTTTGTTTTGGTGCTGCAAACCACCAAGTCCTAAATTGTGTTAAGTATTTTGGCACATAATTTTAGAGTCTGTCTTTCTGGAGGTATTCTCCTCCAATTTCAACTGGTACTGCAATTCAATTCTGACACCAACCACCCAGAGTTAGTGCAGACCCCACAAGTTAAAGGACACTGTTCACAGCAGGATTTCCTCTCATAAGATGCCACGCACACTTCTGACTGACGGCCTAAAATTTAGGGGTTTCCGTTACCCTCTCAGGTTGAATAATTCACAAAAAGACTCACACAACTCAGGAAAGCACCATACTTACAGTTTTCCTATGATACAACTCAGAAACAGCCAAATGAAGAGACATATAAGATAAGGTCTGGAAGGATCCCAAACAGGAAGCTTCCATGCCCTCTCCCCCTGTGGAATCAGGGCTGGACACATTCCTGGCACCTACTTTGTTTACTAACAAGGAAATCCCACTGAGCTTCAATGCCCAGAGTTGGGATTTCATGTACAGTGAATGATTAAATCACTGGCCACATGACTGAACACAATCTACAAGCCCCCTTCCCAGAGGTGGGGTGATTCAAAGTCCCAACCCTGGAATCACATGGCCTGGTCTTCCCGGGGGGACCAGCGCACCCCCACCTGAAGCTATCTAGGGGCCCACCCTGCATCACCTCATTAGCATTACAGTGATAGTACAGTGATCCAACCCTCTCATGAATAACAAAGACACTTCCATCACTTGGGAAATTCCAAGGATTTTAGTTGCTCAGTACCAGGAACCCAGGACCCAGCAACTAAAAACCAAACAAATTCTTTATTACACAACAGAGAGTGATTCTGTCTGTTCTTCATTAGCTGGCACAAAGTAGAGGCCTTCTTTCCGCTCATCAAATCTCTCCCATTCCAATTCCTGAAGAATATTAGTGAAGAAAGTATCTCCTTAAACTATTACTTTTTACATCTTAGTCAAGGGCATAGTTTAGTGGTTGAGATAAAGTCTAAGATGGCTAAAACAATCTGTCACTTTAAAGCAGCTACAAGGGACTGCCTTTTTTTTTTTTAAGAAAGCAAAACAATGGAGACTGTCATTCATTTAGCAAATATTTATTATATTTTTACCATGAGCAAGATAATATGCTGTGTGTTTTGGGATAACAATAAAGAATCAGACTCTAGCCTTATACTTGAAAACATAAGACATGATCAAAATAAGATAATTACGTCATAAGATCAAAAAAAAAAAAAGAAAGAAAATATCATCAAGGCTGCCACAGCCATGTACCAGAAATAATCTGACAAAATGTTAAGGGAAACTATTATCATTCAAACCCACCATAGCTATTAAAACCCCCCAATTCTCTGTGTTCATCTCAAACTTTTTATCTCTATCTTATTCTGCCGTAGTAACGAAACATGGGACTCGCTTAACTGTCATTTGACTTGGCTATTTCAACACTTCTACGGAACAAATCTTAGCTTTTGTTTCCTATGAGGAATGCATCCAGGTTTTGTGGGCCAGAATCTTTTACAACTTGGGGAATTCTCTTTAAGGAAAAGAATACAAAATTTGGTATGAAGTAAACATTTAATTAGAATGTGAAAATAAATTACAACAAATTACAAACTTTAAAAAGCTGGCAGAGGCCACAAACGTCATAAATTTCAGAAAGAATGGCATATTCTTATCAACTACCTGAGCAACCTCTCTAATGATCGTATTTCCTACATTTCTGGTTGCATATTCTATTGCCTCTTCATATAACAATTTTGTAATATCAAGAGAATAGAAAGAGAATTCTTTCTGCTAGTGTATTTGATCAACGATTACAATTAATAATTTAGGAAAGTTTATATCAGTTTTACAACTTACTACAGATAAGGTCATGTGCATTGTTAGAAATGTTGTTGGATTTAGGAAAACCCCTATCAAAGTTTCTTTCATATATTTCAATCTTTCTAAGATTTGGAAATTTTTTCCAGACTAGCTTCTGACTCCATATACTTAAATCATGTTTCCCTTCCTTAGCCTAGATACTTCTGGTACCAGACACAAAGAACGTACTCATTGCTCTAAGACCCTTGGCCCTGCATCTATGTATCAGTGGAAAATAAGAATATTCCTGTAAGTCAAACCTATGCCAGAATGGCTAGTAATAACTATACACAGAAAAAACTGCAAACCACATACTCCATATAAATATGTCCGTTACTAAACTTCCCCTTAACTAGATCCCAAAAGTGCCTCTGTCCACTCTAATGCCATTCCAATGAGGGTACTAGATAGAGGGAAAGTCAAAGTGAAAAGAGACAACAGTTTTAACTGGTTAAAATATCTAACACTTGCAAATTTTACAAAAAAAAGAACAAAAAAACCCCCAAAAACTATGCAAACACACTGCTTGGACACAGGCGTTGGAAAGGCCTGTGTAAGTGAGGAAACCCTGAAACTTAAGTTAATTGACTACAAAGTAAATCCGACTCTATTCCCTACGCTAATTTGAAGACCTATTTTCTATTCCTTTTAACTACAAAAACTCAAGAAAAGCAGCCTTATTTCCTCAATGATACTTTCCTACTTTAACCTATAACATCTATTTTCTAGAACATAATCATCTCTAGCTTCTACCCCATTTAAATTAGGCACACTGACACTAAAAACTATTATTCCTGTTTTAATTGTATCTTAATAGTAATGCGAGCCTTATAATGTTTTCTACTGTACTTCAGATCAAGGGTAAATAGTTTAGACTCCAATTGGGTTTCTTTCAGTGGTACTTATGGAAAAAAAAATCCAATTCAAAATGGCCTAGTAAATTTCCTTATTTATTTCACATAGCGTAAGAAATTTCCTCAAATTTCACATAAGACTTAGTAGTCCTGAGGCAGAGTAGCTTTAAGGTTGGGTAATCTAGCGGCTCAACAAAATCATTAAGGACCCAGGTTCTCTCCAGCTTTTCACTCTGCCATACAGTGGGTTGTTTTTGTTTTTGTTTTTGTTTTTGTTTTTTTGCGTTACGCGGGCCTCTCACTGCTGTGGCCTCTCCCCCTGCGGAGCACAGGCTCCGGACGCACAGGCTCAGCGGCCATGGCCCATGGGCCCAGCCGCTCCGCGGCATGTGGGATCCTCCCGGACCGGGGCATGAACCCGTGTCCCCTGCATCGGCAGGCGGACTCCCAACCACTGCGCCACCAGGGAAGCCCTGTTTTTGTTTTTGTTTTATGCTCAACTAGCCCTCAAATGGTTACAAAATAACCCCCACAATTCCAAGTACCCACAGAGATGGATAACATCCAGAAATATGTGGGAAAAAACTTTCCCAGAAGCCCCTCATCAAACCTCCCCTCCCTCATTTCTCACTGGCCAGATATGAGTCACATGCCCACATTTTAACTAATTACTAGCACAAAAAAATGGGACAACCATGAGTGGCCTGGACTGAGAAGGATTTTACTCAAGTCACACAGTAGAGGGGTAAACACACACACACACACACACACACACACACACACACACACACACACAAGATCTGCCTCAAGGACAACAGCAGTAATGAATGGCTGCTGGATAAGGTTTTTATTAAGTAAATTGGAGAGCTAATCCTGACATTAGTTACAGATTTTAGCTATGACATATACTGGAATATAGGGCATGGCTAGATAATGTCTTTAGATCTATTACAGCTCTCATGTTCTAAAAGACAGGCAATTAGCATACTGGTTAAGAGCCTGGATTTTAAAGTTAGACTAACCTGGGTTTGAATACCCATACTGCCACTTATTTCCTGTTCTCTCTTCTGAAAATTCAGATAGTAGTAATATTTAATTCATGCTGCTATGAGAATTAAACAGGATTATGAACATAAAATGCTTAGCATTTCAGCTAACCTTCATAGGAAGCACTCAATTTTAACTCACTCGATAAATTTCAACTAATATTATTAGTCTATAACATACATAATTATTGTGATTTTTGCACCACTAATTTAGAATTTGTGATAACTAAAACATTGCTTATTTCCAAACCATAAAAATTACTGATCCCACCTCCCATAGTTTATAAATAACAACTGAGAATTGCTCAACTGAGAATTTAAGAGATTCAATGATATACCTAACAGCTAGTTATCTCTCTCCTAATTCTTCTCCTTTCTCTATAATAGGCATTTCATCCACTTAACAACTTAAATACCTTACAGCATTCCTTTTAGGTTCACTCCTCCAAACTCAACATTACAAAACCAAATTTATTACTTCTCCCAAATCAAGTTGCTTTTCCTTTCAAATTTAATAGCATCATCATTTATCTATACAGATGCCAAAGACAAAAATTCAAAACCTTCCTGGATGTCCTTTCTCCTCATCAGTCACTAAATCCTGTCAATTCAACCTCTGAATTGTATTTCAAATTCATTCCCTATGTTCTGAAGTCATTACTACTACCCCGTAAGAGATCAGTATCTCAGTATCTCATTCATATCTATTACGAAGAGTTTTTAAACTAGTACACCCGCCTCCAGCCTCAACTTCTCTCCACTTCATCCTGTATTCTATCAATTATCTTTGTAAAATGCAGACTAAGCAGGTTTGCCGGCTTTAAAGCCTTCACAGGTCCCACATACCTCTCAACTTTACCCAAAAACTTAGCCTAGTATATAAGACCTCTCTCATAATTTGGCTCCAACCTACATGTGTAGCTAGCTTCTTCTCTTACCTCTCCTTCCATAGCATACCTAGTGTTAAAACCAAACTAAACAATATCTCATCATTCTCTACATACACCTCGCTCATTCATGCTTCTGCGTGTTCATGTAGATCCCTCTATCTGGGGCACAAGGGTGCAAACTAAAGAATGTCACTTGCCATCTGGTTCTAAAGAATGAAGTCACAGAACTTAGCCACTGGTGACACAGTGGCTAAGAATCAGCCTGCCAGGCATGTCTCCCCACAACTAGGGCACCTGCCAGACGCTGGTGGGGGACCTCAACACCCAAGGAGACAAGAGGAACGCCCAAGCGACCAGGGAGGATGTGGGGGGAGTGAGGGGGGAGAAGTGGTGGAGGAGAGACAGGACTGGCACCACTGAGGGGTGGCTGAGAAGGGGGAGGGGTTCCTAACACCTGGAGGGACCCTGAGGGCTCAAAGGATCGGGGGGAGCATGCCCAGCACTTCCCCTGCCCAATCGGGCCCGGGAAGCCCGCGGGGTTCCCAGCTCTGTCCTCCACCCTCCAAGGCCCCCTCTGGGCCATGTTGGTCGTGGGGACACAGGAGGGAAGCAGGGGGTAGTGGGGGGAGAAGAGGAGAGGCAGACGGAGGGGGGCGCTACAGGATTGGAGGATCAGGGGAGGCGCAGAGGGTGTCTGGGAAATCTCCTGGGCTCCCGGGCCTGGTCCTCTGTTCTCCGGGGCCCCCTCCGGCCTCGTGTGTCCTAGGGGCATGGAGGGAGGGAGGAGGGGGAAGAGGAGGAGAGGCGGACAGTCGGGGGTGGACCCTCCAGGACCGGAGGATCAGGGGAGATGCTGCAGGTGTTTCCCCCACCCACTCGGGCCCCAGGAAGCCTGTTGGGCTTCCAGGACTGGTGCCCTGCCTTCTGGGGCCCCCCTCCAGCCACGTGGGTCCTAGGGGCATGGGTTGGGGGAGAAAAAGGCCAATGGGGAGGGGCCCTATGGGATTGGAGAATGGGGGAACGCACCTAGTGTTTACCCCACCCACTCGGGCCCATTGAGCCTGCTGGGGTCATGGACCTGATCCTCAGCCCTCCAGGCCAGAGGCACTCCTGGGCCCCTATGACTTCTTAAGCCCCACCTCCCACCCCCACCCCCAGGGCCTTTTCCAGCCCTGTGGGTCCTAAGCATAGGCCCCACCCACCACCTAAATCCCACCCCTACCTACACCCCGCCCCCTACAGACAAGGCCTTTTCCGGCTTCTATTTTTCCCCCTCCTATTTTTTACTATTGTGGTTGTTTTACCTTCTAGTTGTTGTTTCATCTATATTTTTATTTTTTTATTCTCTCTAAGATATCAGTTTTCTAATCTTATTTTATTTTTTACTCTATGTTGTTGTTCTGTTCTGTTTTTTCTTTTCTCGCTGCCCCACATGGCTTGCGGGATCTTGCATCACGAACCGGGGGTCAGGCCAGAGCTCCTGTGGTGAGTGCTCCGAGTCTGAACCACCAGACTAACAGAGAACCTCAGACACCAGGGAATATTCACCGGAGTGAGGTCTCCTGGAGGTCCTCATCTCAGCACCAAGACCCAGCTCTACCCAACAACCTACAAACTCCAGTGCTGGAAGTCTCAGGCCAAACAACCAGTAAGACAGGAACACAATCCCACCCATCAAAAAACAAACAATGAGATGACAAAAAAATATGTCACAGACGAAGGAGCAAGGTAAAAACCTAGAAGACCACATAAATGAAGAGGAAATAGGCAACTCACCTGAAAAAGAATTCAGAGTAACACCAGTAAAGATGATCCAGAATCTCAGAAATAGAATGGAGGAACAGATTGAGAAAATACAAGAAATGTTTAACAAAGATCTAGAAGAACCAAAGAAGAGAGATGAACAACACAATACTGAAATGAAAAATACACTAGAAGGAACCAGTAACAGAATAACTGAGGCAGAAGAACGAATAAGTGAGCTGCAAGACAGAATGATGGAAATAACTGCCAAGGAGGACAATAAAGAAAAAAAGAGTGAAAGGAATTGAAGACAATCTCAGAGACCTCTGGGACAACACTAAAGGCACCAACATTCGAATTATAGGGGTTACAGAGAAGAAGAGAAAAAGAAAGGGTCTGAGAAAATACCTGAAGAGATTATAGTGGAAAACTTCCCTAACACAGGAAAGGAAATAGTCACCCAAGTCCAGGAAGCGCAGAGTCCCATACAGTATAAACCCTAGGAAAAACACACCAAGACACATATTAATCAAACTAACAAAAATTAAATTCAAAGAAAAAATATTAAAAGCAGCAAGGGAAAAGCAAAAAATAACATACAAAGGGATCCCCATAAGGTTATCAGCTGATTTTTCATCAGAAACTCTGCAGGCCAGAAGGGAGTGGCAAGATATACTTAAAGTGATGAAAGAGAAAAACCTACAACCAAGATTACTCTAGCCAGCAAGGATCTCATTCAGATTCTACAAAGAAATCAAAAGCTTTACAGACAAACAAAACCTAAGAGAATTCAGCAACACCAAACCAGCTTTAAAACAAATGCTAAGGGAACATCTCTAGGCAGAAAACAGAAGAGAAGAAAAAGACCCACAAGAACAAACCCAAAACAATTAAGAAAATGGTAAAAGGAACATACATATCAATAAGAACCTTGAATGTAAATGGATTAAATGCTCCAACCAAAAGACATAGACTGGCTGAATGGATATAAAAACAAGACCCATATATATGCTGTCTACAAGAGACCCACTTCAGACCTAGGGACACATACAGATTGAAAGTGAAGGGATGGAAAAAGATATTCCACGCAAATGGAAATCAAAAGAAAGCTGGAGTAGCAATACTTGTATCAGATAAAATAGACTTTAAAATAAAGACTCTTAAAATAGATAAGGAAGGACACCACATAATGATCAAGGGATCAATCCAAGAAGAAGATACAACAAATATAAATATTTATGCACCCAACACAGGAGCACCTGAATACAAAAGGCAAATGCTAAAAAACATAAAAGGGGAAACTGACATTAACACAATAACAGTAGGGGACTTTAACACCCCACTTACACCAATGGAGAGATCATCCAAAAAGAAAATAAATAAGGAAACACAAGCTTTAAACGACACAACAGACCAGACAGATTTAACAGGAGAAACATTTATAGGACATTCCACCCTAAAGTGGCAGAACACACTTTCTTCTGAAGTGCACAGGGAACATTCTCCAGGATAGATCACATCTTGGGTCACAAGTCAAGCCTCAAAAAATTTAATAAAACTGAGATCGTATCAAGCATCTTTTTTGGACCACAACAATATGAGATTGGAAATCAATTACAGGAAAAAAAACTGTAAAAAACACAAATCCATGAACAGTGCACTACTAAATAACCAAGAGATCACTGAAGAAATCAAAGAAATTTAAAAAATACGCAGAAACAAATGACAACGAAAACACGACAACCCAAAACCTATGGGATGCAGCAAAAGCAGTTCTAAGAGGGAAGTTTATAGCAATTCAATTTCACCTCAAGAAACAAGAAAAATCTCAAATAAACAAGCTAACCTTACACCTAAAGCAACTAGAGAAAGAAGAACAAAGAAAACACGAAGTCAGTAGAAGGAAAGAAATCATAAAGATCAGAGCAGAAATAAATGAAATAGAAACAAAGAAAACAGAAAAGATCAATAAAACTAAAAGTTGGTTCGTTGAAAAGATAAACAAAATTGATAAACCTTTAGCCAGACTCATCAAGAAAAAAAGAGAGAGGACGCAAATCAATAAAATTAGAACTGAAAAAGGAGAAGTTACAACGGACACCGCAGAAATACAAAGATTATGAGACTACTACAACCAACTATATGCCAATAAAATGGACAACCACGAAGAAATGGATAAATTCTTGGAAAGGTACAACTTTCCAAGACTGAACCAGGAAGAATTAGAAAATATAAACAGAACTATCACAAGTAATGAAATTGAAACTGTAATTTAAAATCTTCCAACAAACAAAACTCCAGGCCCAGATGGCTTCACAGGCGAATTCTGTCAAACATTTAGAGAAGAGCTAACATGGATCCTTCTCAAACTCTTCCAAAAAATTGCAGAGGGAGGAACACTCCCAAATTCGTTCTACAAAGCCACCATCACTTTGATACCAAAACCAAAGATATCACAAAAAAAGAAAACTACAGACCACTATCACTTATGAACATAGATGCAAAAATCCTGAACAAAATACTAGCAAACAGAATCCAACAACACATTAAAAGGATCATACACCATGATCAAGTGGGATTTATCCCAGGGATGCAAGGATTCCTCAATATACACAATCAATGTGATACACCAAATTAACAATTTAAGGAATAAAAACCATATGATCATCTCAAGATGCAGAAAAAGCTTCTGACAAAATTCAACACCCATTTATGATGAAAACTCTCTAGAAAGTGGGCATAGAGGGAACCTACCTCAACATAATAAAGGCCATATATGACAAACCCACAGCAAACATCATTCTCAATGGTGAAAAACTGAAAGCATTTCCTCTAAGAGCAGGAACAAGACAAGGATGTCCACTCTAGCCACTATCAATTCAACATACCTTTGGAAGGCCTAGCCACAGCAATCAGAGAAAAAAAAGAAAAGGAATACAAATTGGAAAAGAAGAAGTAAAACTGTCACTGTTTGCAGACACATGATACTATATGTAGAAAATCCTAAAGATGCCACCAGAAAACTACTAGAACTAATCAATTTATTTGTTAAGGTTGCAGGAAACAAAATTAATGCACAGAAATCTCTGGTATTCCTATACACTAACAATGGAAGACCAGAAAGAGAAATTAAGGAAACAATCCCATTTACCATAGCAACGAAAAGAATAAAATACCTAGGAATAAACCTACCTAAGGAGGCAAAAGACTTGTACTCAGAAAACTGATGTACTCAAAACACTGATGAAAGAAATCAAAGATGACATAAACAGATGGAGAAATACACCACGCTCTTGGATTAGAAGAATCAATATTGTGAAAATGACTATACTACCCAAAGCAATCTACAGATTCAATGCAATCCCTATCAAACTACCAATGGCATTCTCCACAGAATTAGAACAACAAATTTTACAATTTGTATGGAAACACAAGAGACTTAATTTGGTGGCACAGTGGTTAAGAATCTGCCTGCCAATGCAGAGAACACAGGTTCAATCCCTGGTCCGGGAACATCCCACATGCTGGGGAGCAACTAAGCCCATGCGCCACAACTACTGAGTCTGCATGCCACAACTACTGAAATCTGCGCACCTAGAGCCCATGATCCGCAACAAGAGAAGCCACTGCAATGAGAAGCCCACACACCGCAATGAAGAGTAGCTCGTGTTAGCTGCAAGTACAGAAAGCCCGCGTGCAGCAATGAAGACCCAACACAGCCAAAAATAAATAAATGAAATAAATATGTATGGCAACACAAAAGACCCTGAATAGCCAAAGCAATCTTGAGAGAGAGAAATGGAGCTGGAGGAATTAGGCTCCCTGACTTCAAACTATACTACAAAGCTACGGTAATCAAGACAGTATGGTACTGGCACAAAAACAGAAATACAGATCAATGGTACAGGCAGAAAGCCAAGAGATAAACCAATGCCCATACTGTCACCTAATTTATGACAAAGGAGGCAAGAGCATACAATGGAGAAAAGACAGCCTCTTCAATAAGTGGTGCTGGGAAAACTGGACAGCTACATGTAAAAGAAATTAGAACACAACCTAACACCATACACACAAGTTAACTCCAAATGGATTAAAGACCTAAATATAAGACCGGACACTACAAAACTCTTAGAGGAAAATATAGGAAAAACACGCTTTGACATAAACCACAGCAAGATCTTTTCTGACCCACCTCCTAGAGTAATGAAAATAAAAACAAACAAATGGGACCTAATTAAACTTAAAAGCTTTTGCATAGCAAAGGAAACCATAAACAAGATGAAAAGACAACCCTCAGAATGGGAGAAAATATTTTCAAATGAAGCAACGGACAAAGGATTAATCTCCAAAATATACAAACAGCTCATGGAGCTCAATATCAAAAAAAAAAAAACAACAACTGAATAAAAAGTGGGCAGAATACCTAAATACATATTTCACCGAAGAAGATCTACAGATGGCCAAGAGGCACATGAAAAGATGCTCAACATCACTAACTATTAGAGAAATGCAAATCAAAACTACAACATGGGGCTTCCCTGGTGGCGCAGTGGTTGAGAGTCTGCCTGCCAATGCAGGGGACATGAGTTCGTGCCCTGGTCCGGGAAGATCCCACATGCCGCGGAGCGGCTGGGCCCATGAGCCATGGCTGCTGAGCCTGCGCGCCCAGAGCCTGTGCTCCGCAACGGGAGAGGCCCAACAGTGAGAGGCCCACGTATCACAAATAACAAAACAAAACAAAACAAAACTACAACATGGTATCACCTCACATCGGTCAGAATGACCATCATCAAAAAATCTACAAACAATAAATGCTGGAGAGGGAGTGGAGAAAAGGGAACCCTTCTGCACTGTTGGTGGAAATGTAAATTGATACAGCTACTATGGAGAACAGTATAGAGGTTCCTTAAAAAACTAAAAATAGAACTACCATATGACCCAGCAATACCACTACTGGGCATATACCCTGAGAAAACCATAATTCAAAAGGACATGTGTACCTCAATGTTCATTGCAGCACTATTTACAATAGCCAGGACATGGATACAACCTAAATGTCCAACAACAGATGAATGGATAAAGAAGATGTGATACATATATACAATGGAATATTACTCAGCCATGAAAAGGAACGAAATTGGGTCATTTGCAGAGATGTGGAGGGACCTAGAGTCAGTCTCTCATACAGAGTGAAGTAAGCCAGAAAGAGAAAAACAAATTATCATATATTAACACATATACGTGGAATCTAGAAAAATGGTACAGATGAACCTAAATAGGGCAGAAATAGAGACGGAGACGTAGAGAACGGACATGTGGACACGGGGGAAGGAGAGGGTGGGGCAAATTGGGAGATTAGGTTTGACATAAATACACTACCATGTGTAAAATACACAGCTAGTGGGTACCTGCTGTATAGCTCAGTGCTCTGTGACTACCTAGATGGGTGGGAGTGAGGTCCAAGAGGGAGGGGATATAGGTATACATATAGCTGATTCACTTCATTGTACAGCAGAAACTAACACGACATTGTAAAGCAATTTTACTCCAATTAAAAGAAAAAAATAAAAAGATACACCTGCCAGTGCAGGGGACATGGGTTCAATCCCTGGTCTGGGAAGACCCCACATGCTGCGAAGCAATTAAGCCTGTGCGCCAACTACCGAGCCTGTGCTCTAGAGCCCGCATGCCACAACTACTGAAGCCTGTGTGCCCTAGAGCCTGTGCACCACAACTACTGAGCCCACGTGCCACAACTACTGAAGCCCGCACGCTCTAGGGCCCACATGCCACAACTACTAAGCATGCGTGCTGCAACTACTGAAGCCCACGTGCCTAGAGCCTGTGCTCCGCAAAAAGAGAAGCCACCACAATGAGAAGCCCGCACACTACAACGAAGAGTAGCCCCTGCTCACCGCAACTAGAGAAAGCCTGCACATAGCAACGAAGACCCAACGCAGCCAAAAATAAAATATAATTTTAAGAAAAAAGAGAGAGAATGAAGTCACTAGTCACTGTAGTCCAAGAACTTTAACACACCATGAAAGGATTTCATGGTAGAGATCAGGAACGAGGTATTCTGTGCGCTGAGAAAAACGGGCAGAACAGACCTTCAGTTGGTTAGATATTTTCAGTAGAAAATTTTATGAATCCAATTTCTTGCATATTCTCATACCTAGAAAAGCACTTAAATCATTAATGAAGACATCTGCTCCTTGTGACTAGGAGCAACCTTCTTGTGACTAGCAGCAACCTTCTGCTTAGACGTGTGCTTGGTTGCACATACCCCCTTTACCAAATCACATATATAATGACCTCCCCCACTACCTCTTCGAAGCAGCTCCTCAGAGCTGAGAGGCTGTCTCTCGTGCTATATTCCTCAGTAAGTCCCAAATAAAACTGAACTCATTGCCCTCACATTGTGGGGTGTTTTTTGTTGTTGTTGTTGTTCAGTAGACAAGGGTAACTCCTCCTCTGTTCACACGGATTCCTCTGTTCCCAAGTAATTTCTACTCATCCTTCAAGGCCTAGCTCAAATATCAGCTTTTTGAGATAGGTTCTTGTATCCCTCATAGCTAGAGGAATGTACTACTCTTGTAGGATTTTATACATAATTCAATCACAGAAGTTATCACTAGCTATTGCCTGTCTATAATCTTGGAGGCACCGAACTTGTTCAGGGCAGAATTATATCTTACTAATTTCCACATTTCGGGTATATATAATAAACACTTAATAACAAGCATTAACCGGATGAAGAGGTAAATAGTAGCTGAATAAGAACTCAAATCAGGGACTTCCCCAGTGGCACAGTGGTTAAGAATCCGCCTGCCAATGCAGGGGACACGGATTCGAGCCCTGATCCGGGAAGATCCCACATGCCGTGGAGCAACTAAGCCTGTGTGCCACAACTACTGAGCCTGCACTCTAGAGTCCACGAGCAACAACTACTGAAGCCAGCATGCCTAGAGCCTGCAGAAGCCACCACAATGAGAAGCCCGTGAGCCACAACTAGAGAAAGCTTGCACGCAGCAATGAAGACCTAACGCAGCCAAAAATAAATAAATAAAATCATAAAAAAGAAAAAGAAAGAACTCAAATCATTAGACTCCAAGTTCTCTGCTTTTTTACTTTATGTTTTACTAGAAATATTTATTGAATAAGAAATTTAATGCTCAAATATGTCTTCCCTATTAGACTATAAACACTATGAGTGAAGGAAAATTACTGTCTGATACTGTATCCAATGTCTAAAGTAGGCTTTACACATTGTAGAAGATTAATAAATGTTAATGAAATGAATAAATACATGAATTAATAAATTTTTTAAAACCTCAGCATACTTGAAGAATGGGTATATTACTTAATTTGTCTAATGACAAGTTGACCAAGAAGTCCCTTCATTAAGTTCTGGTAGAATTTCTTAACTATTTAAATATCGCATACAACAATGTTATTTACACTGTATAACAGAGGGCAAGATTCCACAATGAGACACATCTTATTTTGAAGAGAGGCTATAATCTACCTATCAATCAAAATCTATTGCTCCAACTTGGCTCATTTCCCCCATTCATTTCCTACCTGAACCCTGTAATAATTTAATTTAACTCCTATGCCAAGCCTTCAATAAAAGTCTGATGAAAAATGAATCATGCTGTGTGTGTGTGTGTGTGTGTGTGTGTATGTGTATGATAAGACACTATAAGATCTCAAATTATTTTTGGCAGTATTAAGAATATACATGATATACAGAAAAAGATACATGCATAGACACAAAAACACAGACACCCACTCACAAATGAAAATAAAGCCAAATATTTTGCTATAATCCATTTACTTCTAGGAATAGTATGAACATGTCTTTTCATCTAGTATGCCAAGAAAAAAAGTTAAAGATATTAGTCTAGATCCTCCCCTGACCCATACTCTGTTAAATTAAGAATGTTTTAATGCTGTCATCATTTTGATTATATTATAAAGGAGCCTACAACTCGTAAAACCAGCAACAACTGAAAGAATTTCACAAAAATATTAGTTACAGAATAGCTTACTTTGTTGGAATACTTGGAAAAGGACCAGACAGGAAAATAGTAACAAAAGGCAGAAAATACTTGTGATCAATGAGCAAATACTAAAATAAATCTCAAAATATCATCAATTCAATGTACATCTTCAAAATGGCTTTCATCTTCCTTTCTAATGTTTATCATTCCTTTCGCTTCTAAATTTCTGTTACCAATCCATCATCTCTTCAAATGGCTTGCAATAAAAGGAACAAAGAAAACACACACTCCTTCTAGGAGAATCGATTATACTGCTCATGGCAAGACCACAGATCCATAAAGTTTATTGACTAGCTAATATAAAAGTAGAATATATCTGCTAAACCCCTTTTTAAAATAAACTCTTATCATTAAAACAAATTATTTTCAACAAGTATACCAAAACAGATAATAGTAAGAATCTTATGAAAGGTCATCTAACCCAATTAACCAGAACTCCTTTATTCATGTGCCAACATTCCTACTAGGGAATCTGGTCTGCAATTTAACACCTCCTGACACAGGGAAATTATTACCTCCAATACAAGTTGATTCCATTTTTGTATTTCTTTACTTCTAGAGACTTTCCCTTTATCGAGCTAAAATGATTCAGTCTGTGTCACCCACCCAATGGTTCTTCTATCCTTGAGGTTTCACATATAAATCAATAAATCTAATCTTATTTCTGCATAAAGAAATTCCTTCAAATGAAGATGGCTAATATATGGATCTCCTGGTTCCCTCTTCAAGCTCAAACTATCCAGGTTTTCAATCTATCTTCATGATGTGGTTTTAAATTCCTTCAACAATTTCAAAAAATGGAGAATGTTTTAGAATTCAATCCTTCAAGCATGAAATTCAACATGAGAAATAATACATATCCACCAGAATAGCAATGTAGAACTATTACACTATTAATTTTTGAAACCTAAGAATAGGACACTTCATTCTTCTGAGTGGACTGCCATAAATGTCAAGGGAAGCCTGTAACCAATGTTTTATTGTGGATGAATGGGAAGATAACAAGTAAAGGGTAGTAAAAGAGTCTCTAAAACACAAGAGGCTACCTCTTTGCCCTCAACTTTATATTTTTTTGACACTAAGGCTACACTTTTTCATCTATCAATTCCCTTTCCTTGCTAGGAAGTTCATACTTTATAGCAAGGTTATGCTAGAAATTTTATGTGTTAAAAAACTTTTTTACTGTAGCTGAAAAATCAGGTCAATATTCCCAATTTATTCATATACTTAATAAAGTCAATTAAAATATCAAACTAAAAAACAGTTTAAGGAACTCAGAATTGGTATTAGGTTGGAAAATACCTAAATATCAAAACAGCTAATAAAATAAATCAAAGCAGTCAGAAGTCAGTGACACAAGTATCAGCTAAGCCAAAAACTGGCTGAGTATACTTGATTAAACCACTTCACCTCTCTGGGCCACTGAGTACCCTCATCTGTGAAATGAAGATAAAGAATTAGGATCAGAAGTTCTTACATGCTTTGATCTCAGGACCTCTTTATACTTTAAAAAAAAGTATTGAATACTTCAAAGAGCTTTTATATCTATCCCTGGTTACCATATTAGAAATTAAAACATATTTTT
The DNA here is from genome assembly GCF_949752795.1 of Hyperoodon ampullatus. Lineage (NCBI taxonomy): Eukaryota > Metazoa > Chordata > Mammalia > Artiodactyla > Ziphiidae > Hyperoodon > Hyperoodon ampullatus. The sequence continues at coordinate 63,224,955 of NC_136914.1, read as the reverse complement.
AAATGTTTACTAATGTATTATTTTTAATAATAGAAGCATTAAATGTCAAACAAGTAACACTTTATGGAAAAAGAAAAAAAAAATTTCCAAACTAAAAAGTTTAGTGCCAAGGGTTACATTGTTTTATAATTTTTGCAACTCTCTTTAATGTCTGGCTTAATAGAAGACAGCTACATTCTCATATGCTTACGCATTCAATCAATATCGCATGTCATGTAACCTCTGGAAAACTACTTACATTCATGATAGAGTGAGTATGAAAAAGCAAACAATGTCTTACTATCATTTTGAAAATAGCTCTGCCATTGTGGACCCCCTTGAAAAGGTCTTAGGAACCCCCCCAAGAGGCCCTGAACCAACTACTGGACCAGACCATCTCTAATTCTCAAGATCCACATGAAACTAGACTGATGACAAGATTTTTTATTTTTAAGAAAACTGAAAATACACTTATCTTCACCAGGATAGAATGCATCACTAGTATGATTTTAAGAGATTTCGGTGAGATGGTCCTTTTAAACCAACTATAAAAAGTCATATACGAAAAGATGTTTAAGATTAAAAATAATAGGATATAGTATACTCTGTTACTATGGAAACCCCTACAAGGAGGAAAAGCTATCTAAATAACTTCCTTTGTATTATAATACTACTACTAATAGTAGGCATGCGAAGTGATCACTGAAGAAATCAAAGAGGAAATTAAAAAATACCTAGAAACAAATGACAATGGAAACACGACGACCCAAAACCTATGGGATGCACCAAAGCAGTTCTAAGGGGGAAGTTTATAGCAATACAATCCCACCTTAAGAAACAGGAAACATCTCGAGTAAACAACCTGACCCTGCACCTAAAGCAATTAGAGAAAGAAGAACAAAAAACCCCCAAAGCTAGCAGAAGGAAAGAAATCATAAAGATCAGATCAGAAATAAATGAAAAAGAAATGAAGGAAACAATAGCAAAGATCAATAAAACTAAAAGCTGGGGCCTCCCTGGTGGCGCAGTGGTTGAGAGTCCGCCTGCCGATGCAGGGGATACGGGTTCGTGCCCCGGTCTGGGAGGATCCCATATGCCGCGGAGCGGCTGGGCCCGTGAGCCATGGCTGCTGAGCCTGCGCATCCGGAGCCTGTGCTCCGCAACGGGAGAGGCCACAACAGTGAGAGGCCCGCATACCACAAAAAAAAAAAAAAAAAAAAAAAAACTAAAAGCTGGTTCTATGAGAAGATAAACAAAATTGACAAACCATTAGCCAGACTCATCAAGAAAAAAAGGGGGAAGACTCAAATCAATAGAATTAGAAATGAAAAAGGAGAAGTAACAACTGACACTGCAGAAATACAAAGGATTATGAGAGATTACTACAAGCAACTCTATGCCAATAAAATGGACAACCTGGAAGAAATGGACAAATTCTTAGAAATGCACAACCTGCCAAGACTGACTCAGGAAGAAATAGAAAATATGAATAGACCAATCACAAGCACTGAAATTGAAACTGTGATTAAAAATCTTCCAACAAACAAAAGCCCAGGACCAGATGGCTTCACAGGCGAATTCTATCAAACATTTAGAGAAGAGCTAACACCCATCCTTCTCAAACTCTTCCAAACAATTTCAGAGGAGGGAATACTCCCAAACTCATTCTACGAGGCCACCATCACCTTGATACCAAAACCAGGCAAGGATGTCACAAAGAAAGAAAACTACAGGCCAATATCACTGATGAACATAGATGCAAAAATCCTCAACAAAATACTAGCAAACAGAATCCAACAGCACATTAAAAGGATCATACACCATGATCAAGTGGGGTTTATTCCAGGAATACAAGGATTCTTCAATATATGCAAATCAATCAACGTGATACACCATATTAACAAATTGAAGCAGAAAAACCATATGATCATCTCAATAGATGCAGAGAAAGCTTTCGACAAAATTCAACACCCATTTATGATAAAAACCCTGCAGAAAGTAGGCATAGAGGGAACTTTCCTCAACATAATAAAGGCCATATATGACAAACCCACAGCCAACATCGTCATCAATGGTGAAAAACTGAAACCATTTCCACTAAGATCAGGAACAAGACAAGGCTGCCCACTCTCACCACTCTTATTCAACCTAGTTTTGGAAGTTTTAGCCACAGCAATCAGAGAAGAAAAGGAATTAAAAGGAATACAAATTGGAAAAGAAGAAGTAAAGCTGTCACTATTTGCAGATGACATGATACTATACATAGAGAATCCTAAAGATGCTACCAGAAAACTACTAGAGCTAATCAATGAATCTGGTAAAGTAGCAGGATACAAAATTAATGCACAGAAATCTCTGGCATTCCTGTACACTAATGATGAAAAATCTGAAAATGAAATCAAGAAAACACTCCCATTTACCATTGCAACAAAAAAAAATATCTAGGAATAAACCTACCTAAGGAGACAAAAGACCTGTATGCAGAAAATTATAAGACACTGATGAAAGAAATTAAAGATGATACAAATAGATGGAGGGATATACCATGCTCCTGGATTGGAAGAATCAATATTGTGAAAATGACTGTACTGCCCAAAGCAATCTACAGATTCAAGCAATCCCTATCAAACTACCACTGGCATTTTTCACAGAACTAGAACAAAAAATTTCACAATTTGTTTGGAAAAACAAAAGACCCCGAATAGCCAAAGCAATCTTGAGAATGAAAAACGGAGCTGGAGGAATCAGGCTCCCTGACTTCAGACTATACTACAAAGCTACAGTAATCAAGACAGTGTGGTACTGGCACAAAAACAGAAAGATAGATCAATGGATCAGGATAGAAAGCCCAGAGATAAACCCACGCACATATGGTCAACTTTTCTTTGATAAAGGAGGCAGGAATGTACAGTGGAGAAAGGACAGCCTCTTCAATAAGTGGTGCTGGGAAAACTGGACAGGGACATGTAAAAGTATGAGATTAGATCATTCCCTAACAGCATACACAAAAATAAGCTCAAAATGGATTAAAGACCTAAATGTAAGGCCAGAAACTATCAAACTCTTAGAGGAAAACATAGGCAGAACACTCTATGACATAAATCACAGCAAGATCCTTTTGGACCCACCTCCTAGAGAAATGGAACTAAAAACAAAGATAAACAAATGGGACCTAATGAAACTTCAAAGCTTTTGCACAGCAAAGGAAACCATAAACAAGACCAAAAGACAACCCTCAGAATGGGAGAAAATATTTGCAAATGAAGCAACTGACAAAGGATTAATCTCCAAAATTTATAAACAGCTCATGCAGCTCAATAGCAAAAAAACAAACAACCCAATCCAAAAATGGGCAGAAGACTTAAATAGGCATTTCTCCAAAGAAGATATACAGACTGCCAACAAACACATGAAAGAATGCTCAACATCATTAATCATTAGAGAAATGCAAATCAAAACTACAATGAGATATCATCTCACACCAGTCAGAATGGCCATCATCAAGAAATCTAGAAACAATAAATGTTGGAGAGGGTGTGGAGAAAAGGGAACACTCTTGCACTGCTGGTGGGAATGTGAATTGGTACAGCCACTATGGAGAACAGTATGGAGGTTCCTTAAAAAACTAAAAATAGAACTACCATATGACCCAGCAATCCCAGTACTAGGCATATACCCTGAGAAAACCATAATTCAAAAAGAGACATGTACCAAAATGTTCATTGCAGCTCTATTCACAATAGCCCAGAGCTGGAAACAACCTAAGTGTCCATCATCAGATGAGTGGATAAAGAAGATGTGGCACATATATATAATGGAATATTACTCAGCCATAAAAAGAAACGAAACTGAGCTATTTGTAATGAGGTGGATAGACCTAGTGTCTGTCATACAGAGTGAAGTAAGTCAGAAAGAGAAAGACAAATACCATATGCTAACACATATATATGGAATTTTTTAAAAAATGTCATGAAGAACCTAGGGGTAAAACGGGAATAAAGACACAGACCTACTTGAGAATGGACTTGAGGATATGGGGAGGGGGAAGGGTAAGCTGTGACAAAGCGAAAGAGAGGCATGGACATATATACACCACCAAACGTAAGGTAGATAGATAGTGGGAAGCAGCCGCAGAGCACAGGGAGATCAGCTCCGTGCTTTGTGACCGCCTGGAGGGGTGGGATGGGGAGGGTGGGAGGGAGGTAGATGCATGAGGGAAGGGATGTGGGAACAGATGTATATGTATGACTGATTCACTTTGGTATAAAGCAGATACTAAAAAAAAAAAAAAAAAAAAATAGTAGGCATGAAAAAATTAACTCTTTTTTGTAATAAATATACACAGATCATCTAGTATATATAAAGCACTGTGCTAAGTGCAGTGAGGGAAATAAAGCAGGAAGAACTTTATACTCTTGCAAGAGAGATCTGAGGTATACTCAAAAACTATAACCCAAAGTTTTTTTAAAATGCTATAAAACAAGTTAAGATAAAGCAATATGGTGGTTCACAATCTTCAGGTTGTTATGAGAATGTCAACAATGTTAATATAGTTATGATTAAACTATTCATTCACAAAGCCTAGAAATACAAGAAAATCTACTATCTGTATTTCCTAGCCTATAGAGGTAAGTTCCATTCACTGAATCCAAAGTTGAAGGGGTTCAGAACAAGCCTCCCCAAAATGTGACACTTTGGCATTTGGATTACTTTGAACTGAAGACAACCAAGGCCCAAAAGACTCAGGAAGACCTTTTTACCTCTCCCTTAAGTACCTAAAAAAATTTGCATAAGGGGCCTGGCTCAGAGACAGCTCTACCAGAGATAACAGTTTATCTGAAAAACCTATCCGTATGGCATCTAATTACCAAACATCTGCTCTTCTTATTGTCCTGTGAATTACCCTCCTCCCCTTTAAAGCCCCAGTCCCCTATCCCATTCCTTAGCTCAGGAAGGCCTCAGACTTGCCCTTGCCAGACTTGCCCTTAGGTTTCATATTTTTATGGGGCTCCCATACCTTCGTAATTAAATTTGTTTTTCTCCTGTTAATCTGTCTTTCGTCAACTGAATTAGCAGACCAGCCAAAATAACCAAGAAGAGTAGAGGAAAAAATCTTCCTCCCCTACAAAGTAATATACATACCTTTCCAGGGGAAAAATTCAAATGTAAGATATAAAAGCAAGTTTAATCTCTAATTTCACACATGCAAATAAAATCATTGTTGTTATAATCAGCAATGACTTTGGCAAATACTTATAACAGCACCTACTCACCCTTATGCTTCAGTCTCATGGCCAGATGCAAATACAGAGTGATAATAAGACCAGAAAAAGTTAAGTATATTAAAATCCTAGAAACACTGGCTGAATCTTTCATACATCACTGAAAAGTATATTAGCTAGCCAATTAAACTATAATGGATAGTCAATCATTCAATTGCAGCATCTAAATGACTAGTGTGCCGCGTGGTTGCCTTCTTCCTAATATACAAATTAATTTAGAAGAGTTATTTTTCTTTGTAAAAATAATGAATTCAAGCCTAATCTCTCCTTGATCTGGGAAATATTCAAGAACATAAAAAATAATCAAAATGTTTTCTTATTTGTAAATAACTATGTAACTCTGCTGGACAGTAATACTGTTTACTTCAAAATAAAAAGAAAACTGAAATATAAATTTTGGTAATACCTCCTTTCATAAATAATTACATTTTTTATGATTATGGAATTATGACAGTTGATAGCATTTGCATTATGTAAACCTTAAGAAGAATATCTACTTAATATTTTTACACTAAATAGAAATTTCTCAGCCATGTTAATTCTAGCAATGGTCTCTACCTTTATTAAGATAAACATATTGGTATAACATATATGTAAATTTATACTATATTCTGTAAGTTTATAACACTTGAATACTTCTCTCCATTGAACTCCTCTATCCCCAAAATATTATGTCCCCCAAAATATTAGGAGATATTCCATATACTTTTTTAAAGTCTATATTCATCTATCTTCCTTTTTTTTTTTCCACAGACAAAACAGGCGAAATAGCACCATCTGGTGGGTATCACCTTAGTTTTAAAATAAATTTCTACATTTACATTATTAATACTATTTTAGAAAACCTGCACAACAATAGGGACTCATTTTAAAGTACTACAAATGAATAATAAAAAATGGTTGACTAGCAAGCAAAAGTATACTTGAAAACTGAACCAAGGCTGCAGCATTATTTTGTTTTTTAATTACTAAGAAGTTAACCATTATTCTAAGGTCATTTGGGATAAAATGTCCTCAGAACCTTGTGGTCTTAGTTTAAAAAAAAAGAAAAGAAATGTCAATTTTTAATACAAAAAATAATTTTTATTTTTGAAATAATACATCTATACTACTCAATGAAGAGGATGAAATGTGAACATAATCTTCAGAAAAGACAGTGTTCTCTGTTGTTTGTGTTTATATCAGGGTTGATTTTTTTTAAAAGTAGGTGTGTCCAAATCAACTGAAATTAGTTAAGATTGATCTCAAGGTTGATTAACAATAAAATCTTTCTGAAAACTAACTGTGCTGGATAATGGTGAAAACATAAATTAGGTCATAATTTTATGAGCTAACAGTAACAACTATGAAAAGGAATATAAACAAACTAAAGGCAAAAATCAGGACATTAATTACAGGCTTTTAAAGGTGAAATGGAGAATGAGAGCATGATCAAAATACTAAAAAGCCCAAAAGAGAGTAGCATATTTCTTTTTTTTTTTTTTTTTGCGGTATGTGGGCCTCGCGCTGTTGTGGCCTCTCCCGTTGCGGAGCACAGGCTCTGGACGCGCAGGCTCAGCGGCCATGGCTCACGGGTCCAGCCGCTCCGCAGCATGTGGGATCTTCCCGGACCGGGGCACGAACCCGTGTCCCCTGAATTGGCAGGCGGGCTCTCAACCACTGCGCCACCAGGGAAGCCCCAAGAGTAGCATATTTCTTGATGTACTTTCTATCTAAAATGATTTTTTAAATTACATATTATATTTTTTCAATAACTATTGGTTAACCACACACTACATTACACAAAGTTAGGCACTACGCATACAATAGAAAGGAAAGACAAATACACAAAGATGTAAACCCATTCTCTCATGGAGCTTACAATGTAGCTATCTTTCTCTCCACTTCCTGAGCACCTTGCAGATGGAGCAATTCATCTCCCTTTTAATTACACCACTGTTTCCTAATGTAAAGGAATTGAACACCTCAATTTATACAGTTTTCATATTAAAAATACACTGACCATTATTTTACTTCAACACAAAAGACTTAAAGCAAAGCTCATCTCTGCTCCTTGCACTAAAATGACAAGAAGCTTACAAAAACAACATTTTTGGTGAAAAATGTCCATAAGATGTTGAAGTCTTTAAAGTAACAAATATTGATGGCTGAACCAGCACACCAGACAAAATCTAAAACCAAAGACTGAGGAGGAAGAAGAGAAAGAAGAAATAAGAAGCAAGTCAATTTATTTGCAGAATCACCAAAAGACTCAATTTCTGGAGAAAGGGATATGCATTCATATTAAAAAGGAAACAGATTAAATAAGAGACTGCACATTGAGTGGTAAAATAAACTTCTCTCTCTCTCTCACACACACACACACACACACACACACACACCTCCACACACCCATCCCTCCTCCTCTCTTCCTTTCCCTTTCCCTATCTCTTCCTTTCCACCTTCCCCCTTCCCCACTTTCTTTCTCATCCTTATTTGACAACTAATAAGGTGGAATGATGAAGTCAGCATGCGAATAAAATTATGCTCTAGAAATGTTCTGATAATTAACTCTATTTTTAAAAGGATTACATTATGGACCAAATTTTTTTTTATATTTTCCTAGAACATTCAATACAAAGAAATCAGAATCATTTTATGTTGTCTAAAAATCCTTCTATAAATAAAAATTAAAAGTACTATCATTTTGGATGTAGGTGTCAACTGAAAAAAACTGCACAACCTTAAAGCTGAGAATTATGTTTTATCTGGCGGACTTTCTGAGGACTTCAAGCCCAGGAGGCAGCTTCTCAGAAAGCTCTGAGGGACTGCTCTGAAGAGGTAGGGGAGGAGCCAGAATATACAGGAGTTAATGAATTTAGCACTTTTCTACATATAGGAAGATGCAAGAGTCAGGGCTCATGGAAATCATTCCTTTGTTATGCACCTTAGCTATCTAGGGCCAGTATCCTGTTCTCTCCCTTCCTGAGTTCCCTCAGGGCTCGCCTTTGGGGCTGTAGTGGCTTGATGGCTGTAACATCCTTTGTTTACTGATAAGGCATTTTTCATTAGTGAAGAAATGGGCTTCATTAAGCCTCCTAAACCTGAGTTCCAAAGGGCAGATTCAAACAATTGCTAATCAGGGAAATAAAACTGCAGAAACAAAGGAAGAGCAGCATAGGGCAAGGTCCTGGATCCTCCTGAAGGAATATATGTAACAGTATCTTTGAGTTCTTCTGTAGGAACTAAGCCCTCCACCCAGGTGGAGGATGGCAACCTCAGGCTGAGCACAACATTCCTGGAGCACTGCCCTGGTACCTTACCACCAACCAATCAGAAGAAAGTCACACACCCTGCAGCCCTCACCACAAATTTTGCCTATGAAAACTCCTCCCTGAAAACATCAGGGAGTTTGGGTCTTTTGAACATGAGCCACACATACTTGCCTGGCCCTGAAATAAACCTTTCTTTGCTCCAAACTCCAATGTTTCCATTTGTTTGGCCTCACTGTGCACCAGGTACACAAACTTGCTTTCGATAACAACACCAAAATATGCCACTTTGGCATTGAAACTGAGCAGGACCCTGTGGGGCTCCTGGGCACAGAAACCTTTCTGTCCCCCATTTCTTGGGAATAGACCCCAGACTCCAGGACCTTCCCTGAGTTCCAAGGGGCAGATTTGAACAGTTGCTAATCAGGGAAGAGAGGGGATGCAGAGACAAGGGGAGGAGCAGCCAAGAAAAAATAGTGAAGCCTTGGGGCAGGGTCCTGGTTCCACCTCAAGTGTACACATAACAATATCTTTTAGTTCTTTACAGAACTAAAACCCCCGAACAATTGGAAGATGTTAGCATTCTTCATTCCAGAGAAGACCACCTGAGGTCAGATTAAAGGAACTAGGGAAGCTCATCAAGAGATACCTGAGAGCAGATTAAAGTTTAGAGTGCAGGCCCTGCAAGCACCCTAATCCTTATCAGCAACCCTGCCCTTGAACCACTGCTATAAAACTCCTCACCAAATCCTCCCGGGCTGGGACACACAGTTTTTTGAGGGGCACGCGCCCCCTGTGTCTCCCTTTGCCTACCAAGGCAATAAAGCTATGCTTTTCTAGTTCACCCAAAACTCTGTCTCTGAGATTCAATTCGGCACCAGTGCACAGACGCCAAGTTTTCAGCATCAGCATGAGGATTATTTTAAGCTAAAGGCAATCAAAACCCAGCAGATTCAGGAAAAGCTCCTCCCCTTCCCCTTAACTGCCTAATTTTACATTGAAAAGGGGGTCTATACCAGGACTATAGCTATTATCAGACATACTTTTATACCTAAGAAACTTAACAAGGCAATCTTTGTTTTCTCTCTGCCTTCCAGTGAATGGCCTTTCTCCCTTTGTAACAGGGAAGAGCAAAATCTGCCTCCATGTTGGATCTGTTTCTTTTACTTTAACCTCTGCTTTTCGTTGCTCTTGTTATTATAATCATTAAAAGGACGCTGTCTATAGCTGTAAGCATACATAATGGCCTCCCTTGGGGAACCCTGCCCCTCTGCCTGAATGTTAAACTGAAGTGCCTTGTTCAGCTCACAGGGAGACATTCTGACCCTGCCCACCCGTGAATGGCTGCAGAAAAGAAGAAATTAACATCCCCTCCCTGATGCTGGCCAAGCCAAGAGATATGTTGTAAGACTAATGGCCTTGGACTTCCCTGGTGGTGCAGTGGTTGAGAGTCTGCCTGCCAATGCAGGGGACACGGGTTCATGCCCCGGTCCGGGAAGATCCCACATGCCGCGGAGCAGCTGGGCCCGTGAGCCATGGCCGCTGAGCCTACGTGTCCAAAAAAAAAAGTTAAAAAAAAAGACTAATGGCCTTTTTACTTTACTTCCTTATCTCCTCCCCTTCTCTGTTCTATAAAAGAAACTGGCATCCCAACCCTGATAAGCTCTAGGACATTGGTCTGCCATCTTCTCAGACGCCTGGCTTTCCAAATAAACTCACTGTTCCTTGCCCCCACACCTCGTTTCCTGATTTACTGGCCTGTTGTGTGGCGAGGAGAGCAAGCTTGGACTCAGTAACACCCTTTATATCTCCAAACCACTAACCCTTTCCTCAGTGCTAAATGTTAAATTAGCTTCCATTACCTGGTTGCCTTTTAGGTCTCATATTTTTATGGAGATGCCACAGATACATAATTAAATTTGTCTTTTCTCCTGTTAATCTGTCTTTTATCAATTTAGACCAGTCAATGAACCTAGAAGCAAAGAAGGGAAAATTTTTCACAGCCCCTGGGTTGGGCATAACCCAGATTTAGGAAGTCAAGAAAGTTTTCCAGATAAATAAAGATCTGCATCTTGAAAAGGATGTAGAATGGTGAGAGGAGTGGTGAGAGATGATCTACAAGGAAAAGGTTTTTAAGGGGAGCAGTATGTTCAGATACATGGACAAGAAGGACATGTTCAGTGAATGGCAAATAGATGCCAGAACTCGGGAGTAAAAAGCAAAGGAAGTTCTTTGGGTTTCATCCTGCAGACAAAGAGGAATCATTAAAAGGTTTTAAACCTAGAAGAAACAAGATCAGATTTTCAGTTTAGAAAAATTATAATCGGCCAAATGTAAATAATGTGTATATTTGAGTGTCCCCATGCATGGGAAGTAGTTTGATAATTCACATGAATTATCTCACACTAACAATACAAAAGCTAAGGTGACAAGAACCAAAGGCTTACAATTGATTTAAGAGTACTCTCAATTTAACACATACACCATGACTCTGAACAAGTATGTTAAGTTTCTATTCCCCTATTCTTCATAGGAGGAAATATCACTACTACTTCAAAGAGGTCATGACAACAAAGGATAAAATACTTAATCACTAGACAATTCTATTTGAAATGAGCTTTCTCAACCTGTATTCAAACTAAAAATCCATGGTTGGAAGACAAAGAACAAATCTGTTTCTTTTCTGAAAGGGCATCAATTCAAATTTCAATATGCTTCTATAATGCAATGAATACAGTTTGGTAAAAGAAAGAACAAGGAACTAAAAAGAAGACCTGAGTAACAGACTTTTTCTTGCCAATTATGATTTCTATGCTTCAGCTTACTCATTAATAAAATTAAAGGGATGGTACTAAATGTTCTCTACAGCTGAAAATGGAACCGAGCAGAACACTGCAGGGAACCCCCCAAGTACAAAAGCCCCTCTGTGTCCTCTGCCTCTTGTTTATAGAACAGCTTAAGTCTCCCGGACTTCCCACAGTCACAGAAGGGCAGACTCAAACAGTTAATGATAGAGTCACAGACTCAGTGTCTAATGCACATTCCTAATTTATTTTACAGGTACTATAACTACCACCAGGGAACAGGACATAAACTGCTCCATCTTGAGCAGTACTGAATCTGGCACAATTCCAAAAAGTGGCCTCAAGAGAACAGTATTTACATTATTGCTCACAATGATCTACATCTTTGTGGGCATCAAAATAATTGTAGTTTGGTCTGCTCGTATATGTGAGTGGGCGACTAAAACTGTCAGCAAACAGATTCTACAGACCCATGCTGACATCTTCCACTCTGAGAATATGGTGCCTTGTGTCAGCATGAACAAGTTACAGAAGATGGACCTTCGTCCCTAATCCCATAGAAATGGAATGGTGTTTGACAGTGGGGAACTGAAAGCAGATCTTTTGCCCCTTTCCTGTTTGCCCATTTCTGTTCCCCTCTAACCTTGAAAGAACCTAATCATAAGAATGAGATCACTATGGGGCTTCCCTGGTGGCGCAGTGGTTGCGAGTCCGCCTGCCGATGCAGGGGACACGGGTTCATGCCCCGGTCTGGGAAGATCCCACATGCCGCAGAGCGGCTGGGCCCGTGAGCCATGGCCGCTGAGCCTGCGCGTCCGGAGCCTGTGCTCCGCAATGGGAGAGGCCACAACAGTGAGAGGCCCGCGTACCGCAAAAAAAAAAGAATGAGAGGGCTTCCGTGGTGGCACAGTGGTTGGGAGTCCGCCTGCCGACGCAGGGGACACGGGTTCATGCCCCAGTCCAGGAAGATCCCACATGCCGCGGAGCGGCTGGGCCCAGGAGCCATGGCCGTTGAGCCTGCGCGTCCGGAGCCTGTGCTCTGCAACGGGAGAGGCCACAACAGTGAGAGGCCCACATACCACCAAAAAAAAAAAAAAAAAAAAAGAATGAGATCACTAGGCAATTTAAACTAACTCCTGACTTATGCTCTCCTGAATGCACACCATGCCTTACCTAGCCTGTTGATTCTTTTCCAAGATTAAAAGAAGTAAGAATGAAGTATTTAGTAGTTAAAGAATGACTAGCTCTCTACCTCCAACAGCCCCCATTAGCAATCCTGCAGGCAGATCACTCGGGTAAGATAACATCTGAAGAGTCAGCCAGCCTGCCCACAATGGAGAATGATGCAGAACCCAACCTCCTGCCTTGATAATTAAGAGATTCTTCCCCCACTTTTCCCCTTAAAAACTGTCATGGCTGAGCAGAATCGTTGGAGTTGGTCTCAGGACACGAGTCCACCTTCTCCTCTGATTAAAGCAATTTCCCTTTCTACTGACACCTGCCTCTTGAATTATTGGCTTTTGAGTGGCAAGCAGCTGAACCTGAGTTCAGTAACAAAAATATTCAGTAACTTAGGGACATTTTAATTACTGCTATGAGAAAAGAAAGGCATAAATTAAGCATTAAGTAATACCCTATGAATACTTTGTATATGGGAAATGGATTCACTTTACGCTGATAAAACACAATTTTTACCACCAAAAATTCTGCACATAAAATGGCCATAAGCAGAGGACCTTAGAACCGGAACAACCTAAGGCCAAAAAAAAAAAAAAAAAAAGGTTTTAAATAAGATTTCTACAGTTTATACTAAACAGTGTGCTAAGTCATTCCTAGAATCCTTCTGTTAACTGGGGAAAAAAACACACAACCTAAAAGTTGAGAATTATGTTTTATTCGGGGATATTACTGAGGACTACAGCCCGAGAGAGTCTCTCAGATAGCTCTGTTCCAAAGAGGTAAAGGAGGAGCCTGGAGTTTTTGCTAGGGGGACAAAAAAAAGTAGTCAAACATCAAAAGATTACTGCTAATCACAAAATACAGACCTTCAAATTAATGATTTTACTGCTTTTCTAGGTATGGAAAGATGCAAGAGTCTGGGCTCATTGAAATTATTCCTGTGATATGCATCTTAACAATTTAGGGCCAATATCCTGTTTTCCTCCATCCTGAATTCCCATCAGGGAACACCATCAGGGGCAGCTGTGGTGACTGATGGCTTGTTTACCAGAATGGCAGGCAACATTTTTTATCCACCATTCCAACCTGTACAATGGCTTTATTTACTCTGCCTTACAAATGTAAATGTTTAAAGGATAAGGATTAATAACAGTGATAATTCTGTCAACAATACCAGGTACAAAGTCAATGAGATGATCCCCAGAATCCTACAGTCTTACTGAAAAATTTTATTTTAAATTATCAATAAATCATCCCAGACAGAACAGAGAAGATAGTTAACAGACCTATACTTTCACATAGAGGTTTCCCAGATAGTGAAACCTGAAATTAGCAATAAAAAGAAGTGCTTCATATCACACAATATTCATTTTTCCAAATAACTAACAATGGATTTAGAAGGTTAGATTATTACAGTTTTTAAAATAAGCACTTGTTTTATGCAGGTCCAGAGAAAACCATTATGAAATACATAAATAATTTTATAATATACTTTACAGATCACAAATCTAAGATAAGAACAACAGAAAATTCCCTCAGTTATACAAACCAATGGAAGACTGTGAAATATTATTACACATTAAGTCATCAATCAAGTCAATCAACAAACATAAATGCTTACTAAGGCCTATGGATACAAATGACAGTTTCTACTCCTAAAAAATGTGTAATCATTTTCAAGTATCTGATGAGGTATCCTATAGAAAACATAATAAATTTATACTATGCTAAGTCCTGAGGGCATAATTAGAACCAACAAAGGAAACAAGTAAGAAAGATACAGAAAGTAAGAATAACAGCTAAAAATAATCAAAGTCTTGAAGAGAGGCTGAAAATTATCCACTTCTGGTAAACATTGTAAAATTAGATACTACTATAATCTTTAAGGAATTGCAGCATTATTACTATTATTTTCCAAGTCTGACATACTAACAAAAAAATTTTGTAGAGAAATGGAAAGCATAAATATATAGAAACATTATGAAAATTAAGGGAGAACTTTATATTTTAAAAGTTCTTCATATTTAAAGCAAATTGAATTTTTGTGGTTTGGTTATTACAAACTGATTCAAAGGTACCCTAAATTAGAATACTTTAATTATAAAATCACCTACTAATATTAAACATTCTTAATATAGTAAGTACTAGAATATGACAGTCCATCTTCCTTTTTCCACAGATTATTCAATTCTACTTTTATTCTTTCCTCAAGGTAGACTGAAGCCAGAGTCATTGCTTTCATCCATGGCAAATCTATACCTCTTTGCAATAGGAGATAATATTCTTCATTTTATGGAAAACATATAATCCTACCTTTGTCAGGTGACTCAGTAAAATAATTCCGAAACAAAATATTGAATAATAATTTATAATAATCTGGAATAAAATTCCCCAAACTACTAAAACTTTGAAAAAAACACACAAAAAAACATATTATAATGATGTTTTCAGGAAGCAGTATGATCCCCATTATGATCCTCAATATAAATACACATACACATCTCAATATAAATATATATCAAATATAGAGCATATCAAATATAGAGCACTAATCAAAGCTGCAGTTTACACTGTATACCACTCTTCTGAATGTATTTTTCTACCTCCCCTGGTTTAGAGAACAGTAAATAATTTTGTTTCTTTATTTTTAAAGGTGTCCTTCTGGATTGCTGAGGATGAAATCAAAGAAAAGGCTGAAAATTATGTCAGACAAAAGGGAGCAATAGTTCCCATGAGGTCACATAATTGTGCATATCCCCTTTCAAGTCTGAGTATAACAAAAATGTCTCATGCTTTAAAAAATATTCACTCAAATTTCACACACTTTTATATCTTTGCTACTATCAAGGAATGGGTTTAAATTTTCAATTCTTAAAAATTTTAATTTTCTTCAATGTGCACAGTAACAAGGAATAAAGACTGCAGCAGAAAACAGTTTTACGAAATCTCTCACTGGGGCAGTTTGTAAGTTTGACCCTGGTTGCTGTGTACGCAGGGAAATGTGACATAGCCATTTTATTTAAACATTATAAGCAATGCATTGTTAATTCTCAAACCAACAGCTATTTCCCTTTTTCAGAAGAACCCCACATTTTGTTCAGTTATTAGGGAGCCTGTGATTTGACCCATGGAGTGACTCTTGATTAGAATCATGGTAATTCTATCTTCTTTGCCAGTCAGGGGTTTAGGAATGAATATATAAGGCAATGGAAGTCAATGATAAATTAAGGAGAAGTCTGCTGGGGTAATTCTGGGAAAGCTCTTCTTGCACTTAAAAAAGAACAAGATTTTCCTGAGAGTCTCTAGATATCATCAACTACATCTGACCTCTGGAACTGCAAATAGCCATTTGTAACCATGAGGAGTAAACAGCCCAAAAGAACATTGGGGATGGTAAGCAGAAAAACAAAAAGGCCCAGGGCTCCCTGATGATGTTCCTGAAGCACTGAATTAACCAAGCCTTACCTCCATATAAGGGTTGGTTAAATAATAAAATAATAAAATTGGGTTAAATAATAAAATTTTCTATATATAAAGTCATTTTGTTTTGAGTGTCTGTTACTCACGACCAAAGGCATCATAATATAGGTAGTATATAAATCTCCTGACTTTAGAGAAAACCAGTTCTGAAAAAGTTTATGCTTTCACCTACCACATATTTTAAAGGAAAACGATTATAATTAAAGAAACCTAAAACTGGCATTAAAAAAATTCTCTCAGAATCCAGACTTAAAAGGGCAGTCATAGAAGTTATTCCAAACTTGATCACCGACACTAGCTGGCTGCTAGAATTAGAGGTACTTATATACAAAGTCATTCCAATTGTTGGAGAAAAAACAGGATTTGTTCTCTGCTAACAAAACTTAAATTGGTAATATTTAAGGAATAACAAGATAGGCCCCTAATTGTATCTTAGGAGTCTATCTGATTTTCTTGAAGAAGCCTACTGTTAAATTTGATTATATTCAAAGACAGATATAAAAACAAAAGTCTCGGGACTTCCCTGGTGATCCAGTGGGTAAGACTACGCGCTCCCAATGCAGGGAGCCTGGGTTCAATCCAGGGTCGGGGAACTAGATCCCACATGCATGCCACAACTAAACATGCCACAAGGGAGATCCTGTGTGCCGCATCTAAGACCCAGGGCAGCATGAATGAATGAATGAATAAATAAATAAATAAATAAATAAATAAAATAAAAACTATTAGAGGCCCTAGTAAAATGCTTATATAGCACTACAATTTTTTACTAATAAAGAAAAACAACAGTACTGTTTCAAGGGTGAAATATATGCTTTAAAGATAATGAAGATGGTCAAAAGGTACAAACGTGCAGTTATAAAATAAATATGTCATGGGGATATAATATGGTAATACCATATCGTACAGTTGTCCCTTGGACAACATTGGTCTGAAATGTGCAGGTCCATTTATACACGCTCGGGTCCACTGTATACTACAGTATTACACAATCCAAGGTTGACTGCATTCACAGGTGTGGAACTGCAAATATAGAGGAATCGCATATACAGACTATAAAGTATATGTGGAATTTCCACTGTAAGAAGGGTGGGCACCCCTAACCCCCACTATTGTTCAAAGGTCAACTGTATATCTGAAAGTTGCTAATAGAGTAGATCTTAAAAGTTCTCGTCACAAGAAAAAAATCTGCAACTATATGTGGTGATGGATGTTAACTAGAGTATTGTGGTGATCATTTTATATTTTAAAATATATATTTTACAATATACACATGTATCTTCAATATCCTATGATAAACCATAAAGCAAAAGAATATTAAAAAAAGAATGTATATATGTATAACTGAATCACTTTACAGAAGAAATTAACAACATTGTAAATCAATAATTAATATTCAAGAGGGAGGGGATAAGGGGATATATGTATACGTATAGCTGATTCACTTTCTTATACAGCAGAAACACACCACTGTAGAGCAATTATACTCCAATAAAGATGTTAAAAAAATACTTAATAAAAAAACAGGGCTTCCCTGGTGGTGCAGTGGTTGAGAGTCCGCCTGCCGATGCAGGGGACACGGGTTCATGCCCCGGTCTGGGAAGATCCCACATGCCGCAGAGCGGCTAGGCCCGTAAGCCATGGCCGCTTAGCCTGCACGTCTGGAGACTGTGCTCCATAATGGGAGAGGCCACAACAGTGAGAGGCCCGTGTACCGCAAAAAAAAAAAAATATATATATATATATATATATATATATACATATATCAAACCATTATGTTGTACATCTGAAACTAATACAACATTACATGTCAGTTATATCTCAATGTTTTTATAGATAATAAAGGATATTGTTGTATTAATAAAATAGCTCAATTCTATTCTTTCAAACAATTCTGTTATCAAATTCTGCCAAGTTAAACAAGTATAAAAAAAAAATAAGAATCATCCTCGATGTTATTTATGCCACCATATTGCACGCCTGTGTTTGTGTAAACTACATTATACTTTAACAGAATAAATATGTTTAGAATTAACAAAAGGTTCAAAGGTAATTATCTTACAAAATTGTTTAAAAGCCAATTCATGCATCATCCTAATGTCCCTCAATCCTATTTAGAAGAGAGTATAGTTAATTTTTTTTAATTGAAAGAGCATATATATTTTAGTTCTTTCCTATCCTCATATTACGTTTTAGTCCCTAGCTTTAAAGTTGACATCAGTTCGCCCATTTTTCCAAATTCCATCTTGGAAGCTAGTCACATTCCCTCTGCCTTCATTCTAGTGGGGAAAACATCTCTGAAGAGATAATTATACAATTTAATATTTAAATAGAAAATAATTTGGAAGAGAAAGGAGAAAAAGTAGTGGTGAAAGAAGTATCCCCACTCACACAGAGGAAAATTGGTGGTAGGATTTGATAATAAAGGATTTTCCTACAAGAACATAAGTTTATGGAAACTGTGTATGTGAAGCATATTTTCTGCATTTCTTTGAATTTCTTTGTTGAATTCAATTTGAAGATAAATGAATCTTTCTAGCATGCAGAAATTTTGTTTGTCTCCTTTCTGCAAGACCCTCTCCCCCCAAAAATTCCCTTAATGACCATTTTCTCATCCAATTTAACAATGAAAAAACTCTTTAAAAAAGATAATTTCAAATATGATATATGGAAACCAGTTACACTTCTAAAAAATTTTTTTTTCAAATCTTCCATTGGTTTTTTTCTACCTCCTCTGGTCTTACCCAACACAGACCCTACAGACGTAGAAATCACAAGTGTCTCTGGCCTTCACAAACAAAAAAACATTAAAGTAGTCGGAATATTTGGGGAAGATGGTTTCCTTTTGTATATGCTACTAAAATTTAGTATATATAAAGTGAGACATTTTTATAAAGGTAACATCTTCACAAGAAAAAATACTTGGAAGTGATTAGAACATAAAGTAAAATTTTATAAGAAAAATTTTAAATCTATTCTAGATAATGCTTCAATCACTTTGCAAAATGATTGAAAAAGCCAAGTTGCAATCTTAATGAAGTTCTACAGAGGGAGCCAGCATCACAAGGAATAAATTTATAATACACAGAACTTCAAGAAGACCTATTTGGTTGGAAATATTGGATTTCTAGTCATCAACATAAGTTCAGATTATCCTCTAAGGTTTTACACCTTAGCCATCACCCAAAAAAACCACAGTATTACCTACAAACTATGGTATTTTTCTAGTAAATCATATTAAAACTAATGAAATATAACATCCACCATAAATACAGTTTGTGAAGTAAATGTGTGTTTTAAATAATATCATTCTTCTAAAGAATTTTTTAGAGTATTATTTTCCCTAAGTCACTGAACTTAGGCAAAGTAAAAAGCAATAAAAAAGATCTGAAATCAAATTGGAGCCTACCTTTCCTACTATAAGAAAAGTAACAGAGTCTCTCCAAGCCTTAGTTTCCTGTAAAATGGGAATGATTATAATACCTACCTCATAGGGTTGTTGTGAGGATTAAATTAGAGCATAAGAGTAATTAAAGTAATGTCCTCTTTCCTTGCTCTTAAGTGTTATTCAATTTTTCAATACTTTCCAAAAAGAAAACATTAATTATAGTTAGTAGAGAAAATACTAATTATATATAGTTAGTAGTTTTCAAGAACTAGATTAGCTGCTAACAGATACTAAAGTTCCCCCAAACTCCTAAATTCATATCATTTTCAAATAATCTGACTCAATCCTTAAGGGAATATAGACCATGTCAGCATAACCCTTACACTGTTTTTCAGGTAGATATCTGTCATAGCTGCACTCTCAAAATATTCTTGTCTGTTGTAGACCAAGAAGAAAAAAGAATTCAACACAGCAATTTCTACTCTCTCCAACCCATGTTGACCTTAATAAATTCACCCCATTGATACCACATAGTAAAATACTGTCAAGTAAATTATTTGTAGCAAAAGATCAATGAACTACACTTGGACTGAAAAGGTCTGGATAAAGTTTCAGGAACCACCTTACCGTTCCCCACTAAAAATATCAAAGAGGTAGAAAGCAAAAAAGACCACTACCATTTTTTTCTGAACAATTTTATGCCTGAAACTCAAAAACTATATTCAGAGGGATTACGGAATAGACTAAAAGAGAAGTAGCTAATTAAAGAAACTATTTGCTTAATGGATAATAATGAAATAGCAAAGCACTAATCTAAACCCACAGTGATATGTGAGAGACAGCTAAGCTTCTCTAAGAGCCGAAGCCAGTTCAACAGTGTTTTTATAAACATCATCATACTCAAAAAAACCTACATCACAACTAACCTTTATGATTCTTTGTAGATCAAAACTTTTTCACATATATAATTTCATCTAATCCTCATTAAACCTAACAAGATAAAATGAAATTATCACTATTTTACAAATGACGATGTTATAGTCAAGAGATTAAATGATTAACCCAAGTATGGTAGTTTTATACTGTGTCAACTAAAAACTACAATCCCCAGAATTTCCTTCCCTATGTGGTTTTAGGTTGGGATTAGCCACAAGAGAAATTTGTGAACAATTTGGGAGGTGCAAGTGAAGCAGCGGCCGTTTCACACCAAGGGTAGTTACTGGCTAGAGGTAGTGAAGACAGTAAGGTATGGGAGGAATTCCAATTTATCCTTATGTATCCCCACTCCACCTCCAGCTCACCTTTCCAACCAGGCCTAAGCCCATCACCAAATGCTCCACTGAAAACTCACAGAAGTGGTAGCTTCAAAGAGCCAACAATCCACCAACTCTCCTCACAGTTCACTCCAGCAGCTAGACATGCTTAGCTGCTTCTTGAAAGCTCCAATTCATTAATCCACACACCAGAACTGGTTAGTGACTTTTCTCTAATCCTTTCTGGACCTCTACTTCCCTAGTTTTTCTTGCAATGAGTAAGGTTTAATCCCTATAATAGGTTTCTTATTTCTCATTACTCATAGCAGAATTGAATCTTACCTGATACACCAAGGATACAATCTGTGGCAAAACATACATAAACTCAGTTTCTTCTAGTGCTAAATCCAGAGCACCATACATTTCTTCAAAAACAGAAGGTGGCAATTTAGGATTAATCCTTTGAGGCTTTTAAGGTTTCACCACTAATAACATACATTTTTCATTCATCTATCATATATGCATGAATATATGACAAAGTTTAATACTAAAATTATTTCTTGTAATGAGTACTTCTTTATGTCAGGGTTAATAATTTCTTTTAAGCAAACCTTTCGAAAGTTTCATAATCCAGTTATAACAACAGATAACAAGAAACTATGAAATCCTAGAATTCTAAAGTGAGAGCACAGTCAAAAGTTCACCAAAGGGGTGAACTCTGGTCACAGATTAGTTTAGAACCATTAGTAGTTGCCTGGAATGAATTCAATCAATGATAGTTTGGGATTCTTACAGAAGTCACCTGATATTAGTAAAAAAAAAACAAAGAGCAAAGAATTTGAACACACATTAGTACTTATTCCTGGAGGCACAGCTTCATAAGCACAAATGGTGAATGTTATTGTAGAGCTTTTTAAAGATCAATTTAAAAAGCAGTATAGTAAACAGCTACCGTACAAAGATCATGACTATATATTAAAAAATCAGTTACAAAAATATTTCACAAACAGCAACAAGAACAAAAATGTTTCCCATGTAAGAGGCATCTGTAGCTTAGGATAAAATGTCCAATGAAAGGATCATACGTGGAATCAAACAACTTCGATCAAAGAAGATTGCTGTGTTCTAGAGAAAAGGATTCTTCTACTGGTAACAAAGATTATGAAAATTCTGAATGTTCAAACAAATGAGAAGTAAAAAAGAAAAAATAATTTTAAAATTATTTCACATAATATGTGGTTGTAAAACTTCTCTAAAAGCTTTTAGAGTCAACTTGGCCAAAAAGCTTTGTATTATACCATCTCCTTGGAAGAATGAGAAGTGCCTTGCATTTGGAATTCAGGTATACATAGTATACCTGACTCTCCTCAACTCACTCCATGAGTCTGAGGTGGTTTCTAAACCATAATATAATACTGTAAAATGAATCAGCCATTGGGTTCATTATAATCAGTTAGTACTGGGACTTGCACTGAATATCAATCCTTTTTATTTAAAAAAATTATTGTATTTTTAGGGAGCTGCTTGGTGTGATACAAAAAGCATTTAAATGGGAATCACCAGACTTGAATTCTGGTCCAGCGCTGTCATTAAAGAGCAGTGTAACCTATAGCAAGTCACTTTATCATGTGGATCTCACCCATTCATCATAAAATATGAATAATTAGTTCTAGCGTTCATTTCTAGAATCTTAAATTCTATAATTTAAAATATGTAAAAGAAAGTGGGTCCTGAGAAAGGGACCATAAAAATGTTCATGATATTTAAAATACTGCAGCTTTTATGAATATTGAAATCATATTAACCACTTAACCTTGTTGCTGGTCCTAGATGTTCTTTATTTCAATTTTGACTTTTCACTTCCCAGGCTTTTTTTTTTCTCTTTGGCATTTGCCATGAACAAAATCTATCAGCTTTATAGGCAATCAGTTCTTACACTACTCTTACAAGACAATCTTGATATTTTCAAAGAATTACTAAGCCACACCATCAATAATAATGAATTTAAGAGCATATCAGATGTTACTGATTGTCTCTAAGGGCTCTGAACATGTTCTGAAACATGCCACTTAAATACTTAAAAATCTCCCCTGCTGGTTTAGAAATTGGCATTGTTCTCTAAGAAATTATAATATTTTTACACTGAGCCAAAGTTTAAGGTCTAAGAGTGTCCTTTCCAATACTCCTGCTTCATACCTCTTACACAATTCATTTATTTTCTCCCATTTCATCATAATCCTAAACCAATAAAAACTTAAATATACTTATTCCAAGATAAAACTTTTAAATTCAAGGGGTAATTCTAACAAAATAATTCAATTTTGACATAAAAAAATAGTCAATAAGGAGAATTCATTCAGTAACAAAGGGGAAAATATACTTCATATCTAGAACAGCATGGGGCTTCCCTGGTGGCACAGTGGTTAAGAATCCGCCTGCCAATGCAGGGGACACGGGTTCGAGCCCTGGTCTGGGAAGATCCCACATGACGCCGAGCAACTAAGCCCGTGTGCCATAACGACTGAGCCTGCGCTCTAGAGCCCGCGAGCCACAACTACTGAGCCTGTGTGCCACAACTACTGAAGCCTGGGCACCTAGAGCCCATGCTCCACAACAAGAGAAGCCACCACAATGAGAAGCCCGCGCAACACGATGAAGAGTAGCCTCCGCTTGCTGCAACTAGAGAAAGCCCACACGCAGCAACAAAGACCCAACACAGCCAAAAATAAATAAATAAAATAAATAAATTAGAACAGCATAAACTGCTTGTAAAAATTCATCCTTTATCTTGGGAGCTATCTTGAAAAGCCAAGTAAATAAATGTGAATCTCTTTTAAGAAGAGGCTTTCCCCATGCTTTATGTAGTAGAGCAAACTGAAAAAAATTCTCAGATACCAAGTTATTTCTGTCTGTGTTAAGTGGCACGGATACTTCTGAATTTATTTATATTTGCCTTTGGAATATGTCTCTTAATCCAGCCAATTTTTATCTTTCCTTATCTCAATCTATATGATCTGATCTCAATATTCTATTCAATGTAATACAGAATTTAGATATTCATAAATGAAAAGGGTTCTATCTTCTATAACTGCAGATATGTCCAACAATAAGAAAACCCACTATTACAAAATCTCCAATTATGAAACTGTTTTAAAATGTGAAATATTAATTGGAGAGTAAGTCTACATAGATAAATGAAGTCAGTATCTTTCCTTTAAATAGTGTCTAGCATAGCAACTGGTAAGTAGGTAAAAAAATATTTATTCAATGAAATAGTGATATTTTTCTAATTTATTTTAAATATCTCCACTTAGAAAACTAAATCTCTGATAGACTGAGAAAAATCTGTAGAAGACTAATGGAACCAGTTCATTATGGGACCAAAGTATAAATTCCATAGCTTTAGATTAATCAGATCACAAATTTAATTTCTTGGCCTTCCCTACTTAAAAATTATCCCTCAGAATCTTCAGTATGTAGAAAAACAGAAAACAAGAACCTGAGAAAAACCATTATGCTTAAAGAAGCAAGTGTCACTTTCGTTGCTGACCAATCTTCCCTGTTTCCTTGCATGTCAGTCTTCCCCAGACAGGGAAATAACAAGTAAAAGTATGAGGCATGAGTGGCTAAGTGTATATGGAATCTGAATCACAACATCTGGGGAACTAAGAATATTTTAAATAAACGCATAGTTAATATTTACCACATAAAGTAATATCAAAATAATTATATTATACTCTCCTATTGGTATACAAAGAATCAAGGTACACTTTCAAAAAGCCAGCTAATGTAATAGTGCCAATGCATTTTTACAATATCATGATGAATCAAGATTATCTTTAGCAGATTAGAACTAAGAAGCAAATAATGTTTTAGGAGAAAAAAGCATGGAATTATTAACTGGATAATTATTTTTGTTTTATAGCTACATTTCTTATGATATTTTTAAAAGCTTGGTCTTGAGCACAAAGACATCTTAGCTATTTTAAGTGTAAAAACACAAATGAAATTATTTATGAGCAGCTTTCATGAAGGGCTGGTGTTGAGTTTTTTTTAATTAATATTCTGCTCTTACAGGGGCATACTCATCTAAGAATTTTCTTTAGTGTACAGGTAAAAAACTACGAAGCAGAGAGCCAGCAGCCAAAAGAATTAAGATAATCAACCAATGCCAAATCAATTAAGCATATACTAACAAGTGTAAGGTCCTTGTTATATAAGCACTAGTCATTAAGAAAGAAGAATTCAGGCTTCCCTGGTGGCGCAGTGGTTGAGAGTCTGCCTGCCAATGCAGGGGACATGGGTTCAGGTCCCGGTCCGGGAAGATCCCGCATGCTGCGGAGCGGCTGGGCCCGTGAGCCATGGCCGCTGAGCCTGCGCGTCCGGAGCCTGTGCTCTGCAACGGGAGAGGCCACAACAGTGAGAGGCCCATGTAACGCAAAAAAAAAAAAAAAAAAAAAAAGAAACAATTCATGTTACACTTAAAAAAAAAAGTTGTACCCTTTCAACCTTTAGACGCTCATTATGTTCTTAAACTAGTTCACCAATTATGATTATAAAATAGAAAAAGTTCATCTTGTAATAGATAAGTATATTTAATAACCAATTTAAATTTAGGGAATTTATAATTTCTTTCATTCTTTCTTTTTTCTGGTTATAGAAATAACACAACCCATTAGAAAAACAGACATAAAACACACCTAAAGGGCTTCCGCTTCCCTGGTGGCGCAGTGGTTAAGAATCTGCCTGCCAATGCAGGAGACACAGGTTCAGGCCCTGGTCTGGGAAGATCCCACATGCTGCCGAGCAACTAAACCCGTGTGCCACAACTACTGAGCCCGCATGTCACAACTACTGAAGCCCGTGCGCCTAGAGCCCATGATCCACAACAAGAGAAGCCACCGCAGTGAGAAGCCCACACACCACAACGAAGAGTAGCCCCCACTTGCCGCAACTAGAGAAAAGCCTGCGTGCAGCAACGAAGACCCAACGCAGCCATAAATAAATAAATAAACAAACAAACAAACAAATAAATAAACACACAGAAGTACAAAGAAGAAAATTAAAATTCACCCATTATCAATCACCCACAGATCTACTATTCTACAATTCTCTTTTATGATATCTACAAGCAATCTTTTTCACCTACTTAAATCATCACAATATTAAATATTTTCCTAAAAACATTTTAATAATTGCATAGATAGAGAAAAACAAATACCGTATGCTAACACATATATATGGAATCTAAAAAAAAAAGGTTATGAAGAATCTAGGGGCACTACGGGAATAAAGATGCAGACCTACTAGAGAATGGACTTGAGGACATGGGGAGGGGGAAGGGTAAGCTGGGACACAGTGAGAGAGTGGCATGGACATATATACACTACCAAATGTAAAATCGATAGCTAGTGGGAAGCAGCGGCATAGCACAGGGAGATCAGCTCGGTGCTTTGTGACCACCTAGAAAGGTGGGATAGGGAGGGTAGGAGGGAGGGAGATGCAAGAGGGAAGAGATATGGGGATATATGTATATGTATAGCTGTTTCACTTTGTTATAAAGCAGAAACTAACACACCATTGTAAAGGAATTATACTCCAATAAAGATGTTAAAAAAATAAAATAAAATAAATAACGGCATTATATTCCACAGAGTTAATTTAGTTAATTGCACTAGAAAAAGAGACTAACTCATTTAAGATTAATCCAATAGTATGGCACTTGCCTTTTAAGAGAACTGAAAATTTTGTGTTTTCTATAAAATGTGTATGTATATATTAAGTATTAAAACACAGGTCATTTGGCTCCTAATAAGATTTAGACTCCTTTCCAACATCTTTTTTTAATTGAAATAAAGTAAGTAAAGCAAAGAGTAACCTAGAAAAGATGTGATTTTTTAATGCTAAATAGTGACAAAAGAAAAGGTCTAACCTGAAAATCTGCTTCAATCAATAAAATGTATTTTTCCTGTCATAACGCCATACAATTTTTTTTCCAGAGCACTTCCATTAGATTAAAAATTTGAGCTATTAATCTATCACCACACTACACACCTTGAAGAGTTTCTCTAAGAATTATCACAGATTTGAGCTAAATACCTACCTCCCTTTTCCAGTCTGTGGTATGGCCTAATGATATTCATTTTAACCATAGCTGGCAAAGATTAGGGACATCATTAATTTTCCTACACAGCTAAATATGTAGTTATGGTAGAAAAATAATAACTCCAATATACTTTTAGTGATAAATGCTAACTTATAAAATAATTACCATGTAATATATTCAAAGAGGAATAAAAATCTACAAGAAGAATGACAAGAAAAAGTATATAACAATCAAATCCAGAAGATATTCTAAGTGGCCTAACATAAAAGAAAGAAAATTCCGGAAAAGTACATATTGTTTACACTCAGCTAGTATGCTTTATACCTCATACTGTTAATGAGACAGGATTGCCCTACCAAAGGTCTGCTACGGAATATCCAGAAGACATATCAGGCACTGTGAGAAGAAAAAAATCATCTATCCAAATTTAACACATTCTAGGTGAAAATATAATTTGAAACCCTCAATCTTTTGTTTCGAAATTCATAGTCATAAAGCAAGGCTGGTATTAAAATTCATTTGGCCTAAAGACAAGCAAAACTTCTTCACTGAGAACTACAAAGCACTACTGAGAGAAATTAAAGACAGACTAAATACTGTTAAGATGTCAATTCTCTCTCAAATATATTCAACATCCCCATGATAATCCCAAAAGGTTTTTCTGAGGAAACTGATACGCTGATTCTAAAATATATGGCAATGTAAAGGATCTAGTACATCCAAAGCATCTTGTAAATGAAGAACAAAGTGGGAGGACTTACAGCAACTGACTTCAATACTTACTATACTGTGTGACTAGCATAAAGAGTGACAAGTAAATCACCGGAACAGGATAAACCCATATTTCTACAGTTATTTTATTTTCAACAAAGGCATCAAAACAATTCAGTGGACAAATAAAGTCTATTCAGCAAATAGTGCTGAAATAAGTAGATATCCATATAGATAAAGGAGAATGAACACTGACATCTACCTCACATCATATACAAATATTAATGCATAATAGATCATAGACCTAAACAAAACAGCTCAAACCATACAGTTTTTAAAGAAAAATATAAATAAGAGTATCTTCATAAATTGAGGGCAAAGGTTTTTTAGATGAACAAAGTAATAATCATAAAGGCAAAAACTGATAAATTAGACTTTATAAAAATTTAAAACTTGCTTATCAAAAGGCACTATTAAAAAAAGATGGTAAGCCTGGGACTGGAGAAAAAAACTGTAAAACATACATCTGACATTGACTGGTATCCAGAATATATAAAGAATTCCAACAAGTCATCAATAAAAGGACAAAACAATCTAATTTTTTTCATCAGCAAAAGATGTGAACAGACTCTTCACCAAAGAAAATATACATGGCCAATAAGCTAATGAAAAAGTACTCAATATCATTAGTCATCATGGAAATGCAAATTAAACCACTCTGAGATACCACTACATATCCACCAGAATAGCTAAAATTAGCAAGACCAAATGTTGATGAGGATGTAGAGCAACTAGAACTCTCATATATTGCTGGTAGGAATGTAAGACGGTACCACTTTAAAAGAAAATCTAGTAGTTCCTTATAGAACCAAATATACTATTACCCTAGTGACTCAGCAGCAAATCTATTCCTGAGTAATTATCCATGAGAAATAAAAACATGTTCACAAAGACTTATACAAAAATATTAACAGCAACTTCATTCATAGTAGCCAAATGAAAGGAAACAGCCTAGATGTCCACCAGTAAGAGAACAGATAAACCATGGAATGTTAATCAGCAATAAAAAAATTAACTGATACATGAAAGAATCTAAAAAATATTATACTGAGTGAAAGAAGTATTATATAAAACATAACGTACATATGATTCCATTAATAAGAAATTCCAGAACAGGAAAAACTTAATCTACAGTAGAAAAAAAATCATAATAAGGGTTACCTCTCGGAGGGTAGGAGCAGAGAGTGACTACAAAGAGGCATAAGGGAATTTCTTGATAGAGGACTGGGTTACGAACATTTATGTACTTTTCAAAACTCAGCAAATGTACACTTAAGATTTGTGCATTTCACTGTATAAAAATATTTACAGGTAAAGACAAAAAACTCTAAACTATTGGATTCTAGGTGATGGTATGCATGTTGAAATATTTATGGGGAAACATATTGATGTCTGCAATTTACTTTTGAAATGCATTCAAAAAGCAGATGAAGTAATGGATAGACAAAAGAATGGATAAGGTGAAAAAGAGAGTAAAATGTTAATGATAAAATCTAGGTGGCGAGTATATGGGTAATTATATACTATACATTTAAATTTTTTCATAATAAAATCTAAGAAAATCATCAGTCTATCCATGAGGCTTAACTATATCACAGACAGCTAAAGAAACTGTAAATGAATTAACACGTTCATATGGGTTACATATTATATAATATGAAAATATTCACAGTATTGCAGTTTTCTGGTATTTTTAATATTGATCATAGTCTCCGAGGGCCAAAGGAACCTCTAGGTTGAATACCTAATTCCCAAAACAAAAAAGTTCTGTTACCAAACCTATAAGTAAGCAACCAACCAATGGTACAGTGACAATCACCTACCCTCATTGACTAGGCAGTAAAGAAAGAAATTATATAAAATTCCTTAACAATAAATTTGAGAACCCACGATGGAGATTATAATCAAATGAAGACATAACAAATATAAAAATACTGATGAAAGGCTAGCATAACAATGGGATATATCAACTCTAAGAACTCTTAAATCCTTTTCTTATACATTGAGCCTACCATTTTATGATTAACACTTACTATAATCTCTTCTATAAGACAGAAGAAAGAAAATAATTTGGAAAAGATTCAGGACAGTGTTTGTAAATAGAACCTTAAAAAGTACTCAGAAAAATCATTACTTAACCTTGAGAAGAAAATAATAGTCTTGAAGCATTCAATCTACAGAACAAGTTATTCTCCATAACTTGAGTACAAATGAAGATTACATTTAAACTAAACCACGAGGGACTTGAGTTAGATATTAAAATATCTTTAACATAAGAGAGTGTCAAACATTAAGGAAACTCCCAAGGAAGTTGTAAAATTCACCAATGTATTTATAAAAAGGATAGATAGAACCTTGACTATCATCAATAATAAGCACAGTCTGTACAACACTGTAAATCAACTATACTTCAATTAAAAAAATAATAATAATAAGTGAGGTCCAACCTGTAGGTGTAGTTAGCCTCAAATTCCTCAAACTTAATTCTACATTATTATTTGACATTAGATGTTTCAATAATAATTACAATTATCAGAACTTTCTTACTGCACAATGGAGAAAAAAAAGTAGCCTACTAGAAAACAGAAGCATCTACTTTATTTTAGCTTCCCTCTTTGGACAAACCTATGATATTGAAAAGAGATGAAATTTTTTTTTAAGATTTTTTTTTTGACGTGGACCATTTTTTTTTAAGTCCTTAATGAATTTGTTACAATACTACTTTTGTTTTTTTATGTTTTCATTTTTTAGCCCTGAGGCATGTGGGATCTTAGCTCCCTGGCCAAGGATCGAACCCACACCTCCTGCGTTGGAAGGCGAAGTCTTAACTAATGGACTGCCAGGGAAGTCCCTGAGATGAATTTTTAAAACTCCCAAGTCTGTAATTTTTAACTAAAAACCTCACAGTTCCTGTGAGGTAGTAATCTTTTTAGATACTACCACAGGGCAGAAAAATAGCAACAGAGATATCCCAGAATCATGTATACAGCTATCCTATCCGAAAGATAGGATCCTACAAACATTCAAATTTTTTAAAGGAACAAAATTTTATTTATATTTAAAGTGTTTTACCTTGTGCTAAACAGAGTTAGGCATTTATTTTTTCATAAGACAACAAACAAAATCATATTTCTCCACCTTAAGCACAGGGTGGAAGTCAACTAAGCAAGAGCCAAAATTAACAATGACAATTTAACATTTTATCTGGGGAAAGAAGATGAAATGACCTATTTCCGAATATGCCCTTAGTCTAGAGGATGGGATACAATACTCCATATACTAATGTGTGCATAGGAACAATTATTTCCTGTGTTAACCTTATGCAGTATAAATTATCCTAATCCTACAAAGATTAAGATCATAATATTGATTACATCTTTATATTTTATACCCCACAGAATTTTAAAAATCAGATTGTTTACATGTCTCCATAGACAGAGTAAATTATGTACAGCCTAGGCTTTAACGCACTTACAGTTCCTTGTGTTTCTCTTCAGCCAAGATTTGGTCATTCAGTTTAAGAGAATACCTGTTAACACAGAAACAAAAATATACTGGTCATATAAACATACGTTTGCCTCATGGACATCTGACTGTGATATCAACATACAGCCAGTTGACCCCTATCAAATAAACACTACTACACTGTTAACAGGTCTCTATCTTAATTGATAAAACATTTAAAACTGCCTAAGTTCTTTTTTTTTTAGTATTTATTTAGGATGCACCGGGTCTTAGTTGAGGCACATGGGACCTTCACTGCAGTATCTTTTAGCTGCAGCATGCAGACTTCTTAGTTGCGGCATGCATACGGGATCTAGTTCCCTGACTAGTGATCGAACCCAGGCCCCCTGCATTGGGAGCACGGATACTCACTGGACCACCAGGGAAGTCCCCCAAAGTGCCTAAGTTCTTTGATGGTCTATTAGTCACTTCCACAGACACCACCTCAAGAACTAAAGGGAGATGAACTTGATCATGCTTTAAAAATATGAGCTTTCTTCAATATTCTTCTGTAGTGAATCATCTGTTACTTTCACCCAGCAGTTCAAAATTCAAGAGACTACTACAATGTTAAGTATTTAACAGTTCACAAAACAATATGAAGTTATTTTTTTATTAAATACATAGCAAACATCTATGTGTACCAGACTATGTACTAGGTAGTGAGACATATGAGGAAAAGTTTTGGAGTTCCTGACTAAACCATTTACTAGCTTAATGACCACAGCCAATTCTCTCATCTCTTTAAGTCTAAGTTTCCCTGGCTATAAAATAGAGGCTACCATAAATATTAGAACAAGGATCTTCCAATATCATATATTTATACTATTGAAGGTAAACAGACTCTCTGAGGAGTACACAGAAATAGATAAACAACAATGGACAGGTCTTCAATTTCCACTTGTATTCATTCCTTTCCTAAAACTAATCTGCCTGACAATGGATCAGAGGTCTAAACGGAGAGGTCATCCAAATTCTCCTTACTTGACTCCACTTCCACAAGTCTTTACTCACTTTATAAAAAGAATGGCATACCTCTCGTCCATCCTGAATGAAACCGTACTGCATTGCCTAGGTATAAAAATCTCTGAAATGGGCTTCCCTGGTGGCGCAGTGGTTGAGAGTCCTCCTTCCGATGCAGGGGACGCGGTTTCGTGCCCCGGTCCGCGAAGATCCCACATGCCGCAGAGCGGCTGGGCCCGTGAGCCATGGCCGCTGAGCCTGCACGTCCGGAGCCTGTGCTCCGCAACAGGAGAGGCCACAACAGTGAGAAGCCCGCGTACCGCAAAAAAAAAAAAAAAAAAAAATCTCTGAAGTATTAAACAAGGAATGATTCATAATATTTTGTCTGCAAACCTTCTTTACTTAAGGTACTACAAACTGACTATAGGGCTTCCTGTTCTATACATTATTACTGTATAGAAATTAAAAATGAGTAATTGTGATAGGATGTTCTTTTTTCAGATATATTATCGAATGGGGCAGAAGTTGGTTACAATTTTCATTTTAAAAGTTCATCATTTCTAGCCCATGTTCATCATCAAAGAATACATTACTTTTCAGGGACCGTTCTGTGAAGTAAAGCTCAGAGAGTTTCTAAAAAGAACAAGAAAGACAGTTCTTCCAAGCAACACACTTTTTTTTTTTTTTTTTTGCGGCACGCGGGACTCTCACTGTTGTGGCCTCTCCCGTTGCGGAGCACAGGCTCTGGACGCGCAGGCTCAGCGGCCATGGCTCACGGGCCCAGCCGCTCCGCGGCATGTGGGATCCTCCCAGACTGGGGCACGAGCCCGTGTCCCCTGCATCGGCAGGCGGACTCTCAACCACTGTGCCACCAGGGAAGCCCCAAGCAACACACTTTTAAAACAAGTCTCCTTGTCTTCCATTTATCTACCAAGGATTAAATATCAAACATGGTTGTCACAGGAACACAAATCAAATCATTTATTTGAACTGAAAAATTAAGTCAGACTTCTTATATCATGAAAGTCAATCTGATTGTTTTGACAATGAAAGAACAGTTTTGCCAACAAGGTCCCAAGGCAGACAATGGCTTTAAACTGAATAAATGACTTTGGTTAAAACATGTTTAAGGCACCTGATAAAAACATCGTATCAAAAAAATATCCCTTTGACATAGGTATACTGAAGTTAACAATATTTAGCTTTTCTCAATAGCTCCTGAACAATGCCTATAAGTAAAACACTAATAGATATAATTACTACCTAATATAATTATATTAAGAAGACTTAATAAAGCCTTTTTTGGTATACATCCCAGAACTGCATGTCTCTAATGACTCTAATGACCCTGGCAAGTCAGGTGGTTTCTAGTCTTTGCTTTCAACGAAACTGAAGGACTTAATCAAATTACCAGCTGACAGATAAATAAAAATAATTTTGATGATAAATCATTTGATGACAGAAGAGTTCAAATAACTGAGTGACAACTACTAAAACAAAACTGTGCATTACCATTCAATTAATTATGTAAACAAATTGCTCAGAATTTACACCTCTTAAAGAAAAAAGTGGGAAATAAAATTGATGCTGACCATTGTCTTACTGCAGCATTGAGTATTATTTACCTATAAAAGGTTGAATTAATTGAAAAACAATGAAGATCAGCTTCACCCATCTCATTCAAACATGCATTTCCAATAACTTATTTTCTTGTTTAATAATGATTTAACATTTTAATACATTTATGTTGTTTTACTAACTATATGCTAATTACAATTTAAAAACTAGGAAATTTTTTAAAAACTTGACTTCACATATATATGTTGCAGAGACATACAATAGGGTGATCAATATGCACGAAAGGCTTTCACGCATAAAAATATATTGCCTTCATAATGTATGCATAGTATATTACATGCAAGACATAATCCATGCATAAAAATACACCACGTAAGGATAAAATCTGGTGGGGAAAAGTATAATAGAGATATGAATTTAAACAGAGAAAGGAATATAAATTTTTTAAATGTTTAAAAAGAGGCTGTTTGTGTCTTTTTTTTTTTTTTTTTTTTTTTTTTTGTTTTTTTTTTTTGGCGGTACGCGGGCCTCTCACTGTTGTGGCCTCTCCCGTTGCGGAGCACAGGCTCTGGATGCGCAGGCTCAGCGGCCATGGCTCACGGGCCCAGCCGCTCCGCGGCATATGGGATCCTCCCAGACCGGGGCACGAACCCGTATCCCCTGCATCAGCAGGCGGACTCTCAACCACTGCGCCACCAGGGAGGCCCTGTTTGTGTCTTTTTATAAATGAATAATGGTAGCTATCAAACCACAATGGTATTTAGCATCCACTAAGAGTGATTTATCAGTTTTATTTAACATTACAATATAAAAATCATAAATATTAACTTAATGAATGAGAAAGTACTTGTTCATCAAAACATTTTTATGGAAGTTAAAAAGTTTTCAACCAGGGCTTCCCTGGTGGCGCAGTGGTTGAGAGTCCGCCTGCCGATGCAGGGGACATGGGTTCGTGCCCCGGTCCGGGAAAATCCCACATGCCGCGGAGAGGCTGGGCCCGTGAGCCATGGCCACTGAGCCTGCGCGTCTGGAGCCTGTGCTCCGCAACGGGAGAGGCCACAACAGTGAGAGGCC
The DNA here is from genome assembly GCF_949752795.1 of Hyperoodon ampullatus. NCBI lineage: Eukaryota > Metazoa > Chordata > Mammalia > Artiodactyla > Ziphiidae > Hyperoodon > Hyperoodon ampullatus. The sequence continues at coordinate 63,190,343 of NC_136914.1, read as the reverse complement.
CGCATACCGCAAAAAAAAAAAAAAAAAAAAAAAAAAAAAAAAAAGTTTTCAACCAGTGGATTTGATGATATCTATGTCTTAGCAAAGTGCCTGGTACATATAAAATAGGAACTCAATCAATGTTACTTTCCTTCTTTCTCTAGCTGGTTAGTAAAAGAGAAAGAACAAACATTTCTTGCCCTTAAGGACCTCACAATTCAGTAGACAAATCAGAATAAAAGTAACTGCTCATAGTGTGATAAGTATTACAATAAAGTTAAGTACAATGTATAATGTTTATTATAATAAAGAAAAGAGGGAGTAATAAGTCTCCTTCATAAGAGAGTCAAAAAATGGACAGCTTTTATCTGTTGCCCAACTTTCTCTTCCTCTTCTATTTCATCTCTTCTTTGCTCCTTCCCCATGAACAACCTTCCCTTTTAAAGTCTGAGGACAAGAATTTGAAGGGAATAGTGAAGGTGGCCCATAAAAAAGATCCATAGTATAGACAAGAAGCAGACTAGGATAGCCTAACTGTGATCAAATCACCCAAAGGGAAATTCTACTCTCCAGATTCACAGAGTACATATTCAGGTCCTCGACAATAAATTTGCAAGATCCATTTTGCACTATCCTCCAGGCAAATTAGTTCTCCAACCCCAAACTTCAAAATGTTCAGTCTTCCCATAGTATTTCTTTCTCTGATCTGATTTTCCCCTGCCACAAACCAGGGAATTTTCCATCAGATCTCAATAACCTTTACATTTCTTCATCTTTGCTGCTTTTTATCAATTTTATCTTGCTTATCTCTTCCTTGACTCTTGCACCCTTCTTCTTAAGAACCTGACCTATACATATACTACCCAGAATCAGCCAGATTGCTAGGTTTGAGGACACAGTTATATACTAAAAGGACTGCCTCAAATTTATTTTGGAAGTAGGCAAGATATAAATTAGAATTATAAATGTAAAAGTAAATACACCATCAGGTCCATAATTCTTACTAATGAAATGGAGCTATTTCTCACTGAAACATTTAATGTTAATGTTTGTTTGTTAAATGTTTGTTTAAATGTGGGGCTATAATTATATGTAGTTCTTATTTTCATTTAATGTATGCTGTTCTGCCAACTTAACTGCTGTTGGCAGAAAAAAAAGATACACAGCCTTTTGAATCTATTACATTTAACTTATTCTCTGAGTATTCAGTTTTAAATTAATAAACATCAAAAGGAAAATTCAACTTAGTAGGAAGTAGAAAGTAGAGCGCTATACTTCAACTTTCTACTACGTCTTTTCCAGAATAATACAAAGCACAGACTATTTTTTAGTTGGGTTTTGTTTCCTAAAAACATGATTAAACAGATGTTCTGCTTTTATATCCATTTCTTGATTCAAACATGAACATAGTCCCTAAAAAAGCCAGAGACAGCAAAATGGTATAGTGGTAGTTCTCAACCTTTTTTCTACCTGAATTTACCAGAGGGAAAAGAAATACACACCAATCAGCAGAAAATGAGGAAGCAGGAGAGAGCACAGGGAAGGGCCCTCTTTACCCTGCCTCTAGTCTCCACAAAGAGAGCCTCTGAGTCAATGAAACTACATTAGATTGAAAGTCTAAGACCTGTGTCATTGTTCTGATTCTGCCATTAAGTAGACAAGCCATTTAATTTCTCTAAAGAGGATAAAACTACCTATGTGACAGGATTGCTATGTGGATCAAAAAAGATAATACTTCAGGGGGCTTCCCTGGTGGCGGTGCAGTAGTTAAGAATCTGTCTGCCAATGCAGGGGAAACGGGTTCGATCCCTGGTCTGGGAAGATCCCACATGCCGTGGAGCAACTAAGCCCATGTGCCACAACTACTGAGCCCGAGTGCCACAACTACTGAAGCCTGCGCCCCTAGAGCCTGTGCTCCGCAAGAAGAGAAGCCACTCCAATGAGAAGCCCACGTACTGCAACGAAGAGTAGCCCCCACTCGTCACAACTAGAGAAAGACCCCGGGCGACAATGAAGAGCCAACACAACCAAAGATAAATAAAATAAACAAATTAAAAAAAAAAAAAAAGATAATACTTGAAAAGGGCCCAGCACATTATTTAACAGGTATAAAGGCTCACCCCTCTCCCTTTCTTGGAATGCCTCCACCTCTACCAAATGAATAATTAAATTAGCTCAAAAATAGATTGGGGGGGTTGTTAAAATGTTTCACTTGTTTTGAAACAACTGCACAACTACAAATTTCCATTAGGGAAACATCACACAGTTATATACAAGGATGTCAACTAGAGCATAATTTGTGGAAAAGTAAAACTGTTAAACTATTACACCATCCAAAAAGTACCCAACTGTATCAGTAAATTACAGTTCAACCATGGGGAAATGGTTCAATATTGTTTTTTTTTAAAAAAAAGGAGAGGGACTTTCCTAGTGGTCCAGTGGGTAAGACTCCATGCTCCCAGGGCAGGGGGCCCAGGTTTGATCCCTGGTCGGGAAACTAGATCCTGCACACGTGCTGCAACTAAGAGTTTGCATGCCACAAGTAAGAAGTCTGCGTGCCACAACTGAAAAAAAAAAAAAAAAAAAGAAAATCCTGGAACTTCCCTGGTGGCGCAGTGGTTAAGAATCCACCTGCCAATGCAAGGGACACGGGCTCGATCCCTGGTCCAGGAAGATCCCACATGCCGCAGAGCAACTAAGCCTGTGAGCCACAACTACTGAAGCCCGCAGCCTAGAGCCCGTGCTCCACAGCGAGAGAAGCCACTGCAATGAGGAGCCCGCGCACCGACGAAGAGTAGCCTCCACTCACGGAAACAAGAGAAAGCCCATGAGCAGCAACGAAGACCCAACGCAGCCAAAAATAATAAAATAAACAAATTTACAAAAAAAAAATCAGGCCACAACTAAGACCCAGCGCGGCCAGAATGAATGAACAAATGAATGAATTAATGATTTTTTTAAAAAAGAAAAAGATTGCAATATACTCCCAAAAAGAATTGGAAACATATATATCAAAATATTATATATCATTGCATATGATTTTTATTTTTTCTTTGTGTTTTTAAAATGTACATAATAAGGATATTATTTTGAAATTAGAAAAACTATATTAAAAACAATTACATACAACACTTTAGAATGTGGTTATGATACTCATCCGGATACAGTTTCCACTTAAACTTTTCAACCAATGAACTTGTAAGCCTCCAAAGGTTACATGAAAACTTTTCTTGTACAAAAAAATTTAAATAAATTTAATTTAAATACTTTATTATATAAATATTGACAGCAACAGGTGACAAGTAAGTAGGAAGAAGGGAAGTGGGAAGGGAGGGAGAAGGAGGCGGAGAGGGGACACAGGAGGAGGGGAGAGGAGAAGGAGGAGAAATACTTCCCTCAACCCTGTCTGAGCTATTTAAGGAAGACACTCTTGAAGCAAAGAAAGAATAAAATCCAATAATGGCATTCCTACCATGGGCAATGGGAAAATGGTATTATTATTTAGGTTTATAATTAAGTATCAGAACACATAAATAAAATGTATTAATATATTATAGATAACTATTGAGATATGCTAGAACAACAGTAGTGTACAACTAACAGTAATAAAACAAAGTTTGGCCTTTTGTAAGAGAATGAAACAGGCACTATTTATTCAAATGTGTTCTTTCCCTGAAGATTAGCATAACTTAGAATTTCAGGCTCAGAAAGGTCCTTGAAGAGACTGTGAAGTCCAGAACAGCCCAGTCATAAATGAAATGCCCTACCAATGTCACAGATAGTAATGTCAAGCTAAGACTTGCTATATAGCAGGATGATAATAAAATATTCCATAAATACTTGCAACTAAGATTGCCCTGTGAGAATTAAATGAGTAAAATTCTAGAAATCTACAAATATTACCATATAAACCAAAGAACCCTAATGGTTCCTGTTAAGTTTTATAAAGTTGACAGAATTAATCATACAGATAGTGTGGATATAGTGAGATTTTAAACAACGTAACATGTTTAAATGGCTCTTGCAATTGTAAAATAAAAGTTGATTCAAACATACTAGAGGGACTTCCCTGGTGGTCCAGTGGATAAGACTCCACACTCCCAATGCAGGGGCCCTGGTCTGATCCCTGATAGGGGAACTAGATCCTGCATGCGTGCTACAACTAAGAGGTTGCATGGTGCAACTAACAAGTTCACATGCCACAACTAAAGATCCCACATGCCACAACGAAGATCCCGCATGGTGCAACTAAGACCCAGTGCAGCCAAAATAAATAAATATTTTTTTATAAAAACATATTAGAGGGAATTCCCTGGCAGTCCAGTGGTTAGGACTCTGTGCTTTCACTGCCTGGGGGCCAGGTTCAATCCGTGGTCACAGAACTAAGATCCCGCAAGGTGCGCGGTGCGGCCAAAAAAAAAGCAAATTAAAAAAAAAACATATTAGAAAGCACAGAGAACTATATTCAATATCTTGTGATAAACCATAATGGAAAAGAATATTAAAAAAGGAAGGTATATATATGTATAACTGAATCACTTTACTGTACAACAGTAATTAACACATTGTAAATCAACTATACTTCAATTTAAAAAAATACAAAAAAAACAGAAAGGAAGAAAAAGGAGATCAAAAGTGTTAATCCACTAATCTTTCAGCTTTCACTAAAGCTGAAATTTAAGAGGCTTATAAAGAAACAGATTAAGAGTAAACCATAGGGGGCTTCCCTGGGGGGCTTCCCTGGGGGGCTTCCCTCGGGGGCTTCCCTCATGGCACACTGGTTAAGAATCCGCCTGCCAATGCAGGGGACGTGGGTTCGAGCTCTGGTCCGGGAAGATCCCACATGCCGTGGAGCAACTAGGCCTGTTTGCCACAACCACTGAGCCTGTGCTCTAGAGCCTGCCAGCCACAATTACTGAAGCCTGTGCACCTAGAGCCCATGCTCCGCGACAAGAGAAGCCACCGCAATGAGAAGCCCGCGCACCGCAACGAAGAGTAGCCCCCGCTCACCGCAACTAAAGAAAGCCCTTGGGAAGCAACAAAGACCCAAAGCAGCCAAAAATTAATTAACTAATTAATTAATTTTTTAAAAAGAGTAAACCATGGGGTTTGAATGCAAATAACAGCAATAAGTTACAAGGTTTATGAAAATAATGTTTTAAATTCTTATTAAAAAACTAGATGAGGGGGCTTCCCTGGTGGCGCAGTGGTTGAGAGTCCGCCTGCCGATGCAGGGGACACGGGCTCGTGCCCCGGTCTGGGAAGATCCCACATGCCGCGGAGCGGCTGGGCCTGTGAGCCATGGCCGCTGAGCCTGCACGTCCAGAGCCTGTGCTCCGCAACGGGAGAGGCCACAACAGTGAGAGGCCCGCGTACCGCAAAAAAAAAAAAAAAAAAAAAAAAAGACTGCAGCTTCCATCTAGGAAAAATTACACTATTATTCTCTCTCAAGTCACTCGCAATAGGGCAAACAGCTGCCACGTTTTTAGGACACTCTGAGATTTATGAAGTGAGGGACTGAGGCCCTCACTCCAACAGCACTTCAGAAACTGAGGCCAGCCAACAGTATCAATGAGCTTGGAAGCCACAGTTGAGCCTTGAAACGATTGCCACCCTGGCCAACAGACTGACTACAACTTCATCAGAGACCCTAAGCCAGAACCACCCAGCAATGCCACACTCTCAAATTCTTGACCCTCAGAAACTGTGTGAAAGACTAAATGTTTGTTACTTTAAGCAGCCAAGTTTTGTGGTTATGTATTACATAGCAATAGATAACTATTATTACATAGCAACAGATAACTTCATTAAACCTTTGAGAAAAAAAAACTCATAAAAGCAATTAAGGATTGTTACAAAAATATTAAATTGTATAATAGAATTTTGAAATAAAAGTACCCACCCTAGCCAACCCACCCTCCCATGACCGCTGGAGTTTAGAACATATCCTTCCAGACTTTTTCTTATTCCTTTGCAAATAAACAGAATAAGCTTTTTTAATGTCTTACCCTTAAATAAGAACAGACAGCCAAAGATCACCTAATATTGGAGGAAAGTCTCCACCATGAAGGAGAAAGGCCACAATAATAAACAACCAGAAAAGAGCAATCCACAGGGAACAAAGATAAAGCAGGAAAGAAAAGACATTCAAAAACCAAACAAAACCAACTCTAATTAATACACTTAGACAAGGGGAAAAAATGCATCCATAACACAAGAACAAAATGTTACATAATGATAATTTACTAATACCAAGGTCAAAAAAAAATTCTAAAAGCTTCTATAGAGAAAAAACTGGTGATATAAAGAGATCTATTAGATGCTGGAAGACAATGGCACATGCCTTCAAAATTCTCAAAGAAAACTCTATACTAACCAATCAATAAGACGCGAGGGGAAAAAAATTTAAAAGATCATCAGACATATACAAAGATTCAAAAAATTACCTTACATATGCTTATGCACTCTTTCTCTGATGGATATGCTATACACACACACACACATACACCCACAGAAAACCAATAAAGAAGATATGAGATAAAGGAAGACTGCTGTTTAAAAGGAAAAGAAAGGAAAAGAAAAAAAAAGACAAGTCTAGCAACACAACCAGTTCAGTTTGGAGCACAAAGATGGAGAACTGAAGAAGGGAGGTCACCAGAGGAAAAGAGGTTGATAGACTTACTGATTCTGAGGAGGAGGGGTAGAGGGGAGAATGCTTATTAGGCCAGACTTAACAGACTGGCTATTGAAAATTTGAATAAGTGTATAGAAAATAGTGCAAATGAACACAAGATGCAATAAGTCACTGAAAGAAAGAAAAAGTTTTATAAGTAATCAAAGTGTACAATTCTGTTCACAATGATTACTGATCTGGTTTTTTAAATTTTATTTATTTTATTAATTAATTTTTTATTGGCATAGAGTTGATTTACAATGTTGTGTTATTTTCCACTGTACAGCAAAGTGAGTCAGTTATATATATATATATATATATATATATATATATATATATCCACTCTTTTTCAGATTCTATTACAATATAGGTCATTACAGAGTACTAAGTAGAGTTCCCTATGCTATACAGTAGATTCTTACTAGTTATCTATTTTATATATAGTAGTGTATATATGTCAATCCCAATCTCCCAATTTATCCCTTCCCCCACCCCTTACCCCCTTGGTAACCACAGTTTGTTTTCTACATCTGTGACTCAATTTCTGTTTTGTAAATAGGTTCATTTGTACCATTTTTTGTATTTGTTTTAATGTAATATAACAAAATGGGGAAGATGAAGAAGAGGAAATGGTGTGAGTGAAAGAGAGCTAAATCCTTAGGTATCATAACAGAGACTATATATAATATCAAAATAGCTAGAGAGATAGACCTCAGAAAGCCCTAAGCTTAGGACGGCTAGGTGGATGGGTATTCATGAGACATTAACCTCCAATTCACCTATTCTCCCAGTAAGCATTCAGGAATGCACAGGGGTTCTGACAAGTAACTAGAACCTGGTTAGCAAGGACAAAAGTAATCAGAGACCCTCCAACAATTAAAAAAAAAAAACAATCAAGAGAGTGTATAAATCCTGTTGAGAATTGCAAAAGCAAAGTTCTCAGAAGGTCAGAGGGAATCCTCTCCACCATCACCCAGTAACAAGATTTGGTCATCTATTCTCCCCAGTGACTTGAAGACCAAGTGTGCCCCTCCACACAGTGCTATTGTATCCTCTATTCTGGAATCCTTCCTAATGGAATCATGTTCTTGTATCCTTTCCTTACATTAAAGGAACTTTTGTCCTTTGCCTCTCCAATCAATGACCCTTATGAAAAATCACACAAACACTAGCATATTGTTTAGAAATAGGCAGATACCAGGAAAAAACAGCTAATAGAATTTAAAATCTTCTGGAAAAACAGCACTTATGCAGAATGGGATAAAAGCAAGGGGAAAGATGGAAGATACGGCAAAGAACTGATTTTTTCCTTAAAAACCTTCAGTACTAGCTTACTTTTTACCTAGTACTAGTTTTACAATAATTATGTTTTTAATTGAAAAGGCCAAGTACTTTTTTTAAAAAAATCAGAATCACAAAAACAAATACTTTATAAGAATTTTAACAGTTAATTCATTTTTATAGTGTAAGATACTAATAAGTATATATTTAATTCATTTGTTATAGTACCTAGCAAATTATTCCTGGATAATTTATTTTTACACAGTGCAAATATAAAACACTCATCCAAACATGGTCTAAAACGTGAGTTAAACATAGTCTGTTGAAATGATAAGGAACACTTTCAAGTGTATTTTGGAAGAAATGGTCAGGAATATAAGAAAGAGAATGCTCTACTTTTTATGATTAGAGTTCAAAAACGTGCCTTTTATCTCCAAGTACTGATTTCAAAAGTCAGTTTTACTGATTAAAACCCTCATAAAATAAAAAAAATAAGACTTCAGCTGGCCATTTAGGATCAGCTGCTAGTGAAACAAAGAAGCTATTTGAGTTCCCAATAGTGTCAGCACACAGCTGCCACATCATAATCACTCTGATCATATTTGCATGAACCTTTAAAAACATAGTGTACCGTGAAAAAAAGCTAATTTCCTAAGACTACACAGAATATTATCCCATAAACACAAACATATACAATATCTCTCTGGGTTATACGTAGATGTCTGGGGCATGTTCATCAAAACAGTTTAACACTGGTTACACGTCATAAAATTTCAATTTTTTAAATTTCTCTTTGTACTTTTATATGCTATTAGAATTTTAAAACAGTGACAATCAATTAGTTGATTTCCTGGACAAAACATCTCACACTAAGCAAACAAAGGAGTTCTAACTTTAAACGCATAAATTCATGTCAATTGATTCTATTTTGTTTTATTTATAAAGCTTTCCTGACGTGTAACTGACATACAATACATCTTACATACTTAAAGTATACAATTTGATAAGTTTTGATACATGTATATGCTCATGAAATCATTATACAATCAAGGTAATGAACACACTCCTAAAAGCTCCGTCCTGTCTCTCTGTAATCTCTCCTTCCCGCCTTGTAATCTCTCCTTCCTGCCCTCCACCACACCCTGGCACATGCACAGGAAACCAATGATCTGCTTTCTGTCACTATAAATTGAATTCCCTACAATCTCAATATAAATGGAATGATACAGTATGTATTCTTTTTTGTCTGGCTTCTTTTTTTTTTTTTTTTTTTTTTTTTTTTTTTTTTTTCGGTACGCGGGCCTCTCACTGCTGTGGCCTCTCCCGTTGCGGAGCACAGGCTCCTGACGCGCAGGCTCAGCGGCCATGGCTCACGGGCCCAGCCGCTCCGCGGCATGTGGGATCTTCCCAGACCGGGGCACGAACCCGTGTCCCCTCCATCGGCAGGCGGACTCGCAACCACTGCGCCACCAGGGAAGCCCTGGCTTCTTTCAATGAACACAATTATTCTGAGTTTCATCCAAACAATGCTCTGTTCCTTTTTTATTTCTGACTAAAATTCTAATGTATGGGTAAACAATCTGTTTAATGATTCACCTGTTGATAGACATTTAGATAACTTTCAGGTTCTAGCTATTAAAAACAAAAATCACCATAACATTAGTGAACACATCTTTGTATGGACACACGTTTTCACTTCTCTTGGGTAAATAGCTAAGAATGAAATGGTTGGATCAAATAGATTTGTGTTTAACTTTTTAAACTGAAATTCAGTGCAGCATTTTAACTCCCCATGAGAAGAAAGTTGTAGTTGCTCCATTATCTAGCCAACATTTGGTACGCTCTGTTTTAAAATTTTAGCCATTCTAACAAACGTGTGGTAGTACTTCACTGTATCTTTAATTTACATTTCCCTAATAATGAAAGAGACTGAGTACCTTTCCATGTGGTTATTTGCCATCCATATATCTTTGGTGAATGTTCAAATCCCTTGCCCATTTTTTTATTGGGTTGTTTCTTTTCTGATTGAGTTTTGAGAGTTCATTATGTATTCTGACCGGTAGTCCTTTATCAGACATATGCTTTGCAAAGATTTTCTCCAAACCTGTGGTTTGTCCTTTAATTCTTATAACAGTATCTTTCCAATAGTAAAAATTTTCATTTTGAAAAGGTCCAGCTTATCAATTTTTCTTTTATAGGACATACTTCTGGTGTTCTATATTTAAGAAGTTCTGGTTTAAACCACAGTCACAAAGATTTTCTCCTATATTATCATCCAGAAGTGTTATACTTTTAGGCTTGACATTTAGTTCTATCAGTTAATTTTGTATATGGTACAAAATACAGATCCAAATTCATTTTTATGCATGTTGATATCCAATTGTTCCAGCACTATTTGTTGAAAAGATAATCCTTTCTCCACTGAACTGCCTTGCACCTTTGTCAAAAATCAGTCGTCCAGGGACTTGCCTAGTGGCACAGTGGTTAAGAATCCGCCTGCCAAAGTGGGACACGGGTTCGAGCCCTGGTCCAGGAAGATCCCACATGACGCTGAGCAACTAAGCCCTTGCGCCACAACTAATGAGCCTGCGCTCTAGAGCCTGCAAGCCACAACTACTGAGCCTGTGTGCCTCAACAACTGAAGCCTGTGCTCTGCAACGAGAAGCCACGGCAATAAGAAGCCCATGCACCGCAGCGAAGAGTAGCCCTCCCTCGCTGTGACTAGAGAAAGCCCACGCGCAGCAACAAAGACACAATGTAGCCAAAAATTAATTAATTAATTTGAAAAAAATCAGTTGTCCATTTCTGTGTGGGTCTATTTCTGGACTTTCTATTCTATGCCATCAAACTTTACACTGATATCGCTGTTTTGATTACTGTAGCTTTATAATAATTCTAGAAATCAGGTAGTAGCTTTTTTTGTAGATTCCATCAGTTATTCTACATAAATGATCATGCCTTTTGGAAATAAAAACAGTTTATTCCTTCCTTTGCAACCTGGATGTCTTTTACTTCTTCCTGCCTGATTGTCCTCAACAGAATCTTCAGTACCACTGTATACATTTTGAAGTGGTGAGAGCGGACATCCTTGAATTGTTTCTGATCTTAGGGGAAAGCATGCAGACTTTCACCATTAGGAATTATGTTATTAGTAGGCTTTTCCCTAACCTAAATTTTATGAGGTTAAAGGAGTTCCCTTCTATTCTAAGAATGCTATAAGAAACTTTATCAAAAATAGATAGTAGGGCTTCCCTGGTGGTGCAGTGGTTGAGAGTCCGCCTGCCAATGCAGGGGACACGGGTTCGTGCCCCGGTCTGGGAGGATCCCGCATGCCGCTGAGCGGCTGGGCCCGTGAGCCATGGCCACTGGGCCTGCGTGTCCGGAGCCTGTGCTCCGCAGCGGGAGGGGCCACAACAGTGAGAGGCCCGTGTACCGCAAAAAAAAAAAGAATAGATAGTAGTTTTGGCAAATGGTTTTTCTATCGAGATGACAATGTGATTTTTCTTTCTTTAGTTTGTTAATAGAGTTAAGTGCTCTAATTACATTCCAAATGTTACACCTACTCTACATTCTTAGTATACTATTTAATTCTGAAAAAAGGGATAAATACAGTGATACTAGTATTAAGTATGTTTAGTGATTTTCAATCTTCACTACCACTTTGTATTCAAAGTTGGTAAGACAATTATAGATAGCTAACAGAATGAAAACATATCAATCTTTATTAAAATAAAAAATATAGTTAAACAGAAGTTAGAAAGTAGAAAGTTAAAAGAGTAGAAGTTAGAGTCAGGAGTTAAAGTAGAAGGTTAACAGGACTTAAAAGGAGTGAAGTAGCAGATGGAAGAACAGAGGTACTTCTAATTCTATATAATGAGAAGTCTAAAGATTCTATTGAAAGTTGATACAAGAAAATATTTTAATGTGTGAATATTATATCATTTAAAAGTACAAGGTAATCAGAAGTAAAACCATTAACATAATTGTATGCAGGAGTGTTTCTGATTAGCAAAGTATATTTTATTTATTTATTTATTTATTTTTTTGCGGTACGTGGGCCTCTCACTGTCGTGGCCTCTCCCGTTGCAGAGCACAGGCTCCGGATGCGCAGGCTCAGTAGCCATGGCTCACGGGCCCAGCCGCTCCGCAGCATGTGGGATCTTCCCAGACCGGGGCACAAACCCGTGTCCCCTGCATTGGCAGGCGGACTCTCAACCACTGCACCACCAGGGAAGCCCGCAAAGTATATTTTAAAAATTTGTATCTGAATTTCTTAGGATAAGACACATTCTCCAGTTTGTCCTTGGCACCTCAACCTATTTCCTATTATATTACAATAGGGCAAATTTACACATTTATAAATTCTTGCCCGATCCTTTGACACTTGAATTTATACAGATAAAGAGTTATAAAGATAATCTCCAAGACATTAAAAAACAGAATTTGTTAAAAATGGTTATCCCCCCAAATCAGTTGTATTTCTATGTATTAGCATGAACAATCCAAAAATGAAATTAAGAAAACAATTCCATTTACAGTAGCATCCAAAATAATGAAATACTTAGGATTAAATTTAACCAAGGAAATGTGAGACTTCTAAACTTAAAACTACTAAACACTGTTGAAACAACTTAAAGAAAGACATCTCCTGTTCATGAATTGGAAGACTTAATATTGTTAAAATGCTTCTATAACTGATCCACAGATTCAGTGCAATCCCATTCCAAATTCCAACTGCCTTTTTTACAGGAATGGACAAGCTGATCCTAAAATTAACATGGAATTGCAAGGGACTCTGAATAGCCAAAACAACCTTAAAAGACAACAACAAAGTTGGAGGGCTCACACTTACTGACTTCAAAACTTACTACAAACTTACTACAAACCTACAGTAATCAAAACAGTGTAGTACTGGAATAAGGACAAGCATACAGACTTATGGAATAGAACTGAGAAGCCAGAAATTAACCCAAACACCTATGGTCAACGGATTTTTAAGACGGCCAAGAACACTCAATGGGGAAAAGAAAACTCTTCAACAAATGGTGCGGGGACAACTAGACTTCCACAAAAATGAAGTGAACCCTTACCACACATCTGATACAAAAATTAACTCAAAATGGATCAAAGCCCTAAATTTAAGAGCTAAAACTAAAACTCCTAGAAGAAAACATAGGCATAAATCATTGCGACCTTAGATTTAGCAACAGATTTTCAGATATGACAGCAAAAGCACAGCAACAAAAGAAAAAATAAACTGGACTTCATCAAAATTTAAAACTTACACATTAAAGGATACTCTCAAGAAAGTCAAAATAACCCACAGAATAGGAGAAATTGTTTGCAAATCATAAATCTATTAAGGGTCTAGTATTAAGAATATATAAAGAATTCTTACAACCACAACAAAAAACAAATTAAAAAATGGGTGAAGAACTTCAACACACATATTTCCAAAGATATACAAATGGCCAATAAGCACATGAAAAGATGCTCAGCATCATTAGTAATTAGAAAAATGTAAATCAAAACCACAATATTACTTTACACCCACTAGGATGGCTATAATTTTATTTTTTCTCCTTTTTTTTTTTCTCGCCATGCCACGTGGCATGTGGGATCTTAGTTCCCCAACCAGGGATCGAACCCATGACCCCTGCAATGAAAGCACAGAGTCTTAACCACTGGACCACCAGGGAAGTCCCAGGATGGCTATAATTTTAAAAAGGGAAAAGACCACGTTTTGGTGAGGATATGCTTCTTTAAAAAGCTAAACACAGAATTACCATCTGACTTAGCAATTCCACTCCAATATATATACCCAAAAGAAATGAAAATATATACCCATGCAAAAACTTGTACATGAACGTTCACAGCAGCTTTCTTCATAATAGCCAAAAACCAAAACAATCCAAGTATCCATCAAACAATGGCTCCACCAACTGATGAATGCATAAACGAACTGTGGTGTATACAAACAATGGAGTATTATTCTGCCTTAAAAGGAATGAAGTACTGATACATGCTACAACATGGATTAGAGAGGGCAGGAAGCATATGTAGGACACCATGTATCCATTCAAACATCCATCCACCATTCAAACACCATGTATCTCCACTATTTCCCCCTAATAATAACTTCTGATGATACATGGAAGAGCATTGAAAAACATCATGTTAAGTAAAATAAGCCAGACACAAAAGGCCACATATTGTATGTCTCCACTTATATGAAATAAAATATCCAGAATAGGCAAATCCATGGAGACGAAAACAGACTGGTAGCTCCCAGAAGATTGGGGAGAGGTGGGGAGGGCAGGTGGGAATACTGAAATGACCACTTAACGGCTACAAGTTTCTTTTTGGGGTGATGAAATGTCCTGGAGTTAAGATAGTGGTGACGGTTGTATAACACTGCAAATGTCCTAGCAGTCACTGAATCATACACTCTAAAATAGTTTAAATTATGATTTAATTTTAAGTAAATTTTATCTCCATAATATTTTTTTAAAAGTGGTTGCCCCTGGGCAAAGAACTTGGGGTGTTCAAGGGGAAGGGGATCTTAATTTCTCATTATTAAATATTTTTTGTATTTTTTTTCCTTGCACCAAATCATCACAGACAGATAAATAAACACAAAATGATTTCTCAGCTAAATTAACAACATCAAAAGTTATTATTAGGGGGAAATAGTGGAGATTCATGGTGTTTGAATTAAGTCCTACATATTCTTCTTGCCCTCTCTAATCCTATTCCTTCTCCCATATGTTATGGCACCACTATAGATTTAGTTCATTGACAGTAATTTTAAAATGTGGAAATTAAATCATTAGGTAATTCACATACTTCTTCCTTGCAAAGAGTAAAAAAATAAATTTCAAGTGAAAGTAGCAACAGGAATGAACAAATGTACCTAAGTTTTCCCAGGGAAAACTGCGGTCAATTACTCAATAAATAATAATGGTGCACTTGCTATTATCAGATTTAAATTTCCTGAATTTTCCTCCAATTGAAGATGTTAAACAGTAAATTCAATTCTAAAATTTTCAGTTTTTCTTTAGATGTAAGTTTCACATAGTACAAATGAAGAGCTTAATACTTACTTATCAAGGAAATCCTTATCCACCACAGCAGTGATGTCAAGAAGAGGATTTCCCATTCCAAAGAGAATATTTTCACTAAAAAAACACAAAATACAGTACAAGTTAGAAATAAATACTTCTGAAAGTAAGGTGATGTGTAAAATGCACAAATATAAAAATAAATATTTTCACTTTACCTTGGAAATAAACTTAACATACTAGTTTATTAAACCTCTGATTTGCCTATGACATGTAGGACAACATTTTAGAGGAAGCACAAAGCCATTTAGAAAAGAGAATGACTTTTAAATTGGATGAAATAAAACATAACAAAAGAAGAAACCAGATCATGTGATTTTTTTCCACAATATTTAACAGCTAAAGACTAAAGCTAATTAAATTCAATTTTTTTTAAGGTCTATCACAATAAAGTTTTATACTCAACAAACATGATAGATATTTAACTCTCTCTAGACAGTAAAATACTGAACTAATGAAAGTTTATTAGGGAGCATACAGCAAGTCCTGGAGGAATCCAGACAACAGCCCTACCCTTCAAAAACTGAATGACTGGAGTGGGACCTTCACAATGGGTATCATAGATAGTGTAATTTTCAATTACATTTAACAGACTTTGAGGGAGTCTGTTTTCCCATAACTGATTACAATACGGCTCAAAACTGAGGGAAAGATAGAACTCCACAACAACTGATACCAACTGACAGCAAGAAATGGACCAGAGGCCATAGCTGGGTCAGCCTCAATGAGGGCCATTCTTCTAGTTTATGCAATAAAATTTGCCTCTGTGCAATTTCCCATTGCTATCTAGTTTGCTCAAGCTCTCTTCCAGTTGCCTCCATACCAGTTACCATCCTCACCATTTGGAGATTATTAGTAATATCAATAGGACTGATACCCAAAAGTTTCTTTAGGAAAACGAGGTATAGCCTACAATTATAGTGTAAAATGATTTAGAAGATTGAATTACAATCTCTTATTAAAATCACAGATTGGGCAACTATGGCTGAATATGCAATTAAGAGAAATTTGTCCCTTTTTCTATTTAAAGAAAAATGATGGGGGAGGGATAAAAGACAAGGCATTTATTTATTCACACGGGCATTTGTAATCAAAATAAAAGTCTAATATAAAAAGAAAATAAGTGCTTAGAAAATGAAGGATCAACAGGCAGATACAGTAAAACGTGACCATCATTTCATTAGGGACTTCTCTGCCTGATTTGTGTTATTAGTCAAACAATAAAAACTCTTAGAACTTGTTTATTTTTCTTTAAAAAAGCACAGGGGAGCTGCTTGGTTGTTTCTTTTTATTCACACTTTTTAAGTGTTCAGTTCAATATATACAGTAATGTAACCACCACCAAAATCAAAATATGAAACATTTCCATCATCACAAAAAAATATCCTTCTGTCCCCATGTCAGTCTCTCCACCGCCAACTGGTCCCCTCTTGGTTTTTTTGTTTGTTTGTTTGTTTGTTTGTTTGCGGTACGTGGGCCTCCCACTGTTGTGGCCTCTCCCGTTGCGGAGCACAGGCTCCGGACGCGCAGGCTCAGCGGCTATGGCTCATGGGCCCAGCCACTCCGCGACATGTGGGATCCTCCCAGACCGGGGCATGAACCCATGTCCCCTGCATCGGCAGGCGGACTCTCAACCACTGCGCCACCAGGGAAGCCCCCCTCTTGGTTTTAAGGAATGTACCTGTGATATTTCTTTTTAAGAAGTCAGTCCTTTGCACATCTCCTGCATTCTCAAAATAGTTCATAACACTATTTGAAAATTTATTAAAAATAACATTACCAAATTAATTCAACCTCTCTGGGCCTATGGTTTCTACAAAGAATTATGGGGGAAAATGAGCACCCTGAATTACAATAACCATGTTTAAACTCATTCCTAAACTTATTTGTCCAACAAAACCTTTGCTTATGAACAAAAATGGACAAGAATGTGTAAAAGGTGATTCAGAGCTCCGTGTGTAAAGGATAAAAGAGGAAGAACTTATACACTGACTACTGTTCCTCACTGAAAGAAGTACACAGCATGGGCCCTGATGAGAGATGCTGTTAAGTTGGAATTGTCCAGAGCCTGTGTGGAATCTGTTGCAGCAACAGTGGCTAAGGTAAGAGGTGGGGACAATAAAATTTAAAATAGCAGATAAAAGGTGTCTTCAAACAGTAAGTTAAGTAAAAACTACACAATTATTTCCAAAAGCAAATAAGTTTAAACTACTCACGTCGCTTTCCTCTCCATCACTGTACGTAAATGAGAAACTATTATATGATTTCATTCTAATATGACAAATTAACTTTGTTAAAAACACTAAGTCTTCAAAATGGCTAGTTTCCTAAATACAAACTAGTGTCCACGCCAGTAAATACTGTATCACCCTTCTTAAACAATGAAGATACTATTTAAGTAAGCATTTACTTTGAACTTGTCCTATTAGATGTGAACAAGATGGGGCTGGTCTATGGCCAAAAACTATGACTAACCCATACTAGGATTATTATTTTGTTCCAAATGTTAGCAATGTCTTTTTCCTGGAATGGATGCTAGGATGAAAGATTCTGAATGACTTTTTCTTTCTTTTTTTTTTTTTTTTGGTCAGTAATTGTGAAATGTCTCATAATTCAGGCTCCATCCAACATAAACCTATACTATAATTGTTATTTTGTTAGACAACCTTCAAACACTATGCACTGACATAGATATTACAGTAAAAGGTCCTGAGAAAACTTTGTCTTGTTTATTGATATATTGATATTGATTAGCCCTCTGGTCAGCGAAAATATTTAGTTACATCTGGTGCCAGAATAAACACTATTGACGAGTGTCCTTAACTGTTACAGCAATCATCCCCTTTTGAAATTCAGAAACCTTAACTTTATATGTGATTCCTCTCTCTCCATCAATAAGCACCATTCTTAGTAGTAACTGCATCATCTTGGTTTGTTCCAACAGTTCATCTACCAGGAACCCCACAACACCCGACTGGCGCTGCCTTTAACTAGGTCCTCTACAGACCCTGCCTAAATTCCTACACTGCTGCTATTTTTTTAGCCACAATAAATCCTGTACAATACCACCGAATTATATTATTTTTTAAAAAAATGATATTTTTCCACTTAAAAGTTATTCCCCTTACAACTATGTAGAGGATAAAATACAAAAGCCTTTTTTAACATAAAGGACATTGAGTCTAGCTGGAACCTACAATATTTCATCAAATCTGAGATGCCATGAATCATAAGATTCCAACTTCCCATGGAGATTGCAAGGCATAAATGCATCTGAGAGATGTTAAAACTTGAAGAAATGTGCATATTACAATCATTGAAATACAGTGCCTCTCTAACTTTATCTCTCACCATTCTAACACATATAATCCATTTTCTGATCATAATACCTCACTGTGCCCTAAAAAAGACTGACTGTAAGGTCCTTCCCCTATACTTCTGTGCCTAGCAAACGCCCATTCACCTTTTTAAAATTTCTTGTATGCCACCTCTCTTAGAAAATCTTTTCTGCCCAACTCGTACCTAAGGGTTCCCATGTAAAAGTGTACAGGCTGTCCCCTGGCACAACTCCAAAGGATGCAGTTCACAATGTGAATGATAGCTCCTATAAACTAAGGCACTGCTGCCCACCTCCTAGTTTTACTAATTCCTCCTCCCTAGGTTCTGTTAAGTTCTTTGATGAACTTTTAATCAATTTTAAGGGTTGCTTTGTACTTTATCTCAATCAACTTATCTCAACATAAAAGTTAAAGTTTTTTTTTTTTTTTAACCTTAATTACATTTGTATTCTCAATGGCTGGCATACGATAATCACAAGGGCCTTGAGGGATTTTTCGATTCCAGGTTCTAACTTCTATCAACAGACTGCTGCTTATCTCAGGCTCCCATAGATCAGGATTGGGTCTAGAGTAAGGTTAAATTTTAAAGGTACTTACGTCAAAGGTCAAATAATTGAACACTAATTCAAAATATGTTGTAATAGAGTTCCCTGATGGCCTAGTGGCTAGGATTCCAGGCCTTCACTGCCGTGGCCCGGGTTAAATCCCTGGTCAGGGAACTGAGATCCCACAAGCTGCACAGCATGGCCAAAAAGAAAGCAACAACAACAACAACAACAAAATAGGTTGTGGTAAGTTAAAAATGAATACTGCACTTCCTAAAGCAATCACCAAATGATAACACAACAAGGTGTAGCTAAAAAAACCCAATAGACAACATAAAATGAAAAATTAAAATATAGCCAATTTAGAAAAAAAACAGGAAAGACATAATAACACACAGGATAAATGGAAAACAAAAGATGGTATACTTAAACCCAACCATATCAGTAGTCACACTAAATGTAAATGGATAAACATTGCAATTGAAAAATAAAGACTGTCACACTGGATTTTTTAAAAATGCCATTTACTAGAGATACACTTTAAATATAAAAACAGAGAGTTTAAAAACAAAAAGCTTGGATAAAAAGATATACCATGCAAATACTAATCATAAAAAACCTACAGTGGCTATATTAATATCAAACAAGGCAGACATCACCAGATAGAAAAGGATTTCATAAAAATAAGCAGGTCAATTCACCAAGAAACAAAATAAATGCCTTCAAAATACTTGAAAAAAAAAAAAACCTGAGAGAAACACAAGAAATAGACAAATTCACAGTCTTAGTTAATTGTAACACCCCTCTTTTAGTAGTTAGTAAAACAGACAACACAAAAATAAGTTAGGGAATCACACTACTGGATATTTATCCTAGAGAAATGAAAACTTAAGTTTACACAGAAATGTGTACACAAATGTTCATAACAGCTTTACTGGTAATAGTAAAAAATTGGAAACAACCCAAATGTCCTTCAATAGGTAACTAGGTAAACAAACTGTGGTACACCCATACAATGGAATAATATTCAGCATTAAAAAGGAATGAACTATGATACAACTTGGATGGATCTCAAAGGCACTGTAGTGAGTGAAAATAAAAGCCTTATCTATGTGTTACCTACTGTAAAATTCTATTTATATACCACTCTCAAAATGACAAAATTACATTGACTGAGAACGGATCATGAGTTGCCAACTGTTAAGGCGGGGGCGGGGTGGGGGGAGGGTGTGACCATATAGGCATAACACAAAGGAGTTTCTTTGTGGTGACAGAACAGTTTAATACCCTAATTGTGTTAATCTGGAATCTGGACATGATAAAATTTCGAGGAACTACACACCAACACCATGTCAATAAAAGACAGTGTATGCAAAGACTGGTGATATTCTAATAACATCTATAGTCAACTTAATAGTACTATACCAACATCAATTTCCTGGTTTTGCTAAGATACTGTGGTTATATGATTTATCATTGGGGGAAGTTGGGTAAAGAGTGCATAGGAACTCTCTGTACTCTTTTTGCAACTTCTTGCGAGTCTTTCAAAATCAAAAAAAAAAAAACTTGTAGAGTATTTTAAAAGAAAGAAAAAGTAAGAATATTTTTAAATGTTTAAGAAACAATTAGGGTGATAACATCAGGAATGGCAGAATAAAGGCCTCCAAAAATCCTCTCTTCCATAAAAGCAACAAGAACACTAGCAAAAAAAGTCAAAATCAACACTTTCAGAACTCCACATATTAACCAAAGGCTTGCAACACCTGAGGAGCATTTATTCAAGAGGAAAAAAAAGGCTGAATCTCAGTAAAAACAGCAAGCTTTGTGGCATTTTAACTTGCCCTATTCCCATCCCCCCTAATCAGCTCCAAGGCAGCCTTAAAAGCAACAGCCCCAAAACACAGTGGAAACTAGGGGCCTACCAGCCACTGGATGAGCTGGAACAGAACTGGAGCTCTTTCAAAGCCCCATTTTCAGAAAAGTGCTATTATTTGAGCTTACTGGCAGTTACCCGAAAAACTCCTACTCCAAGATTTCTCATTATTTGACCTGACTCAGAGTTTCCCCAGTACTAACAGCCTTTTCCCCCGGGGCATTTGTCAAAAACAATCGGCTGCAATTGTTTAACACCCCAGCCATCTGAAGCAGTTGGGGCAAACAAGCAGCTAACCAAGAAAACTTAAAAGGAAAAGTGGGGCATGAGATATCCATAAGGGGTTTTGAAAAGTTCTGAATATTCCTGAGAATCTAGGAGACCATGTATTATACATGTGCCCTGGCCTGTGGGCATGCTCAAGAAAGACCTGAAAAGGTACTAAGCAATCATCTCAGAGCATGAGGCTCTGCACAAACAGGAAATAGAGGCTATGGCAGCGTTGTAAGCCTGGCTGGGCACTGAAGGTATGCCTCATCAAGCACATACAGCCTCTCAGCAGATACTGCTAGACAAAAACAAGTATTGGCAGGAACACAGAAAACTTGGAATCCACATTGCTGGTGGAGACATAAAATGATGCTGCCAGCTTGGCAAAGAAGTTTGGCAATTCTTCAAAAAAATAAACATAAAGTTACCATATGACCCAGCAATTCCACTCCTAAGTATATACTGAGGAGAAATTAAAACATGTGACATCAAAAAAACTTGGACATGAATGTTTATAGCAGCATTATTCATAACAGCCAAAAAGTGGAAATAAAAATACCCATCAACTGATGGATAAACAAAATGTGGTCTATACATACAATGGAATATAATTCAGCCATAACAAGGAATGAAATACTGATACATGTAACAACATAGATGAACTTTGAAAACATTATACTCAGTGAAGGAAGCCAGGCACAAAAGCCCAAATATATGATTCCACTTATGAAATGTCCAGAATATGGCAAATTCACAGAGACAAGGTAGATTAGTGGTTACCAGGGGATGGGCAGGGGAAATGGAGAATAACTGCTAACAGGTATGAGGCTTCATTTGGGGATGATGAAAAAGTTCTGAAATTAGATAGTAGTGATGGAGGCAAAACCCTGTGAATATCCTAAAAACCACTGAGCTGTACAGTTTTAAATGGTACATTTTATGGCATGTGAATTATATCACAATTTAATAATTAATAATAATTAGTTAATAATTAAGTAAATAAAACAATTAAACCAGTTGGTATTTATAGAACAATACACCCAACAACTGCAATATTCATTTACTGAATAAACGATGTGTAAAACAACTACACTGAAAACCTCAAAATATTGCTGAGTGAAATTAAAGACTTTAAAAACACATGTAGGGCTTCCCTGGTGGTGCAGTGGTTAAGAATCCACCTGCCAACGCAGGGGGCACGGGTTCAAGCCCTGGTCCAGGAAGATCCCACATGCCGCAGAGCAACTAAGCCCGTGCACCACAACTACTGAGCCTGTGCTCTAGAGCCTGTGAGTCACAACTACTGAAGCCCGCGCGCCTAGAGCCCATGCTCCCCAACAAGAGAAGCCACCGCAATGAGAAGCCCGTGCGCCGCAATGAAGAGAACCCCCACTTGCCGCAACTAGAGAAGCCCTGCATGCAGCAACGTAGACCCAACACAGTCAAAAATAAATAAATAAATAAATTTTTTTAAAAACCCACACATGTAACAGTCACCAAAACAGACCATAGAAGAGACTATAAAACTCATCTCAACAGATATCAAAGGACTGAAACACTATGTTCTCTCTATATATATATAATACAGATATACGCTTATAATGTGTAAACAATATATTCTCCAAATATCATGGAATTAAATAGAAAATCAATTTTAAAAAATAACTTAAAAATCCCCAAATATTTAGAAATTAAACAGTAAACTTCTAAATGACCTGTGGATGAGAGAAATCACACTAGAAAATAGAAAATAATTTGAACCAAACACACATATCAAAATTTTGTATGATGTAGGTTAAAAAAATACTGAGAGGGGAATTTTTTTTTTTTTTTTTTTTTTTTTTGCGGTACGCGTGCCTCTCACTGTTGTGGCCTCTCCCGTTGCGGAGCACAGGCTCGGGACGCGCAGGCTCAGCAGCCATGGCTCACGGGCCCAGCCGCTCCGTGGCATGTGGGATCTTCCCGGACCGGGGCACGAACCCGTGTCCCCTGCATCGGCAGGCGTACTCTCAACCACTGCGCCACGAGGGGAACATTTTATATATGAAATGCACATGTTAGAAAACAAGAAAGGTTTAAAATCAATGGTCTAAACTTCTAACTCAAAACAAAATGGAAAAAGAGTAAATTAAATCCAAAAGAGCAGAAGCAAGAAAATAAAAATATGACAGCAAACATAAATGAAATAGATTAAATAAATGAATGAATGAATGAAATAGAAAACTACTACCAAAATAGAAGTTCAACAAAACCCAAATCTGGGCTTTTGAAAAGATTAATACGTTTGATAAACCCCTAACAAGACTGATCCCAAAAAGTTAAAAAAAAAAAAAAGGCATGGAAGGAGTACTAATACCAGGAATGAAAAAGGGGACATAAAACAGTTCCTACAGGCAGTAATAGTATACTATGAACATCTTTTCAACAATCCAACAATTCAGAATAAATTTCTTTAAAAATGCAACTTACCAAAACTGACACAGGAAAAAATGTTAAATCTGAATACTCATTTATCATTTCTTTAATAAGAAATTGAAATTTGTAATTTAAAACCTTTCACCCCTTCATCCAAAAAATATTCCAGGCCCAGTTGACTTCACTGCTGAATTCTATCAAAAATTTAAAGAAACAGTACCAAGCTTACAAAGCTACAATAATTAAGAAAGTGTGGTATTGGTGTAACAATATACAAATAGGTCAACAGATGAGAACAGTGAGTCCAGGAAAAGTCCTACATCTATCTAATCTATTGACTGAAAATCCTTTTGAGGAAACCCTTACACCATAGCAAAAAATCAGCGTAAGATGGATCTTAGACCTAAATGTGAAGGTTGAAACTACAAGGCTTCCAGAAGAAAACATAAGAGAATAGTTTCACAACCTTGGGATAGAAGAAGGAAAGATTTCTAAGAACCCAAAAGGTAATAAACATAAAATAAATCAATGAATTCAATTTCAAATTTTAAAACTTCTGCTCCCAAAAGACACTGTTACGAAAATGAAAAGACATGGCTCAGGGAGAAAATATTTGCTACATAGGAAGGTATATATGTTTGTTTGTAATATCTAACAAATAACTTGTATCTGAAGTATCGAAAGAGTTACAAATCAGCAACAAAAAGACAACTTATATTTACAAATACCGTATTTACATATATGGGTAAGACTTGAACTGGCAGTTCAAAAGAAAAGATAAGCAAATGGTCTATAATCACATTATTAGCAATCAATGAACTAAAACTACAATGAAATGTAACTACACGTCCATCAGAATGGCTAAAATCAAAAATGCCAAACACTGTCAAGAAAGTGGAGTAACTGGAACTCCTATAACACTGAATGTTTAATGTATTCTGTTTTCTATTTCAGAAAACAGTTCGGTGGTTTCTGAAGTTAAACATACATCTACCCTAGAACACAGCAATTCCACACCTGGGCATTTACTCATGTCCACACGAATGTTCATGGCAGCTTCATTTACAATAACCAAACCCTGAAAACAAGCCAAAGTCCATCAACAGAATTATTGCTATATCCATATAATGGAATCTTACTCAGCAGTGAAAAGGAACAAACTATTAACACACACATCAAAATGGATGAATATCAAATTTGTTATTGAACAACAGTAATCAGATAAAAGTAATCAGACACAAATAGTACTTACCGTATGATTCCATTTATATGAAGTTATACAAAACTTATCTCTATTAATAGAAGCCAGAAAATGATTGCCTGGATGGTGCAGGGAATGAGATTGATTGAAAAGAGGCAGAAGGGACTTCCCTGGTGGTCCAGTGGGCAAGACTCTGGGTTCCCAATGCAGGGGGCCCGGGTTCAATCCCTGGTCAGGGAACTAGATCCTGCATGCATGCCGCAACTAAGAGTTCGCATGTAGCAACTAAGAAGTCGGCATGCTGCAACTAAGAAGCCCACATGCAGCAACTAAGACTGGGCGCAGCCCAAATAAATAAATAAATAAATAAATAATTTTTTAAAAAGAAAAGAGGCAGGAAAGAACTTTCTAGGAGATGAACATGTCTTGCAAGTTGATCTGGGTGGTGTTTTACACAAATACTTTTTTTTCCCCCAAAGTACACTGAACTTAGGATCTGTGATTTTACTATATATGAATTATATTGTTGGCATTTTTTTAAAAGTAAACACACTAGGAAAATATTTGTGTCCCTTGGGCTATGTAAGGCCAGTCCTTCCATTTAAGCCTGTGCATACTGGCATGCCTTCTTGCAAACTCAAGGAAATAATCTCTTCCCTCTGTCCAGCATCATCTGTTTTTTTCACTTTCTACTGGATCATTCTTTTCAGCATACAAATATGCTGAAACTTCTGCCCCTCCCTCCCAAAAAACCTCAAAGACACATATATCTCCAACTATTATTTCCCTGCTCCCCATTACAGTAAAAACACTTCTAAAAGACTGTGCTATTAAATAGCAAGGTTCCCTAAACAAGATAAAATCATTAATTTAAAATTCAACTTTCAGGAGCATATGTGAGACATACTAATGACTAACACATAGCAATTTGCAGCTTATAAAGCATTTTTATGTATGTTATTGCCTTTAAATCCTCACAATAACCCTGTAGTGTAGGTATTGCTATTATCTGTTTAAGAGAAACAAAAGGTTCAGCAAAGTTCTATAACCTGCCAAAGGTTAGACAACAAATAAATGATACCTAACTTCAAATCATGTGCTTTCTTGTTCAATATACTACTCTGAGACAGTAAGAACTCTCAACACGAAAAAATGTCCGACCAACGAAAAATATCCAAATCTAGCCAAAATAAGCTAATATTCCATCATCTTATGGTCGTATTTTAAGTAACATTTCAACAACCAAAATCTACTACAACAACAAAACAAAACAAAATTATTATAGTGTGTAAGTAGGTGACTAGATAATTTATTATCCAAATGGGATACTTTTGAGAATAAAGGAAGAGCTATTAATAATTATGCCAGGATAAAAGGCATGATCCAGGACTGTCTTGGACAAACTGGGACATATGGTCATCCTATTTATAAGCCAGCTCTGCTATATGAAAATAAGAATTCAGACTTTCGTTTTATTACAGTATTTTTTTAAATAACGTTTTAAAACCAAGTAGGTATGAAGAGGTAAATAGGCGTGATTGTT
Source organism: Hyperoodon ampullatus (assembly GCF_949752795.1). Lineage (NCBI taxonomy): Eukaryota > Metazoa > Chordata > Mammalia > Artiodactyla > Ziphiidae > Hyperoodon > Hyperoodon ampullatus. Next base: position 63,164,104 of record NC_136914.1, on the reverse strand, counting down.
AACCAATGTTACAGGAAAGGGTTAACATTTAAACAGTCTAGACATTTTGGTTCCATTTCATCTTTGACAGTTCTGCTTAATATAGCAATACTGTGGCTGGAAAGATTTGAAATTAGAAAACCTTGTATGCTTTTTCAAACAAAGATGACCTATTTATAAATGAGTATTAACAGCTGACATTGCAGTTCTCCAAGGGAAGGATTCCTGCTTTAGTTCTTCAAAATATTTCATAAATGAAACAATTTCATTTTTCATTTTATTTTAAAAATTCATTAGTCTCACTAAGAAGTCTCATGGCATAAAAAAGTTTGTACAGTAATATGAAATTTGTAATTCTTAAGACACAAGTCCTGAAAATGAGTTTGAAAATTCTGCTTAAAGGCTCTAAAGAAACCAAATCAACAAAACAAGGCAGTTTCAGTCTTAGCCAGAATTTAGTCTCGATATGAATGTTCTCCATCTGAGTGGCTTGGCAGATCCTACTGGATGTACCTCAAAGTCTTGAGTGTTAGGAGAAAAATACCCCAGGACCCCATCCACAGCCCACATAAATTTCCCAATGTAGGCTTAACCCACAGAAGTGGTTACAGAATTATCATGTAGGGCAGTCATGTCAAGTCCCAGAATAGTCTTAAACCAAACCTGACCTGTCTGGGAAAGCCAAAGAATTGGGTTCCTCAGCTCTACAGCAAACACTCTCCCTGTCTCCCTACCTCATTTTCCCAGTTTTCCCTGGCACAAACTCAAGCTGTAAGCAATGCCCAAAACCAGATGAGACATTCATGTCAGGAAGGCAATATTCATAGAAGTACTTTGAAATACTGTTGGCTCAGTGAAAAGTGCATAATGTAGGAGTTAGGAGACTTAAATTCTCTCTTAAGCTCTATCATTGCCAAACTAGGATATATCACTTCACTTTGGGCCTCAAGGTCCAGTATAGAGAAAGAAAAAGAGTAAAATGGTGACTTCCCTGGTGGTGCAGTGATTAAGAATCCACCTGCCAATGCAAGGGACAAGGGTTTGATCCCTGGTTGGGGAAGATCCCACATGCTGCCGAGCAACTAAGCCTGTGCGCCACAACTACTGAGCCTGTGCTCTAGAGCCCGCGAGCCACAACTACTGAGCCCGCGTGCCCCAACTACTGAAGCCCACGTACCTAGAGCCCGTGTTCCACAACAAGAGAAGTCACTGAGCCACAACAAAGAATAGCCCCCGCTTGACGCAACTGGAGAAAAAGGCCGCGCACAGCAACTAAGAGCCAACGCAGCCAACAATAAATAAAATTAAAAAAAAAAATTAAGAGGAAAAAAAAAGAGTAAAATGCTCTCCAAGATTCTCTTCTAGTCCTGACATTCTACATTTTCCTATGTCTCCTGAATTTTAACTCAAGGGTCAACTTTCCTGTTGGGGCAATTAAAAATGTTTTATCGTTTCTCACATGAAGACAAGCTGGAATCTGATATATGTAATCTGCTAATCGGTTTTACAGGCTGTAAACTCCTCATTAGTAATGGTGTAGTAGAGTAGAATACAAATAATAGTAAAAGTCAAAGAGACAGTCAAATTCTCCAGCCAAACTTATTCAAAGATTTAAAAAAATTTTTTAATTCTTTTGATTTAAATCATATTTAGGAATTCCTAATAGCTGAATGCTACACTGGAAAGGGCACTGAACTAGGTATCTAGAGATCTGGGTTCTAGTTCAAGATATGCAACTACTTGTGTGAACCTGAACAAATCATAGCATCTCTTGGCTTCAGTTTCTTCAACTGTAAAATGAGGGAATTAGGTCAGTTCACTTCCTGTGTAAAAAATCTAAGATTTAGGGCTTCCCTGGTGGCGCAGTGGTTGAGAGTCCGCCTGCCAATGCAGGGGACACGGGTTCGTGCCCTGGTCCGGGAAGATCCCACATGCCGCGGAGCGGCTGGGCCCACGAGCCATGGCCGCTGAGCCTGTGTGTCCAGAGCCCGTGCTCCGTAACGGGAGAGGCCACAGCAGTGAGAGGCCTACGTACCGCAAAAAAAAAAAAAAAAGAAGAGAAAAAAAAAAAATCTAAGATTTAAACATTTACTTTCAGACGACACCATTCTCTAAGGGGACCAAATTGCTTTCAACAAGAAGAGAACACTCATATCTAACCAGCAACGCTGTGGCATACATATTTGTATCACCATCACTGAGTATTTCATTAAACAAATGTCCAGAGAAGGAAAAAAGAGAAAAAGATCAGTAACTCAGAAAAATACCCTCAATTAGAACCTAGGTATGTTGACCACTGGCCCTCACTGGTTTCCAATCCTATTGATGTATTCTGTCGTAGTCATTGAGAGGAGTCACATATTACTATATTTAGCAGCAAATATTTTAAGTGTGGTATAAAAAACAACATTGGACACGAAGTCAGATTTTGATAGCTTGGTGACCTTCATCATTCTCCTCACCAGTATTAAAAGCAAGTAAGCAGTACCCATCCTTTCGGCTACCGTTAAACTGGGTACAAAATGGGTATATGCCTAACATCATAAACGTGAAAACTAAAGGTATGACAAAACTGCATTAAATGCCGTCCTCACTGGGAACCAGCTGGTATCTGTAGGATTACCAAACCATTTAAAACTGTCACCACATATATAGAGTTGCTTCAACTTCAGTAGTCTCCCTGCCTACTCCTAAACCTAAGTTATTAAGTTCCTTGGAGGACTACAGGAAAGCAAGAGAGTTACTATAGTTGTCTCTCAGAATACTCTAAAATTTTTGTTCACACAAGCAGCTTTCTCAGGAAATTTAAGTAGTATGTTGTTTTTATAAAGGTATCATGCAGGGCACTATATAATGGATATCTGGATTCAGTTCCTAACTCTGCCACTAACTGATTTTGCACAAGGCACTCAAGTCTTCTTGGTCTCAGTTTCCTCAGGTATAAATGAGGTAGCTGGGTTTAGATAATATCTAAAAATCTTTTTTTGAGTCATGTCACTATAGTTGAAGTCTATGTAAAATGTAGACTAACATCTGAAGAAACAAGGATAAATGTAACTATTAGTAGTTATCTATCCTTCCACAAGTCAAATAAGGCTGGTATTAACCTTTAAATTTTAATACAACCACCATTCAACCCCTACATTAAATACATCCTACTGTCACTGGCCGAGCAGCAGAAGCTTTATAGTTGGGTTTTTCTCCACTGAAGAGTAGTCAGGAATACGATGATGGATTAATATTGAGTCCACATAAGAAGTGACCCTTAACATAGACAGTATTTGACCCACACTCCTAATTAGTAGCCAGCTACAATGATGGGAGTTGGGAGTGGGGAGAGGGAGCACTGACTAGGTTTAACAGCATAATCCTAATTCATTGTAAAATACTGTTAGCATTAAAAGCTAGACTTATATGTCCCAATATAATTTATTGTGAAATCTTTCCATGTTGATCTCCACATTTCAGTACCCCAATTCCTCCTTCTGCAGTAATGAGGTAAATACTCTTTGTGTTAATATAGAATTACACAACTTAAGAGAAACTGCATCCCAATTCAGCACAGTTACGTCTTACTTTAAACTTCCCTGAGGGTCAGGTTCTCAAGTCATTTCTTAAACATTGTGTAGTCAAATTCACCACTGAGAAACCATTAAATCACCACAACTAGGCTGCTGGAAGCTCACAGACCAAAATTTAACTAATTTTATTCTCTTCACATTTGTGCTGGGGCCTCCCTTTCTCTGGGACAACGAAGGCCAAGGTCTACTTTAAAAGAGGCAGTTCAGGACACTGAGTAAATAAGGCAATTTACCTCTTTTTATAAATAGTTTCATCAGCATAAGGTAAACATTCAATCAATGCTACCCGCAGACACTGGACAGGGCCATTATCCTGTCGCCATTACCAAAAAAGAACCTTCCAAACTCTGGAAGAGCAATTGAAGGAAGCCTCTCTTTTATTGCTCTCATTGTATACCTAATACCTCATGAAACCCATATTGCGTGTGACTCTCAGATAAAAGTAGGTAAACAGATGGTACCTGGGGAACCAAAGTACTAATTCCAGTCATAAGCAAACATTTTTGGGACACACAATTTCACAACTTGGGGGCAATCTACCTGCATCAAAGGGCCAACTTTGCAGGTCTGCACTGGGCCACCAACGAAGTTGTCAAAGGGCATGACACGCGGGCATGGACACGCCCTGTGCACGTCACACTTCCCCAGGCCTCGGGCTATCCCGAGGGAGGGAAAATAGCTACATTTTCACGAGAAACCCACTACGCTCACCAGCAAGCTTCAAACCCTGTAATCTGGGTAAGGGTCCCCTCAGCGGTGCGGCTGCTCGCAGGGCTCCGCCATGTGCCTCAGCCCCCCAAAACTTCTGAGGAAGGCAGAAATGACCAAATGAAAAGTGCAGAGAGAGCCTCCAACATGAGGGGTACCGGTGGCATTGGGAGGCTCCACAACACCCAAGAGAAGGGACGGCAGTTCTCCGGCAGCCAAGAGGCTAATGCCCAGCGAGCGCGCAGTTTAGACTGCCGCTCTGTCTCATTACCTGATGGCCGTCATGGCTTCACCTTCTTGCCCCACGCAACAGCGTTCGCGTCCGATGCTCTGCGATCGCACGGGCGACAGCAGCAGGTACCACAGCCACTGCTGCTGGGCTCAGGCACTCAGCGACGGGGAGCGCGTCCTCACATACCCGGCGCGCGGGCGGCCCCCGCTGAGCCGGCCGCACGCGCTGATTGGCCGAGCCCGGAAGGGGCGGGCGCTCCGCCCCGGGCCCGCGGCCCGAGACTAGCCCAGGCCGCCTCGGGCAACTGCAAGCCGCCCGCGCGTCTCGTGCCGGCGCGCGGGCTAGCGGGCTGGCTAGCGGGCGCGGTGGCCATCTTGAGTCCTGGTAACGGAGTCCCCCGCCTTACTCCAGGCTTACGGGGCACGAGGATGGGTGCCCGCCTCAAAAATGGCCGCTCCGAAAGGCAACCGGCTTATCAGTCACATGGCCCTGTCTACCTCGGCCAGCCCAGGTCGCTTTAACAGGACTTGGGACAGGGACGAAGTCAGGGCAGTCTTCGGGGATGGGGTTTAACAGCCTGAAAACCCATCTGCAGAAAAGCAGCAGCCGCCTGGGAAACCTCAGCCCGGGTAGAATCGATCGCGTGGCAACAGCAGCACATGTTTTAATTCGAACTCGCAGCCTTTAAGAGTCCAATGCTGAGTCTTGTGGTCCCCAAATGTTCTTGAACTTCAGAAACACTTAAAACAGGTTATTTAATACAGAAGTGTCCACGGTCTCACTAAACCTGTGAATCAGAACCTAGAAAGGTGAGGCCCATATATTGGTATTTTTAGCAAGTTCCCAGGTGATCCAGGTACACGTGTAAAGTTTTAAAACCTCTGGGCCAAACTAGCCCACTCAGACTATCCTGCTTGACACACTAATTGTCAGACTTCCTCACTTTTCTGAAAAGTACGAAGCGCTCTGAAGTAAGCATCTAATGCCATAGGGAAAAAATTGGAAGAACCCTAACTCTTGGAGCTAGCCTTACAATTTAGTGGGGGTTAAAGGATTTAAGAAACTGATTCTGAACCACTAATAAAAGACAGGTAAGGGGCTTTCCTTGTGGTGCAGCGGTTAAGAATCCGCCTGCCAATGCAGGGGACACGGTTCAATGTGTCAAGACCCAATGCAGCCAAAAATGAATGAATGAATGAATGAATAAATAAGACAGGTAAATCAATTCCAACTGCGGGAAGGATAGAATGGAGGATAATCAGTAAACGCTTTATGACCTAAATAGCTATTTTTATTCCCTCTTTATTCTCTGTGCAAATATTTATATAAACAGACCACAACCTCCAGTGGCATTCATTTACTAACCATCTGGATGGTGATCAAGTCCATAAGTGTGAAATCACGTATATTAGAAACACAATCCAGGGCTTCCCTGGTGGAGCAGTGGTTAAGAATTCACCTGCCAATGCAGGACACATGGGTTCAAGCCCCCATGGAGGAAGATCTCACATGCTGCACAGCAGCTAAACCCGTGAGCCACAATTCCTGAGCCTGTGTTCTAGAGCCCGCAAGCCGCAACTACTGGGCCGGCATGCCACAACTACTGAAGCCCGCGCACCTAGAGCCAGGTTCTGCAACAAAAGAAGCTACCACAGGGCTTCCCTGGTGGCGCAGTGGTTGAGAGTCTGCCTGCCGATGCAGGGGACACGGGTTCGTACCCCGGTCTGGGAAGATCCCACATGCCGCGGAGCAACTGGGCCCGTGAGCCAAAATTACTGAGCCTGCGCGTCTGGAGCCTGTTCTCCGCAACAAGAGAGGCCGCGATAGTGAGAGGCCCGCGCATCGCGATGAAGAGTGGCCCCCGCTCGCCACAACTAGAGAAAGCCCTCGCGCAGAAACGAAGACCCAACACAGCCAAAAAAAAAATAAATAAATAAAGCAAACTGTGAACAAGTAAAAATAAAAACACTATTAAAAAAAAAAAAAAAAAGAAGCTACCACAATGGGAAGCCCCGTGCACACAACAAAGAGTAGCCCCGCTCGCGGCAACTAGAGAAAGCCCGCACAGCAACGAAGACCCAACGAGCCAAAAATAAATAAATAATAAAGTAAATAAATTAAAGAAAAAAAACACAATCCAACATGTGATATTGAATTCTGCATACTGTGACTGAAGGAACTGAATTTTTATTTAATTTTAATTAGCTTAAATTTTAAAACCAAAAGCAAGGTAAAATATGTTTCCATTAAACACAATTTTGTTTTCATTGCACTACATTTCACCTTTTAACTGTGAAAAAGTTAGCATCCAAACTGAGACACTGTAAATATAAAATACATACTGAATTTTTCAAGACTTAGTACAAAAAAAATACAGAATATCTCAGTAATAAAGTTCGCATTGATTACATGTTGAAATAATACTTAGCTACACTGGGTTAAATAAAATATATTAAGATTAATTTAAACTGTTTCTTTTTACTTTTTTAATGTGGCTACTAGAAATTTTTTAATTTTATGTCTTACATTATATTTCTACCTGACAGTGCTGTTCTACTAAGTTAGCCTTGCTTTTTTCTTACCTATCATTGCCCTGTGACAGAATAACTATCCTCACTAAATGAAATTTGTAGAGACCAATTTATACAAATCCGTCATTCCTTACTAACCATCTGAAACATCAAGTATTCGAAAAGATTTCAAGTCTCCTTTGAAAATGCTTTTTTTTTTTTTAGCATTTTTCTCTTTAGTTTGGAAAATCCTATCTAGAATGAAGCCATGTACTATAAATTTGATGTGTTCAGTCCATGAGTAAAGGCTATTAAAAACAGAGCTATACTTGGCTGATTGGGACTTTGATCAAATGTCCACAAGCAGAACTAGTCAATTGTTCCTCTGGATTAAACAAGATCTGAATCAAAGCAGCAGCAGAATAGCAATTTGAAGCAGGGGAGACACTGACTAATTCAACGGTTTGCCTCCTCCTCTCATGGAAAATGTTAATAGATAACCCACATGAACTAAAGTAAAACCAGGAATAATCCTTAGAACAAATTTCAAAACCTCCATGTAACTTTTAATATGGGATGGAGTATGGTGCTTTTCAAACTTTAATATACATACACATCACTTGAGTGATCTTGTTAAAAATAAGGGTTTGATTCAGCAAGTCTCTATGGTCAAGATTTTGCATTCCTTTATGTTCCCAGATTTTGCCAATTGCTTCTGGTCCGTGGGCCATGCTAAGTAGCAAGGTTGTAAAGGGAAGTAGCAAGATTGTAAAGGTAGCAAGACAAAAGTGACTTGGAACCCCTGCTTGACTTCCTGCATGACCTTGGGCTGGTTCTTAACCTATGTGTCCCTCGGTTTACACATTACATGCTTTTCAGGGCATTGGGAAGATTAAAACTTAATTCTAGTAAAGTCTAATAGAGTCCTCAGCACATGACATGATCATTACTTCATTGTTACCACACGTCTTAAAATTACATCTCTGGGAAGCATGATATGAAAGCTAACATGCACTCGGCCTTGTGAAAAATAAATGAACTTTTACTCATGCCTAACGTACTTTGTTGACTCCTATTTTTGATTTTTAACAAAAAACTAATTGTGGTACCAAAACAGCTAGATTTGAAACTTTGCTTTTTAACAAATACAGTATATTCTATGTCACTAAGGGACAATAAAAGCCTGCAATATTCAAATATTCAATCAAATTAAAGCCATATCACATTCAAAGATTTTTTTAAAAGCTAATTATTTTTGAGAAGTGACACTTTGCATCTAACAATCAAAACTTTGGTTTTGGGGGCCGGAGGAAGATGGCGGAAGAGTAAGACGCGGAGATCACCTTCCTCCCCACAGATACATCAGAAATTCATCTACACGTGGAACAACTCCAACAGAACACCTACTGAACGCTGACAGAAGACCTCAGACCCCCCAAAAGGCAAGAAACTCCCCACATACCTGGGTAGGTCAAAAGAAAAAAAGAATAAACAGAGACAATAGGATATGGACGGGACCTGCACCAGTGGGAGGGAGCCGTGAAGGAGGGAAGGTTTCTACACACTACAAGCCCCTTCGAGGGCGGAGACTGCAGGTGGCGGAGGGGGAAAGCTTCGGAGTAGCGGAGGAGAGCACAGCAACAGGGGTGTGGAGGGCAAAGCAGAGAGATTTTGGCACAGAGGATCGGTGCCCTCAGGCACACACCAGCCCGAGAGACTTGTCTGCTCGGCCGCCAGGGAGGGCGGGGCTGGGAGCTGAGGCTCGGGTATCGGCTTTCAGTCGGAGCGCAGGGAGAGGTCTGGGGCTGGCGGCAGGAAGAGACCCTGAAGGGGTTAGTGCTAGCCCGGAGGGAGTCCGGGGAAAGGGTCTGGAGCTACCGGAGAGGCAAGAGACTTTTTTCCCTTTTGTTGCCTGGTGCGCGAGGAGAGGGCATTCCCCTCCCTCCCCTCTGCCTGAGTGAGCCAGAGCCCCCGAATCAGCGGCTCCTTTAAACCCGTCCTGTCTGAGCGAAGAACGGATGCCCTCCGGCGACCTACGCGCAGAGGCGGGGCCAGGTCCAAGGCTGAGACCCGGGAGCTGTGAGAGCAGAGACAGGGAAATCTCTCTGTGCAGCCTCCGAGGCAGCGGATTAAAGCTCCACGGTTCATTTGAGGTGCCCTGCGTCTGTGGAGTGCATGAATGGACAGCGAATCATCCCAAATTGAGGAAGTGGTCCTTGAGGACAAGATTTAAGACTTTCCCCCCCTTTTTTTCCCCTCTTTTTACAACGAATTATCTCAAATTAAGGAGGTGGACTTAGCAAGATTTCAGACTTTTCGCCCTTTTCCTCTTTTTACAACGAATTATCCCAAATCGAGGAGGTGGACTTGGAGAGCAAGATTTTTGATTTTTCCCCCTGCTCTCTTTTTGTGAATGTGTATGTGTAATCTTCTGTGTAAGATTCTCTCTGTATAGCTTTGCTTCCACCATATGTCCCAGGGTTCTTTCGGTCCGTGTTTTTTTTCAATAATTACTTTTTAATTTTAATAACGCTACTATATTTCATACTTTATTCTATTTTACTTTACCTGCTCTTTCTTTTTTTCCTCCCTTCCCTTCCTCCCTCCCTCCCTCCGCTCCTCCTTTCCTTCTTTCTTTTTCTTTCCTCCATCCCTCCCTCCCTCACACCCTTCTTCTTTCCACTTTCTTTTTCTTTCCTTCCTCCCTCCCTCCCTCCCTCCTGTCTTTCTTTCTTTCTTTCCTTCCTCCCTCCCTCTCTCTCTTCTTCCATTCACTCTTCCTTTTGCTTTCATTCCTCCCTCCCTCCCTCCTTTCTTTCCTTTCTTTCCATCCTTCCTCCCTCCCTCCTTTCTTTCTTTCTTCCTTCCTTCTTTCCTTACTTCCCTTCTTCCTTTCTTTAAATCTCTCTTTCTTTCTTCTACTAATTATTTCTTTCTACTTTTTCTCACTGTTATTCTGAGCCGGGTGGATGAAAGGCTCTTGGTGCTGCAGCCAGGAGTTAGTGCTGTGCCTCTGAAGTGGGAGAGCCAACTTCAGGACACGGGTCCACAAGAGACCTCCCAGCTCCACATAATATCAAGCAGCGAAAATCTCCCAGGGATCTCCATCTCAACACCAGCACCCAGCTTCAGTCAACGACAAGCAAGCTACAGTGCTGGTCACCCTATGCCAAGCAACTAGCAAGGCAGGAACACAACCCCACCCATTAGCAGAGAGGCTACCTAAAAACATAATAAGGCCACAGGCACCCCAAAACACACCACCAGACGTGGACCTGTCCACCAGAAAGACAAGATCGAGCTTCAACCACCAGAACACAGGCATTAGTCCCCCCCACCAGGAAGCCTACACAACCTACTGAAACAACCTTAGCCACGGGGGACAGACACCAAAAACAACGGGAACTACGAATTTGCAGCCTGCAAAAAGGAGACCCCAAACACAGTAACATAAGCAAAATGAGAAAGCAGAAAAACACACAGCAGGTGAAGGAGCAAGATAAAAACCTACCAGACCTAACAAATGAAGAGGTAATAGGCAGTCTACCTGAAAAAGAATTCAGAATAATGATAGTAAAGCTGATCCAAGATTCTATTTCCCAGATCCAAAATCTTGGAAATAGAATAGACAATATGCAAGAAACAGTTAACAAGGACCTAGAAGAACTAAAGATGAATCAAGCATCGATTAAAAACACAATAAATGAAATGAAAAATACTCTAGATGGGATCAATAGCAGAATAACTGAGGCAGAAGAACGGATAAGTGAGGTGGAAGATAAAATAGTGGAAATAACTGATGCAGAGAAAAATAAAGAAAAAAGAATGAAAAGAACAGAGGACAGTCTCAGAGACCTCTGGGACAACATTAAACGCACCAACATTCGAATTATAGGGGTTCCAGAAGAAGAAGAGAAAAAGAAAGGGACTGAGAAAATATTTGAAGAGATTATAGTTGAAAACTTCCCTAATATGGGAAAGGAAATAGTTAATCAAGTCCAGGAGGCACAGAGAGTCCCATACAGAATAAATCCAAGAAGAAATACGCCAAGACACATATTAATCAAACTGTCAAAAATTAAACACAAAGAAATCATATTAAAAGCAGCAAGGGAAAAACAACAAATAACACACAAGGGAATCCCCATCAGGTTAACAGCTGATCTCTCAGCAGAAACTCTACAAGCCAGAAGGGAGTGGCAGGACATAATTAAAGTGATGAAGGAGAGAAACCTGCAACCAAGATTACTCTACCCAGCAAGGATCTCATTCAGATTTGATGGAGAAATTAAAACCTTTACAGACAAGCAAAAGCTGAGAGAGTTCAGCACCACCAAACCAGCTTTACAACAAATGCTAAAGGAACTTCTCTAGGCAAGAAACACAACAAAAGGACTATACCTACAATAACGAACCCAAAGCCGTTAAGGAAATGGGAATAGGAACATACATATCAATAATTACCTTAAATGTAAATGGACTAAATGCTCCCACCAAAAGACACAGAGTGGCTGAATGGATACAAAAACAAGACCCATATATATGCTGTCTACAAGAGACCCACTTCAGACCTAGAGATACATACAGATTGAAAGTAAGGGGATGGAAAAAGATATTCCATGCAAATGGAAATCAAAAGAAAGCTGGAGTAGCAATTCTTATATCAGACAAAATAGACTTTAAAATAAAGACTATTAGAAGAGACAAAGAAGGACACTACATAACGATAAAGGGATCGATCCAAGAAGAAGATATAACAATTGTAAATATTTATGCACCCAACATAGGAGCACCTCAATACATAAGGCAAATACTAACAGCCATAAAAGGGGAAATCGACAGTAACACAATCATAGTAGGGGACTTTAACACCCCACTTTCACCAATGGACAGATCATCCAAAATGAAAATAAATAAGGAAACACAAGCTTTAAATGATACATTAAACAAGATGGACTTAATTGATATTTATAGGACATTCCACCCAAAAACAACAGAATACACATTTTTCTCAAGTGCTCATGGAACATTCTCCAGGATAGATCATATCTTGGGTCACAAATCAAGCCTTGGTAAATTTAAGAAAATTGAAATTGTATCAAGTATCTTTTCCGACCACAATGCTATGAGACTAGACATCAATTACAGGAAAAGATCTGTAAAAAATACAAACACATGGAGGCTAAACAATACACTACTCAATAACGAAGTGATCACTGAAGAAATCAAAGAGGAAATTAAGAAATACTTAGAAACAAATGACAATGGAGACACGACGACCCAAAACCTATGGGATGCAGCAAAAGCAGTTCTAAGGGGGAAGTTTATAGCAATACAATCCCACCTTAAGAAACAGGAAACATTTCGAGTAAACAACCTGACCCTGCACCTAAAGCAATTAGAGAAAGAAGAACAAAAAACCCCCAAAGTTAGCAGAAGGAAAGAAATCATAAAGATCAGATCAGAAATAAATGAAAAAGAAATGAAGGAAACGATAGCAAAGATCAACCAAACTAAAAGCTGGTTCTTTGAGAAGATAAACAAAATTGACAAACCATTAGCCAGACTCATCAAGAAAAGAAGGGAGAAGACTCAAATCAGTAGAATTAGAAATGAAAAAGGAGAAGTAACAACTGACACTGCAGAAATACAAAAGATCATGAGAGATTACTATAAGCAACTCTATGCCAATAAAATGGACAACCTGGAAGAAATGGACAAATTCTTAGAAATGCACAACCTACCAAGACTGACTCAGGAAGAAATAGAAAATATGAATAGACCAATCACAAGCACTGAAATTGAAACTGTGATTAAAAATCTTCCATCAAACAAAAGCCCAGGACCAGATGGCTTCACAGGCGAATTCTATCAAACATTTAGAGAAGAGCTAACACCCATCCTTCTCAAACTCTTCCAAACAATATCAGAGGAAGGAACACTCCCAAACTCATTCTACGAGGCCACCATCACCTTGATACCAAAACCAGGCAAGGATGTCACAAAGAAAGAAAACTACAGGCCAATATCACTGATGAACATAGATGCAAAAATCCTCAACAAAATACTAGCAAACAGAATCCAACAGCACATTAAAAGGATCATACACCATGATCAAGTGGGGTTTATTCCAGGAATGCAAGGATTCTTCAATATACGCAAATCAATCAATGTGATACACCATATTAACAAGTTGAAGGAGAAAAACCATATGATCATCTCAATAGATGCAGAGAAAGCTTTCGACAAAATTCAACACCCATTTATGATAAAAACCCTGCAGAAAGTAGGCATAGAGGGAACTTTCCTCAACATAATAAAGGCCATATATGACAAACCCACAGCCAACATTGTCCTCAATGGTGAAAAACTGAAACCATTTCCACTAAGATCAGGAACAAGACAAGGCTGCCCACTCTCACCACTCTTATTCAACCTAGTTTTGGAAGTTTTAGCCACAGCAATCAGAGAAGAAAAGGAAATAAAAGGAATCCAAATTGGAAAAGAAGAAGTAAAGCTGTCACTGTTTGCAGATGACATGATACTATACATAGAGAATCCTAAAGATGCTACCGAAAAACTACTAGAGCTAATCAATGAATTTGGTAAAGTAGCAGGATACAAAATTAATGCACAGAAATCTCTGGCATTCCTGTACACTAATGATGAAAAATCTGAAAATGAAATCAAGAAAACACTCCCATTTACCATTGCAACAAAAAGAATAAAATATCTAGGAATAAACCTACCTAAGGAGACAAAAGACCTGTATGCAGAAAATTATAAGACACTGATGAAAGAAATTAAAGATGATATAAATAGATGGAGAGATATACCATGCTCCTGGATTGGAAGAATCAATATTGTGAAAATGACTCTACTACCCAAAGCAATCTACAGATTCAATGCAATCCCTATCAAACTACCACTGGCATTTTTCACAGAAGTAGAACAAAAAATTTCAAAATTTGTTTGGAAAAACAAAAGACCCCGAATAGCCAAAGCAATCTTGAGAACGAAAAACGGAGCTGGAGGAATCAGGCTCCCTGACTTCAGACTATACTACAAAGCTACAGTAATTAAGACAGTGTGGTACTGGCATAAAAACAGAAAGATAGATCAGTGGATCAGGATAGAAAGCCCAGAGATAAACCCACGCACATATGGCCAACTTATCTTTGATAAAGGAGGCAGGAATGTACAGTGGAGAAAGGACAGCCTCTTCAATAAGTGGTGCTGGGAAAACTGGACAGGGACATGTAAAAGTATGAGATTAGATCATTCCCTAACACCATACACAAAAATAAGCTCAAAATGGATTAAAGACCTAAATGTAAGGCCAGAAACTATCAAGCTCTTAGAGGAAAACATAGGTAGAACACTCTATGACATAAATCACAGCAAGATCCTTTTGGACCCACCTCCTAGAGAAATGGAACTAAAAACAAAGATAAACAAATGGGACCTAATGAAACTTCAAAGCTTTTGCACAGCAAAGGAAACCATAAACAAGACCAAAAGACAACCCTCAGAATGGGAGAAAATATTTGCAAATGAAGCAACTGACAAAGGATTAATCTCCAAAATTTATAAACAGCTCATGCAGCTCAATAGCAAAAAAACAAACAACCCAATCCAAAAATGGGCAGAAGACTTAAATAGGCATTTCTCCAAAGAAGATATACAGACTGCCAACAAACACATGAAAGAATGCTCAACATCATTAATCATTAGAGAAATGCAAATCAAAACTACAATGAGATATCATCTCACACCAGTCAGAATGGCCATCATCAAGAAATCTAGAAACAATAAATGCTGGAGAGGGTGTGGAGAAAAGGGAACACTCCTGCACTGCTGGTGGGAATGTGAATTGGTACAGCCACTATGGAGAACAGTATGGAGGTTCCTTAAAAAACTACAAATAGAACTACCATATGACCCAGCAATCCCACTACTAGGCATATACCCTGAGAAAACCATAATTCAAAAAGAGACATGTACCAAAATGTTCATTGCAGCTCTATTCACAATAGCCCGGAGCTGGAAACAACCTAAGTGTCCATCATCGGATGAATGGATAAAGAAGATGTGGCACATATATACAATGGAATATTACTCAGCCATAAAAAGAAACGAAACTGAGCTATTTGTAATGAGGTGGATAGACCTAGAGTCTGTCATACAGAGTGAAGTAAGTCAGAAAGAGAAAGACAAATACCGTATGCTAACACATATATATGGAATTTAAAAAAAAAAATGTCATGAAGAACCTAGGGGTAAAACGGGAATAAAGACACAGACCTACTTGAGAATGGACTTGAGGATATGGGGAAGGGGAAGGGTAAGCTGTGACAAAGGGAAAGAGAGGCATGGACATATATATATACACTACCAAATGTAAGGTAGATAGAGAGTGGGAAGCAGCCGCAGAGCACAGGGAGATCAGCTCGGTGCTTTGTGACCGCCTGGAGGGGTGGGATGGGGAGGGTGGGAGGGAGGGAGATGCATGAGGGAGGGGATGTGGGAACAGATGTATATGTATGACTGATTCACTTTGTTATAAAGCAGAAACTAATAAAAAAAAAAAAGTAAATGGGAAAAAAAAAAAAAAAAAAAAAAAAAAAACTTTGGTTTTTTCACTCATAATCAGTCAACACAACTTTCAAAAAGTGTATTACTTAAAATGTACTTAGGTAACAGTTCATTTCAGCAGGTACAGATACAAAAATGCTGTTTCAGTAAACAGGGCTCATGTGTGATTGTTCTTTCAGAATCAATCAGGTAGAGATAAAAGACATGTTTTTCCAAATAAAGGCAGCAGCTTTTTAAATTCCCAGCACGTTCCTTTCCTCAGCCTTTCATGCTTTTTTTCTCTTCCACCCAATTTTTCTCAAACACACACACACACATACAAAGTTAGCTACCGAGTAACCACTAAAAAACTCTTTCAATCAATTTTTTAAGCAATTTACTTCAATCCTATTCTTCACTTTAGAGAAAAGCAGTCAATTTGAATTATTAACCTTCATTAACTTCCTTCTAATTCAAACAGTTGAATCAAGATCAGTGGGTCAGAATAGTTTGCTCTTGGAAAGGTAGATAAGTAAATATTCTATCTACTTTATCTAATCATGTGGTTAGTCTGCCACTAAAAACACCTAGATAGCTAACCCCAAATAGTTAAATAAATATGTTTACAGATAGCATAACAAATATGTAGACTAACCTTTTCAAAAAATGCTTCCAAACCCAAAATAATAGCAAAGTTCTCTTCAAACACAACCAGTTTGTTAAGCGTGCAATAAAACAAGTATTTTCATATATTAGTACATTTCTAGAAAGCTTTGTGGCAATGTGTCACCAATTCCACTTTACAGGCAACTATCATAGATAAAATAGAACATGAACAAAGATGTGTATACCTAGTTATTCATTTCACATTAATAGCAAAAATTTATTATATCCCTAAATAAGCAAAAATAGAGTAATGGTTAAATAAATTACAGAAGAATGCTATGAAGCTACTATAAAATGTTTTCATAGACTTTTTAAGGACAGAGGAAAATGCTCATGATATAATCTTAAGTGAAAAAAAGCAAAAATAATCCAACAAAAGGAATGTAGAGTATAATCTTGACTATGTTAAAAAATATACATATGCCATATATACACAGAAAAAAGACTGGAAAGAAACACACCAAAATATTATTACTGGATTCGCTGGAAAGTAGAATTATGTGTTGTTTTGACTTTATTATTTATATTGATCTACTTTATAAATTTTCTACTACATGTTGGTTTTATTAGCATAAAATTTTTGTATTATTAAATTTTAATGGTCTTTCTGAAATGATTTAAAAATACAAAACTTATTCCTGCTCTTTTTTAAAACCTGTGTCTTTTTAAATCACAACCATCAAAACTACCCTTATTTTTAGAGGAATTAGGCTTACTTTACAAATGTCTCATCTTTTCATGTGTAAAGATTCTTTAAGACAGGAATAACAAAAATAAAATGTCTTTATGATTTTCTTGTTTAATTTTAAATCTTAACTTGACAAAAATTAAAAGCATAAGTACCACTTTTAGAGCTCTGCATAGCCTTTAAGAGGCCAGCTGTCACAAGATTGAATGTGGAATATCTTCCCTGCATGTTACTTAAAAATACATCTCCTCATTTCATATGAATGAAAAGACTGGGACTTCCCTGGTTGGCACAGTGGTTAAGACTCCCAATGCAGGGGGCCAGGGTTCAATCCCTGATCGGGGAACTAGATCTCACATGCATGCCACAGCTAAGAGTTCACATGCCGCAACTGGGGAGCCCACCTGCCACAACTAAGATCCGGTGCAATGAAATAAACAAATATTTTAAAAAAGAAAAGAAAATACTGATAAAATAAGATTTTAAAGCAATCTATACCATACTCCAAAAAGAGAAATTTCTTAAGACTTGTCTCCCTAAAATAATTAGTGCCACAGAGTAAATTTCAGGAACTGGGGAATAAAGAGATGGGAATTCTAATCCTAGGCCTACCAAAAAAATGTATGTCCTTTGACCATCAGTTTCCTTGTCTGAAACGCCAAGTAGTTTGTTACAGGTGACATCTCAGGTCCCTTTCAGTTCTTAATGGACAGTGGAATAAAAAAACATAAAAATATGTCCACTTGTGACAATACAAATTGGGTTGCTTTTTTAAGAGTTGATCAGTTTTAATGAAAATAAAACACTCTCAATTTTACTTAGCTTTCATTATGGACAAAGTTATTCAAAGAAACATTGCTAAATGTATTACCCCAAAAAGTATTAAAAGAGGTTCACTATTTTTATTTCCTTTTAATTATTATCGGTAGATTCTTATGTCACATTTCACTTTAACATGACATATTCAAACAATATAATCTTTAAATGGAACCTGACAATTTATTTCCCAGGAGAATTTGAAGAATATAATAACATTTGATTGACTGAACTTTACTTACTAAGAATTCTTAGCAAAACTCCCTCCCAAGAACACCTACACAGTGCTTCTATATTTTCAGTGAGCCACAAATCTTTAAAAGTCAAAGAAAACTTCCAATCTAAAAGTATAGGACAGGGACTTCCCTGGTGGTGCAGTGGTTAAGAATCCACCTGCCAATGCAGGGGAAATGGGTTCGAGCCCTGGTCGGGGAAGATCCCACATGCCGCGGAGCAACTAAGCCTGTGTGCCACAACTACTGAGCCTGTGCTCTAGAGCCCGCAAGCCACAACTACTGAGCTCGCGTGCCACAACTGCTGAAGCCCGCGTGCCTAGAGCCCGTGTTCCGCAACAAGAGAAGCCACTTCAGTGAGAAGCCTGCACACCACAACGAAGAGTAGCCCCCGCTCACGGCAACTAGAGGAAGCTGGCATGCAGCAACGAAGACCCAACACAACCAAAAAAATAAAATAATAAATAAATAAATGATTCTTTAAAAAATAAAATAAAAAAATAGAAGTATAGGACAACAGTGCTTCCCAATTATTTATGATGCCAAGAATATATTTTGAAACTATATAATTGAATATATCACTATCATTTCACAAAAGGGCATTTTAACATAAAAATGTAAAAAGGACATCACAGAAAAAACAGCACTACCCGAAGTATTGCTGGTAACCTTATGAAGTATATTTTTTATATAAAAGATATTTATTATTTTTATTTTACCATAAATCTGGTACTTCACAAACAAGCTTTTAGGAATCAATCACTTGGGAATTCCCTGGCAGTCCAGTGGTTAGGACTCCACGCTTTGACTGCTGAGGGCACGGATTCAGTCCCTGGTCGGGGAACCAAGATCCCACAAGCTGCCATGCAGCCAAAAGAAAAAAAAAAAAAAAAAAAAAGGAATCAATCACTCATTAACTCAACAAATATTTATTGAGATCTTCTCTACTACTCAATGACCAAGAACATGTACTGCCCTTATAGAACTGATATTCTAGTGAGGAGATATAGATAAATAATCAAATAAACAAGAACATTAAATGATCATTAAGTGCTATGCAGAGAATTAAACCCAGCAGATAACACAGAGAAAGGCTCCTTTAGAGTGGGTAGTCAGGGAAGATCTCCAGTAGAAAACTGAATGACAAGGAAGAGCAAGGTGGGGGAAGGGATTCCAGACAGACAGACAGCACTAAAATAACTGGAAGCCCAGTGTGAAAAAAAGGGGAGGGACAAAAGGTTGTGGTCAGAGAAAGAAGCAGAACGTCTTAGCTTTGATGAGCCTAAGAAGTTTAGACTTTGTTATAAGCAAGACAGGAAGCCACTGTAATTAAGTTTTAAACAGAGGAATGACATGATCTGATTTTGTTTTAAAAGATCAACCTGGTTATAGCGTAGAGAATGGATCAAAGGAGCATGAAAGCAGAAAGACTAAATTAAAAGCCTATTACAGTAATAAAGATGACAAATAATTGTGGTTTGAACAATGAAGATAGTGGTGGACACAGAAAGAAGTAAATGGACATTTTGGAGGTATTGGGTTGGCCAAAAGGTTCTTTCGGTTTTTTCCACAAGATGGCTCTAGTAGCCCTTAGTTGTCTTTAACTTCATTCGAAACAATTTTGTTAAGATTGTATTGTGACAGCTGTCATATCAGAGTGCATTTTTTTAAAAAAAGGTATCAAAATTGGTGAATTTTTGTGTAGCCATTTTATTTTATTTTATTTTATTTTTATTTTATTTTTTTGCGGTACAGGGGCCTCTCACTGTTGTGGCCTCTCCCGTTGCGGAGCACAGGCTCCGGACGCACAGGCTCAGCGGCCATGGCTCACGGGCCCAGCCGCTCCGCGGCATGTGGGATCTTCCCGGACTGGGGCACGAACCCATGTTCCCTACATCGGCAGAAGGACTCTCAACCACTGCGCCACCAGGGAAGCCCTGTGTAGCCATTTTAATATTGAAGTTGGAGGAAAAAAAGCAACATTTTCAGCATATTATGCTTTATTATTTCAAGAAAGGTAAAAACGCAACTGAAAGATTTGTGCAGTGTATGGAGAAGGTACTATGACTGATCGAATGTGTCAAAAGTGGTTTGAGAAGTTTCGTGCTGGAGATTTCTCGTGGACGATGCTCCATGGTCGGGCAGATCAGTTGAAGTTGATAGCGATCAAATCAAGACGTTAATTGAGAACAATCGACCTTATACCACACAGGAGGTAGCTGACATACTCAAAATACCCAAATCAAGTGTTGAAAATCATTTGCACCAGCTTGGTTATGTTAATCGCTTTCATGTTTGGGTTCTACATAAGTTAAGCAAAAAAAACCTTCTTGACCGTATTTCCACATGCAATTCTCTACCTAAAAATAACAAAAACATTCCGTTTTTAAAACAAATTGCGACAGGTGATGAAAAGTGGATACTGTACAATAATGTGGAATGGAAGAAATCACGGGGCAAGCGAAATGAACCACCACCAACCACACCAAAGGCCGGTCTTCATCAAAAGAAGGTGATGTGTGTTATGGTGGGATTGGAAGGGAGTCCTCTATTATGTGCTCCTTCTGGAAAACCAAGCGATTAATTTCAACAAGTACCACCCACAATTAGACCAACTGAAAGCAGCACTCAACGAAAAGGGTCTGGAATTAGTCAGCAGAAAACACATAATCATCCATCAGGATAACACAAGACCACATGTTTCTTTGATGACCAGGCAAAAACCGTAACAGCTTGGCTGGGAAGTTCTGATTCATCCGCCGTATTCACCAGACATTGCACCTTCAGATTTCCATCTATTTTGGTCTTTACAAAATTCTTAATGGAAAAAATTTCAATTCCCTGGAAGACTGTAAAAGGTACCTGGAACGGTTTTTTGCTCAAAAAGATAAAGTTTTGGGAAGATGGCATTATAAAGTTGCATGAAATATGGCAGAAGGTAGTGGAACAAAATGGGGAATACATTGTTCAATAAAGTTCTTGGTGAAAATGAAGTGTCTTTTTTTACTTAAAAACCGAAGGAACTTTTTGGCCAACCCTATAGAATGACAGGAATATGGGGGACTAAGGAAAATAAAGGAGTCAAGAGTAACTCCTAGATTTTAGACTAAATTGGGTAAATTTGGACTAAATTGAGTAAATGGCGCTGCTGTTACTGAGATAAAAGGGAAAGACAAGAAAGAAGTTCAAAGGACAAGTTCCAGGGGAGGTCAGGGATAGAGATAAAGACTTGGGAAACAGATTTTTCTTTCTAGTCTTTCTTACTCTGTAGTGCCTACTGTTTTCTATTAATAGACTAAAAATAGTTGTCCAGAATTGTATATGCAGTTTCATTTGAGCAACACCCTGAGGGGAACCATTCTACCTTAGCAGTCACCTGCCAGCAACCACTAAATATGTATATAAGTAAAATAACATGTAAAACTTAATGAGTGTTTAATATGTGCCAGACACCATGCTATATATGTCTCAAGTACTATCTTATTTGAATTTACAAAAACCTTATCAGAAGATTTTTTATTATCACCATGTTACATTTGAAGAAATTGAAGCTCAAAGAGGTTAAATAATTTGCTGAAAGTCACATGTTACAGAACAGAAATCCAAACTCTGGTAGCCTGACTCCAGAACTGGGGCTAATTACCACTGTACAGTGTTACCAAAGTAAACCCAAGACAGACTGACATAAGTCTGAGACTTTTATAAACAGCCAAATTTCAGAACACCACACTATGACTTCAACCCATAAGATGTAGTACTCCGTTAATAGCTTTCTTACTAGCCGGAGCATCATATGAAATACTTTCAGAAATTACTTCCTTTATTTCCATATGTGCTTATTCATAGATTAAATCTGAGCAGCCAATGAATCTGCCATTTTTGTCTTTAATTTAGCCAAGACTCCTAATTGCCACCAAGAATCATTTCTTAGACCTCTTTTTAAAAATTTCAACCACAATTTCATTTCTGTCAAAATCACAAGACTGATTTTTGACAAAGAAAAACATCTTTTTTACCACTCTGCAAGAATTTAGGGGCACACAATGAATAGCAAGTGGTTAAATTTACTGTAAAACTAAGTAAATCTCCCACCCCAGCCATTCACTTTGTGCAAATCAAATTTAGGCTTTAGTAAAATTATAAATTATTTCTTATCAAGATCTTTCAAGGCTCATAAGTTGAAACCACAAATGTCCACAAAAGGTTCCACTGTAAAAAAAGAAAATTTTTTTTTTACTTATATTAGCCCTTGGGTATATCCTCTAACCCCTAGTGCCTATCATGTTCTACTATATAAGAGTAAAAATAAATGTGGTCTCAAATTAAACACGCAGTTTTATCCAAAAAGAGTCCTAAGAAATAGAAATTTCTAATGGGTTGCTTTAGAAATGATGGAACTGATTTATAAAGTTTTCTTTTATTCAATGTTTTTGGGGGTTTTTTTTCCTCTCTAACAGAGTATCCTAATAATAGGAACCAGCAATTTCATAGGCTCCACTGATGAGGACTGACCTAGATTTGAAGGCCCTATCTTCCACCCTACTACATGGGCAGAGGGCCACCTTCTCTCACAGTCTGTGGGACAGGACACAGACTGGCACTGGCTCTCATCTGCCTAAAGACTGACCTGAACTTGGATTTCAGGGTGCAGAGAGAAATAGTGAAATATTTAGAGTGAAACCCCTCCTTGTGGAAATAGGGTAGACTGCTTTTCTGCGATACCTAGATATTTAAAATTGAAAGACTTGGAAGTTTATACAGTGGTGATGGTGGTGGAGGTGGTAGTGATAGTAGTCTCAGTGCTCCTGGGA
This sequence comes from Hyperoodon ampullatus, assembly GCF_949752795.1. Lineage (NCBI taxonomy): Eukaryota > Metazoa > Chordata > Mammalia > Artiodactyla > Ziphiidae > Hyperoodon > Hyperoodon ampullatus. The sequence continues at coordinate 63,141,306 of NC_136914.1, read as the reverse complement.
AACCTGGGATGGACAGAAGTGCAAAGAGCCCACCAAAACTGTTGTATGGGGAAAAATGTAATCTTTGAACTGTCTTTCCTTATGCAGCACAACAGTCAAGTAGAATTAAAATTACAGATATAAATATAGTATATATATCATAGCACTCCTTGGAGTGCTTTCAATGGAGATTACTTGACCCAGTGGTTACTTAATGTGATCATGAAATCTCAAGTTAAAGGGGAAGGATCATTAGCTTTTGGGGTGGGTCGTCGTGCAGATTTCCTAATGATTCATTACATATATGAGAGAATCAGGTACAGGAAACATTAAGAACAAATTTTTTTTATTGCCTCAATAGTTATATAAGTTCATCAAGAAATGCAATGTGATGGGACTACCAATATCAGGGTTTGATATATGTTCACATACACAAAGTATGTACATAGGTATGTATGTATATACAATATTATTCCAAAAACTGTTATTTTGGTGTAACTAAGCATCTATAACTTATAAGCCATTTATCCTCATATGCCTGTTTATAAGTTTAAAATACACATAAGTTCTCCCATTCCCATTTCATTTGGGGGTGGGTTTAAATAGTTATTTTTAAATACTGGCATCTAAACCCACAGAATTTCATTCTAAAGCTCTTATCATTTTTCACATTCTCCTTAATTACTTTGAAGGAAATCTTGACCATCATCATGTCTTCCTCGGTGGGGAAAAAATAGCCTGGGGTGGAGGAGCATTTAAGATGAATGTGGTTTACCTGAAAAACAGGACATTTGTCTGCAGACAGAGGCAAGGAAGAATGACTCTGCAGCATAACTGGTCAAACAACCAGCCCAACCCATTCCCCAAAAGCCAGGGGTTACACCCAATCACTGCTTCAAGATCTGGGATTCTAAATAGCCAAGGGTATGAGAAAATAAATCCTTTTGCTTATATCTTAAGAAAGTGCTATTAATATTCCAAATATGGGTAGATATTCTGACATGGACATTTCCTCAAATCCCTACAGCTCTGTCACAGGGAATAGTCCTCTTCTGGAAACCACTCTGTCACCTAAAGATACAGTACACCACAAAACCTGCATTTTACAAGAATTAATGCTTTTTTTTGAGGTATGATTGACATATAACATATTAGCTTCAGATGTACAACGTAATGATTCAGTATTTGTATATATTGCAAAATGATCACAATAAGTCTAGTTAACATCCATAACCATAAATAGTTACAAAGATTATTTTCTTGCGACAACAACTTTTAGGTTTTTAACAAAAACGTTTAATGGTTTTGTTTTCTTTACTGAGGGGTGGAATGGGGGTTGGTGGGGGCAGATTTCTCACTTTTTCAGATTTCAACAAAAACATAACAGCTTCAGGCTTCCCTGGTGACGCAGCGGTTAAGAATCCGCCTGCCAAAGCAGGGGACACGGGTTCGATCCCTAGTCTGGGGAGATCCCACATGCCGCGGAGCAACTAAGCCCGTGCGCCATAACTACTGAAGCCCACGCGCCGCGCTCCACAATAAGAGAAGCCACTGCAAGGAGAAGCCCGCGCACCGCAACGAGGACCCAACGCAGCCAATAAATAAATAAATAAATAACAGCTTCAGACTGCCTGTATGTGAAGGGAAGAAGTAATTAAATCCAAATGTAATCTTCAGGCATTGTAAGAAGGCAATTCTTACTGAATGCCAAATAGAGTTTTTAGATAGTGTTAGGTAGCAAACTTATCTTAAGACTCCACAGAAATTTTTAGACCTTAAATTATTTCTACAAAACCTAAAACTCACAGTTCCATGGAAAAATACTATACATATTTAAATTAAACTCTGCACTTTGAAATAAAAAATTGACACATTTTCCAATGTTAGGGGTACGTGTGGCAGGGTGGAGGGGAGTAGATTATTGAAATTTATCATCTTTCAAAGGGCAATAACAGAATTAAAAGGTTGGATAAATTCAGTCACGGTTTTCAAAATTATTTTACGATAATTGTGGCAGATTAAAAATGGCCACAGTTTCTTGGAGACAAGAGTCTATGTCCCCTCCCCTTAAATCTGGGCTAAACTATGACTCCTTTGACCAGATTCCAGGCTAGCCTTAACGGACTGCCAGCTCCTGCCTTGGTTTCTTGGAGCCCTGAGCTGCCATCTAAGAGGTCCAACTACCAGGTTGTGGAAACCACATGGAGAGGCCCTCAAACCACACAGAGAAAGAGAGGAACCCAGCTAAGCCAAGATTGCCAGCCACCACTACCAAAACACCAGGCAAATGAGTAAAGACAATTTGTACCCTCCACACCAGACCTGTTATCAGCTAAATACCTCCAAGTGATCCTAGTCAATAGCACATGGAGCAGAAGAATCAAACAGCTACTCCTGACCCACAAAACCATGAACTCTAATAAAATGGCTGTTCTTTTAAGCCACTAAATTTTAGGACAGAAAACCAAACTCATTGTGAAAAATATATTTTGCATTGCAACTAATACTCCATAAATATACCTAATGGAAACGTTTCACAAAGCAATACTTACCCTTACCATATTCAAAGCATTAACCTTTCCTATTTTCCTTTTATAAAATACCACTTTTTCTACACCCAAATTGATTCATGATCTAGTTTGAAAAGCATTTTAATCTGTACTACTCACTTCACAGGTGCATACACAAATCTAGACAGAAACCTTAATAGGACCCAGGTGTTCTGATTCCTAATACAAAGCTCTTTTTCCTTGCTCCATGCTAACAGCCCACAGGTTCACAATAAAAAGCTTCTCACAAACCCACATACACACCTCAGAGCTGAGTGAAAAGTTGAAAAGCAGAGATGTCTGATGTTGGAAGTTATGTAGAAATCAGAAATAGCTAAGAGGAATGAGCCTTTTCCTTTTTTATCACTTCCCTTTACTTCCCGCCTTCTTTTTCACAGATCTGTATTTTCCTATCCCTACTTCCTTTTTCCTATGGTTATCAAGCATTATAAAACTGAGGTTTTTTAATATTAGTTGAACTTAATGAAATGTTATAGTCATATGCTTTTTTTTTTTTTTTTTTTTTTTTTGCAGTACGCGGGCCTCTCACTGCTGTGGCCTCTCCCGCTGCGGAGCACAGGTTCCGGACGCGCAGGCTCAGCAACCATTGCTCACGGGCCCAGCCGCTCCGCAGCATGTGGGATCCTCCCGGACCGGGGCACGAACTCGCGTCCCCTGCATCGGCAGGCGGACTCTCAACCACTGCGCCACCAGGGAAACCCACGTTATAGTCATATTCTTAAAAGTAGGCTAACTGAACATTTTATCATTTCTTTAAAAATGTTGCTTTTTTTTTTTTTGTATGAGGTCCAAGACTAATTGTGGCTGTAGGTCATTTTTAATGAAACAGAATTCTCATCACTGCCGTCTCAGATCTGGTAGAACATTTTCATAAAATTTGAATTAATAATATTAAAAGCTTAACAGCTTTTTAGCAGATTACTAGTAATTGTTTCATATATAACACAGGAGTATTTTTTGAAGCAAAGGGCTTGCTTTTTTTTTTTTTTGATCACACAAATCACTGTTGATTCCTGTTCTATTGTTCATACAATACCTGAATATTTGAGCTAATCACTAAAAATAAATCAGATTCAGGTTTGAATCCTATCTCTGCCACTTATTGTATAATCTTGAGCATATTAAACTCTGTGAACAGTAATGGTTATCCCATATAATTATAATAATTAATAATGCTAAGTCATAAGATTCAAATTATCAGTATCAGGGAAAATTGCAAAATCTCTGAAGTAAATAAAAACATACCAGAAATTGTTCTCTTAACTGGAACATTTTAACTCTTAAACATAAGCAAAATTGGTTTGCCCAAGGCTTTTAACGGAAAACACAACCTGCTCAAAACTGAAGCTCAATGAGTTAATCCATTACAAAGCATACAATTAAGTATATCCCACGAGGGGATATTTATTCTTGGTGGGGGGGGCGGGTACCTACATGTGTGAATAAGAGAACTTGAAAGACAAAAATCTAAACAAGGTTACTAAACACCAAACACATTACCACAGAATTTCTTTAAATAGTGTGCTTAACTAGCACATACAGAATTCACTTTGACACGTTCTCAATTTGTGTCTTCATACTGTAATACAAACAGCAAGAAATGTGAATCAGATGTCCTGAGTGTAGAGTGAGAGCTTAGTACTTAGGGATGCTTAACTTCTCTGGGTCTATTTCCTCAGATGAAGGCAGTTACCTGGTGGTCTTGTGAGGATCCGTAAGAAAAGGTAAAAGTGCTTGACATATTCTTTAATATGTTGTTTGTTTGTTTTTAACATTTATTTATTTATTTGGCTGTGCCAGGTCTTAGTTGTAGCATGTGGGATCTAGTTCCCTGACCAAGGATCGAACCCAGGCCCCCTGCATTCAGAGCATGGAGTCCTAACCACTGGACCACCAGGGAAGTCCTAAATATGTTATTTTTATCTTTAAAAAAAAATTAAACTTCACTTCTTGTTCTAGAAAGTAAGACAATGACAAGTTATGACTTCGGATCAAATTTCACCTCAGATACTTACTAGCTGTTACCTGACTGACATTTAACCTCACTGGGCTTCAATTCTCTAAACACAACGATGTAAATATCAGACTTTGATTTTAAGTACCTCCTCAGGCACCAACAATCTAAAAGAGTCTAAAACATGTTCAAAGAGTTTTCAAAAATCACATGAAATTGTAAATTACCATTTCAAAGCCACATATGGCTAATACTGAGATTTGCCGTTGTTTTCACACTTCAGCTCCATGATTTGTTGGAAACTTCAGCTACAGAAGATCCTACCCTACCTCAGGATTTGCACACCTAGCCATCTCCTCCCATTCCTGCTCCCACCAGCATTCCCAAGCAGTCTTTGGAAATACCAAAGTAGCTTCTAAAAGGGAAAGGCTAGGAAAGCCTGCTTTAACCTGTTTTATGAGTATAAAGAAGAAATATCTTGACCAACAAGAAATCATTTACATTTAAAGAGCTCTGAATCTGACTTGATAGCTACAGGATACTAACAAGTTTTCTAAGGAATGTAGTTTATTCAAGCTTCACATAGAAGTGAGATCGAAGGTCTCGTGTGTGTGTGTGTGTGTGTGTGTGTGTGTGTGTGTGTGTTCCTTTAGTGAAAAAATGTACTCCTTTTCCCTTATTTGTGCTGAATCTAGGGGAGGAATGCTACCCAAATAGGGGAAGAGGGGTACTAACGAAGGGATTCCTGTTAGTACCGGGTCGGGCAAAGATAACTTAACATTGCTCCCAATTCTAAGGATCTGTGAGTGTAAGTCTAGAAATTTATATATTTCTCTACAGAGCATCTTTACAATATTCTAACTGAGGGATGAATATACCCAAAGAAGTCAAACCTACCATGTAAAGAAGAACCTAACTCCCACACCTTCAAAAAAAAAAAAAAAAAAACTTTTCAAGCTATTTTTTACTAAAATACTATTTTTTAATACTAAACATTTAGTACTACTTAATAATATAACTATGTTTTATTATAATATTTCAAATCTAAACAATCCAGCTCTGTACATTTGGATAAGCAAGTGCTATGTAAAACAAACAAGACAAAATAGAAGTGTCAGTATACTTGAATGTGATCAACATGCTATCCCATGCTAAAATGTAATATAATCAGTTCATCTTGAGTATGTGAGAACAGAGACATAATCAAGGGTGTAAATCTGCATCACTTCTACAGCTTAACAGCTCTAATCTTCACCAAAACTAAGAACTAAAAATGATAGCTAAGGTCTCAGCTCTGCATAGGAAAAACAATTTCTAAAAAACTCTATTTTAGGAGGAAACCAAGACTTCCTCAGTCGTGCCTATAAAACAAGAAAATGTTCAAATCTCTAATGTGGTTAACTTCAAAACAACACATTTGAACTGTTTGGTTTTTTTTTTTTAAGATAATTTTCTTCTTTTTCAATTTGTTTACTCAAAAACTTAACATGGCTTTCCAGACTTCAGCTCAAGGGCTCAAAGAGTAAAACTATTTATTTTGCTGCATCAAGCTTAAAGGAATTTAAGAACCCTAAGACATCTGAATTTGATTCTTTTGCTATATTTTGTTTTCCAGTGACCCTTCCTGGATGAGTCAACAGACAAATTTTTTAAAAAGACCATTTTGCGGTATTACCTATTGGTTACATAGTACACTGTTACACAGTATGCTATGAAATTACGAACAATGTTGCTAACCTTCAGTGCTTTTGGAGTTCTAATTACAATGCAAATAAGCTCACTAATTAAGGACCTGCTAACCCATAGGGAAATTCTGATAGGTCACTGAGTTCTTTGCAAATTCACTTTCAGAAAATTTATTTCTCCACCAAATAAGCAATTCTACTACATTTTTTTAAGAAGGAAAACACTGACCACATGGCCTTAATAAAATGTTACTATTTATATAGGAGTAATATATTTATTCTGAGGAAATTTTCCCCATGGACAAATGCAAGAAATATTATAGTTAAGGCTCACTACAGTCATCAGAAAGAACAGAAATGTAATCTAGGAGTGTATCTCTTGGCCTCTGTCCTCTCGTATTGGATTTATTTCACACACAAGCTCACTCCATGTAACAAGAAAAAAGAAAGGTCCAAGAACCATGAAATGTTTTCAGGTAAGAGTTCTATCAACTCTTATGAATAGATAAGAATTTACAGCCAATACATGAATCCATTTTATGCCACTGAGTACTACAAACGTAACCTTAAAACATCTTTAAAGAGTTTAAGAATTAATTCACTGAATAAAAATTTAGAGCCTATGTTGTAATGAAGTAATTAGTTATAAGGCATTAAGAGTTATTCAACTAGTTTCCCTACTTCAAGTAGCACTAGACAAGATAAAACATGCATACACTGTGCACTGCAATAATGCAAAGTATAAAGTACAACCAACCAGTGAAGGAGCTGTCTCCAGGCTCGGTGATTAGGAAAGTTTTACAGGGAAGATAAACTTTGGCTGGACCTTGAGGAATGAGGTTTTCATAAATATATTCTCTATATGCTATAATGAACTTTTCTCTTGCTGAGAGAATGATACCACCTCACCTCCTACACCCTACAAGGTGCTGGTGGAGCTGTTGATTAGAGCGTCCTCCTCAACATCCATGCACTCTCCCACATATATAAACACCATTGGTGTGCACGCAAGCACGCACACGTGCACACAGGAAAATGGCTGAGAGTATATCCAAGGCTGGCCAAAATCCCCACCTCTGATACACTAATTGGTTCAATGGTGGGTATGTAACCCAGGCAGGACTAATCAGAGTATTCTCAAAACTGATACATACATGTGGAAAGTCTCTGCCTTTGGGCTCATGAGATTTTTGGCTTAGGGATGAAAAATGCCATCTTTCTTGTTACATTAAGATGGGCTGTGTGAGAAATGAATTCCATACCAGACGACAATAGAGGCAAGAGATGCACTCCTAGAATGAGTCATATCTGGCTAGACTTCCTGCTCTTTTAGTCAACTGAGTCTCTTAGAGACTTAATGGTTCTACTAGGGATACACCAAAGTCCAGCCTCAGCCTCTAGAAGGCAAAAAGCCAAGTAACCACTTCAATATCATTTCTGATAACCCCTAATTTTGTGAGTGATCAGTAATCACATAAGCTACCTTCACACCTATAATCCTGTATTTGCAGCTAACATAGCAAAACAGCGGGGCTCATTAGTAACTAAATGTGGTTTGCTGACAAAATTGTGAGATCCTGTTAATACAGTAACCAAACTGTGTCTTGAGAAGGTAAGAGTTTCTTACATAATTGCTGTACATATTTTCTTATTCTATTCTACAGAAGATGCTGAAATCAGCATGTATGCAATGAAAGCCAAAATGCAAATGGAAACTCAGATGTTCGTATGTTGAAAGCTAATTATTGTTTCCTAGATGAATACATTTTTAAAGAAATCATATGAGGGCACAAGTACAAACAAGTACAAACAAAAACATAAGAAATAAAACATATAAGTGAGGGCAACAACTTTAAATCTGCTTTGGAAAATATTCAAAAAGTATCATCTTCAAGCAGTATGTGAAATTTCAGTTCATGAGACCACTTCAGTGAAATGAGCCTTCCAAATCCTGAAGTCCAAAAATTGAAGAGAAGTCTTTACCTTAGTCAATTACTATTTGAAAGGAAGAAAAGCCTAATAACTCAGTTACATAACCAGCACCAGTATTATGGTAGAACTAGCCAAACAAGACCTTTGAAATAAGCATCTATTTAGTATCATCAACATGTAGAATGGGGACTGCAGGAAAATTTTAGCAAGTGATTCTGATGAGAAATTGTTGTTCTTGCACAATAGCAAGCTTTTAAAAACTAAATATTTAAATTTTTAGAAAGGCCCTCAATCCTATTATTGAATCCTTGGGGCAAGATATGTTCTGAGGCCAGAATTTTATGGGATTTAGAAATTTGTCAATTTTAGGAAGGTAATGCACTGTATGTACTATACATTTTATAAACTGCCCAGGAAGGTTTCACTCAGCATGCCATTAACAAACACATATTTCTACAGCAAAACATACACATTTGTATCAGACAAATAAATACTACAGGGGGCCTCAAACCTGTTCAAGTTTTGCTGCCAAATTAATTCATCTCAAACTTTTTTTTTAATTTCCAGTTTTCAGAGCTTTTGGGATTTCAGAAATGCAGATGAAAAGATTACAACCTACAATAAAATCATAATACTTGTTTTACAAAGTTTCAGATTTACTCAGTATCCCAGAGGTCCATTCTGTAATGATGATATTTAGCCACTCAGCACTTGGCCAAAATATGTATTTAATGCACATCAAGTTCCTCCAGCTTAAAATCAAGAGTCCTAATATACATGTTCAGTGTAGAAAAGTTGGAAAATACAAAAATAAAAAAAATAAAGAAAATAAAATAACCCACAATCAGAATGTAAATTGGTGCAGCTCCTATAACAGTATGGAGGTTCTTCCAAAAACTAAAAATAGAGTTACCATATGATCCAGCAATTCCACTCCTGGGCATATACCCAGAGAAAACTATAATTTGAAAAGATACATGCACACCCATGTTCACAGCAGCACTATTTACAACAGCCAAGCCATGGAAACAACCTAAATGTCCATCAAGAGATGAATAGATAAAGATGTGAGACACGCACACACACACACACACACACACACACACACACAAAATGGAATATTACTCAGCCATAAAAAAGAAGGAAATAATGCCATTTTCAGGTACATGTATGGACCCAGAGATTATCATACTAAGTGAAGTAAGTCAGAAAGAGAAAGACAAATACTGTGTGGTATCACTTATATACACCTGGAATACCCTCTCAACCTGAGGACTTTGATCTTTCTTAAATTCTGGAAAATTCTCAGTCAGCATCTCTTCTAACAAGGCCTCTCCACCATTCACACTCTTTCTTCTTTTTGGAACTCCCAGTTAGATGTTAGTTGGTGCCTCTCAATATATGTATGTGTTCATATATATATATATATATATATATATATATATATATAAAATATTCTCTTGAGTTTTCTTGATTTCTCTGTGCTACATCTGGGTGAATTACTCAGTACTATCTTCCAACTCACTAATTTTTGCTTTAAATACGTTTGGACCAGAGTTTAACCAACTTCTTAAATTTTTTTTAATTTTTCACCATTTTTTCTTTTATATAGCCATTTACTTCACATTTACCTATTGTTTATTTATAACATGCTTTTTTTTATAACAATTACTTCTTTTATCTTTTTTAAAGATATTTAAAATACTTAAAAGTCATTTTGAAATTGCTCTATTAGACTTTAAGTGAGTTTATCTCCTAGTAGTTTTGTTATTTTCTAAGTAATAGTCTTCCTCATCTGTTTGCAGGCTCAGACTTTCCCTTCCTTTTTCCAGTGGTTTTGAGGTAAGCCACCCCTCTTCCAGAGCCCATGACCTACAAGCTCGGTGCTCTTGTACCAGGTGATAGTGGAGAAATTACAGTTCCCAACTCTGAGCCATGTGGCAGCTCAGCCACTTCTGTGTCACCACTTCAGAGCCACAGCTTTTTTTTTTTTTTTTTTTTTTTGCGTTATGCGGGCCTCTCACTGTTGTGGCCTCTCCCGTTGCGGAGCACAGGCTCCAGACGCGCAGGCTCCAGACGCGCAGGCTCAGCGGCCATGGCTCACGGGCCCAGCCGCTCCGCGGCATGTGGGATCTTCCCGAACTGGGGCACGAACCCGTGTCCCCTGCATCGGCAGGCAGACTCCCAACCACTGCGCCACCAGGGAAGCCCCAGAGCCACAGCTTTTTAAAGCAACAGCCAGGAGCAGAGGCTTTCAGCCTTCTTTTCGTCCAGCCCCAGCCCAGCTCCAAGTTTCATCCAGGGTATCTGACTCCAGTTCCCCTGCACCAAGTTATTTCCACTTGCTCCTGAACCCAAGATCTAAATGCATGTTTGCTTTCCATTTCAGTCCCTGGAGATTGTTATCTTGTTCTTGAGTATACCTATATCTTTTCTTTTTCTTTTTAAATTTGTAATTGCAGTGTTTGGAGCAGGGTAGGGAGCTAAAAGCAGGATAAAGAGTACTGTAATAACAACAGCTAACTTTTACTGAAGACATACTATGTGCCAATTTTATATTTATTTTTTCATGAAATCCTCTCAACAATCTTTTAAGGTAGGTATTTTTATTATACCCATTTCAAAGATGAGAAAACAGAGGCATGGGGCCAGTAAACAATCTTTCCAAGATTACCAGCTAATAAGAACCAAGAGTCAAACCCAAGGTCTTAACCACTGCTCTACTGGCTTCCATCCTGACCAGAACACTCTTCAGAATTTTGATTCTGTCTTATTTTTTTTCCCACTTAACTCTGAACATTTTGCATACAGGCAGGATTTTAATCGATGGAAGGGAAGTAGAGCCATATTCCTGGTAGAAAGTAGCATATTGGCCTCATGTTTATTTAGTGTTATTCAGTCTAGGCCTATACCTAAAACCAGAAACATAGTTTCAATGCCTGTCTTTTTACCAAATCCCTTCTCACTTTCCCTGGGCTCCAGGCATTTCATGTTTACCTCTAGATACCCAGGACAATCCATGCAGGCTTTCCTCTGACTCTGCCTTTTCACCACCCTCACTCTGCCCTAGTATATAATGTCTAGGAAAGGACCTTATTAAGGGGATTCATACAAAGTACCTCAGGAGACTTCCATTTTTCATTTTCCTTCATAACCAAAGTTTTAATCTTAAAGGATTAAATTTGTAAATATAAGTGAACAACATGCAATATCACCCGAAAAGAGCCAAACTGAATTTTAGGCTTCATTGTTAAAAACATAAGGTCTAGAAAAGTAAAGATTATCAGTCCCACTCTATGCTGCGCTGATAATTTATCCAACAAACATTAACTGAAGAGCTCCTAAGGACCAGGCACTGAGCAATACACTATGGACGCACAATCGATCAACCTTTCTCTTTTCTAGTATGCATACATTTTCCTCATTTAATCCTCACAACAGGCCACTCCAGGAACAGTATGCTCAGTTTATAAAAATCATCTTCTGGGGAATTTCCTGAAATAGAAAAAAAAAGGTGTTTTAAAAGAAGAGGTTAGGGCTTCCCTGCTGGCGCAGTGGTTGAGAGTCCGCCTGCCGATGCAGGGGACGCGGATTCATGCCCCGGTCCGGGAAGATCCCACATGCCGCGGAGCGGCTGGGCCCGTGGGCCATGGCCGCTGAGCCTGCGCGTCTGGAGCCTGTGCTCTGCAACAGGAGAGGCCACAACAGTGAGAGGCCCGCGTATCGCAAAAAAAAAAAAAAAAAAAGAAGAGGTTAGACGTTGAGAACGGACTTGAGGACACGGGGAAAGGGGAGGCTGGGACGTACAGAGTAGCACTGACATATATACACTACCAAATGTAAAATGGATGGCTGGTGGGAAGCTGCTGCATAGCACAGGGAGATCAGCTAGGTGCTCTGTGACCACCTAGAGGGGTGAGATAGGGAGGGTGGGAGGGAGGTTCAAGAGGGAGGGGATATGGGGATATGTGTGTACATATAGCTGGTTCACTTTGTTGTACGGCAGAAACTAACACAACATCGTGAAGCAATTTTACTCCAATAAATATGTATTTAAAAAATAAATAAATAAAGACCAAAAAAAAAAAAAGAAGAGGTTACTAAAACTGTTGCTTGGTCATCTAAAATACTTACAGACTTTTATTCCTAGGTTTAATACACAATTTTAAAACATAGGGTCCTAGTGAGAGGTAAAAGACAGAAGGAAAGACTAAAAGGAGTCCATGGAAGTGAAATGGTTAGGAAGCAATAATTTGAGAAAAGCTAAACATTTGCTGATTGGAGAAGTGCAGTTTGTTTCCTTTTTAATAGAGATTAAAATTATATATAATTTATATATATATAAATTATATAAAATTAAAAGTCATGATCCAGAACAATGTGTAATTGCTAAAACATCAGAGAGAGTTACAATGTGGGCTCTTCAGATTCAACCCTTTCTAACATCGACTTCAGAGCTTATGAATATTTGCTATGATGAATAAGTAGAGCTACTCCTGAAGAAGATTAGGCAGAACTTGAACCTGTAGGTGGAGAGACTGGTTAAGAAGCCAACACCAAGTCTAAGCAAAATAAAGTCTAAACTTGAGTTGTGGCAGCAGGGATGGAAAAGAAAAGGAATTTATCAGACATAACTGAAGAAGAAAAGACCAACTTTGATAACCATACGCAGAGGGAAAATGAATCAAGTATCTAGGTTCCAAACTTTGGAGTAAGAGAAGTTAGTGGTGCCGTTAACAGATGTAGGGACCATGGAGGAAGGTGCAGATTTAGGACAGCAGATGGATTTAGTTCGATATATATGACTTTGAAGTGTCAGCAAGACACTCAGAAGGAGATATTCAGCAGACAGTTAAAATTAGGGTCTGAGAGCTGAAAGATACAGAGGTAGAAAGATCACACAAGTGAAAGTGTTCAGTACAAAGCCTGGACCCTCCTACACCTTCTGCTTCAGTCAGACCAAACAAATGTAGTTCCCCAACAGAGGCAGCTCTCTGCCATTTCTACCTCCAAACAAACTTTTCTATAAGCCAGACACCCTACTTCACACCTGGTTAGCATCATCTTTCAGTATGTCATCTTTCAGTATGCTCAGTTATCATTTTCCCAAACCCTACTCATTTTCCACCAAGAGGATGGTACCTGGGTCTTAGCTCTCTCGCTCTATGTACCTAATTTTTAGCACCATGACTAAAATAGCAGGCATTTGAAAGACTGACTACAAGAATAGGCTTGGCATGTGCTCAACAAGCCTTGGAAGGAACTCTATCCTCTTAGAGGTGACCACTGAAGAAATTAACTTGGATGATATTTCCAAAGGAGAGAAAAGAAAATTAAGTGGTCCTAAATACAGGTAATCATCATGGAACATTTTCATCTAAGGAGCAGTTCCCGAAAACGCTTCTCGACTTCTTTCAGGACTAAATACATCATCTGTAACACAAGGATCATTATTCCTACTTCACATGTTGCTGGGAAGATTAAATGAGATAGCATAAATAAAGCACCTAGTATAATGTATGGCACTCAATTAATGTTCCTCAACCCAATGTGAAAATATGACAGAGCTAGCTTATTTCTTTGCAACTTCAGTAACTGCTATACCCTAAAAAGCCTAGAAAAATAATGGATATTTGAGAAAGGGAAGCTAGACTTGTCAGATGCTCTCCATGAAGCAGAGTTTTTTCCAGCCTCACACTATTGTCACTTTTGTCTGGATAATTCTTTGGTTTAGGGGGCTTCCTGTGCATTGTAGGATGTTTAGCAGCATCCTTGAATTCCACCCACTTGGTGCCATTAGCCCTCTCCGCCAAATATGTCTCCAGACATTGCCAAATGTCCCTTGGGGGGCAATACTTCCCCTGCTTGAGAACTACTACCCTAAAACTAACTGAAATTCTCACAAAGCCCTAAATCCTTTTCTTGACATCTACAAATATATATCATAAATTTATTTGTTCCCTAGGAACTGATTTTACACATTAAATCATGCTTAGACTTTATAAGCCATTCTCTTAAAAGTTAACCAAAACTGTTAGCTAGCCCCTTAACTGTCAAGCAAGTCATCATAGATAATGCATGCAGTCTAACCACTCAGTGCATTACCACACTGAGACCCTTAAAGCCAAACTAATATAATGAAAGTAGGAATAGCCAATCCCAAAAGGTCTTCACACAAAATGAAGAGATTTATCCCAGTACTCAAGTGTCTAATCCTGACTTCATGTCTACAGGTGGTACTAACTACATATTTTATAAAATGAGTTTTAGTTGCCTAAGGACTTTTACAAGTTTTACACAGACACTAATAACATGTAAAATAACATTACACCTGTTTAAGAATTATTATGTATCATATACCCATATATTGCAACAACATAAAAAGTTATGTACACTAACCACAAAACAAAACAAAAATCAGATGGGAAAGTAGAGAAACAAAAGCTGAGTGAACAGTTCACTAGGGCTTTTGGACAAACTGTGTGAGGTTAATAAAGTTGACCTTGATCAAGTTACTCAACCTCTCTATACCTGTTTCCTCCTTGCTAAAATGTATATAATTATAGTGTCTACCTTGTAGGGTTGTTGTGGGATTGAATGAGTTAAAAAAGGTAAAATGCTGAAACAATACACATTAAACATTATTATTTATCGTTATTTTTAAGGCTGCATAGGCAAAGAGAAGCGAATCTTGGGTGGTTGTATAAAAGTAGGCACAGTAAAGTCAAGCAACAATGAACGTGCACCCAGATGCTCTATGTTCAAACTTCAGTTCCTTAACTAATTGTTTCATTTGGGCTTCCATTTTCTCATCTGTAAATTAGGAAAGCACTTTGAAAACAGATTACCATACTAGAAAATCTAAGGGTTGTATGTTTAGTAGGATAGCAGGGGAAAGTTGCAGCTGTCTTCCAATTTGGTAGAGGAAACTTTGTGAAGAAGATACTTTTTAAGGAAATACTCTAATAATGGGCCAACCAGGAAAAGCACATGCCTTGAACCCAGGTAGGTCTGATTCAAAAGCCTTTGCTTTAGTCTACAGTTTGAAAGCTTAAAATGAAAAAGGAACATCCTGAGTCATTTAAAAAAAAAAAAGTTTATTTTCTTCATATAAGGTAGGCACACTAACCCTTTGACCCTTTGAAAGTAATAGGAATACATTAAAGGCACTGGCAGGGATTTGGTCACCATCCGTTCAAAACAGCGTTAACACACCACCAAACCGCTAAGTGATCTTTTCTTTTCAATTATGAAAGATTCGTTCTTTCAGAGATAAGGAAGGGTAATGCTAGAAAAAATGAGATTTGCCTTGTATAATCAGGAGTGTCCCAACAGTTTTATGTCTATTTTTATTTATTTTTTTATTTTTTTGTTTGTTTGTTTGCTGTACGTGGGCCTCTCACTGCCGTGGCCTCTCCCGTTGCGGAGCACAGGCTCCGGACGCGCAGGCTCAGCGGCCATGGCTCATGGGCCCAGCCGCTCCGCGGCATGTGGGATCTTCCCGGACCAGGGCACGAACCTGTGTCCCCTGCATCGGCAGGCGGACTCTCAACCACTGCGCCACCAGGGAAGCCCCAGTTTGATGTCTATTTTTAGATACGAAAATCTTTGCCTTCCAAGGAACATTTCAAAATCATCAAGGAATACGCATACTGCACCTTATACTTATTAGGAAGTAATATTTTAACCAATAACTTTTTGTAAGTAAAAGTTGCAACATCAAATCATATGTGAAACAAATGCCAGGTGCAGAACTATCTCCACTGCTGCCAAAAGTGCAAAGAAAAAAAGAAAAATCAAGCTTTCCTAACCGTTCAGGCAAATGCCACCTCCGCAAAGCCTCGGAGGGGGAGTCTTGGTCCCCGGTAGAGGGTCTCCAAAGATAACACCATTCGGTTCGATGTACGTACGAAAAGGAAGGTCAAGGCGCCCTTCCGCGACCTTTACGAAAAATCCCAAGAATTCTGTCTTTGCCCCAGGGTAGAGCTGTCGCTGGGCATTCTCCTCGACATCCCCCAGGGAAGAGGAGGTCTCCGCAAGTGACTCGGCTCAGGTCGGGTCCGGTCCTCCCGGGTCGCACCAGCTCAGCGCGGGCGGGGTCCCACGTGGCGCCCGCAGCCTGCCCAAAGACGGCTCTGCACCCCCGGCCGGCGTTCTGATTGGCCAAGGGCGGCGGAGCGTCTCCGGAGCCGGCGGCGACTCGGCCAAACTGGGCGGGCGCCGGGCAAGGGGTCGCAGCCAGGAGGGCAGCTACCCGAGCAACCGGTTCTGTGAGTTGGCCCCATGCCGGCGGTGAGGAAACCACCCGGCGCCTCGGTCGCGCAACCCCACGTGGTCCCTGGTTAGCAGCAGGCACAGTCACCCTCTACCCTATGTCAGGTAGCGCTCACCTCAACGCTCGAGGCGCCTCCACCTTCAGCTTTTTGGGCTTAGGCTCCTCCTCAGCCGCTGCCATTTTCGCGCTCCCACCTCACTTAAGCTCCAGAGCTCGCCCCACCCCTTCTGCTCTCGAAGGCCCCGCCCCCTCTCGCATCCCCTCCTCCTTGTCTCGAAACCCCGCCCCTCTCGGCTCCTCCCAGTTCGTGCCTCTCCCAGCCACAGCCATTTGGCTCTACCTCTCGGCCTCACCCATTGGCTAGTTCACAGCTCCTCCTAACCCCGCCCTCCCGACTGTAGGGACACCCTGACTGGTTTAGGCTGCGGATGAGCGCCTAAGTCCAGAAGATGTGAAAGCTCCCATTCATCTAGACTCTGGATGATCTAGTAGATTATATCCTAAAATTCAAAAGACGTCTTTCTCCTCATTCAACGTCTTCTCACTCATTTACTCTTTCCAGTACTGTTGGTTACTTTGAAGCTGTTAGTCAGGCAATCTATCCGGCATCCCAACTCCGGGGTCCTCACGACCTTCTCAGCTGTCTCGGCCTCCGTCCGGAGAGGACCCCGCGTCGAATCACTGACTGGCCCAGGAGTCGGGGTGAGTGTGAGGGGCTGCGGGGCTGCGGACAGGGTGGCATCACGAAAACTGGGACGTAGGCTGAATAGCTCGGGCTCCGGACTGCAGTCTGGGGTGCGGGAGCGTCTCCGGTGCTGTGGACCAGGGCCGCGCCTCCCTCTCGGCCTTCCGGTCTTTCTTGCCAGCTGGGCCGGAAGGGAACGGTGCACCTGCAGCCCAGTGTTCTCAGGCCCTCAGGCTCAAGAGGTTCAGGCTCATTGGGGTCCCTCACCGTGATCTGACGCGGGAAAAAGGTCTTGTCACCCACGGAGAGCTGAAGTACCGACGACTTGGACCTCAGCCCCAGGCTTCTGCTGTGGAGGACAAAATCCTTAACTGTCCTGAGCGGACATCCTGTTAGAGGGTGGCGCCTGGATGAGCCTGGGGTAATGCAATGAGGACGGTGTTGCAGTTCTTCAGAAACGAGTTGATAGGACTGTAAACTGAGGATGTGACAGTGAGTATGGAAAAGTGATAAACGATGTGCTTGGTTGGATTTGGTGGATTTGGATTGAACCCGAAGCTGAAGCTTGATTAAAAACTTGTTACCTCTATAAAACTAGGAGTCCTCACATGAGAAGGAGGAATTTTGTGGAGCTTGGAATATATCGAGTTTGAAACAGTAGTTTAGGTGGAGATGAAAGAAAAGTTTATTTTTTTTAAAAAAAGCCTGATAAGTAAGCCAGAAAGAAACTTTCCAGGGGAGAACCAAGACAGGTGAAGTTCCGTATAATTTGGTAAGAAGTATTTGTTTTGTTTTGGGGAAACTTATCAGTGACATGAAATGCTGCAGGGATCAAAGGAGGAAGTTGAAGTCTGAGAATAGGTCGTTGGATTTGATGATTAGGAAGTCATTGGGTCATTTGAGAGAACTGCTTTAATAGAGTCAGTTATTGAGAGGAGAGACTGCAAGTGTAGACTAATGCTTCTTCGTTTGGAGCATGAAGTGAAAGATGGTTGGCAAGGTCCCTAAAAGGTTTAGGGTTTGTTTGTTTTGTGTGGGAGCAGAAAGCAAGTAACTAATGTATAAGATTAAACATTCAAGAAACAAGAGATAAGACCTGGGAAGAGAGGAAAGGGGATGGGATCAAAATTACAAGTGGAAAAATTAGTGTTAGAAAGAACGGAGGACACTTTCATTTGAGACCATAGGAAAAGTGGAGGATTGAAATGAATGAAAAATTACCTGAATCTTAACATACCTTTAGTAGGAATGCTCTCTTGGCAATAAGGTTAGCTTTTCTTACTGAATCTTAGGATTTTGCAATGTTTTTAAACAGTCAACATAATAGACTATTGGAGTTCCCTGCAGACTAGATATTTTTAAGTAGATCAATAATATTTCAATTCACACATAATGAGTGGTATTTGTAGAGAAGAGGAATTCACTCTCTTTCAACAAATGACCTTCTCTCCTATTACACAGAGAAAATAGAAGCCATCATCTTCTTGCAACCAAATATACAAATCTGCTTCCCTT
This sequence comes from Hyperoodon ampullatus, assembly GCF_949752795.1. Taxonomy (NCBI): domain Eukaryota; kingdom Metazoa; phylum Chordata; class Mammalia; order Artiodactyla; family Ziphiidae; genus Hyperoodon; species Hyperoodon ampullatus. The sequence goes on along the minus strand of NC_136914.1, from coordinate 63,122,711 downwards.
CTGTTTAAAAAGGAAAAAGTGTCCCTTCTCCTTAGGGAAGGCAAATCCTTTCGCCTAGTTTCCCAGTGCCATCCTCTCCTACCTTCTCAGGGTCTTTTATTATTATTATTTTTTTGGTTAAGTTATTTCCTCTCTCCAATTCATCAGCCTTTCCCCTTCTACTCACATTTTTCCTTCAGCATTTAAAAATATTCTTCCTTGGGCTTCCCTGGTGGCGCAGTGGTTGGGAGTCCGCCTGCCGATGCAGGGGACACGGGTTCGTGCCCCGGTCCGGGAAGATCCCACATGCCGCGGAGCGGCTGGGCCCGTGAGCCATGGCTGCTGGGCCTGCGCGTCCGGAGTCTGTGCTCCGCAACGGGAGAGGCCACAACAGTGAGAGGCCCACGTACCACCAAAAAAAAAAAAAAAATTCTTCCTTAACTTTATGAACTAATCCCATCTATTTTCTTGTCTTTTCCTCTCCTTCATAGCTATAGTTCTTGAATGTATCATCTACTCTTATCTTTGTTTTTCCAACTTCTTGCTATTTATTTCTCAGTCCACTGCAGTATATCTTGTTTCCACCATGCCACTGAGCTACCACTGAAACTGCCCTTACTAAGATCACCAAATGGCCTCTATGTGTTGAATTGTACATTCTCATCAGGCCGAAAATTTGCTTCCTTTGAGGCCAAAAAAAAAAATCATACTTTTATGTATAAAGCACAGGTATTTATGGTACATAAAGAGGTGTACAGAAATATTCCGTGGTATTAAAATTTTATGGAGGAGGGGTGTGAGTGAAGGGGAATCTGAAAAGTCACCTTAGGATGCAATAATGAAAGTTGAGAAACACTGTAAAATAACAGATATTTTTAGTTTTCCTTGTAGCTTGACCTCTTTGTGCCATTTAAAATGTTTACCACTCCTTTTTTCTGGAAACACACTAATATACTCTGGTTACTAAACTCCCCCCACCCCCCGCTTTTTTTTCTTCTCCCTCTTCAGCTACATCTTCTCAGTCTTTTTCCAGGTCCACTTTCTTGACCCACACGCTACTCCGATTTTGAAGTTCCTTCCATAGGTTCTTTTCTACTATACACATTCTCTCTTTGTAGTTTTAGTCTCCTTATAGTTATATTTTGCATTAATAAAAAATCATGATTACAGTACTCACAAATCTATCTCCAGTTTGGCTTCTCTCTGAAGCACCAGACCTATATATACAATGGTCTTTTGAATATATCCATTGGGGTCAAATATATCCAGAATTGGGTCAGATTGTATAGGACCAGGGCTGAATCCCTGTTTTCCCTCTCATCTCCACTGCCTGTTCCCCACCCCCCAAACTTTTCTCAACCCTAAATGTTTCTCTTATCTTTTCATTTTACTCCATCCCTATTATCAACACTCTAGTCTAGACCACCACATAACTCATCTCTCAACTAGTGTCACAATATTCAGTTGCCCAATTATCCAGTTTACACAGTGCGATCTTAAAACTGTAAATTGGGTTGCATGAATCCCCTGCATAAAACGATAAAAAATGATTTTACATTGCACTGAGAATAAAGTGAACCAATCTCTGTTTATCTTCTTCTCCATTCTCATCTCATCACTTCCATCCTCCTTCTGAAGTTGCTAAATTTGTACTGCATTTCTTTGTCTTATGTTCTTTCTCACCTTGAAGCCTTGTGGATTTTTATAGCACACTGTATTTCCCCTATCATCTTACTGTATTAAATTGTTTGCCTTCTTTGCTGAACTCTAAATGCTGTGAGTTCAGGGACTCTTATTTTGTTCACCTTGTATCCCCATTGCTTAATATATAAAACATTCAAAACTGTTGAATGAACAGGGTCAAGATATTGGTTAAAAATCAGAATAGCTAGATTATTTTCTGGTTTCGTTCTCTCACCTTAGATACAGGCCCTTCTATGCCTCCATTCTGTTATATACAGAAGGAATACATTTTCTTTTTTAGACACTCTCTTCCAAGGATATTTTGACTATTGTAATTGCACTGCTTGTGAATCATCAGGGTGAGTGTGTTCAACATTCAGTAAAGAGGGTTTATGAACTATTTAAGCGGCAGTCAAAGCTCTGATGGAACTGCCTCTGAACACAGTTTAAGTGGCTTTAAAATAAGCTTGGAGAATTCTGTTTTCTGACTCAGAAGTCACTAGGAACAAAAAGATAGTTGTGGTGGTAGCTTTCCCAGAAAGTTTATTAAAATAATGAAAGAAATAACTACAGCTACTCAAAGGATAAGTAGCTAAAGAAACAAGCAAATTTACACTGCTGCATGTGGTATTTGTTTTTTGCATTAGGTCCTTGGTCTTAATATGGATAGAAGAAATAAGCTTTCTTTTCCTATAATAGAAGGTTAAGATGGGTTTTGAAGCTAAGCACTGTTGAAAGCTACAAGTGCTGTGCTTTCATCTCAGCACTGAGGACAACAGCAATAAATCCAGATGGCAGTTTAACTTACTCTATTCTTCTGAGACCTGAACTACTGCCAATGAAAACAACTTTGGTGGAAACTTTTCCTGGAAAGAATTTTTCACCAGCTTAAGAGGATGAGTAGGAATCTGGCCGCTCAAATAAAGAAACTAGAAAGTCACTTGCTTCAAGAATAAGCAGCTTTTTTTTTAGGGCTTCCCTGGTGGCGCAGTGGTTGAGAGTCCGCCTGCCGATGCAGGGGACACGGGTTCGTGCCCCGGTTCAGGAAGATTCCACGTGCCGCGGAGCGCCTAGGCCCGTGAGCCATGGCCACTGAGCCTGCGCGTGCGGAGTCTGTGCTCCGCAACGGAGAGGCCACAACAGTGAAAGGCCCGCGTACCGCAAAAAAAAAAAAAAAAAAAAAAGAATAAGCAGCTTTTTTAGGGTATATTGTGGCAATGGAGTACCACAGATCCATGTGAACTACATTTTCTTTAGGATAAATATTTTAAGAAAGATAACCTATGTCAGCTCTCTTAAATATAATTTCTGGTCTAAATAATTTATTAGAATACATTTTGGCTTCTAACTAAACAAGAGGCATATCCTTCAACTCTTCCTCTTAAATTATAAGCTCAAACAGCACATTTGCTGCCCAGTCCAATATGATAACAGCTAGCTCCGTGTAGTTATTTAAATTTAAATTAATTAAAATTAAAACTTCAGTAACTCAGTTGCATTAGCCATATTTCAGGTGCTCACATGTGACTGGTGGCTGCCATATCGGACAGCACAGATAGAGGACCTGTCCATTATTGCAGTAAATTGTATTGGACACTGATGCAATAGAGTGTGTTCCTGATAATTAGTTTCTAAGAGGCAGGTAAGAACAGGAGCTCAAGATTCAACTGGATCTGGGTTTGAATCCTAGCTCTGATACTTATTGTATCATCTTAGATAATTGACTTATCATTTCCAAGACTTTATTGTCTTATCTGTAAAATGGGTATAAGAACAGTATTTATAGCATTGAGTTGTGAGGATTAAATAAGATAATATAAGAAAAGTGCCTAGGATAGTGTCTGGCCCACAGTAAGTACTCAATTTTAAATATTATTAATTCATTTATCTTTAATGAATAAAATACTTTGAATGAAGCTGAAAATTAATTATTGTGAAGGATGCCGTATTCCATAGGGGGCTCACCTGAAGTGCTCAAATCTGGGTCTCATTGAGTTGATTCCAATGTTCCACTTTAAATCGTACTTCATATTTCAGATGAAAATTTTTTTCCACAAAAGGCATCATAATGCAAATTTAGTTGCAGGTCTTATTGCTGGGTACTCCTGTTCTGTTTTTTTAAAGTGTATCAGAGAACAGAGGTTAAAAGTCAGTAGATTCTCTGTATTCCAGTGGCACTATTTTAACACTGAAATAGAAACTGACACAAAGCAAACCTATTAAACAAAGCATCTGACTAGATAAAGTGGAAAGATTTAGGAGGTTCCAGATATTAATCCGGAAAAATTTAGTAGGTCCAAAGCCTGAGGTATCAGCGTTTATTGCTGCCAACTCAGGTTGATTACTTGGCTAAATAGAGATGCCTTTGAACAAAGAAACATTTTCTTTTTCTAATAAACTGGAACCCTAAACTATCAATATTAACAGCATCCATACTTTATTAATACAATACTTGCTAAAGCACATCTTAGTAATTAGTATTATTTACTTAATAACTATCGAACATTCACCAAATGGGAAGAGGAAATCATCACCAAATAGTCTTTAAATGTCAACTGCTTTCATTAAGTAAATGACTTCCTATAAAAAGAACTGGTCAGGTTGATGTCATTGTTTTCTGTGTCAATAGAATTGAATGAATTCATTCTGGAAACTCTTCCTTTCCTCTTTGGAATTTATCTTCATGCATAGAAATTATTATATTCATAGATTTTATATTCTTTCTCCTTAGGCTACATTTATCATTCACTACTGTAATTTTGAATGAATGGACCACTAAACACCTGATACTGATGTTATCTATATAAAAGAAAGGAGCAAGTTAAGGTAATTAGATATCTGTCCACTGTCTCCCATATTACAAGGACAGTAAAATTTTTATTTGAAGCATAACTAACACTCAGAAAAGTATACAAGCCAAAACATAAAGCCCAATGAATTATCACAAAATGAACACAACTTGTAACCATCCTCTAGATCAAGAAATAAAACATTAGCGGCACCTTAGGAGACCAACCCTGTTCCTGTCTCAGTCATCACCCCCACTCTCCTTCCTAAAAGAAACCATTTGATTTCTCAAACTATAGATTAGCTTTGTCTGTTCTAGAACTTCATATAAATAGAATCATACTGTATGTATCCTTTTGTGTCTGGCTTTGTTTGTTCAATATTGTGTTTGTAAGATTTGTCCATATTTGTTTCATGTAGCAATAGTTTATTCATTTTCATTGCTGTGTATTTCCCTTTAATAATACACTAGTTTATTTTCCCATTGTACTATTAATAAATAATAATAGTTTTCACTATTACAGTATATCTTTATACATGTTTTTTGTGCACATTTGTACGCATTTCTGTTAATCCACCTGGGAGTGGATTTGTGTGTTACAAAATATTAAAGAATACTTTTTATTAATTGAAAAAATAATTATATTAAAACTAAGCATTTTTTAGACTGAAAACTACTAAACTGCAGTTTTCTAAAAATGTGAAGTTTAGTAATTTTCAGTATATTCACAAATCTCTAATTCCAGAAGATTTTTTATTTTTATTTTTTTATAAATTTATTTATTTTTGGCTGCGTTGAGTCTTCGTTGCTGCGCGTGGGCTTTCTCTAGTTGCAGCAAGCGGGGGCTACTTTTCGTTGCAGTGCGCGGACTTTTCGTTGCAGTGCACGGGCTTCTTATTGCAGTGGCTTCTCGTTGCGGAACATGGGCTCTAGGCACATGGGCTTCAGTAGTTGTGGCTCATGGGCCCTAGATCACAGGCTCAGTAGTTGTGGCTCATGGGCTTAGCTGCCCCGCAGCATGTGGGATCCTCCCAGAACAGGGCTCGAACCCGTGTCCCTTGCATTGACAGGCAGATTCTTAACCACTGCACCACCAGGGAAGTCCCTCTAATTCCAGAAGATTTTTATCACCTCAAAAAGAAATACAAAAACCAGTAACTCCCCATTCTTCCCCCTCTACCCAGCCCCTGACAACCACTAATCTGTTTTCTGTCTCTGTGCATTTGCCTGAGTTCTAGACATTTCATACACATGGAATCATACAATATGTGATCTTTTGCATCTGGTTTCTTTCACTTAGCATAATGTGTTTTTTTGTTTTGTTTTGTTTTTTTGCGGTATGTGGGCCTCTCACTGTTGTGGCCCCTCCCATTGTGGAGCACAGGCTCCGGAAGCGCAGGCTCAGTGGCCATGGCTCATGGGCCCAGCTGCTCCGCGGCATGTGGTGGGATCCTCCCGGACCGGGGCACGAACCCGTGTCCCCTGCATCGGCAGGCAGACTCTCAACCACTGTGCCATCAGGGAAGCCCTAGCATAATGTTTTAAAGGTTCATCCTGTTGTAGCGTGTACTGGTACTTCGTTTCTTTTTATGGCTGAATAACATTTCATTTTGGATATTTATCCATTCATTGGTTGATTAATCCCTTCATCAGCTGATAGACGTTTGGATTGTTTCCACTTTTTGACTATTATAAATAATGTTGCTAAGAACATTCGTGTACAAGTTTTTGTATGGACATATGTTTCCAGTTCTCTTGGGTGTATACCTAGGAGTAGAATTGCTGGGTCATTTGGTAACTCAGTCTTTAACTTTTGAAGAACTCAAAACTGTTTTCCGCACACCTGCACTGTTTTACATTCCTACCAGCAACGTATGAGGGTTCCAGTTTCTCTACAAACTTGTCTACCCTTGTTATCGGCTGCCTTTTGATTTGATTATATCTAGCCTAGATAATATGAAATGTTATCGCATTGTGATTTTAGTTCATATTTTGAAAAGATAGTGAGCATCTTCTCTAGTGCATATCAGCCATTTTTATGTATATCTTCTTTGGAGAAATGTCTTTTAAAATTCTTTGCACATTTTTTATTGGGTTATTTGTCTTTTTATTATTGAGTTGTAAGAGTCCTTTATATATTCTGGATAGTAGTCCCTTGTAAGATGTATGGTTTGCAGTTATTTTCTCATTCTGAAGGTTGTCTTTTTACTTCCTTGATAATGCCTTTTGAAGCACAGAGGTTTTAATTCTGATGTAAGTCTGGGTTATCTGTTTTTTTCCTTTGTTCCTTGTGCTTTTGATGTCATATCTTAAAAACATTTTCTAATCCAGCGTCATGAAGATTTATGCATATATTTTTTCAAAGAGTTTTATTGTTTTAGCTCTTATATTTAGGTCTTTGATACATTTTGTATTAATTTTTGTATATGGTGTGAGATAGCAGTCCAACTTCTTTATTATGCATGTGGAAATCCAGTTGTTCCAACACCATTTGTTGAAAAGACTATCCTCTCCCCCACTGAATGGTCTTAGCACTCTTGTCAAAAATCAGTTGACCGTATACGTAAGGGTTAATTTAAGAACCTTCAATTCTATTCCATTGATCTGTATGACTCTCTTTGTGCCAGCACCTCACTGTACCTTACATCAAGTTTTGAAATCAGGAAGTGTGAGTCCTCCAAATTTGTTCTTCTTTTTCAAGATTGTTTTGGCTATTCTGGGTCTCTTTCATCTCCATATGAATTTCAGGATCAGCCTCTCAGTTTCCATTAAAAAAAGGCAGCTGGTATACTAATAGGGATTGCATTGAATCTGTAGATCAATTTGGGGAGTCATGTCATCTTAACAGTTTTAAGTCTTCCAATCCGTAAGCATGAAAGGTCTTCCCATTTTTTTAGGTCTTTTAAATTTCTTTCAGTGATGTTCTATAATATTCAATGTATAGGTCTTACACTTCTTTTGTTAAATTTAATCCTAAATATTTTGATCTTTTTGATGCTTTTGAATTGCTTTCTCAATTTCATTTTCAGATTATTCATTGCTAATGTGTAGAAATACAATTGATATTTTATATTAATTTTATATTCTGCAACCTTGCTTAACTCATTTATTGCTCTAGTAATTAGTGTGTGCATGTGTATGTGTAATCCTTAGAATTTTCTACATACAAGATAATATCATCTGGAAATAGAGATCGTTTTGCTTCTTCCTTTCCAATTTGGAAGGCTTCTGTTTCATTTTCTTTCTTAATTGCCCTGGCTAGAACCTCCAATACCACGTTGAATAGAAGTGGTGAAAATGGACATCATTGTTTGTTTGTTCTCATTGTTTGTTCTTTTCTACCAAAAGTGGAAAACTTTTGGTCCTTAAGTATTAAATGTTAACTATGGGATTTTCTTTTTAAATTTATTTATTTATTTATTTACTTTTGGCTGCGTTGGATCTTCATTGCTGTGTGCGGGCTTTCTCTAGTTGCGGAGAGCGGGGGCTATTCTTCGTTGCAGAGCGCGAGCTTCTCATTGCGGTGGCTTCTCTTGTTGTGGAGCATGGGTTCTAGAGCGCAAGCTCAGTAGTTGTGGCACACGGGCTCAGTAGTTTGGGCGCATGGGCTCTAGAGCGCAGGCTCAGTAGTTGTGGTACACAGGCTTAGTTGCTCCGCAGCATGTGGGATCTTCCCGGACCACGGCTCGAACACATGTCCCCTGCATTGGCAGGAGGATTCTTAACCACTGCTCCACCAGGGAAGTCCCTAGCTATGGGATTTTCATAGATGCTCTTTATCAGGTTGAGGAAGTTTCTTTCAATTCCTAGTTTAAATGTTTTTAATTACAAAAGGTTGTTGGATTTTGTCAAATGGTTTTTCTGTGCCTTTTGAAATGATTATATTTTTTGTCTTTTATTTTATGAATATTGTATATTTTGTTGATTGATTTTCATATGTTGAACCAACCTTGCATTCTTGAATAAATCCCACTTTGTCAGGGTTATAATCTTTTATATATGTTGCTGGATTCAATTTGCTAGTATTTTGTTGAGGATTTTTATACCTATAGTCTTAACTGATATTGGTCTGTAGTTTCTTGTATTGCCTTTGTCTAGTTTTGGTGTCCAGATAATACAAGGATACTTTTTTGATATATGCTAAATTTAAACGTTTTTCCTCCCCCAGAAAATGATCCACAGTCTATTTCTCATCAACTGTTCCGGTGACATATTTCTAGAGAAGCACTGGAAGAGTGTTGTGAGCCAGTCTGTCTGTGATTATTTCTTTGAAGCTCAAGAGAAAGCAGCTGATGTTGAAAATGTACCACCTGTTATTTCAACACCTCACCACTACCTCATCAGTATCTATCGGGATAAGCTCTTCTTTGTCTCTGTCATACAGACTGAAGTGCCACCTCTCTTTGTAATTGAGTTCCTACATCGAGTTGCTGATACTTTTCAGGTTGGTTATTCATCAGATATTTTGAATTTGAATTATATTATATTATGATTTTATTCTTTAAATACCCAGTTTTTGATGAAGAGCAAAACAATCTCATGGTCATGGAAGCTGTATTTTTTTTTATGTATTATAAATTATGTCATCAGGAAATAATAGTGCCCTCCACATACAGTTCTCTGAATGGTGCCACGATTTTTACTGGTTATGAAATCTTCCAATACTTACACTTTATTTTTTTCTTGTCTTGCTGAATATACCAATAATTTTTAACTGATCTTTGTTTTTTGGAGTACCTAATCAGGGAAAATGAAGTTTATAGTTCACATTCTGTTTTAACATTTCAGTGTACTTTCTGGCATAATATGTAATAGGAATTCAATTCAATTTAAAAATATTAAGGAAATATTGAGAAATAGTATATAGAACTATGGAGGTTTTTTTCCCTCTGTTTTACATATTTTCAACATCTTAAACAATGAATTACGCTACTGTAAGCTTACCCTTTAGAACAAAAAGTATTTAGCAAGCCTGTCTTCATGTCTTCCATTGTGCAATGTTATGTACATTTTGTTAGGACTACTTTGGTGAGTGTTCGGAGGCTGCAATTAAGGATAATGTGGTCATAGTATATGAGCTCTTGGAAGAAATGTTAGACAATGGATTTCCACTGGCTACTGAATCTAACATTTTGAAAGAATTGATTAAACCACCAACAATTCTGCGTTCTGTCGTCAACTCTATTACAGGTAAGGTGAAACACACTCTGTTAGGAACTGAGCCATTAAAACTTCATAAACAATTCATTTTTGCTTATGATCTGGCAGATTATTAAGGTAGTCCATTTTGGCCAGAATTATAGTTAGTGATAATGTTAAAATGGATATATATTTATTTTCATGAAAAGAGACTATATCTTAAACGATACAGAAATTTTGGTTATTACTCTTCTGTTATTTTGCTACAAGAGTACAAAAATATTATTACTATTGTTTAACACTAACTAGTAAGACTGAATAAATTATCCCAGTTAATCATAAAGAAGCCAATGTAGTGACGGCTGTTAACTATTGTGGTAATCATTTTGTAATATATACATAAATCATTATGTTGTATACCTTAAACTAATACAATGTTATATGTCAATTATATCTCAGTAAAGCTGGGAAAAAAATAAAATTAAAAAATAGCATTATAAAACTGGCCTTATGCTGCATACCCCACAATTACTAGAGTATAGAATATTTAAGACTGCACCACAGAGTACATGCCATCTCCTCCAAGTCTTTATTTTGTACATGTAGAAGTGTATTAAAAAGTGAAAATTAGTCTATTTGTGAGATTTCATGCATGTGGGCCTTGTATTTGTGTTACAAACTTCTAATTTTGGTTTAATTCTTGAGTATAGCTAGAAATTAGGTACATCCAGAGGACGATATACTTTTGAAAGTATCAAAGTCTTCTAAGAGAAAGATTTCTATGAAATGTTATATGCCACTTCAACTATACTGTCCACCATTGCAAACCCCTTTCCAAGTGCACTGACCTAAAAAATGGGGTAAGAGAGGCCTATAAGAAAGTGATCATTCCTTTATTCATCCTCTGGGCAAGACTGAGTGTCAGGAGAAATTTAAGGAAAGATAAGATGGGGTGTCTTTACTCCTAAAACATAAACTCTGGATGAGAAACTGGAAAAAAAATTAAAACACATAAATAACAGTATAAGATTTTGAAAAGCAATTCCATACTTTATAGATGGTGTAGTGACACTGGAGGGTACACACGGTATAATGTTAAATGGAAAAAAAAAAAAAAAAGGGAGTTCCCTGGCATTCCAGTGGTTAGGACTTCTTGCTTTCACTGCTGGAGCCCAGGTTCAGTCCCTGGACAGGGAACTAAGATTGCACAAGCTGTGCAGCGTGGCCAGAAAGAAAAAAAAGGGCTTCCCTGGTGGCGCAGTGGTTGAGAGTCCCCTGGGATATGGGTTCGTGCCCCGGTCCGGGAAGATCCCACATGCCGCAGAGCGGCTGGGCCCATGAGCCATGGCCGCTGAGCCTGCGCGTCCGGAGCCTGTGCTCTGCAACGGGAGAGGCCACAACAGTGAGAGGCCCGTGTACTGGAAAAAAAAAAAAAAGCACACAACCATAAAAAGTCACTCTTAACTATACATAAATATTACCACAAGAAATGTTCTAAAGTTTATAATACCATCTCCAGCTAAGGAACTACATATTATCTTTATTTTTGCATTATACTTTCTGATTTCCAAAATGAACATGTATTTTATAGTCAGAAAAAAATTAGTGAAATATAAAATTTTTTTAAATTTATTTTTTAAAATATTTATTTATTTAGCTGCTCCGGATCTTAGTTGCAGTACACGGGGTCTTTAGTTGCAGCATGTGGGATCTTAGTTGCAGCATGCGGGCTTCTTAGTTGCTGCATGTGGGCTTCTTAGTTGCTGCATGCAGACTCTTAGTTGCAGCACGCATGCAGGATCTAGTTCCCTGACCAGGGATCGAGCTCGGGCCCCCTGAACTGGGAGCACTGAGTCTTAACCACTGGACCACCAGGGAAGTGCCATAACATGGATTGTTAAGGCAATACGTTATAAAGATCAAGAGAGTGGTTCAGTGGATAAAGTGATCTCTCCTGAACTGTAGTGGGTGGCCCTAGGACAGGGTCCTGGAGAATCAATAGAATTTAGGAAGAGAGGGAGAAATAAGAACATTCTTCATAGATGGAACTGTATGAGAAAAAACACACAGTGAAAAATCTTGAATTGTATTAACCTGTTTAACAGAAGCAGAGCTGTTTTTCAGTTGAGTAGTGAGATAAAATTAAAAAGTTAAGTTGAGGAAGTCCTGGAATGCTAGTCTAAATATTTAGCTTTAATCATAAAGCCAGTGGAGAAACATTTAAAGTTTTTGAACAGGAAGATTAAAGCAGTGTTTTTAGAAAATTCTGGAAGGCAACAGGGTTGGAGACAGGAACACCAACCATAATTACACTACAAAGTTGTATGTGTACTTTGACTGCAACTACAATCGAACACAGGTTTGAATTGCCCAAGTCCACTTAAAGTCAGATTTTTTTCAATAAATACATATTATAGTACTATACAAGCCACAGTTGGTTGAATCTGTTGATGCAGAACCATGTGTACAGAATACCAACCGTAAAATTATACATGGATTTTCAACTGCACAGGGATCAGCACCCTTAAACCCTGCGTTGTTCAAGGGTCAAGTGTGTATTTTTATTTACTATTTTTAATAAATTTTTATTTATTTATTTAGGCTGCGTTGGGTCTTCGTTGCTGCGTGTGGGCTTTCTGTAGTTGCAGCGAGCAGGCTCTCATTGTGGTGGCTTCTCTTGTTGCGGAGCACGGGCTGTAGGCACACAGGCTTCATTAGTTGTGACATGCGGGCTTCAGTAGTTGTGGTGCACGGGCTTAGTTGCTCCGAGGCATGTGGGATCTTCCCAGAACAGGGATCGAACCCGCATCCCCTGTATTGGCAGGCGGATTCTTAACTACTGCGCCACCAGGGAAGTCCCAAGGGCCAATTGTATATTTTAAAGTGAAATCTGAAAAAAGCAAAATTATCAAAATAGAAAAAAATAATAAATGCAACCTATTTTGAGGGAAATGTTTAGAGAAATATACCAAAATGTTAATGGTAGTTGTAGTTTGGTGATAGGAAGATAGATTTTTTTTAGGTACTTTTCTGAACTTTTCACATGTTGTTGTTATTGTTAAGCATGTACTACTTTTGAGTTGGAAAAGTAAATTAACCAGAATGTTAAATATGTCACAGCTCAAGGGTGTATGTTTTGGACAACCAGACTTATTTTCAGACATATGTCAGTTTACCAGGAAATTAGCCAGATTTTGAACATTAGCCATATTGCATGTGGGTGTGCCATATGGGTGTGCTGACCTTAAAATGGGAAATGGCCAGAGTATGTTCTTCAGCCAGTTAACTCTGCTTGGCAGCATCTCATGTATAATTTAAGCTGCATACCAAATGGCCTACTTATCACTCTGTATTCTCAGTGCAGACATTTTATCAGCAGAGGGTTTTGAAACAACCAGCCTCTTTCTTCATCAGTGGTAGCAGGATGAAATTCTGTTGTTGAGCCACTGGAATTAGGTTAGGTTACTGTTAACACACAGGAAGCAAAAGATAAGTAAATGAATTTAACCTGGTTTGGCAGATAGACACAGGACCACATGGCCTATTTCTGTCTTCTAGAAATTTGATCACATTGGTATGGATATGCCTCTGACAGTTCTGTAAACTATCCACAACTTCAGTGGAGAAAAACCCAAACACTAAAGAAGCAGCTAAAGTACTTGAGTTTTTTTTCTGTTAAGAGCTTTTCTGATGAGCATCTTATGTGTTAGCTTTGCTTTCTGTTTTTCCGGTTTCTAGGCAGTAGTAATGTTGGGGACACACTCCCCACTGGGCAGCTGTCCAACATCCCATGGCGCCGAGCAGGGGTAAAGTACACAAACAATGAAGCCTATTTTGATGTCGTTGAAGAAATAGATGCAATTATAGATAAATCAGGTAATTGTGTGCATATTATCTTATCAGGGAAAAAACAGTTCAGCTGACATAAGCTGAATAGAAAACCGAAATCCCTTGGCAGTATGTATTTCAGTGGAAAAGCATTCGTTTTCAAATCTGTTTATTTTGTCCAGAGGTTACATATTATTTTCATAACCTCTAGTTGAGAAATGCCAAACCTTTGTAAATCATATCTCATGCCACCTTACTTTAAGCCAGTTATTACCCTATATTCATTTCCATCTTGACATTTATTCAGTTTAATATTTGTTGTATATCTACTATGCACCATACTTTTTGCTACCACTTTATGTGCAGTCCTTCTAGTAAAGACCCCAGACTAAAGAACAGTACTGTATTAGAATCATAACGTTTTATTAAAAACATCTAGTCCAACCCTCACATTTTATACATGGGGAAGCTGAGGCTTAGAAGAGTTAAGTAATCTGTTCAAGGTCACACAGCTAGTTGGTGTGTGAATATGAGTTACTGTGAATTATAGACACTGTCTCTACAGTGAGTGCCCTTTTTATTATAAAATCCCATTGTATGGAATAATAGCTGTACTATTAAAGAATAATGACTCCTATTTCTTAAAAGTTAACAGCTATCTTAGTCCATTTCATTAGAAGCTTGGCTAATTTTATTTAAAATATTTTAACTTTGATTTATTGTTAAAATATTTTAAATAAAATTAGCCAAGTTTCTAATGAAATGGACTAAGCTAGCTGTTAACTTTTAAGAAGTAGGAGCCATTACAAACAATAAATGCTGGAGAGGGTGTGGAGAAAAGGGAACCCTCATACACTGTTGGTGGGAATGTAAATTGATACAGCCACTATGGAGAACAGTATGGAGGTTCCTTAAAAAACTAAAAATACAACTACCATACGACCCAGCAATCCCACTACTGGGCATATACCCTGAGAAAACCATAATTCAAAAAGAGTCATGTACCACAATGTTCATTGCAGCTCTATTTACAATAGCCAGGACATGGAAGCAACCTAAGTGTCCATCGACAGATGAATGGATAAAGAAGATGTGGCACATATATACAATGGAATATTACTCATCCATAAAAGGAACGAAATTGAACTATTTATAGTGAGGTGGATGGACCTAGAGTCTGTCATACAGAGTGAAGTAAGTCAGAAAGAGAAAAACAAATACCATATGCTAACACATATATATGGAATCTAAAAAAAAAAAAAGGTCATTAAAATATTTTAATTTTGAAAACAAAAACACTAATTTGAAAAGATACATGCACCCCAGTGTTCATAGCATTATTTACAATTGCCAAGATAGGGAAGCAACCTAAGTGTTCATTAACAGATAAATGGATAAAGAAGATGTATACACAGTGGAATACTACTCAACCATAAAAAAGAAATTTTGCTATTTGCAGCAATACAGATGGACTTGGAGGTCATTATGCTAAGTGAAATAAGCCAGATAAAGAAAGACAAATACTGTATGATATCACTTATATGTGGAATCTAAAAAAATACAACAAACTATTGAATTTAACAAAAAAGAAGCAGACTCACAGATATAGAGAACAAATTAGTAGTTACCATTGTGGGGTGGGGTGGGAGAATGGGAGATACAAACTATTGGGTGTAAGAGAAGCTCAAGAATGTATTGTACAACACAGGGAATATAGCCAATGTTTTATAATAACTGTAAATGAAAAGTAACCTTTAAAAATTGAATAAAATTTTTTTTAATTTTAAAAATCACTGGAAAAAAATATTTTAACTTCACATCCAGCAGTCTTACAAGGTTGACGCTATAAAGATAGGGACAGGTTTGATTTTCCTTAGAATTATCATATTCTAACCAGAGATAGGTACAGGCCATGGCACTCAGTAAGAAGCTATCTGAACTAGTGTAATGGGTCCTCTGTCCACTAACCTTTTAATAGATGTGCAAAACTTCAGTATGTTGACACCCAGGAGATATCTCCATTACTTCAGATACAGTGATAGCTCTAGTAAAGATGCAGATTCCAGTGATGTTATCACCTTTATTTCTTTCTTTAGGATCTACAGTCTTTGCAGAAATTCAGGGGGTAATTGATGCTTGCATTAAGCTATCTGGAATGCCTGACCTTTCCCTTTCTTTCATGGTAAGTTTTGTTCTGTTTTGTAGCTCCTTGCAAGCCTAATACATGTGAAGTACTAAATGAAATGATAAATACTGAGACATGTTTGTTTTAGACTGCAAAGGATTATCTAAGAAATATTCCTAACACAGCTTCCAAAGACAGTAGCTTACATGATGAGCATTGCCTTTATGGAAAGGCTGAGGAGGGGTCTTTGCCTCTGAGTATGCTAGAAGTAGCTTAAATGGCTGGCTGGCGTCTGCAAATGTGCGGTGCTGCTTTTCCTGAATTATTACATGCTTTGTTGATATGAAAGGGCATTGATCTTTTGCATCATTTTAGATACAGATGATACACTACTAAGAACCATAAAGAGAACTGAGCTCTGATGCTATCTGTGCCTCTAACTTGTCCTGACCCTGAGCTCTTTGAACCTCAGTTTTTTCATCTATGAAATGGAAATGATACCACTCGCATTTTCTACCTCATAGAGTTATTGAAATTTAAATAAAATAATGTATATAAAATATTTGCAGACTTTAAAGCATTGTGAAACTGTAAAGTTGTGTTGATGTGATCATAACAAACTCTTACATGACTGCTCTATCTTGATGAAGCATATTAATTTCTCATAATATCTGAATTAGAGTTGCAATATTCATTATACTTTATAAATATGGTTGTCTTCCGTTTCCCTGGCAGAACCCGAGGCTTCTAGATGATGTCAGCTTCCACCCCTGCATCCGGTTCAAGCGTTGGGAATCTGAAAGAGTTTTGTCATTTATTCCTCCAGATGGAAACTTCCGACTCATATCATATCGTGTCAGCTCACAAAAGTATGTTGATGCATCAATCAGAATCTCCTGTCATATATCAGTGTACTGCATAGAACTCACTTTTCCCTGTTTCATTCTGACAAGTTGGGTACTTGAATTCATCATTGCTCCCTTTAGCCATTGCTCACCAGGAGACCCAGGAAGAACTGGTGAAAATGTGTCTAACATAATCAGTATACTTTGAATCTTAAGAGTACAGAGTAGTAGTAAATTAGACTATAGTAAAAATATATACCTGAGAGCAAACATTTTGGACCATGCATAACCTGGGCGAAACCGTAAACCCATACCATAATTTTACTGTGGTCTGTGGACGTCATGGCTGATAGAAGGAGACAGACTTACGTGTAGCTCTCCAGCACATTCTTCAACTAACTGGCTTGAAGTTACTCTTCTCTGCACTGAAGTTTAAATGAATGATTTAAATGATTTAGCATCGTGGGTTGTAGCTGGTTTGTCCCTTGAAAATATCAGAAAGTATTTTGGGTAACATCAGAACAGGACTTAAAAGCAGAGGAATTGTTTCTTGGCCCTTACCACATAAAAACTGATTTATTTAGTTTGTATAATTTCAAATTATCTTTCTATGGGATCTTAATTCATTTCTTTAAACTAGGGCTATTTGCCCCAATTGTTTATACTATAATTAGTATAGATTATAGTATAATCTATCAAGATTTATATCTTGATTTGTATACTTACTGCTCAGAAATTGTATAATTCCTAGCAGAGTGGTTCCAGAACACTGTGCTATACTCAACCTTCCCTCGTACACATACTCAATCTGCAGTTCTGGGGGTACAGGATACTCTGGACTGAGGTTTTCAGGCCACCTCTGGAACTCACACTATTAATTGTATGTTTTTGTGGTTGTGTCTTTCTTTCTCTTTTTAGTCTAGTGGCAATACCAGTATATGTGAAACATAGCATCAGTTTTAAGGAGAACAGTTCTTGTGGTAGATTTGATATTACAATTGGACCAAAGCAAAATATGGGGAAAACTATTGAAGGAATCACAGTGACAGTTCACATGCCAAAGGTTGTGTTGAATATGAACCTGACACCAACACAAGGCAGCTATACATTTGATCCAGTTACCAAGGTACAGCCACCTAAAATCAAGAGTGAGCAAGTGTTTCTGCAATCTTTATTTTGTGCTTTGGGGGTGTGGGGGGACAGAGGGAAGGGTCTAATGTCTTGGTTAAAATGAAAGTTCCTAACAAACCCGGAATGCATACTGTGCTGTGCTTCCGCCACTGCCTGAAGAGGGAATCCTGCATCTGCTGCTGAGTCGACAAACAGAAAAGTGAGACTCATTCTTTCTTCCTTCAGAGTCTGCCTTTACTTATCCAGTGATAATCCAGAGATTCACTCACTCTTCAATGAGGAAGATGTCTCATAGAAGCCTGTGATATAAATTTTGTCTTCCTTTAACAAACAAGGAAACTAAAGCTCTGAGGTCAAGTGACTTGCTCAAGGTCACACAGCTAGTTAGAGGCAAGGTTGGGATTCGAACCTAAGGCTATTTGGTAAAAAACTTTTTAAAAAGAGAAAAGCATTATGTGGATATAATGATCTATTAATTGTTAATAGATACTATAATCTATTGTTAAATTTTCTGTAGAAATTGATTAAGACCTTTCTAATTTAAAAGCATGGTTTCATACTCTTCCACAGAGGATGTTGGCTAGGAAAGCTGCCTTCTCACCCTACATATATTGCCTCTAGCAGAAGGATTTCAGAGAAATTGTAAAAGACGATTTTTCTCTCTGCCTCCTGCTTGGGTAAAAAAAGATTCATTTCCTCAGTAGAGTCATTGAGCTACCTGGTAAATGAAAAGGGTTTTTTTGGTTTGTTTGTTTGTTTGTTTTAGTAAAATCATTGAATGTTAAAGATCATCTAATCCAATCCTGAGGATTTGAAGAATCTCCCCAGAGACCACACAGGGCTGAGAAGTGAAGGGGGAGCTCCAGATCCCTGGCCCTTCACCCCAGCTTCAAACATAATAGCTTCACTTTCTCATCTGTTACTGAGCTTCCTCACTAAAGATTTCATTTGAACAAAGGGTTCCATCACTAAAAGTTTAAAAACACCAATTTAGGCCCATCTTCTTATTTTACGGAAAAATAAACTTAGGCCCAGAGATAAACAGTAAAGGTGGTATAGTGGAAAGAACACTTGATACCAGAGAGCTGTAGGTTCAAATCCCAGCCTTGCCTCTAACTAGCCATGTGACCTTGAGCAAGTCATTTGACCTCAGAGCTTTAGTTCCCTCGTTTGTTAAAAGAAGACAAAATTTACATTACAGGTGTCTTTGAGACAGCATATGAATAGTGCTAAGCACAGTGCTATATCCAAAAGTAGATGCTTAACAAACATTGATTCTCTACCCTCACTCTACATTCAGAGTCACAGAACTAATTAGTGATAACACTCAGTGGAGGGCTTCCCTGGTGGCACAGTGGTTAGAGTCCACCTGCCGATGCAGGGGACACAGGTTCGTGCCCCGGTCTAGGAAGATCCCACATGCCGCGGAGCGGCTGGGCCCATGAGCCATGGCCGCTGAGCCTGCACGTCTGGAGCCTGTGCTCCGCAACGGGAGAGGCCACAACAGTGAGAGGCCTGCGTACCGCAAAAAAAAAAAAAAAAAAAAACAACTCAGTGGAAATCCCAGGTCTGTTTCCAAGACACTGTGCTTTATTTTGTACAGAAGTTTATGGTGTCTTTGCACCTTGTCTTTGAACATATGTCTTTAATAAATAGTTCAGAATGTTTTTGCTTTTTATGTCTTTTTAAGGTACTAACGTGGGATGTGGGAAAAATCACTCCACAAAAGCTCCCCAGTCTTAAAGGACTGGTAAATTTACAATCTGGAGCACCCAAGCCAGAAGAGAATCCAAGTCTCAACATACAGTTCAAGATCCAGCAGCTTGCCATTTCAGGTAAGGAGAAATTTGACTTGTGTTTAAGGGTAATTGAGTTCTGCTGAGGTCAGCTACTAGGATCTTAGAAGGGTAACTGACATTCCGTTTCTACAAAGAGCAACAGCTCCAGTATGCCCTTCACTCTGTGCTATGGGTACACTGATTTTAGAGAGCACCTTATTTCACACAGCTTCCCTTCACCCCTACCCTCATTCAAGCACAAAGAAAGGAGTCATTCATACTCACAGAAAGTAGAATTATCCTTAAAAGACACTGCTTGCCCACATGGGAATCTGAACTAAAACCATACTTCCATAGTGCTATAATCTGTGAATGGTAGAAGGAACATTGCTTCCAAATGGTGACAAGCACACTGGTTAATGTCAGATTTACTGTGTAGTAAACTCTATTTGCTAAGCAAATATTGTATTGGTTGGTGTGACCAGGATAGTAATTTATTCCTTTCCTTACCTATTCTTTTTGACACAGGCTTAAAAGTAAACCGCTTGGACATGTATGGGGAGAAATACAAGCCATTTAAAGGAGTCAAATACGTCACGAAAGCTGGAAAGTTCCAAGTGAGGACATGAGAAGAGGCCAGAATTCCTCAAGATATGTTTGTTTTCCAAGTGTCATTACAGTTTATTACCATTAGGTACCAATTGGATGGGAATACATATTCTAGTTAAAGCATTTGTGTCGAGCCACACACCACTAACAAAGTTGCTTAGTAATCAGTGTAGGGTTCTTAAGGAGCTTTAAGCTAAGGAAACTTCTGAGTGACTTAGCTTATTTGTATCTTGTCACTTAGGAAGATTTTAGAGGTGATTTCCTCCATAGGGAGACACCAGCTAGAGGCTGCATATTTTAACAGTCAAGGCAAAAGTCTACAGTGATAACCTCTCTCCTAAAACAAGTGAGCTGGTCTCAGCAGGAGCTCTCTTAGTCTGTAATGAGATGTATCAAGTGCAGCCAAATGTCACACTTGATCTTAGCCATCCCAAATCTTCTGTCCCAACACAGGAAAAATTCCTCCCACCCCAAGAAGTTTACAGAAAACTGCCTCTTCAAGTGTTTGCCTTATTCAGCTTTTCACTTATGCCATTAAGCAAGCACTGTAGCAAAAGCCACTCCACATGGCCCTGGCAGGGAGCACTGCTGCTCCATGCTCCATTCTCACTATACTTGGTATTGTATTTTTTATAAATAAGATTTTTATGTAAAGCTCAGATTTTGATTTATAGGGACCTTGCTGCAGTAAGTACCATCTCAGTTTTGTGCCACTTGGTTCAGCTGTTAGCACAGTAAAAATGATTTGTATCAAAGGGGTGAATGCTTTAAGGTAATAAAAGGGAACACTACTCCTGCTTTTAGGAAGTTATTGCAAGCACAAGCATTTGAGATTTTAAGCAAATTAATGTAGTAAAAGAGAAACTTAAGTGAACCTTTGCCATCTTCATATTTTATAAAGCTTATCCAACACCACTTAAAACCAGTTAGCCTAAAGACCTCATGCCCTAGTTCAGCTAAAGGAAGAAAATGTGCCTGCCTCACTGTTGTCAATCTTTTTTTTTTTTTTTTTAATCTTTTATCTCTGTTGTTGTTCTTAAGAGTTTCAACTTGCCTATACTCCTTGTCTTCAGGGGAACTCCCTTTTCATATTGTGTGCTTCCCAAGGCTATAGTCAATAGATTCCTTCCTGAAACTATTGTTGTAACTGTCACTGGAGTACTTAAATGTCTCTACTGTACTGACAAAGTACATTATAATGAGGCAGAAACAAAATCCTCAGTAACATTGATAAACCTGTATTGATCTTCATGGTCGGCAAGTCAGTCCACAGTTGTTATCATTTAACTTGATTGACTTAGAAGTCCTTGCCCAGTTATTTTGCTTCATTAGACATGAAGAATGGAGAAAGTTAAGATGTAAGTGCTTGTTCTTGCTATTAGTTTTCTTTGTGACTCCATTCTTTTCATTATCAACTTATCCCTTACCCTTATCTTGCTAACCATAGCCCTTACACTCATCCCATTCTGCTGTCAGGGCTAGTGGTTGGTGCTGGTACAGGGAGCCCACTGTACAGCAGCATTCTTACCTTTGCCTGACTAGGGCACCCAGCCTGCCTTTCATCTAATAGGAAAGGTTACTTTTTGCAACTTAGTAATTTCTAGGGTAACCAATATCAGCTTGGCAGCTAAAATTAAGATGTTGCCAAATACTTATTCCCTTTGCCTAAGATTGGTTACCCAGTTCAATTGCTTTTCATTTTAATGTCTTCCTCTTCAAAGTTCATACCTCAAAAGAGCAATCAATACATTTGCTTTTCTTTCTGCAGAATCCCTAATCTCAATCATCCATATATGGACTAATTTTCTTTCTGTGCTATCTTCTCATATACAAGCAGATTGTATGCCAAGAGTCCCTTGCTTCTAGCAATTTCTGCTAAAACTTCCAAGTAGACTGTTTCCTTTTACAATTAAATTATTGTATTTATTAATTTGATTGAATCCAGTAAGTCCTTTCTTTAGCTCTGGCTACACTGTCAATAAAAAGATGAAAGCAACAAGTTGATTTTTTAGCTTGACTGTTAATTGAGCATTCTCAGCTGGGCATGCCTCAGTGTTCGGGCAGGCTGAACACGGTCACATTTTACTCTGCATCATCACACAAGGTGTGAGGGTTGCTGCAGAGCACTTCCAAGTGCTCCTCTCTTGACCTCAGCCTTATATACCTTCTCTAACCATCACCCTTTTAGCCACAGACTGAACAATAAGTGATCAAAACTACTCTCCCTACCACCACCTACTAATAACAAAGATCCATGAATTCTTAGTAGTATTGAAATATTTTTCAAGCATAGAATTCCAGAATAGCCTCATTTTCTAAATTCTTAAAGGAGTATAACCCAAAAGCTCATTTTCTGCATAAAGGAGTCACCATCATTTTATTCAAAGGGAGTTCATGTGATGGGTTCATAAGTGCTGCTATAGAAGAACCTTGGAAAATACTGGTCCTGGTGTCCTTAGAGTCATCTGACTTGCGAAAAACTATAATGCAGCAGGAAGGCAGCACCAGTGAACATACGGTAAATAGAAAAAATGAGACCAGGAATACTGTTTTCAGATATTGCTGAGCTAATTCAGTACCTCTGGACAGTTCCCTTTAACTCAGACAGCTGGAATCTGCCTCCCTAGTCAGCAACTTTTCTAAGTTAAAGCAGTGATAAATGTAGTCAGCAGTACTATCCCCCTTTAGTGATATTTACCACTTTCAGATCTAGAAAATAAGGCAAAAATACTGATGTCCCAGCTCTACTTCAAGAACCTGTTCCTACTCTTAGAGCTTCCTCAAGCAAGAAGAGGAATATGGGGCTTCCCTGGTGGTGCAGTGGTTGAGAATCTGCCTGCCGATGCAGGGGACACGGGTTCGAGCCCTGGTCCGGGAGGGTCCCACATGCCGCAGAGCAACTGGGCCCGTGAGCCACAACTACTGAGCCTGCGCGTCTGGAGCCTGTGCTCCGCAACAAGAGAAGCCACAGCAATGAGAAGCCCGCGCACCGCAACGAAGAGTGGCCCCCGCTCACCGTAACTAGAGAAAGCCTGCGTGCAGCAACAAAGACCCAATGCGGCCAAAAATAAATAAGTAAATAAATTTATTTTTAAAAAAAAGAAGAGGAATATGTGCCCAAAAGCTAGCTCTGCCTATAACTCTGGTGGATCCCTGACAACCCTATTGTTCTGTATTGGGCTTTAGAATATTAAATATAGACCGCAATATTCCTGCACATGTAATAGCTTTAGCTTAGGGGATAGTGATGGCCTCCACATACAGCCAGAATCTTGTAAGATGGACTGCTTCAACCAGGGGATGATCTATATCATCTGGCTGCTTTCCTCTTACTGTTAACCTTTTGTCACTTCTGCTCCTTCTAGTTTATAATCCCCAATGTTGTCCTTTATTACAAAGAACTTGTTAAGTAAATATATTACCGCTGGTTTCTACTTCTTCCAGTACAATATTTGGACTAAATAAAAACCTTTAGTTTCCACATTTTGAGGATTAGCTTCACTGGCAATTCTTCAAAACAAAGGAGAAACCTGATCTAAAAGCTCTTGCTGAAATAACATACCCATCATTTAAAGCATTATTTATATAAATGTACTTTATTGTTTTAAACAGAAAGGCAGAAAATATTTGCATATAACAAATCCTAGCTTATAAACGTAGTTTTTTAGTGATGTCTAATCAGCATTCAGGGATTTTTTTTTTTTTTTAATTTGCTTCACTGTGTCTTGAGCACTGATATTAGAGAAAAGCACATTGGCATAAAGTGTAAACCAGTGTCTCAAAACACTGGAAGAACTTGGAGAGCAAACATGATTTTTCTTACTTCCACTAAGTAGTCTTTAGTAAAACAAAAGGTGATCTTTGGCATAGATTCATGCTTTAAAGGCATTAATATTGCATTATATCAGGTAAGCAACTATACAAGGATGCTGAGGGCCTTGAAAATAATCATCAGTTAAAAGAAAACAGGAAGCCTGAGTGTACAGTACCAACTTAAGACAAGTTTTACACATTCGATGTTAGGGTCTAACACACACTGGAGGTGGGGAGGACATTCAGGCAAGGGTTCTTGCTCCTTTACTCATCCAGTTCTGGCTTTGGGAAGAAATATAGTTTCATGTGCTGGGGATGCTTAGACAGCAGTGATAAGTACAAGAAAGGAAAAATTGCCTTCTCTCAGTTTGCTAATAGGAAACTTACTATGGTGATAATTAAATATTATACCCATTACTCTTTTGAACAACTGTACTTAGGGAGGGAGGGTAGGATGCAAGGGGCTTGGCTGTTGTTGGCTGAGGGAGGTAGGAATCACTGAGGACTATTTCCCATCGATTCATCCCCAGCAGTGCCAGAATTCCAGTCTGCAAGTACCATCTCCCTTAGGTAGGAAGTGTCCTTCAGACAGGACTGCCTTTCCATTAGACACTCCTGGGGACAAGCACCAATTCTTAGGACTGAATTTCAAAAGGATAAAAACGATCTTTCAAAATTATAGAACATATATCTTTAAAACCTTGTTTAGGAAGGGTGTGGGAAGAATACAAAAGCCAGGACAGGAGACATGATTTGGTTAAAAATTAAATGCAGCATTTCAGCTCAGAAAGAACAATAAGAGCTAAGAATGAATGATAAGGCCTCAGCATAGATCTCTGCAGGCAGTGACAAAGCGTGGAGTGCCTGGGAGTGGCCCTGCTGGGAGGATGGGCAGGGCCACGCCCCGGCCACTCTGCCTCTCCAGTGGCAGAGAGCACCAGGACACACAGTGTGTTCTTGGGATGGCTACCTTGGCAGGCCGAGGCAGGATATGGGACGGAAGGTCTCCCTAGCACAGACATTGCTCTGGAGCGAGGTAAAGACAGAATCACATGATTTGGTGATTTCCTCCTGACAAAGTGAAATTTGGTTTTGTACTGTGGGAAACTAGAAGGACTAAATTGGGGAAGGGCAGGAAGTGAATCCAGGCCCCACATGCTGGGGCTCCCCAGAGGCCACCTTCCCCTGCAACAGCGAAGCTCACTCCTGAAAAGGACCAAGGTAGCACAGCCAGGGAAGTCAGGCAGGGTCAGCAGCAACATGGAAAGCCCAAAAAAATTTTGGAGGCACAGTGATTTCCTTAACTGACTTGCCTGGGCCCTGGGTCTTGGGAGCCTGGCGGAAAGAATGGGGGGACGGGGGCAGAAAGGGAACTGTCCTTTAGGGAACAAGTGCAGAACAGGATGTCTGGCTAGTGTTCACTCTTGGATTCTGAGCTTATGTGAAGGCCATGGGCTAGAAACCCCGTCTGCCTACTGGGACAGAGTGTGCACAAGTAAAGCCGTGTTCGAGAATACAGGCTTTATAAGGAGACATATTTCAAAGTGTCCATGACAAGAGTATAAATGTTTTCTAATGTGAAGAGGCCCCATTCCTTTCTGTTATGTCAGGCCAAGATGTGGCTTTCAACACCCCAGTAATCTTGGGTGGCTCCTGGGACTCTGATCATTTTCATTCTGTTCAGCAGGGGCTTCTGTGTTAGCCAGGTTCAACCAGGTGTCTACTGGTACCAGGGAGTCTTTCTAACCCAGCGCAGTGTAAATCCGGCATCTGTTCGAATTTTGATTGAAGCTGCTTCTGCTTCTCGAACAGTCTCCTTCACAGACTGCATGAGGTTCTGGGCATTGTGAACCAGCATCTCTGTGGCCTGTAAGGAAACAGGAGCTCTCCATTACTCACAGTCGCTGATGGAGCCCTGCCTCTGAAACAGGCTTAAGCCAGGAATGGAATGCAGTTTACCCTACCTGTACCTGGCATCCCTTGTATTTGTCACATCACTGGTGGTTTATATAGCTGGATCACCAAAAAGAACCCATCACTGATTTTATCCTGTACCCTCAGGTGGCTTCTAGTGTATACTCCTTTCCTGGTGTTCAAACAAGCCCCTACCTCGGGCTCCTGCAGTCCCCTCTACCTAGAATGCTCTTCCTCCAGGTATCCCATGGCTCACCTCTCACCTCCTTCAGATCCTTGCCCAGTTGTCACCTTGCTGAGGCTTTTCCTGCTCACCTTATTTTAAATCACAAACCACCTTCCCAACTCCCAGCATGCCTCATCCACCAATTCGTTCTTCACTTTTCTCTACAGAACTTACCATCACTAATTGATGTACTATATGTTTTACCTAGGTTGTTTATCTGATGTTTTATCTAATTTTATCTAAAATTTAAGTTCCATGAGGGCAGCAATTTTTGTCAATTTTGTTCTCTGCTGTACGCCAGTGTTACGTCAGTGCCTGTCACATGAGGCATTTCATAAACATTTAATTAACACATGAAAAACTAACCAAGTAAACCAACCACCTTATAAATCCATGAAAATCTAAATAAGTAAATCTTGTAAACATACAAAATACAGGACTGAGATCACACTAGTAACTAACTTATTAATCCATTAACTCAGTAATTCTTTTTTTTTTTTAATTCTTAAATATTTTTGAGCTACAGACCCTTTGAGGGTTTAATGAAGGCTGTGGATTCTCCCCAGAAAAAATTGCTCACGTGCACAAAATTTGTACATGCAATTTCAGAGGGTTCATGGGCTCTGAGAGGCATAACTATGGACTAGAATTCCCAATCAGTTTATCTTTTCGCTTGGTCAGCAAAGAGGCTGAGGCCCAGCGTGATTCGGAGACTTGCCAGCCCAACTCACACAACAGTCAGGATGAGCCTCAAAACTTCTGACTTGCAATCCCATCTTCCATTCTACCACACTGTCAGTTTCTTTCTTTTTTTAAACTGGAATATTTAATGGAACATAGTAGATACTCCCAAGATACGTTTTTGTTGGCTAATTGACTAAATGATAAGGTCGGAAACTCTGAGTCTTACCCTTTCTTCCCTGTTTTTTCTATTTCCTTTTCTTGGGGCAGGAGAGATCACATGACAGGAAATAGCCTAGTGCCCAAACCCTGCCTAGAATACATGGAAGTTAAAGGTTAAAATCCAGTTCCCATGGTTTGGGAGAAGAGAGGGTTATGGTGAGAGCTGTTGAATTAAAACATGGTAGTTAAGGGAGCACTACTGACACCAAGAGAAGTAGCCTCCCTGTTCCTCTAAAGTGCTCCTAACCTCTATCTCCTGGCCCGGACAAGGAGAGGGATTGTGTGTATTTCGTTAACTCCCCTACATAGTATGTAATACAGTGCCACATACATATCCCATTACATGATGAGCCTTCTCTGAGCAGTTCAACAGAAGATGTGCTACCTTCCATAAGAAGAAATTGTTAAGTCTGGCTCATAGCAGAGCCTACTAGAGAGGAAATAAGGAGAGGAAGAGGTGCTCAAATGAGGGATTTCTGAGAAGGCCTGAGCCACGTTTCCAGGAGGCAGGGAGAGAAAAAACTGTGACTGCCAAGATACATACAAGAAACACTTAAGCAAACACTCCCACCATCTTTATTTCATTCTCTGTCAAAGAAACCAAAAGAGAAGCACCTCGTTTGAGATGTCATTTCAGCCTCAGCACAGGCCTAACCGCCTCATGCCCCTGAAAAGCCTACACTATTCATCCTCGCTGAGGTACTAATCACCCAGAGAACAAGGAAGCAGAAATTCTCCAGCCAGAAGGATAGAGTGAGCAGGACTGAACAGGCATTGGAGGCCTCGAGAGAGCCAAACCTATT
Organism: Hyperoodon ampullatus; assembly: GCF_949752795.1. Classification (NCBI taxonomy): domain Eukaryota; kingdom Metazoa; phylum Chordata; class Mammalia; order Artiodactyla; family Ziphiidae; genus Hyperoodon; species Hyperoodon ampullatus. Next base: position 63,095,147 of record NC_136914.1, on the reverse strand, counting down.
CCAGGGAGGAAAAGAACCGAGCAGAGAGTCCTAACTGCTGCTGATTCACTTAACCTCCCAAGGCCTCAATTTCTCATCTGTAAAATGACAAGAGTTGCACAAGAGCTTTTTACTTCCCTTTCCAAATTTCTGATGCATCTCTCCAACATAGATGCCCTTCTGAGAGAATTGAAGACTCCATCCTACATACTGAATACCCATTTCACAGTTAAAATTTCCTCAAGGCTGAATTAAATTGCTATCAAGTGGAATAGAAGCTGCTGGCGAGAAATCAGAAGCACATACCTGCTCAGACTCCTCGTCGCTTATGTTGGTCCGGCCCAGCATGGTGGCCTTCACCGTGGACAGGATTTTGAGCTGGGTGCTTATGGTTGGGATTCGCTCGCATACCTAAAAAGAAAATTTAATTTAGTATGTTTCTTTGTTTTTCTTGTCCACAAGCTCCCTGAGGATGAGACTTAATTCACCTCTGTATTCTCAGTGGCTGGCATGCAGAAAGCATTCAGTAAATCAGCAGCAGGATTCCAATTGTTTTCCCCCTAGGATCAGTATAGTCCTTCTGTCCAGACACGGAAGCATTAAAATTCTTTCATTTGATTCAGAAATAAACTTGCCTGTATCTGTCTTTCCCAAATACACATGTGTATTTCCCCTCTCTGCTATTTCTTCCCATTCTGAAGTACCTCCTCCTCCTTGCTCACCCAGTTTTCTCTCTCCTGCTTTTCACCCTACCCCCTGCTCCCCCCCCACCCCCCCCCACACTTTTCCTGAGTACCTGTAAGAGGTTGGTTCTAATCCGCTTATCTGTGCACTGCTTGGCAACCTCCTTGGCCAACCGAGTCACCTCATCTGAGGCCTTGGCTATGTCCTTGGCACACTGAATCAGTGCCCGCTTGGTACCGCTGCCCCCTCTGACCAGCCGAGACATCTCAGCCATCAGCAGAGCCATGCGCTTGGCTGCTGCAATGATGTCATTGCCCTAGAGAGAAGCAAGATACAGTGTGAGCTCAGCCCATACTCTTGCCAAGTTAGGGAAGGAAGTAGAAGCACAGAGAGGAGAGGAGGGAGCCTGCTGCTCTAGCAGCCCTCTGGAGGGGTGAGAAGAAGATATACAGACTATTCTTGAGTGATATAGATATAGCACAGGAGAAATGAACAGAAGAGTGAGCCAGGGTACTTACCCCAGCACTCAGTGAGAGAGAGAGAGAGAGAGAGAGAGAGAGAGAGAGAGAGAGAGATCACTGGACCAAAAAAGGAAGACTTGGATATTAATCTGAAAGGGCAACATGTGAGCCCCAGGCATAGCACTAAACAAGCATTTCAGCATTTCCAGGTTAATCATGTCAATACATTAGGGATGGGCCCAAGAAGTTGGTTAAACAGGCATTTTCCTTTCTGTGGGGGGGAAAGCAGTACAGCTGGCCTGAAGGGAAAAATACAGATGAGCCTTTCCAGATGCTGAAATCATCCTCTTTATCCTTACCCTTGTTACAAACAGCAGCCAATGATTGTCGCTGCTGAACTAGAATTTAAACCAAGTAACTATTAGCCTTGGTGAAAAAAATTTTTTTTCTGACCTAGTCTGCTCCTGCCCTCCCTCTACTGCCTCTTGTTTGTACTCTCAGCCTAAAGGAACATATTATTTTAATTTTTCACATTTAAAAAGGCCAAGAATCAATTCTTCAGTCCTCTCAGCTAAGTGGCTTCAATTAAAGAAACCTTCACAGTTAAGAGGATGCCGGGGGAGGCGTTGGGAAAATAAAAATCGTGAGTCAAGCTGTAAATGCAACCCTCACTCCAACTAACAGCAGTTTATCTTACACTGGGCATTTTGGTTCATTAAAACCCTCATGGGTCATAATAAGGAAATGTACAAGTAATTTACTTTATGCCTTCAAAAGGCTGATAACAACCAAAAATAACAAATGCAATGTTCAAAACTACCTAAAAGGCCAGGCCCTACGCATTTTTCCCCTCATGCTATACAATTTCTAGACAATGCAGTGAGACATACACAAACCATGCCACTGCAGGGTGCTCTGTGAGAAACCTCCGCAGGCACCATGAAGTGGCTGGTCTTTTATGCTGGAGGGTGTGTAACATCTCGGGCAGTAATTGAGGCCAGAGAGAACACAGGCATGGGAAGAACTCATGAGAACAGGGGTATGTTAGACAAGGCTGGCTGGGCCCACCTCTTCCAGTGCAGACCTGGGATCATTCCAGGATTTCATGACCTTGTTAGAGGATAGTGTAGTGCCAGGGTTAGTTATTTATTACCCATCACTCTTCAAACTCTTTCTTCTTGCAACATGCCACCTTCAAAGGGAAAAAAGTGATTGCCCCATCCCGCACTCCCTAAGGCCAAAGCTCCGTTGGTTCCTGTCCTGCAGACTTGAGTGCTACCTGTTCCCCACTCACACCCCTCTCCCACTGAAACCCCTGAACAAGCCAGTCAGTGAAGCCCCCTTCCCCGTGGGTTCCCGTGAAGGCCAGCATCTGCCCCACAGCCAAGTGCAGGACAGCAAGCAGCCCTCCCCAGAAACCCTCCTCACGCTGATCAACTCTGCCTGAGCCATCAGTGAGAGGTCAGCGGGGAGGGGGCATGGGTGGGGGACAGGCAAAGTCCAATGATCAGGCCAGATGACCTCTTAATGGTCTACAATGATTCCTGACCTGAAAGTCACTGAGAGAGGCATCCACGGCTTCCCAAGGGGTTTAAGGTTCCAAAATGGGCCACAAGGTCAGTAAGAAAAGGAATCCTTTCAAAAAGTGACCCCATCTCTCTCTAACCCCCAAACATAAATGCAATCCAGTTAATCTGGCATTAGCAGACCTATCAAACTTGTGAAGCCAATCCTAACAACAAGGTGCAGACAGACAGATGCCCGCCCGGCTCAGACTCACAGGACCCGCACAGATCATGAGTGATGCAATGTGTCAAGGCTGCACATGGCCAGATGCATATGGAGCAGCCCCAGCTGGGGGCGCTAATCAGTACCTTACTAGACCACTTGGTAGCTTCCCGATGCAATGACTGAGCCGCTGCCAGAATGGGCTGGTTGACCGGCTGACTGGATGGCATTAACAGCAGCTCAGGTTCGTAATCGTCTTCCATGTCAGGGGGGACAGGGGACCCAACAGCGTCAGCCGCATCTGCCTCAGCTACAGCACTTACACCCACCTTAGCGGCTGGGTTACCCGGCTTGGTTGATGGCAGGAAGGGTGAGAAACAGGGACAGTGTTAGTAAGAGCAATAGGGCTTGGGCAACTGAGCTTCAGCCGGTTTAGAAACCAAAGCTTGCCTAGGATGGGAAAGAAAATGGATACTCTCCAGGAGTCAGATGAACCGAGCTCCACAGAAGGAGGAATTCTCAGCCTCCGGCACTGGCCTGTTCACAGTAAAGGAAAGAGGCTTACAGCCGTAGCAAACGGTTTCCAGAGAACTATTTATACAAAGAAAGAAAGTGGCATTCCTTTTGTATACACTTACTACCAAAGAGTAATTCTCAGGTCAGAACATTTTTGAGAAGCCAAACGACCAAACAATAGTAGCTTATTAACTTTAAAAGGAATCCAGAGGGAAAAAGTAAATGGAACCATACAAGTTGCTATGAACAGAACAATGTGAACAACTGCTGGCTCATATGAACACTGTTCTACAGCTTCCAGGAAACAGAAAGTGTCTTGGGTCAGCTCTGCAGCTGCCAGACACAGATTATTTCCTTCAGGGGTTAAAACTTCCAGAATTGAAAATGATAAATTTGAGGCAACAGATATCAAACCAGGAAAGAGGCAAGAAAAACACAATGGTGAGTGAAGAGGACTTATCAAATGCCCCACAATCACCCAGCTATAAGGAGCCTCAAGAAGACATCTCATCCAGCAACCACCTTAGGGAAAACCCACACTTCAGAGCAGCTCTCCCTATCTACGATCTACAAAGACAACACTTCACAATTTCACATTGCATCCATAACTAGCCGACTAAGAAAGCTGTTCTTCGGTTAAACCCTGAATCTCTCCAGTTGCACTTACCCCAAACTCAATTTATTGATGCTTCACAGATAAGATAACACATGGACTTGTCAACTGACCAAAGCTGAGTTCAGAGGAGCTCAAAACTGGTGCCCATGAGAAAACAGGACCCGTGATGGGGGAGAAAATTAATTTAATACCAGGGATGGGCATTCTGAAAGGCCAGGAAGGAAGCAGAGAGATCAGATGCTGAAAATAGGCTAAGGGGGAAAGAGAATGAAAGGAATTGCCCCAATGAAGCCGAACTACTTATATAAAGAATGGCAAACACAGGTTCTTTATATCAAACATCTCTAACCAAGAGGAAGTAAGAGCTTGTATGGAATTTTATTTGAGGTTGCTACAACTCCTGAAAGTCTTAATCCGCACAGGAAGCCTGCCTCCAAAAGCTGACTATTAAGTTGGAGGATTCAGGGCCAACAAGGGGTTTGGGTACCTTCTAAATCCTTTCACCTAAACTGTCTCAACCAGGACTCAACTCACCCCCATTCCTTAGAGGAGAGGCCAGCCCACTTCCGCTGGGGTTCAGAGTCCCAAAGTACAAAGCAGACCGACAGATACACAAACACATACCACCACCCGTCCTCCCTAAACACACATGGTTCAAGTAGCTCCTGACTTCACACAGCTCAAAGTCAGCAATCCCCAGATGCTCCAAACCTCCAGAGACAGTCAGACCTAAGGATTTTTGGCAACAAATGGCAGAGTGGGATAAACATGTAGGCCAGTGCTGTCTCCCCCTTAAGTTTTATGTTTGTCTTTAAATTCATGTATATTTTGTGTTCCACTGCACAATATATCTGTGTTGTGTTTTTTTTAAGTTGAAAAGTACATTTATTTAAAATGTGGGCAAGATATCAATATAAAAGAAAAGAGTGTAAGAAAAGTACAAAACATTTCAAATCTTTAACATCCATAATTTAGAGTGTATCTGGGTTTATAAAGAAATTTAAATTTTCCTTAGGGAATTCCCTGGCGGTCCAGTGGTTAGGACTTGGCACTTTCAATGCCGGGTGCCCAGGTGCAATCCCTGGTCAGGGAACTAAAATCCTGCAAGCTGCGTGGCACGGCCAAACAAACAAACAAATAAATAAAAATGTTCTTTAAAATCTTTGAGTAAAACCAACCTTCACTATCACCCCTACCCCACTCCCCATGTGCACTGGGAGTCTGCTAATGGTCCCAGGGGTGTGCATGCCCCAGCTGGAGAGAGATGATTATAAGTGATTCCACGGGTCAAGTCCAACACCAGCAAGGTCACCATTCCTTCTTGAAATGTGGGCTCACAGCTAACAGTGCAGAAAAATACAGAGTTAAAAAACCAAGGTCAAATTCCCAGCCTAAAAAAACCCAAGATCAGCTGTATGTGCAGGAGGTCCCTGGGGAACTACATTCAATACAAGAGCTTGAGGTGGCTGAAGGTGTGAAATGAACAAAGGCCAATAGATGTTTGGAACAAAGATGTAGGTTCATGGTAGAAACAGTTTAGAACTGACTTAGAACCACCTTCCACTGCAGTGTTAACAATAATATTTAGCTCTTGTCTAAAAAAGCTACCACTCACTTTTCATCATTCACAAGGCATGACTGCTGCAGCATCCAAATTTTCACCAACCATGTTAATATTTACACTTCCAGATTGTTTAGTAGGAGTTAGCCTGGAGCTGTCTTGAGTTGAGGGGTAAGAAGATTCTGAGAAAGGGACAAAGCACATGGCTTCTAAGACACCAATCTACCTGCTTCTATGAGAAAAGAGAAGGAAAATGCAAATATTTCATGTAGCTATAGCAGAGCCTACAGAAGACTGTGCCATGTTTGCAGTGTGGATAATTAGCACGAGAGCATCTAAAAACATTCAGTGACCCCAAAAAAGAAGAGCAATTTCTAAAAGACCAAATGTCCAGCATCAGGGCAGCTGACACTCTAGAGGACAGAAGGAAAAGAACTTTCATCTCTAACTAAGGTATCCTAGCTCTCACTTTAGCTGCTAGAAGGAGAAACCATCAAGTACCAGAAACATCTCACTAAACCACAAGAAAGAAGAGGATTGTGCTATTGGCAATAACAGGAACCAAAGCAGAGAGAGGGTGATTTTCCGAATAGAATTCCTGGGCTGTGTGCATGGCTCTTCATCCTTTCTCAACAAGAAGAGCTTCATTACTTACCTTGCTGGACCATTTGCGAGCTTCATCATGGAGCTGCCTGGCAGCCATCATCATTGGCTGGTTAATCACCTCCCCAGCTTTCTGCTCAGGGAACTCTTCATCCTTCTCCTCTGGTGGTGGGGGCCTGGGAGGAGGGACCTCACCCTCAGGCAGAGGTGGTTTGGGAGGAGCAAGCTCATCTGTCAGCTAAGAAAGAATTACCAGGTTGTAAGTAAAGCTCTGGGAACTACTCCTCACCAGAATTCTTTCCTTTCCTTTAAAAAGCATCCCCAAAAAAGGCACCCACATTCACTCCATTTAAGACCATCCACACTGATCATAAGGACCACCTGTTTCAATCTCAACAGAAGCATATTTTCTTCCTTTTTTCTCCACAAAAAGTTAGCACCTACTGTTTTGGACATATCCCAGGGAGGCATGCACAGCCCTACCGGGCCAAGGATCCTCAAAGGAGATCTAAGTTCTGGTCCTGACTCTGCCGGGCAGCTGCATAAGCATACAACTTCTCCCCTGGGCCTTGGGTTCCTCTAAGGGTTTATCAGTGAGGAATATCTAGACCAAATAAATGACCTCTAAGTTCTTGATTCCAAATGTCAGGACTCTATTGATCACATAAGAATCCATTCCCCAAGCAGCCGCAGAGCACAGGGAGATCAGCTCGGTGCTTTGTGACCGCCTGGAGGGGTGGGATGGGGAGGGTGGGAGGGAGGGAGATGCATGAGGGAAGGGATGTGGGAACAGATGTATATGTATGACTGATTCACTTTGTTATAAAGCAGAAACTAATAAAAAGAAAAAAAAAGAAAAAAAAAAGAAAATGTACAAAAAATGAGGGAAAAATAAAGAAAATTGATGAAGAAAAAATAAATAAATAAAAAATAAAAAAAAAATAAAAAAAGAATCCATTCCCCAGAAGAGCCCTCCCTAGCCACCCACCAACAGCCCAGCTAAAAAGAATCAAGTCAAATCAAAAAAGAAGCGTTGAAGGCTAGGGAAGCACTGTTCATTAGCTATGGGCACAGTGACCCAATTTTGTCCTCAACAAACTTAGAAACTTAAATATGGAAAAGTAAATTTGGGACATTAAATATGGGAAAGTATATCAGGGACAGTAAATCAAATTATTGCCTTGATAAGCTATTCCCAAAGACAAGCTATTTCCAATACTGTCAGAGAAAATGTCTAAAAATAATGACTATTTCTGATTCTAGGATTTGTATCTGCAAGCTGTTGCTCAGCTTTCCTCCCCTAAACCATTTACCTATGGAAGAAAAAATTCATGGTACTTTGTGGGGCATGAAAAGATTTTAAATTATAGTTAGAGAAAAATTAACTTTTTTTTTTTAAAAAAAAGGATTTTATTACTTTTGCTACTAAAAAAAGTCAAATGAAGGAAAGAAGAATGTACACAAGAGTCTAACCACCTCAGTTTTGTCATCATCAACTGGGAACACAGAAGTTCTCACCACAAACTGTGCAGATTGTTTTCCCGCTCCTTACTAACCTGCCCCACTAACGCATCACTCATCACATCCACACCGACCACAGCCAGCTCCTGTGCCCCAGTCACTTCCCATCAGAGCAGGCCAACAACCAAAGACCCCCACTTACCCAGTACACTCCATGCATAAGCACTCGGTTAATACCCCGCTAGATTCAAGAATGAAAGTCGAATTGCGCCTCTGACTGAGCTTCAAGTAAAAGTTAAACAAAGCTACCTAGTGACCGAGGCTCCAGAACAGCCTACCTCTCTCTTGCTACAGTCCCGACACCCTGCTGCTCAATTCTCCCAAACTCTCTGAATTTACTTACTCGGAGTTGTTCAAGGTCTGGCGGAGGAGGCGGGAAGTCAGGCTCCTGAGGTTGGAAGGCTTCTCTGACCTTGGCCACTGCTCCCAGGATCCGGTATCCTGAGTCCAGGAAGCTCTTTTGCAGGCCTAAACACAGACGCCCTCACTTTCAGTTGGGTAGGTCAGTGCCCTGGAGCACTGTCTGTCCGGCAGAAGAACTGGTTTCCAGTAACAAAAGCTGGATATGAAGCTGCCAGTAAGCAGCACAGGCAGTGACTGAAGGGGAAGGGAGGTAAGAGCCAGGCAGATGCCCTGAGGCCTGCAAAGGGTCAGAAGTGGCACAAACCAGCTGATCCCTGTAGTGCTCAGGGTGCCTTCGTGCCTGTACAGCTAACAAGTACTCAGTACATTCCCGGGCCAGGAACATTTTGGGCTCAGGTGGTGCTCATCACCTCTCATGATAAAGCAGTCGACAGATAAGCCTGCCCCACTCAGAACAGGGGAGATGTCAAGTTTCAGATGGGGCACACATTCCCTGGAGTACTTCTCACCTTTCTCCCTACTCCTTTGCTCCACTTGGCATTCAGCATATTAACCCCTACATTGAGCTGCTGCTACTGTGTCCAGTCACCCAGAATTCAGGAATCTACTCAAACTATTAGAAACTCCAATTAGGAAACTGAGCACATCTTCAGTGATGGTGGGTTGAGAAAACCAGAAAGATTTTACCTGGGCTAGGGACGAACAGGGCAGCCCCTCCTTCCCACTCTCTCACACTGAGTGGATTCTACTCATAGAAGAGGCTAGAAACACTAGAGGCTCACAGGAGGAAGGAATTCAGATGTTTCCGGCCAAAAAGGAGTGGTTACATCTTTAGCAGTAATGAAAAAATGATCAAAATTCAGCTAAAGAAAACACAAATTCTTTGGTGTAGGATCAAGATAATCACCTAGGAGACCCACAGGTTAACTTAGGCTTTCCAGATTTTACAGAAATAAAGAATGTTATCCAGAGAAAAAGCATTTTAAGAAAAGCAGAAGGTATGCCAGTTACATAAGCTAAATGGTTGATAAATTGGTTATTATGCATCTTCTGAGAAATTTCCAAAATAATGACTAAACAGGACCAGGAGTTATTTAATCAGACATTAAGAAAGCACAGAGGGACCTCCCTGGTGGCACAGTGGTTAAGAATCCGCCTGCCAATGCAGGGGACACAGGTTCAATCCTTGGTCTGGGAAGATCCCACATGCCACGGAGCAACTAAGCCCGTGTGCCACAACTACTGAGCCTGCGCTCTAGAGCCCACAGCCACAACTACTGAGCCCACGAGCCACAACTAGTGAAGCCCACGTGCCTAGAGCCCATACTCCACAACAAGAGAAGCCACAGCAATGTGAAGCCCACATACCGCGATGAAGAGTAGCCCCTGGTCACCACAATTAGAGAAAGCCCACGCATAGCAACGAAGACCCAACACAGCCAGAAACAAATAAAAAATAAATTTTTAAAAAAAGCACAGGGAAGTTGGTCCAGAGAAACTAACTTACAATAACCCTGCCAATATTACAGAAAATATTCTGTCCAACATATCTTGAACAGAAAAAGATTAATATAGTATCCTCAAACTAAGTATCTGTAGTTTTTGCTCCCAGACTTTGCATGTCACGGTTGTGGGGTGCATCTTCTCTCCCCACCCTGTCAGCTTCCTGAATTAACCTCTCAGCTGAGGTGAACCACACCATGCACTGCTTACCAGGGTCAGAAATGTTTCCTGCCACAGCCTTTGCATCCACCACCATTGGGGAGATGGTTTTGCTCAATTCGTCAGAGGCGGCTTTCACGGCCTCTCGGAACTTGGGATCCTCAGAGTTCTCCACCTCCCTCTTAGCAACCAGCAGGATCCGGTTGGCCCGACGAGCAATGCTGGTTGCCCCAGCGACCAGCATCTGAGGCTGAATATTGGCCATGGCGACTTTACACTTGTCCAGGTCTTTTTTAATTGCTTCTTCGGAAGCATCCAACAGAGATTTGGTGTCAATGGCTTCGTCCACCAGCCCTGTCCGGAGAACAGAAATGGAATTTAGTTTCTCTTTTAGAAGAACAGAGACTCCAAAACCCTGTTGTCCACTCAAATTTCTCATGTGAAAGTGCAACACCCATAATTCTCACCTTCAGCTCAAAACCCTTCTTACACAATCAAAAGCTTCCAGGTGATCACCATTGTAAAAAAAAAAAAAAAAGTGAGAATGCAGCCCAGGAGGCCATACAGACTCACAGCATTTATACCAACCGTGGTCACCAGCCTTCTTGTATCTACCACAGACAACCAGAAACGCTTTGACATCAGGAGGAAACAAGGATTGCGTCTGAAACCTTCACCGCATCAGCACATTATCTGTTAACAGTATTTTCTCCCTTCCCGTCTCACTCCCCAGCCATCTGTTGCTTATTGGCAGCTTGTAGTGCCCAAGATGAGCCACGCAGAGGATTCCAATAACCCTAACAGCCTGTTTCTTGTTTCTGTTACCTCTCTTCAGACACCTCAGGAGCTCCACTTTCATCTCTGGCTGCTATGGACCCCTGTCCCAGCAGGTTCTGCAGGGAAGCCGAAGAGCCTACATTCCTCATCTCTTCCTCTCCCATCCCTCCCTCCACAGAGAATGAAGAAGATTCAGAGGTGCCACCTCTATCACACAGACACAGGTTTGTCAGTTGTTGGTTTCTCCTTTTTTAAAAAAAAAACTACGTAGTTGATAAGTTGGAGGAAACTCTGAGACAAGTTGTATTAAATGGTAGCTATTGTGGTTCCTTGAAATGTGAACCTGCTGAAAATGACAGGGACACTTACTGTATCCACAAACACCGCCTCTCAGCCTCTGAAACCAAACTCTGGCTCAGACAGAGAAAAGACACTATTCAGAGAAGATAGGAGCTGTAACAATAAACATCACACCGGGAGGGCCACATTAAAATCAAAGAGACTCAAAGAGTCTCTCTTCGGACAAAGTTGCAAGGCTTGAATGAGAAGCCGCTGCTGCTCAGCGGCCTTAATCAGGGCCAAGTACACTGTCGAGCACATGACGGTCCCTTTATCCAATTACAGCTGAGTAACATAACTGGTCTTGTTTGAGTTTCTCAGAACTAATTTCTCATGGATCAGACAGGAAGAATTTTGCACACAACTCTACCTGTCATTTTTTCAACATTATCGATCCACTGGTTCTTCATGGTCTCAAAATGTTCATAAGCAGCTTGATTTCCGGGATTCCTAAGTAAGATGCGAGCCGCTGAGACGACCTGGCAATGACAAAACAACCTTTAAACACTACTCAAATATAAACCTTCAGCAAAGCTTCCCCCTCTTTACCTACAGGTGGCACTATAAGGCCAAAAATCGGCAAGTCTCCTTTCAGACCAAGCACTTTAGTTTTGGTCTCATAAACAGCTCCCCAGAATGGGCCCTCACAAAAGATTTTACAGTCACAGCCTGATTTTAAGAAGGTAATAAAGTGACAAAGTAAACGGGTGTTTGCTTGATACTTCTGAACATACACAAAACGGACAGATACTTAAGCCTCATCTTAAAAAGCACCATTAAGAAAGATACTAAAGATTACTTAAAATGGATTTATGAATATTTATTAAAAATAACTCGGACTTTCCTGGTGGTGCAGTGGTTAAGAATCCACCTGCCAATGCAGGGGACACGGGTTTGATCTCAGGTCTGGGAAGATCCCACATGCCGCAGAGCAACTAAGCCCATGTGCCACAACTACAGAGCCTGCACTCTAGAACCCGCGAGCCACAACTACTGAGCCCACGTGCCACAACTACTGAAGCCCGCACGCCTAGAGCCTGTGCTACACAACAAGAGAAGCCACCGCAATGAGAAGTCTGCACACCGCAACAAAGAGTAGCCCCCACTCACCACAACTAGAGAAAGCCCGCGTGCAGCAACGAAGACCCAATGCAGCCAATCAATCAATCAATCAATCAATAAATGTATGTTCCTTTAAAAAATAATAACTATCTACAGTTAACAAAGTGCTTTCACATCCACTGTCTTATTGAATCCTCAGAACAAGCCTGTGAGAGAGACAGGACAGTAATTTCTCCACTTCACAGCTGCAAAAACCAAGACGCAGAAAATTTAAGTGACTTGGTCAAGAGCTCCCAGCTAGTCAGTTGCAGCATTTGGGGAAGGAACTAACATTTACTGAGTATTTGATAAGTTACAGGCTGCACAAGCATCTTCTTAATCCTCAAAACAATCCACTAGGAAGGAATTATCTCCATTTTACACAAGGAAACTCAAAGTGACAGAGGACGCGAGTCCAGATCTGTCTCCAAAGTCCTTGCTCTTTCTATAGTTGATGTCTTAAGCCTAGTGCTCTGTTTCTGTTTTTTCAGAAATCTCAGTTTTATAGAGAAATCCTATGTTTTATGTTCTATGTTTTATGGAAATTTTTAAGGAAAGTTAGACATGTTCATATTTTATGGACTTTTTTTTTTTTGCTGTACGCGGGCCTCCCACCATTGTGGCCTCTCCCGTTGCGGAGCACAGGCTCCGGACGCGCAGGCCCAGCGGCCATGGCTCACAGGCCCAGCCACTCTGTGATCTTCCCAGACCGGGGCACGAACCCGTGTCCCCTGCATCAGCAAGTGGACTCTCAACCACTGCGCCACCAGGGAAGCCCTGGACATTTTTTTTAAAAAGCTAGACAAGTATGATTTTTCAAGAGAATCTAACTTGTTAACATGCCACATCGGCAAAAGTTAAACAATTAAGAGACAAGCTTATTTCCCCTGTCTTTGCCTACAAGCTCCCCACCAAATCTAGTATCACAGATTTCTAAAGCCCAGACAGTTCCTAATGTACCACAGGCACTCAAGAAATATCTGCTGAATAAATGAATGAAAAGATAATGAATTTTCTGTAATTTTATTGGAAGAAAAAAATGCACAAACATCACACTAAACGATGTTGAAGTGATCTTTTAAGAACATCTATCATGTACTAGAACTTTAATTCCTGTCCAAGTTGTTTTCTTTTGTTCCCACTCTTCCAATATTCTGTTTACAGTACATTAACTACATCTTGGTTATATAATTAAAGAAAAAAGAAAAATTATGGACACATCTAAAATTTTTAAAATACCATCAAAGAGATGTGGGGAAAGGCATAAGCTCTAAAATCAAAATAAACTAACCTCTCAAGATTACTGAATTTTTCCCTAATTATGCATGGGAGGGGGTGCTTTACTAGTTTTTTTCTACTTTCAAAACTAATCATGATCACTGTAAAAAATTCAAACAATATAAAAGTGATTTAGACATTAAGGGTATGTATGGGTTTTTTCATATTTTATAGTAAGTGTTCAAAAATGTATAGAAACTGTTCTGTAATTAATCTTCTTTACTCAATATGGTGTGTACTAACATGATGAAGGGGGAGTGAAACCCACCTGGGGTGTGAGTTCTCGGGCTGTCTTCACTGAGGCCTGAATGCCTTCCACCGTTGATTTATTAGCAGTTCCAACAGCAGCCGCCTTCTCTGCCGTGGCCCCAAGCCTTCCTGAATGGTTTTCAAAGTTAGCTGCCCTCTCATCAAATACCTTGAGGAACAAAGACATTAAGAAAATTTATTGCAATAAAATGGGTCAGGCAGCCTAAGAAAAAGTCCCTCTTTAAGCAGAGGCAGCAACTGCTTCAGCAAAGACTTTACAAGTTAATAAGACAACAGTCATGTCGAGTCTTGGCCTTGCCGTATCTCCTCAGAGGTTTGGCCATAAGCATCACATGCATGCAGGCAAGCGCACACACACCGTTGAATTTCAGTGCAATCAATGCTTACCAAGTGCAAACAGGACATACAGTGCTGTGCAGTCTACAATAAGGAGTTCACAGAATCCAAAGACTTAAATAATCCCTGTTCACAAAAGGCTTATCCCCTAGTTTGAAGAGTATAGAAAAACCTACTCCAGGTTCCAGTGCAGGTGGCTGGATGCATTAAAGGCCAAGAATATCCAGAGTCCTAACCAGAGCCCCAGCCTCCTCAGGGCAGCTTCCCTCACATATCCCATTACCATTAATGTTGTAAAAGCTCTGCCCCTGACCTCCATGGGAAAAACGATAGCTGGTGCTCACACCCACGCCTGACACAAGGGTAAGGATGGCTGACTTCCATCACGTCAAATGCAAAACCATCCACTGAATTGTTCATTCAGTTCACACATTTTCAAAAAGTTAACTTTTTCTTTGACATGGATATTATGCAAGGTCACATACCATGAAGGGGACAATTTAACTTAGACGACAAAAGTTCTTCTGTCATTTGTTTGGATCACATTATTAGAATTGATGCTTGAGGCAAGGTATATCCAACGGCCCTGGGTGAGCTTTATATTATACACAGAGCACATTAGGAACTGCCTGGCAGAATCTACCCTCTTCTTTGCCTCCTCCTGGAGGTCTACCTGCCCATACTTGGAGACAAGTTCTGGCTCCCAGCAGACAATCTCTGAAGGTCTTCTGGTCCAAGAGCAGGCTCCAGTCTCACTGCCAGGGTTCTATGTTTACGCACGCAAGTCTCTTCCCCATTCTGACCTCTTGTTTGGATTCAGCCAACTGGGTTCTTGCCATTTAATACTCAGGATCTCTTCCTAAATCTCTAACCTCCTGGTCCTCTTCTCCTGGCCTCAGTCCTTGTTTCTTTCCTTGGCTGGTCTCCCACACTCTGAATCTATAAGGCTTTGCCAACTTTGGTTCACCATCTCAACCCCAGTCTATGTCTGCTGCTCCCTCTGATTTACCCTACTGCTTAGCCTGCTTTTCTTTCTTTTTTTTTTTTTTTTTGCGGTACGTGGGCCTCTCACTGTTGTGGCCTCTCCCGTTGCGGAGCACAGGCTCCGGACATGCAGGCTCAGCGGCCATGGCTCACGGGCCTAGCCACTCCGCGGCATGTGGGATCCTCCTGGACCGGGGCACAAACCCGTGTCCCCTGCATCGGCAGGCGGACTCTCAAACACTGCGCCACCAGGGAAGCCCCTAGCCTG
Source organism: Hyperoodon ampullatus (assembly GCF_949752795.1). NCBI lineage: Eukaryota > Metazoa > Chordata > Mammalia > Artiodactyla > Ziphiidae > Hyperoodon > Hyperoodon ampullatus. Next base: position 63,080,100 of record NC_136914.1, on the reverse strand, counting down.
CTTTTCTTGTCACTCAACCAAACTGTACTGAGCACCTACTATGTGCCAGGCCCTGGAACAGGTGCTGAAGATACAAAGATGAATAAGACATAATTTCTGCATCTCAAGGATCTCACATCCTAGCAGGGTTAAAAAGGCCCATAAACAGATACCTACAATAGCTATGTGCTATGTGCAATAATAAAACTAAGCATTGATACTTGGGAGGAAAAAGTAAGGCACTTAGACTATCCAGGAAGTAAAGGATACTAGAATAAAAGGATAAACAGAAATTAGCCAAAAGAGATAAGGGGACAATAATTAGGTAGAGAGACAGAAATAACAGAGACATGGAGAAAAGAAAGGACAGAGTATGCAGGAAACTATAAGCAATGAGGTATTGCTGGGGCATGAACTGAGAGGCGGGGTTTGTGGGAAACAGGGGTAGAGAGAGTATTAGAAGCCAGATCACAGAGCTCTGGCTTTCTCCTATGTGAAAAGGAAGGGCCACTGAAAGGTTTAAGCAGGAAAATATCAGGGTCAGATCTGTATTTTTATTTTATTCATGCCCTAGTGATGGATTCAAAGACCAGTCTCAGCTGTGTAGTTATAAAGGCAACAGGGAACAAGGATCAGAACTAGAGCTGTGACAACCTGAATAGAAATTAGAGAGAATTCAAGAAGTATTTGTGAGATCAAATTAGCTTGTCTTACTTTATAGATGTGGGAAGATGAAGGGAAGAGTCAGTGGCGACTCACAAATTTCCAGCTGGAAGAAAACAGGAGGACAACACATGCTGAGGTACCCATGCAGCATCTAGGTAGAGATTACCAGCAGACAGTTTTGTCTGCTCATCTGACACTCAGATGTCTGGAATGAAAACACAGCACATCACCCCAGCCTAAGGGGACCATGAGCTGAACTGCCCAGTAACCTAGGCTAGAGAAAGAAAATGGGGGTCATTAGCAAATAAGAATAACATAAACGTCTGCTCACCCGTTCTACATTGTCTTGGGTGCCTGACCCAACCCTTTCTCCTTCACTACCAATACTGTAGAGGATGGAAATCCACATACTTGCTTTCCTAGATTCCTTTGCAGTGAGGTAGCCATGTGACAGCATTCTAGCCAATGAGACATACACAAAAGTCTCCTGGAGGATTTCTGGGAGAGCGTTTACTTTCATTTATTCAGCACCAAGGATGTGTCAGCCATTGTTCTAAGAAATGGGAATAAAGTAATGACAAAACAAAATCCCTGCCCACATGGAGCTTTCATGCTAACGTGAGGAAAACGAGGTAAATATGTAAGTGTTGATAAACACGAAGGAGAAATGTAGGATATGGAGATTAGGGAATTCCTTGGGATGGGCTTGGGGTGGGGTTGCGATCTTAGGTGGTGACCCCAAAGTGACATTTCAGTAGACAGCTGAAGAAAGTGAGTGAACAATACCTGCAGTTATCTGTGGGAGGACCAGAGAGAACAACAGCAAGGGCCCCAAGGTTAGAACACACAAACATAAACAAGGAATACTGGGAATACAACGCAAGAAGGTCAATGCAGAGACAGGAGCATGAGGGGGAAGAGAGGCACCACACGGGGTCAGAGAAGTAGATGGGGGACCAGATGCAGTGGTGTGACGAAGCTGCTGGTACCAACTCACACAAGCTCATAAGAGCCAAATGTGCCCATCTCTTCCCGACTCTGCTTACAGTGACTTCACATTGAAACAGCCATCATGGGAATATTTACATCATGGAAATTAACAAACATTACAAATCAGGGCCTTTTGGTTTTTGTTTTGTTTTGATTTTTCCTATGTCTACCAGCACATCTCTGGCCTTACTGTTCATTGTAAGGACTCTGGCTTCACTCTGGGACAGGGAGGAGTAATCTGAAGGGTTTGAGTAAAAGAATGATATCAAATGATTTAAAAGAATTGCCCTGACTTCTGTCTGGAGAATAAAGTGTCCTAAGGGGACACTAAAGGGAAGGTTATAACTAGAGGGACAGTTATTCTAGTTGTGACTGGAATGCCCCCACTGTTCATTTCTTACTGCCTTGAACATAATGCCTAGGGCTGCATCAGCATCTCACATCATGAGGAAAAGATCAAGAAAATCAGAGAGATGCCAGCTTTCATGGCATCAAGCTGCTGAACCAATGCCAAGGCTACCTAGCTCCATGTTTCTTGATATGTGATGAAAATAAAACCCATTTGTTTACACCTCTGATAGTCAGGTCTTCTACTGCTTGCAAGTGAAGACATGTCCTAAAGACATTCCTAAGTGACATACTTGGTGACTGAAAGAAGAAGTGGCAAGGCCTTTCTTCCCTCTTCTACCTTTCCACCCTTCATCCACAATTTCCCAACCACTCCAGACATACACTGCAGTCACATTTTACCTTTACACACACACACACACATACACATACATATACATATACACATACACATGCATATACATATACATATGGCTGGCCAACAGAAGAAATGGAAGACCTCAGATACCCACCTCTTCCCTATTGGGTGCATCAGGAGGGGCAGTGGCTGCCACTGCCAACAGCTTGATGGGAGTTGTAGTATCACTGAAAACATCTGACACCTCCTGAGTCATGGCCTCCTGCATCCGGGCTTTCAGATCCTTAAAAACATTGTTTAAAAATGAAAATTTCCAGAAATATCCAAAAAGCACATCTGCCATTGTCCTTTCTTCACTGACATATTCATTCATTCGGTGTTTCGTTCAACTTTATCAGCTATGAGTATCAACTGTGTACAAAGCACTGAGCTAGCATGAAACAGGTGTAAGAAGTGAATCCTGCCCACATGACACACATTTCCCTAGACTGTTCCACCCAAACAAGAAATCTTACTTCCTTTCTTGATGGCCCCTAAGAATAATACTAAGAATCATGCGGTTGAGCCCAAAGAAGACCATGAGATGAGACAGAGTTCCTCACCAATCCCAGTGCTGGAGGGGCCTGACATGATTACAGTAACTGTAAGGATTGTTTGGTGGATGCAGTGCCAAATTTCTAAGCAATTTCTTATATTTAGAGGAAAGAAATCAATAATGGAATTTTTCTGGATATTTCAAATAAGTTTCTAGAAAAACTTGATAACCAATATATGAATCCATTTTTTATTTTAACATGGGTCAAAAGAAGAAGATTCTCAGAAGTCATGAAAAAACTCCTTTTCATAATTATCACACTTCATCCAATCTAAGTTTTATTCTAGATTAATACTCGAAGAAGGATCAATCACCTCCATTGTTTCTCAAGGTGGGTGGCATGCACTGGCTGGTGGTATCTGAAATGAATATAGGTGTTACACAGACAAATGTTTTTATTTTAATAATTGTGTGTTTCTTTTACAGAATATTAGAAAAAATATAACTAACTCAAACTCCTGATTTCAGGATTTTTATAAACTTTTCTTTTAAATAAAGTTTAAAAAAGGAGTCCATTTTAAGAAAAATACTGACTAAATAAAAAAGTATAGGTGATACATGGTAGAGCAAATATGAAAGAGCCCTTGACTGAGTGAAGCTTGTGAAACACAATTTTAATTGCTATGACACACTAGTAAGCTTTTCCTTAATAAGCTCTGGGATTTCCTTATATTCTTTTTTTTTTAAATTAATTTATTTATTTAATTTTTGGCTGCGTTGGGTCTTGGTTGCTATGCACAGGCTTTCTCTAGTCGTGGCAAGCAGGGGCTACTCTTCGTTGCGGTGTGCAGGCTTCTCACTGCAGTGGCTTCTCTTCTTGGGGAGCTCGGGCTCTAGGCGTGTGGGCTTCGGTAGCGGCATGCAGGCTCAGTAGTTGCGGCTCGCAGGCTCTAGAGCACAGGCTCAGTAGTTGTGACACATGGGCTTAGTTGCTCCGCAGCATGTGGGATCTTCCTGGACCAGGGCTCAAACCCGTGTCCCCTGCATTGGCAGGCGGATTCTTAACCACTGCGCCACCAGGGAAGCCCCTCCTTATATTCTTGATCACACCTTTTTCACTTTCCCTAGACTCAAGAAATTACATTTTTTTAAAAACTCTCCCTCCTAGTTTTTGAATAATAGTAAGCATAAGAAATGTAATGAGGGACTTCCCTGGTGGCGCAGTGGTTAAGAATCCACCTGTCAGTGCAGGGGACATGGGTTTGAGCCCTGGTCCAGGAAGATCCCACATGCTGCGGAGCAACTAAGCCCATGCGCCACAACTACTGAGCCTGAGCTCTACAGCCCGTGAGCCACAACTACTGAGCTCGCATGCCACAACTACTGAAGCCCGTGCACCGCAACTACTGAAGCCCATGCGCCTAGAGCCCGAGCTCCGCAACAAGAGAAGCTACCGCAATGAGAAGCCCGCGCACTGCAATGAAGAGCAGCCCCCGCTCGCCACAACTAGAGAAAGCCTGCGCGCAACAACGAAGACCCAACGCAGCCAAAAATTAAATAAATAAATTTATTTAAAAAAAAAAAAAGAAAGAAATGTAATGATATGTGCTCCCAAGTTCTACCTTTAAAGAGTCTTGGAGCTGAGATGCAAGGGCTCTCGCCTGAGGACTCTCCCCTTCCCCTCTGGCAGCCAGGTCAGCCAGCTGGGCCGTCAGCTGGTCCACTCGGTCACACTTTGCAAGAAGATCTTGGCGATAAGGCCCCATCATGACATTTGCCAGACGATGACCTTCGGCCACAAGCCCTCGGATGGCAGCCTGACCTGCACCAAGAGGAAAACACTGAAACTACATAGACCAGGAGAAGCCAACCACTGTGCCATTCTGGTAAGGATTTCTTTTCTTAATAATACATTTAATGGGGTTAGTGGGTTTTTTTCCCCTATCAAGACAAAAAACTGGGGAAATATAAAAAACGTAAAAAAATATAAACCACCCATAATCCCATCACTTGGAGACTGATATATTTGAACATTTCCTTCCAGTCTTTTTGAATGCACTGCATGCTCCTACACATACATACATTTCTCTTTTACAAAACCGGGATCATACTATACATTAACTTTTACTCCTTGCTTCTTTTTATTTAACGTGAGCATTTTTCTACATCATTAAATATTATTCAAAAATCATGATCTAAACTCTATGCAACATTTTATCATATGAACCATAATTGTTAATATTATTAATATATTTATGCTATTTACATATTCTCGTATGTAACTCCTTAGAAACATCTCTAATTATTTTTAGAATAAATTCCTGTAAGTCAAATTGCTGAGTCAATGGGTATGAACTTTTTTAAAGCTCTTGACATATAATTCCAAATTGCCACTCAGAAAATTTGTACCAATTTATTCCTCCACCAGTAAATTATATGTCTGCCTGATTCCCCAACACTGGGAATCACCAATTAAAAATTTTATCTTGGGCTTCCCTAAGGCGCAGTGTTTGAGAGTCCGCCTGCCGATGCAGGGGACACGGGTTCGTGCCCCGGTCCGGGAAGATCCCACATGCCGCGGAGCGGCTGGGCCCGTCAGCCATGGCCGCTGAGCCTGCGCGTCCGGAGCCTGTGCTCCGCAACGGGAGAGGCCACAACAGTGAGAGGCCCGTGTACCACAAAAAAAAAAAATTTTATCTTTTTCCAATGAATACAGCAAATGAAATAAATAGATCTTTCAGCTTCAACAGGCTTGCTATCATAATATGACCTAAATTCTTATAGATCCATTCCTAAAATCTCTCAAAAATCAAAATTTTAGGTTATCAATTCTACAGGTGATTGTGTGATACAGGAGCCCTCACAACTGAAAACAACCTTGGTAGTTAAGTGTCTTTTACTTATTTTCAAAAATTATATTTAACTGTGAACTTACTAAGGACCGTAATAACAGAAATACAACAGAATGAAAGTATATAGACTGGAAATAATTAGCTCAAAGTTTCAGCTGCAACCGGAGGACTTTTCTATTTGCCTGCAGCAAAATCACTTATTTATTAATATTTCTTGATTAAATCACAGGAAATTTATTGGCTACATTTGGAGAAGGAGTCACACTGTGGAATGACTTACTCACCAGTGGCTAAAGAACCCCTTCTGTACCTAATTACAGATGGTACAGGATCTCTATCAACAACTTGCTTATCTTCACTGAAATAAGTTTAATGAGGATTAAGTGCAGTGATGACCTTACCAACTCCCCGGTCATCCACTGTGGGATTATCAATCCACCGCTGTGCCTGCTCAATCTTGCCCTCAAGGTGGACAGCTGCTTTGGCAGGTCTGCTGTTGGCCACCGCCTTGTTGGTTTTGGTCTGCAAGTTCTGTAGGGCCGTGGCCACCTGTTTGGCCAATGCTCGGGCCTCTGGGGAATCTCCTTTTCCCCTGCAGAGAAAAAAACAGCCATCCTGTCACACAAAGACACTCTTTACATTGAGATGACTTAATTGCTAATACAAATGCTAATGAGATGACAAACTGCTAATGATTATTATTAACTTGGTTTGAAAGGAGAGGGATTTATCTATTTGACCCCTAAATAAGAAATTAATAATATAAATTCTGATTGTTTTGCCTCGTTAAGACAGTTAAATATGTTGTAGTTAAATATGAGTTTGGTCAGTCTGGCTCAACCAAGCTCAACCATTTGGTAAGCTGACCTCAATCAGTCATCACTAGGTTAGCTGACCCCTGAGTCTGCCATCTCAAGTCTGACTCATTTTATATCTCAAGTCCACTAGGTCATAGAAAAGTAAACTTCAGGATAATCATATCTGGCTCACCGATAAAAATGCAAATATTAGTCTACCAGACAGAATGACTAATCTAGATACTATCTTAAGAGTTCCTTTATGATTCTAAACTTTCATACTTTCTCCATTATAAAGCTGGATAAAGAAGGTAATTACTATGGTTCTGACCATAGCTACTCCTGCTGCCAGGAAGTTTTAGATAGATAGATAGATGGATAGATAGATAGATAGATTGATAGATAGATAATAGGAATAAGTAATGATGGCATGTGACCAAACTTGGTCTGCTGTTATCACTATTATCATTAATTCTCTCTTCATCATTAAGAAACATTAATGAGTGCCTGCTATGTAAATGGACTTGTGTTAGGATCCTGAGAACATAGTTTCCTCCTCTGAGTATTTTTAAATCTAGTAAAAATGTAAAGACTATATTAATTAGCTAATATTAATGAACAGAGACCAAAATTTGTAGACATATATTATTTTACAATTGTCCAATTATACATTTTCCCACCTACATAATTTTATATTTGGGGTATAAAATAGTGACCCCCCCCCAAATGATTGAGCTTGATATAGAATCAAACTTGAGCTATTACTTAAGCTGCTCTCTATCACCACAACCTCCTGCCTAAAGTATGTCCACCCTGCTCCCACTCATTCCTATTTCAAGGCCTGAGGCAGAAGTTTGCTTTCTTAGCTAACGTTGGTCTCTTAGCCAATATAAGATTTGAAAGGACTCTAAAGTACCTCTTTGGAAAAAGGTTAGGCACTCTCCTGTGGAAGAATAGGGAGTGAAATACACAAGTTAAATGAAAAGTTGAATCTCACAAGAAACTTGACTATGGTTATTCCTGGAGAAGTGACTGGAAGACTGAGGTGGGAAAGAAGCAACTCTTACTTTTGCCGTTGTATACTTTTTTAATGTTCTTTTAGCATATGATGCAGTTGTTTTTTTTCTAAGACAGAAAAACATCTTTCAAAAGGAGAAAGTGACACTTCTTTTCTATACAATCAAAGTAGATGCTATGAAAGCCTTATCTGTCTCACTGATTAAAAAAAAAAAAATCCCCTTAAGAGAAGAACCTGCAGTGAGGATGTTATGTTTAAGGATCTTTTATAATTGTTACATAAGAAGTAACACTGCTGGTCAAGGAAGAAACTATCTTCTTAGGCCTCCCCATCCCATCCCGACACACACACACACACACACACACACAAAGCTTTTCATAGCTAGCCACAAAAGTTATTTTCCTCATATGCCTGGGAAACAGACAAGTCACAAACATGGTGTAGTAGTACGTCCTAGCTTAGAAATTTTAAAAAATGGATCTCAGGGATTTCCCTGGTGGTCCAGTGGCTAAGACTCTGTGCTCCCAATGCAGGGGGCCCAGGTTCAATTCCTGGTCAAGGAACTAGATCCTTCATGTCGCAACTAAGAGCTCGCATGCTGCAGCTAAAGATCCCGCATGCCGCAACGAAGACCCGGGGCAGCCAAATAAATAAATAAATAAATAAATAAATAATTTTTTAAAAAGTCTCTTAAAAATATTTTTTTAAAAAAATAGTTCTTAGTATCCTAAAATTATTAATTTAAAAATATCTGCCCTCACCACGTCACACAGAATCAATAAGAAGACAATGGAAGAGTATCATATGTGCATTTAACCTATGAATTTCAACTATATACGTGCTTAGGGGGAAAAAGAGAGAGATTAAAGGACAATTTAATTGATTAAATACATACTGTCTTCGTAGATCTGCTAATTTAGAAGTCAGAGCAGATATTTCTCCAAGAGAACGTAGAATGTCATCTCTCTCTTTAGGATCATCACATAATTCTGCTATCTTCCGAGCTTCAGCCAAAGCCCCTCGAATCTGTTCTTCTCCTTCTGGTCCACCATTTGGATCTGCAAGCCAATTCTACACACACAGAAATAGAAAAGAAGCACACTGTGATCTACTAATGAACCAATATTACAAAACAAGACCATCAGAAATATTTCAAAAGTAATCATAAGGCATACCAGCAATTGTTTTTATAATGCTGATCCTTATTATTTTACATCAGTTCTTACTCAGGCAAAACCAAATCAATCCTTCAGCTATTTATTTATTTATTTATAGAGATATTAATATTTGCACGTGTAGCATGCAGGATCCTAGTTCCCAGACCAGGGATCGAACCCATGCCCCCTGCAGTGGAAGCTCGGAGTCTTAACCACTGGACCGCCAGGGAAGTCCCCCTTCATCTTTTTAAAAATGATTTTTTCTTTCTCATTAGGATAAAATATCTTCATGAGCTTTATCTTTGAATTAATCACACCTTATTAATTCTTCGGTTTCTTAAACATTTATGTTTCTTCATGAAATGCTTGAAAATCATTTTACAGTAGAGTAATATCAGAATGCTTTAACCCTTTTACATTGCTATGACCAAACACAGTTGTGAATTCTGAGATGAAGAACAGTTTTAACATACTGTAATCTCCATCAGGAGATTGGTACTCAGAATGCTTACTTTTAACTAACTGAAGTATTCAAAATTAAGATCTCTATTTCAAAATATGGATAAACATTAGCCTTAAGCCTGTGGCGGTAGGGGACATGTTAACATTGGCAACTACTGTGTATCAGTCATCACTTAGAAACACCCATTATCCACCCATAGAAAATTAGGGGGAGAGGGATACAGGATATTTATGGAACATTTCTCTTTCTCCTTTATTTCCCACCCTTCCTAAAAATCATCATCACTACCTGAGCAGCATCAATCTTCTTCGCAATGCTCTGCTTTGAGTTGGTCATGGCTTCCAGCTTGCGGGCTGCATTTTCCACTTTTGCTGTGAGCACATCCAGACCCTGAGACACCTGCTGGGCTTTCTGCATGGCCACCGGTGAGGCTCCTTGTCCTCTGCTCAAACAGATAGATGCTGCTGTTGTACTCTCTCAAATCCTTAATGGCAAAATATTACTAAAAGCACAGTATATGTTCTTTTACTAACATGTTTGTCCTTTTCCTTTTCTACTAAATCTGCGATAACACAAGGAAACACAGAGAGAGACAAAGCAGAACACCCAAACCATCTAATTTCTCCTTTGCTCTTAAAAATAATACACAGTAGCTTCAAGGAACTGCATAACCGGGCTTCCCTGGTGGCGCAGTGGTTGAGATTCTGCCTGCCGATGCAGGGGACACGGGTTCGTGCCCCGGTCCGGGAAGATCCCACATGCCATGGAGCGGCTGGGCCCGTGAGCCATGGCCACTGAGCCTGCGCATCCAGAGCCTGTGCTCCGCAACGGGAGAGGCCACAACAGTGAGAGGCCCGCGTACCGAAAAAAAAAAAAAAAAAAAAAAAGGAACTGCATAACCACTTTAAAGACCAGACTTGCACATTTTGATAATAATGATTTTCCTCCTGGTGGTGATTACATAATCAAACCTAATCTTCAGGGGGTAAATGTGCTTGTGATCTTATTGCTATGGAGGGTTTTGTTACCACAGTACGTATGCTTTAGAAATAAACAGCCCATTAGATTATCTTATTTATGGGCAAGTATACATTGAAAATGTTTCAGGAGGCAGCACACATAGTGCTACTGAAAGCACACCACACTGGGACCAAGTAGATGTCTGTTCAAATCCTGGCCCCTGCTACCTGAGGAACCTTGGGTACAATGTTTAACTTCCTTGGGCTTCAGTTATCTAACTTAGAAAATGAGGGGTGGGTAGGTAATAATACTGGCCCTGCTTATCAAACAGAGTGGCGTCAAGCAAAAAGAAATACTTGAAAATACTTTGGCAAAAAAGCAATACACGTATGTAACTATTATTATTACAGAATTGTCATTATCATAACCTAATGGTAATCTTAAATATCTACCTTCCACTCCTATGCAACCTATAAGTATCAAAACCAGATAGTACTTAGGGAAAAGGGCACACAGGGACAAGAAACCATTATTTCTCATCATGTTCCTAAAGAACTAATTTCACTCTTTTCCTCTCTCAGAAGTGGTATGCTGCTACTACAAAAAAATGATGTGAGTTAGTAGAAATTTGTTTTCCCTTTGTAAGAGACTTCCCAGGTCATAGCAAAGTAAGATTTGCCATCTTTTTATACTCATATTTTTGAATCCACCCAGCCTGGTAAACTCAATGATAGGGGTGGCAACTTTATCATTTGGTTGAATGGAATGGCTGATCATCATAACCTGAGTTTCTGATTTTAGGATAAACTACAAAACATCTTTGCTTCCCTTAATAGTATGGTTTTGTCATTCATCTATCTATCCTCTTTTTAAATTTATATGGTTTTCATGTATACCAATATTTGAGGTAGTGAACTCAATAATATTTACTGCCAGGTATATATATATATATATACCTTTTACTTGTACTTGACACCTCCCTTTTACATGGCAGAGGAGTCTAAGACTTTTGGAAATATACTTTTCATGTGTTAATTTGCTTTTTTCCTTCAAATCTCGTAATTCATTATGAGGAACATTGTTTGTATAAGAGTCCAACTGTGAAAAAGTAAAAATATTTATGGGCTGCATAATTTTTCATTCAAAATAAAAAGTTTGAGCACCATGGAGGGGAAAATATATACTTACAACCCTAGAAACTCTAGGTGACTGAATAGAAGAATACCAAAGAGGAAATTGTTACTGAGTTTCAGCCACTAAGCTGTTAGAAAGCTAGGCATATTTAAGAAAGGATAACAAGGAGACAGCTTTGTAATCTTTCATTGTGAAAGGCTATTGCAGACTCCAGTGTGAAGCAGGCCCATCGGGGCTCCTCACTGTTCCATCCTTTTCTCTTTACAGATTTATGGTCGATCCTGTACAGCAACTACCTCGTTCTCTTGCTCAGATTCATCTTTCTCTAAATACATACAACTGTGTATTTGAGAATTCCAACTGAAAACTGTCTACCACACTGTGAAAAGGCTGCAGACAAAAGAGCCAGCAGTGAGAAATGAGAAGAGCCAAGAATCTTGTCAAACTGCATTGGCATTTCTCCAAATGGGAACAGAACTTCTTTTTTGTCCTTTCTGTAAAGTTCTTGGCATGCTCATAGCAGAGGAGACTGCTTCACAGCCAGAGAAAAGGCCCACTGCACTCAATGAGATCACATTTATTTATGCTGTTCCCTCTTCCCTTTAAGGTAAAGGCTCTTAACCTGAAGCCCGTGGAGCTTCCAGGGCTACAGTGAATCCATGAACCTCTGGAAATTACATATAATATTGTGTGGGCATGTTTATATGTATCTTTTTAGGTAGAGATTAATGGCTTTCATCAAATTATAAAAATGACCTTGGTCCAAGAAAGGTCAGGAACCACTCCTTTAAGAACTATATTCTTAAGTCCATTATGTTAATACATTTGAGGCTAGGTGTAATGGTGTGCAACACGTCAAGGTGTGTTCCTGAAGCCTTAGTTTGTAGGGAGACCCTATACTGTATTCCAATTATCTCAAGATGTTTCATGACAATCTTGAAGCAAAATTAAATTTCATTTATACTAGTGTGTCATCATACCTCAATTTTTCACAATGTCCATACTATAAAATTCCATAAAGATGAGAATCTTTTAGAACTTCATTAACTATATGTATGAGTTCCAAACAAACCTATATTATACTGAGTTTTCTTAATAGCAAACTATACATATTTAATTTGGGGGAATGGGGGTGGATCCTAAAAGCCAAGACTTGAGGTGGGTAAGAAATAGGTAAAAGAATTATAAAACCAAATGAATAATGATGAAATAGAAACTCAAAAGAGCCTAGAAATGACCAACGTAGAGGTTAATCTATTTAACTGATTTTTTAAATGATATGTGAAATAATTCCAACGTTTTCACTCTTTATGTTTTTTTTCTATTCAGCCTTCATAAAAGATATCTATGCACCTTATTTTTCATAAGCCTATGGCTAGAAACTAAAAAAACAGATTTCAATTTCAACTTTACGATAAGGCATCTACATTTTTTAAAAGTTCAACAAAAGGAAAATTCACTCCAATCTCAAAAGAATTAGTAGAATATAATATCTACGTTATCTATTAGCCAAAGAGAACTCAGTAAAATTCACAGAAACTTGCTTTCTGAATCACTCCATCAGGAGCAAGATCCCAACTGTTATCACTACTGCTCTGGTGAGAGCAGAGGAACTTTACCTGGCTCGGAGGTCAGCCACTTGATCAGTCATCTGCCCTAGCATTTTGCAGGTTCCCAGGATCTCCCTGCGTTCTTTGCCTGCACAGAGTTCACCAACTTTTCCAGCTTCATCTAAGATCTGCCTGATGGCCTGTTCACCAGCATCACCTAAAACAAAGAGATTTTCAAGGGAGTTCCCTGGTGGCCTAGTGGTTAGGATTCCAGGCTTTCACTACCGTGGCCTGGGTTCGATCCCTGGTCGGGGAACTGAGATTCCTCAAGCCAGGTGGAACAGCCAAAAAAAAAAAAGAGAGAGAGAGAGAGAGAGAGAGAGAGCTGTTCAATATCTACAGTGTTGATCCATTAATTATTTAGAAAGGATGCTTTACAAGTCATTTCATTCATGAAGGAATGGATGATTTTAAATGACAAGACAAGTGAATAGAAGGCAATACATCTGATAGCTAACAGCCAAGCACTGCCCTTACAACCATAGGGTGAGGTTTTAACCACAGAGGCTGCTCAAAATGATCCTAGAAACCACACCCATCTGAAGATAATAAGCAGTTTGTGGTAAGCATGTGAATGATGAAAGTAGGCTCTAACAATTCAATATAGTACTCAACGGCTCTAAACTCTATTAGGCTTTTCACATTCATTCAAATATTAATCTAAAACTGAATAAATATTAGATTAGAAAATCCATAATGCCTAGCTCAATAACCTATTTGGGTCTTATCTTTATACAAGTCAACTTTGCTTCCCAATTCTCGTTAGCATCATCATTTCATCTGCTTAATTAAGTACTCTGTTGACGTAAATGGAAATCTGCCCAACGGGAACTAGAAAAGAAGAGCTTTCATTCAAAATAATTACCTTTCTGATTCAGGGAAGGGGTGAACCAATAATTTGGCAAAGAATGCCCAGTTCACTTTGCTTTATTCCTCCGTGATGAGAGGTAGTCTATGCCCTTCATCCTTTTAAGGACCAGTAATACTTCAATTAGTCAAAACTATCAGAGAATGGAGTATGCCCCTAAATGTTCCAGTAGTTATCTCAGGATCATGAGATTATGAGTGATTTTTCTTTTTTTTTCTTTTTCTTTTGTTTGCCTGGTTTTTAGCTTTTTGCTGTATCTATCAGAAAAGTAGAACCAGAGGATTACCTGGGGAGGCACTGGGGTCACGGAGCCAACCTTTAGCCTGGTTCAGTTTGGAGTCTATGGAGGCCAACGCTCTCTTCATGGCTTCAGTGTCCTTTTGAAGAAAAATACCACAAGTATTTTCTTTGCAAAAACTAAGATACCATGATACAAAGTAAGACAGAAGTTACACCATTAACATACAATAGCTACGGTAGTCCTACAACAGCCTTAAAAATATTCTCATCACACCATAACGCTTATTTCTGTCAAAATGCAGCATCTTGCATGCAAATCTTCAGTTAATTCTGTTTCCTAGTCTCCCTATTGCTAAACTGTGAAAACTGGTAAAACTGCTCAAGCCAAAAGATGTTCAATGTCTTCAGCCGGAAAAAGCCCTCTTGTCACATGCCTCATTATCAGCCTTTCCACTAGTCAACAATCATCTACTGCAGCCCTGCCAAAGCTCTCCCGGCTTCAGGGAAGCCTCATTAGCATGTGGTACCACAAACCACAGTTCTTCTACATCTTGTTTTGAAATATACACACACTGCTTAATGTTTCACTATGTTTAATCTGAAAAACCTGGAATTACTGGCTGGAAGAAAACTGAAAATTTTAATCTAGCAATTTAGTTTTAATTCCACAAATAAACCACCAAGTGTAATACAAGAAAGAAGTGTCTTTCGGGCCTTCCCTGCCACTCCTCATCCTTAGTTCCCTTACCGTCCCTAAGCTGGAAGAAGAGGCAGGATAAAATAAGTGGGTCTCAATTTATTGACTTGCATAAAACTAGCATAAAATCTCCCAGGATATAGCATGAGAAGTCCAAACAACAGACTAATCACTTAAAAAATATACATATATTTTAATAAAGTTTTTAAAGTAAACAGATATACAGAAAACAATATCACAAATATGCACGTACCCATCCTCACAACTGACGGATTGGCCATCTCTTAAGTCTATTTAACACCTTAAAAGACAGCCTCTCTCCCCTTTGCTTAGAGAACTGGCTCTTACAGAGTCCATCCATCAAAGCACAGAGTTAACCTCTGAAACTCTAGGCAACGCCTTAAATCCCTACCTTTTTTTCAATTTCCAGTCCTGCAAACCGGGGTTCTTCAAGGTGTGGTGCCACCAGTTTTCCACATGGGGGCACTAGGAGCATCCCCACTTCCAATTCAAACAAAACCCAGCAGCAGCACCAATAAGCATTGGAAGCACTCATAATTAGGCTTAAGGTCAGCAGCCTGACCCCAGCTTTTCCAAAGTACCTATTCAAATTACAGGACTCTCAGCTTTGGACTCCCTCTTTCCCCATCTAAACAGATACAGATTTGGCTATCTAAGGCTCTAAATAACAAATTCTCAGCCATGGCAACTGAAAAGAAGTGAACTAAATTACTGAAAAAATGGAAATAAAATATTTTTATTATCAAGTTATATGAAATTATGATAGCTATCTATCAATAAAAGGCAGTCATAAGAGGATCTATTTCAAAATCCATCTGTAATTAGTACTGTAAGTAGACAAGTGGCATTTTTAAAGTGCTTTGATTCTCAAATGGTTTAGATATTTGCTCTTCCTTCATCTAGTTCAAATTAATCTGGACAGCAAACCTTGTCTTCAAAAGTCAACTTTAGCTTAATTCCAAATTAGCAAGGCCCAAATAAATATTTTTTTAAAGAGAGTTACAGGCAACACCCAACCTCAGAAAGTCGGATAGCCTTTAAGGTCTAATACCAGTTATAGGACTTTGTCTAGATACAGATTAAAAAAAAAAATTCATGATCTCTCACCTAGGAAGTATTGTGCACACTCTGAAGAAGAGAAATTATAGCCATGGAAAAATACTTAATTTAAAATCTATTAATAACCATTTCTCTAATATACATATTTTCAGTGAAGAAAAACAATAGATACTTATAACATTTCAAAAATCTCAATTCAAGGGGAAACAAAGATCAGAAATTTTTCAGTGTCTATTCTAGCATTAAAGGCTACTAGTTAGGAAACTAATCTTAATTGAGCACTTCCTACATGTTAGGTTCTATTTTAGGCATTTTTTCCCTCATTGCTTCATTGAACTTCAACTTTTAATGTAATTTAATTTTATAAATTAAGGGGCTCAGCCATAGAAACACAGTTTGATCTCAAACCTCATTATTTTCTATTAGATGAAATTCAAGAATTTTTTTCTTTTACCAAAGAGAGTTGCCAAAGATTCCACTAACCTTTTACAGTAAAGCAAATCTTTTGCCTTGCCAATTCTGGCTTGGTTAATACTGCCCAGAAAATTAGCTCTATAAATCAAATTTATAATCCTCACTAACCTAAATAACTGCTTTTATTCTCCACTGCCCCAAAATGATTTGAAACACAACAGAAAAACTGGTTTTGCTCTATTCAGCATCCTCAAAAGTCACTGCTTTTTTCTCCCTAATAAAGCGTGGTCACCATGCTTCAAGGAAAGAATCTGATTCTCAGGATGTGACTAATTTAGTCCTAAGTATCAGATGTGAGAATATCAAGAACTTAACATTAAGAGATGCTCATTTTCTCCTAAAAATAATCAATGGCAAATTTGCAATGAAGCTGCATTTTTACTCTGGGAATTTCAATTAGTTACCAAAGTTTTTAATAGCATGAATTTTAGACAATTTTGGAGATTTAAAACAGTCACTGAGAGGGCCACCTTAAATTCTTTCTGGAATAGAGCAAATTGTAAAGAATCATTTAAACACAATACATTTTAATGTCATATCTATTAAAAGCAAAAATGTCTATGGGAACAAATATTTTGGTCTCCTAAGAATCTCATAAGAATTTCTTTTGAAGGGCAGTGTTTGTTATGGAATTGACAGAATTCTGACATAAGCAACAAAAGAAGTATACTAACACTGGCTATAATATAAACAAATTCAATGAACAACTAGGACTAAGAAGCAATTTTGAGATATATTTATAAAGGGTAAAAATAATCATAACTCTGGGGTCAACTACACTATGTACCATAAAGCTTTTTGTTAAACCTTGTCACGTAGGTTTAAGTACTCAGAATACACTCTGGGTATGAAATAGAAGAGAAAAAAACTGTACCCTCGATAAGTACTGTTCTCTGTAAAATCTCAAATTTGGGAACAAGAAAAGTCTCCACCAATCTCTTCTCTGTTTTTGTTGTTGTTGTTGTTGTTCTTTTTTTTAAAGAGTGAATATAAAAAAGACCAGATCTAGTCATGTAACTTTGGGGACAGCTGTCAGGGATCTGATACCCTCCTGCTCTGGTCCCTTTTACTGTAAAACTCTGATGAGTTCAGGTTTTAAATGAGAAAAACCATAGTGCCTTGGCACTCTGCCACATATACCAAAAGTCAGAAGGACAACCTAAAAGACTCCTTTTTACATGCTTTTCCAGGAACTGAAACACTTCTGAAATTTAATATAAAGCCAGACCTAAAGAACACTGAATAATACCAAGAACCACTGAGTTCCTCCCACAGACGATCAAGAGGAACTGTGGTAGGGAAAGTGAGCTTCTGCATTCCCATTCTTGAAAATTTTAAATTTGGGACTAAGGACCCCCTCTCATTCACTGCCCAAGCTACTCTCCCTTTTCCACTAACACCTCCCACCCCCACCCTTCCCACTCCAGCCCATTCCTGACCACATTTCTACCCTCAAGTCCATGTTTTAAACAAAGATGTTTTTGGAAAGATAAATTGGGCCGTAGAACAAAATCTTATAAACTACATTTAACCTTCGAGAGAAAGTCATCTAGCCCTGAGCCTTCAGGCAATCTACCCTCCCAGGCATCAGTTCCTCATCTCCAAGAATACTTTCTCAGTGCTTCTGTGCCACCTATGCACACACAATCAGTTATACCAACTAAAAGATCACTTGGATCAGAAGAGAAATGTCAATTCCTGTAACATGTCGGGCTTTTCTCCTTTGGCTGGGGGAGAGGATAAAATACTATAAATGCCTAAATTAACTATTTATCTCAAACTCCAAAAGACAAATCCTTTGTTGTATTAGCTGCATACTAGAATACTAAAACTAATACTGCATAATAGAATACTAAAAGACTCATAAAAAGCTCATATATAACCTTATTTTTTTCAAAACTAAAATAAAAATCAACCCTTAAATCCTCAATGGTCTGCAGTAAGGGCAAGTTATTATAGGATTGCATGTTCTAACTAGTATTTCCTTCTCTGGTAGACTAGAGTAATCTGTGCAAGACATCTGAGTCACTCACTACATTTACCCACCACCAACCTAGGCCCACCGTGGGAGGAGACACACCACAGGGACGAATTCTGAATAATAGTATCTAATGACTCAAGATGCAGTTACAGGAGCACCTACATAGGGTTCAAAAATTCTTAGCAATGAAATGCTTTTTAAAATGTTTTCACTTCCTCTTTATTCTCAGCATGCATCAAGATACAAGTAATATAAATACCAAAAAAAAGAGATTAAATATAGACTGCTAAATTTACAAAGGGTAAAATTAGAACTGTGTTTAAACCCCAAATTCTTTTGTCTCATAATGTATTCCCAGGAAAAATGCTAAAATAGTTTTTAATAATCATAATGATTGTTGATTTAGGAGGGGAAATTTTTTATTTTCAAAATAAAATGAAGTGTTTAAAGTCAAAGTGTTTATAAATTTGTAAATCTGCCATTTGAATGTAGGTATAAAACGTAAAATAATCAGCTATTGCATTGCCTCTTTAAAATCTTAACTTATTCGGCAAGACGTACTTTTATCAAGAATTTTTTCCACTTACTTTCTTCCCCCACTTTTCTAGAGGAACCATCACTTTCCAGGAGAAAACTGCACCATTGGGGAAGCATGAAACAAGTATGGTAAGACAAAGTTAATTCTTTATTGGTAGGGGTGAGAGGAGGTAAAAGATATCGTATGTATTAAACAGAATGGGAACACAGGGGTCACAGGCAGACACAAGGTCTGATTAATTCACTGCTTACAGTTGAGCAATGAAAGATGCATAATGCTACTAAACTGAAAAATAACCAAACCCTAGTTACCAATTTCCATTTTCAGGGTAAAATTTTTTCTAAATATGCTTGCAACTAATAAAAACAATTACTCTTAGGGAGTAAGGGAGGTAGAATGGATAGGGATGGGGATGAGAGTGAGCTGTGTCACACATATCCTTTTATAGCATTTTTCAATATTTATTTATTTGTCTGTTTATTTATTTATTTGGTTGTGCCAGGTCTTAGTTGTGGCTCGCCGGCTCCTTAGTTGTGGCATGTGAACTCTTAGTTGCAGCATGCATACGGGATCTAGTTCCCTGACCAGGGATTGAACCCGGGCCTCCTGCATTGGGAGCACAGAGTCTTAACCACTGCGCCACCAGGGAAGTCCCTTTATAGCATTTTGATATTTGAATCAGGTAAATGTAAAACAAAAGCAAAATGAAGTTAAAAAATAAACATTTCTTGCTCATTCTGATGTCATTATGTACTTAAGCGTCTTTTAGCTGAACTAATTTTATTTATTTCCTTTCATTCTGATAGTTTTACAGCATCCTAACAGTCTGGTTCCTTCCAGATCAGCATAACACTGAGAGAGCTATTAGACTGTACACAGTGGGGACCAGGTTTATATTTCCCTTGTATATGCCCCCAAATGCCTAATCTTCCTCCTGAAACACTCAACTGACCACGGTTTTGGTTTTGGTTTTGGTTTTGGTTTTGGTTTTGGTTTTTAAAGAAGCAGCTCTCGGCACTTGCACAAAATAAAGCTCAGTCACACTTAGTTACTAATTGATGGATGACTTTTCCCCTCCAAAAATAGAGAAACATTAAGGTTGCAAGGCCTGCTTTTCTTTTTTACTATTTCTCATGTGCTAGAAGCAAAGGGAAGAGAATAAGGAAAGAGATTAGATTAGGGGAACATGAGATCATGGAGAACGACGGCTGATTCACAGCTTAGATAGCAGAACATGCAGTGAGCCAGGTACTGAAGTTAGGAAAAACTTTAGGTACACCTGACTTTTTTCCTTTTGATTTTTAATGCTAGGATTATTGTGAAGGACAGGTGCCCCATCTAGACTCTCTAGCCTACCCATTTTCATTATGGCTTAAAACCTCAATGATGCATCTCCAAAAGTCAAATTCCAGAGCCTGCAAAGGAAACTGGTAGGAGAGGCAAATACAGAGATAGCAACAGCTGGAAGTTTCCTTTCCTTTCCTAAGAGCAAGGTCCACTGGTAACTTAGGGGTCACCCAGCTACCTGGGGAAATCTGCCCCTCAAATGAAGTCAGTGGGAATGACCAGACCAAAACAGTTCCCAGGAGCCTGCTCAAAGAGAGGAAAGCACCCACCAAATACATAAAGCCTGACATCCCATAGTAATGTCTTTCCTTTTGCTTTCCCCAAAGAAACAGCTCCACATGAGCCAAACAGTCTGCCCAGCACAGCCCTGAGTCCCGTATTAAGTCAAATTCTGACGCATATTCAAGCACAGTGTTACACACCGGCACACGGAATGAGGCACGGCACACAGCACAAGAAAACCTCACAGACATGCTTTTTCTCTTTTTAAGCAAAAAAGAAACTAGAGGGCAAGAGAAAGCTTACCTTCTAAACGTGAGAAAAAGAATAAAACAAACAAGAGAACAAAAAAAAAGATGCATAAAGAAGTCATAACAGGGAAGTGAAAGTTATCAAATATGCAAAAGCAAAATTAAGTAAAATATCAAAGACGTTACATGATTTTACAATATGGATTTAAAATACAGTCTTAGAACTTGTTCAAGAACTTCATGCCTCTGAAAACAAATCCATAGTTAAGATAAGCTGACTAATTTCTCCTCCACTCTTAGTTTAACTTTCTGGTCAACAAAAGAGAGACTGGTGATTTTAGCCCCAGCTTCGACCTTACCTTATAGGTGTCCCGGAGGACAAACAGAGCCCTCCCTACTGGGCACCCAGTGGAAATCATACTACAATATCCCCTCTGTAGTCTGCTACCAGCCTGCTGGGTGGCCCTGGAGATAGCATTTGGGTCCATATGGTGGGGGAAGCTGGATCCTGGAGACAATGTGTTCCCCCCACTGCCTGCATCTTGGGCTCCTACAAGGGAAGTGTAAACCCAAGTGTCTCTGTCCCCAATCACTAGACAAGGAGAAGCAGACCAGAGCAGCAGCACCTCAAACCACTGCTGCTGGGATCTAGGAGGAATCCACCAACCCTTCTGGAATTGAAGAGGAAATTCTAGACCAAGGGTAAAGGGACCCCTCAAACTAACTGACAAACGTGAAAACTAATATTTCAGTTAAGCTCCCTTTAGGGAAAACAGAACGATGAAGGGATACATCTAGAAATGTCAAGAGTTTCCTTTGTAGATTTCTCTGGGTCAAAAATTGGTTAAGAAAAGTTTTCCATAAAATTCAGTCATAGGCATATTCTGTATCTTACTTAGTCACCTAGCAACAACCACCCACATGAAAGGCAGGGCTCCCACCCAGGGGAGTGTACACCACACCAGAATTCCTCCACCAGCCCAATCCATGAGACTCCAGCTTGAAGGAAAAGCTACACATCTCAGCTTTCAACCAACATTCACCCTGCATACCTATTTGTTTGTTCTACCTCAGAGCAAAGGAAAAGGGCAAAAGCAGGCAGTAACCCATAACCCTTTATTTTACAAAAGTAAAGAAGAAAATACTTTCATAATATCTAAGTAGTCTTATGCTACACACAATTACAAGAAAAAATGTGAGACAAATCACATTCCCAGGAAGGGAAAATAGGGGATTTTGCTTATTTCTCCCCCAATAACACTTACCTTGCTGGCCCAGGCATCTTCGTCCCAAGAAGTGAGTTGTAATACACGAATGATCTCATTAATTTCAGCGCTCATCTTTTCTACAGTAAAATTACGATTTTTCAAAGCTTCTTCAATTCCTTGGTTTTTTGAGTTTTTAGTTGTTACAAAAATCTTCATAGCTGTAAAAATAAACAAAAGATCAGAAACTAAGCCTGGAATTTAATCTTGCTGTATTACAATATTCACACAAGATGTTCCACACTGTGAACATGTTTTGGGCTTCTAAGGTCTTAAAAAGAATATGAAAACAAACACTGCAAGTCTGCCATTAAAGTTCCAGTATCAGCAACCTTCACTGTTAAGAAAGCTCAAGGTACAAAACATCACCACATCATGATCAGAAAACTAATTTAACATGCATATACTGAAGATCCACAGTCACAAAATATCCACTATCCTTCTAAATCAATTATCATCCCAGCCCTAACACTGGCCCCATCAAACACAAACCTAATGGGACGAGATAAAAACAGTCAGTAAAACTGTAACCAAAGTATGCTGCTTGACCCAATCCTAGTGGAAGATCCCAAAGTGTTGAGTTTATCTTCCATGATTTCTCTTAACATATAGAAGGGACTATCTAACCCCTAAAAGTGAAGAAGACGAAAATAATAACGAAACATTAGAGAAGAGAATATCTTCTTATAAACTAACTAAACTTATAAAAACAAAGATTAATCAACACTTTATTGAGTTATCCAGATTAGAAAGAAAGATTCTTCCCAACAACCTTTCTGCCATATGGAACAGTTGGTCTCAAAAACATATTTTTGAGAAGATTATAAGGCGCTATTTACAAATTTTTGTTTTCTAGTTCATGTAAGGGCTTTCTGAACTCTTACACTCACATCTCCTATTTTAGCTACTACTTGAAATTACAGAGCAGGAAGGCAGTAGCTGGCGATTACAGTGACATGCCTTACAAAATTCTGAAAATAAAGCTGCCCTCTGAGACTTAAACCAACTAACCCACAACTTGACTAAGATAATTTACATAAACCATGAGATGTCTGGTACATACTAGACACTCAATAAGTGCAACTCCCTTTTGCTGGTTGAGAGAGCAGCCACCATGTTTGCATTTCTGGGCTCTGCCCAATGGGGACGTGGTCCTAGTTGGTGTACACCACCTGCTCTTCAACGTAGAGAAGAGTTAAATATCTTCTAGGAAAGGGCTGTGGGTTCACTTCCTTACTATACAGTGCTCTATAATATCCGTTCCAGCTCCTAATTGTTTTTTCTGAGTACAAATAAAGGTGTCAAAATCTATACATCCAAAACTAGAGTTTCTAGAGGAGAAAAGGGCCTGTTAGAACTTCAAGAGAACAGTATGAGGCAACAGGAGAGCAGTTTCAAACAAAGAGCAAGAGAAGGAGAGCATTAGAGAAGATAAATACTGGTTCTTAGCTAATCAGCTGCACTTTTACTCAGGCTGAAAGACATGCAACTAAACAGCAAAAGAAAATAAACACCAGAGTTTAGAACATGTTAACATGTTTTTTTTTCTGTAAGATAAAGTACAGCCAGAAAATACCTGAAATGAGAACTGGCAGCAACTCTTTCACGGTGTTCATTGAGTTCACCAACATCACTCGGTGCTCCTGGTGAGTCAGTTCCTGCTGCCTCTCATCAATCATCTTGGCCATCTTAGTCATTCCTGGGGCACAGGGAATAAATTGTGCAGAGTGAGCAGTGAAACAATCCAGAGTCTGGCTTTCTGAGCCTAAATCCATTATGAATTACTGTGAAAGTCCAAACTGACTGTCCACTCATTTAAACAACAGATACTATCACTGAACTCTAGCATTTATGACATAGAATTTTTCAGGACAGTTCTAAATTAATGCAACTTTATTCTTCTCATTAAAAGCAATTTATTAAATATAAATCCTAAATGTGACATAATTTTCACACATCTGACATAAATACATTCACAAATATTTTTTACATGTTGCAATTAGTAAATATATATTTGAAAAAAATTCACAAATGGGGGGAAAAATACTGTGCCTGGCTACCATACCAGCTTTCATGCCATGTACCTGGCCACTGAGCCTATGTGTATAAGAATCTCATGTGAGCCTAGTACAGGCACACCTCAAAGATACTGCGGATTCAGTTCCAGACCACTGCAATAAAGTGAATATCATAATAAAACGAGTCACAGGCATGTTTTGGTTTCCCAGTGCATATAAAAGTTATGTCTACACTATACTGTAGTCTATTAAGTGCGCAATAGTACTGTCTAAAAAAAAATGTACATACCTTAATTTAAAAATACTTTATGCTAAAAAAATGCCAACTATCATCTAAGCCTTCAATGAATCATAATCTTTTCAGTAGTAACATCAAAGATCAGTGATCACAGGTCACCATAACAATATAATAATAATGAAAACTATTTGAAATATTGTGAGAATTACCAAAATGTGACACAGAGACATGAAGTGAAAAAATGCTGTTGGAAAAATGGCACCAATAGACTTGCTTGAGACAGGGTTGCCACAAACCTTCAATTTGTAAGAACGTAGTTATGTGTGAAGCACAAGAAAGTGAAGCAAGGTGCATCTGGGCTAAGAAACTAGCGGCTGAAAAAAATCTTAAGAATTACAATAATGTGTTTTGTTTTCATCTTTAAATTTTTCTGTACTTTCCAATTTATCCAAAATGAGGATGTATCACTTTTATAATTAGAAACAAATAAAAATAATTATGGGGGCTTCCCTGGTGGCGCAGTGGTTAAGAATCTGCCTGCCAATGCAGGGGACACGGGCTTGATCCCTGGTCTGGGAAGATCCCACATGCCACGGAGCAACTAAGCCCGTGTGCCACAACTACTGAGCCTGCGCTCTGGAGCTCGTGTGCCACAACTACTGAAGCCCGTGCGCCTAGAGCCCATGCTCCGCAACAAGAGAAACCACTGCAGTGAGAAGCCCGCCCACTGCAACGAAGAGTAGCCCCGCTCGCCGCAACTAAAAGCCCACGCACAGCAATGCAGCCAAAAATAAATAAATACAATAAATTTAAAAAATAATAATAATAATAATTATGGTGATGACAGCATTTGAAAGCATCTGGTGTTCTGGAGTTAGCATGCTAGCATTTTTTGTTTACTTTGGTTATTATTCAAGGGTACTATGTGATTCTCTAACACTCTGGTTTTCAAACTGCTCTTAGAATTTCTTCAGCAGGTTCACAGATCGTCAAGAAGCATCCAAAGGGAGATGGAAAGGGTGGGGCTACCTCTGCTTCATCCAGAGTAGCTCCATTTCTGTCTTTTATATGTTGGGATTCTGCAAATTTTTTTTTTCATTATTTCATTAGATTTTTTTATTGAAGTATAGCTGATTTACAATATTAGTTTCAGGTATACAGCATAGTGATTCAGTATTTTACAGATTATACTCCATTAAAAGTTATTACAGGGCTTCCCTGGTGGCGCAGTGGTTGAGAGTCCGCCTGCCGATGCAGGGGGCGCGGGTTCGTGCCCCGGTCTGGGAGGATCCCGCGTGCCGCGGAGCGGCTGGGCCCGTGAGCCGTGGCCGCTGGGCCTGCGCGTCCGGAGCCTGTGCTCCGCGATGGGAGAGGCCACAACAGTGAGAGGCCCGCGTGCCGCAAAAAAAAAAAAAAAAAAAAAAAAAAAAAAAGTTATTACAAGGTAATGGCTGTAATTCCCTGCTATACAATATATCCTTGTTGCTTGTCTATTTTATTTTATTTTTTAATTGGAGTATAGTTGCTTTACACTGCTGTGTCAGTTTCTGCTGTACAGCAAAGTGAATCAGCCATACATATACATATATTCCCTCTTTTTTGGATTTTCTTCCCATTTAGGTCACCAGAGAGCACCAAGTTCCCTGTGCTATACAGTAGGTTCTCATTAGTTATCTATTTTATACATAGTAGTATATATATGTCAATCCCAATCTCCCAATTCATCTGCATAAGATTTCATTTGAAGAAATAAAATTTCTTCAGAGTGCTAGGAGAAAGTTTAAAGGGTACTGCTCTAAAGCCATTTCCCAGCAATTTTCAATGACAGCTCAGAGAAATTCTAAACTGCCATAAGTTTACAGGATGACTGCACTGAAACCTCAAGAAAATACATTTTATGTAAGACAAAAGAATTTTATAAGATAATATGTGATTCTTAATACTAACAAATTAAACATCTGATATGTCTTATCATTGGTCTCATTCATACTTTAAGGAGCCTCAAGTTCATGTTATATGTCTATAACACCAAAAGCTGGTATCTGTTCATGTATTTTGAATACTGAATTCTCAGATGACTACACAATCAGAGATTTAGCCACAGAAGTTCTTCTCTCCTTCTAGGTCTGATTATATTATGCAGCCTTGGGCCAGGGCATGAATCCATAATAGTAAGCAGGCTAATTAGCAAGCTAAGAGGTCACAGAGAGCTACAGGCCAGCTGGCAGACAGTGAAGGAATGCTGTATAATGTGGAATGAAGAGGTCAGGATTCAGGGTGGCCTTAAGCACTGCAGTAATAGGAAATTATTTCCTACATTCTCCAGCAACATTTGCAATGTCTAGTTTAGTTCATTAGACAGGACCAGGATCTGTAGAAAGCAGATTCAGCTTTCAGAGACAATGATATCTCTTCAGGAGAAGCACAGAGTCAGCTCCATCAACAAAGTAGAGACAACTAAAAGTTCAATGCATCATTACCTATCTTCCACAAAAAAAGTAGGGAGGAGTAGCCCTTTCCTCTTGATCAAACATGGACAATCCATAAAAAATTCTGTTACAAAAGTAGGATATGACTAACCTGGTCCAAGATTCTTTGTGTAAGTGACCAAATCTTCCATAGTTTCCACCACCTCTGCCACTGTAAGATATTCCAAAATTCCTTTGCAAACTCTAATAATTTTACGAACCTGAAAATATATTTCATAGTATTCAGTCAATTGAGTAAACGATAAGTAGAAAACACAATAATTCAGATGTGTAGCTAGTCAACATTTTGTCATCCTAAACAATCCTCAATCCTCCATTATTATCTTTTAAGGCTGGGCTTTTTGTCTGGAAGAGGTCTGCATGGGCCTCAGGTTGTCTACCTCAGCCTCGTCGAAGGTGAGGAGCAGGTCTGATGTGCCGGAGAGGATGCCCCTTGATCCATCAATTAGATAATCTCGAGCAGGCACTGAGTAAGGGTCTGACTGAAGCATCTGGGCTGCCTGGACAAGCTTGGTGCAAGCATTCTCCACCCTGTGGGGAGGAACATGGAGTTAACTGACTGGCAGAACCAAGCAGAAGAATATCACATGCAAATGCAAAGAATGTAGATGGACATAAATTCACATTTTTTTCCTATATGGAAAATAGCCAAGACCAATTTATAATAGAACCTAAGTTTCCAGCTTTTAAAATGTACAACTAAGGGCAGCACATTCTTTCAATCACTGCACTAAGCCCTTGTTCTTCATTATTTCCTGGCAACAAACAATAATGAGAAAAAGTTTTGGACCTTTTACTTTAGGTTGCTATATCTCTGTAACTCCTTTGTTTCCTTCCTGTTCACCCTACATACACTGCCATTAAAAGACACTTACACAAAGAACTGATATCCCTGACAACAGTTTCAGATTCAACATCGGAAATAAAATACCAAAGCACTGTGTTAAGTGAAATTTAATAATCAGACAAACCAAAGAAATAGGAGGAAACACAAAGCAAAAGTATGAGGTAATGCATAAATTTTTCTTTCATCTAGCCAAATGGATTTGTTTGACAAACTGGACAGTTTGAATACAACCCTATAAAACTATGCTGTTAATTAAAATGTCACTGGCATTAACAACTGAATCAGTTAGTAATAGTTTAATATAATATAGTTTAATAACACAGATAACCTGATCAGCCAAGGGTGTCTTTTCGGTGGGGGGGGGGGGCGGGTCATTTAAAAAAGGAACCCGAAATGCATAAAGCAAGTATTCTCCTTGACCCTCTTGTACTACTCAAATGTATCCATTCATTCAATTATTCTTCTGTACAGAGTTGAAAAGGACCTAACAGATCATTTCCTCATATTCAGTAAATCCATTATGTTATCACTGAGTAACTTACAGGCAACAAATTACTTTAAGTTAAAATATTTAGCCAAAATTACACATTCCTATTTGAAAACACAGAAAATGTCCCATGCAAATAAAAGCCCACTTCACAGCGAGTTATATCAAATGAAATAATATAAAAACTCAACAAGTATAACACAGTCTTGCACTGTTAAAAAACAGAATTAAACCAACATATCAATTTCAACTACATAAAAAGCATTGGGCTATGGACATTATAGGTATGTATATGAAGATGCAAAAAACACTGTTCTAACTCTCAAGAAGCATACTTTGGTAATTCACAAACTTCAGAGCCATAAGGAAGCACATAATAAATATCAGCAAAGAGCAAGACCTCACTGGCGTGGCTTTTGATCAGTCTTAGATGACTGGTTATTTTCTGTTCCTTTTAAATTTTTAAATTAAAATTAAAATTTAATTTGAAATTACATAATATATATATATACCCATACATATGACAAAATCATATACACATATATAAAACCCTAAGGCATACAGTGAAAATTTTTCTTCCCTCCACTATCTCCTAGGCATTCAAATTCCATCTACTTGCAGCCAGTGTTATGTGTTTCCTCTGTATTCTTCAAAATAAAGACACTTTACGCACAAAGAAACAAAAACATAGGCTTCCACCATTTTTACACGAATAGGATCATACTATGCATACTCTCTGCATTCTGATTTTTTCACTTAATTTAACTTGGAGATGTTCTAGTAGAAGTACCCAAAGAGCCTCCTCATTGTTTTATACAGCTACATAACTAGTCCCTAATTTATTAGCCTGCTGCAATGAATCACCTTGAATAAACATTTTTTGGGGGGCTGTGCTGCATAGTTTGTGGGATCTTAGTTACCCGACCAGGGATTGAACCCGGGCCCCGGCAGTGAAAGCCCCAAGTCCTAACCACTGGACGACCAGGAAATTCCCAATAAATATCTTTTTTTTTTTTTTTTTTTTTGCGGTACGCGGGCCTCTCACTGTTGTGGCCTCTCCCATTGCGGAGCATAGGCTCCGGACGCGCAGGCTCAGCTGCCATGGCTCACGGGCCCAGCTGCTCCGTGGCATGTGGGATCTTCCCAGACCGGGGCACGAACCCGTGTCCCCTGCATCAGCAGGCGGACTCCCAACCACTGCGCCACCAGGGAAGCCCAACAAATATCATTTTTGAATGTGTATGTCTGTAGGATACTATCTAGAAATGGAACTGCTGAGTCATAGGTATGGACATTAAAAATTTTGACAAACGTTGCCATATTGCCATCCACAGAAGTTATCAATTTACACTCCCACCACAGTGGATGACACAGTGGATCTGTTTCCTCAGAGATTCAACAACTCAATGTATAATCAAACTTATGTATCTTTACCAATATGATAGACCAAAATTGATTTCAATATAGTTTGAGGTGAAAGTTATATAATATACAATTAGTAATTTTAAAGGGTATAATTTTCTGTGTGCTTGAAAAGAATGAGTTTGCTCTAATTTTTAGGTGAAATATTTCACATATTCCATCAGCTCAAGCTTGTTAATTGTGCTGTTCAAATCTTCTATATCCTTGCTGATTTTTTTGGTCCGTTTTATCTATCAATTACTGAGTGATAAAATCTCGCACCGTAACAACAGATTTGTCCATATCCCCTTGCAACTCTGTTTTCGTTTTATATATATTGAGGCTAACTTATTAGGTACATATAAATTTACAATTATTATATCTTTCTTGTACTCTGAACTTATTTATCATTATGTGATACCTCTCTATATCTCCAATAATGTTTGTTGCTGATATTAATATTGTAAACCAGCTTTCTTTGACTATCTTATTTGACTGGTATATAACTTTCTAACTCTCAGTATCCTTATATTTTAGATGTGTCTTTATAACTACATATATACATATAAGTACACAGTTTTAATCCAGGTTAGCAACTTTTAACTTAATAACTTAGCTCATTTAAATTTATTATTATTGATATATTTGGGGGGGCGGATTGAGAGTCTTTTTCTATATTTTTCTTATTCCCTTTACTATTTTATAGGTCATATACTTTATGTTTTATTACTTTTGTGGTTCATTAAATAGTTTAGCATGCATACTTGGCATGGTAACAATATAAAATGAGTCACTAAGGACTTCGCTGGTGGCACAGTGGTTAAGAACCTGCCTGCCAATGCAGGGGACACGGGTTTGAGCCCTGGTCCGGGAAGATCCCACATGCCGTGGAGCAACTAAGCCCATGCACCATGACTACTGAGCCTACGCTCTAGAGTTGGCGTGCCACAACTACTGAATCCCACACGCCTAGAGCCTGTGCTCCACAACAAGAGAAGCCACTACAATGAGAAGCCCACACATCGCAATGAAGAGTAGCATCCCCTCGCCGCAACTAGAGAAAGCCCATGCACAGCAACAAAGACCCAACGCAGCCAAAAATAAATTAATTAACTTTTAAAATAAATAAATAAAATAAAGAGTCAATAATTTTACTTCCTCCCCAAACAACAGAATGATCTTAACATACTTAATTCCCAATCACCCCTTTCCTGACCTTTATGCTATTGTTTTCAAGTTTTGTTTCATGTTTATGTTACTGTTTTCAGGTACAAAATGCTGTATCTTTTATTTTCAACTTTTAAATCTTGTTAGGCATTACATTATTGTCAAAGTTTGTTTATATTTACCAACAAACTGTCCAATATGTTGGCTAATCATTCCCTCTTGTATCTCAGGCCTTATACCTGGAATCATCTGACTATTGTCTGAAGGACATTCTTTAGCATTTCCTCTAGTAAGAGTCTGCTGGTGACAAAATGTATCCATTTTGGTTGGTTTGAAAATGCCTACTTTGTCCTCATCCTTCAAAGACTACTTCAGTAGTACAGAATTCTGGTTGACAATTATTTTATCAGCACATTGAAGGTATTACCTCACTATAATTTGACAACAGAATCAGAAAGAGATGTAACAGAAGCAGAGGTTGGAGTGATGCGGGCTATAAGCCAAGGAATTCGGACAGCTTCTAGTGGCTGGAAAAGGCAAAGAAATGGATCCATTCCTAGAATCTCCAGAAGGAACACAACTCTGCTAACTCATTCTGGGCTTCAGACCTCCAGAATTGTAAGATAAAACATTTGTATTGTGTTTGTTACAAAAGTAATATGACAGTGGCATCCAATTGAAATTTACCAGGCATACAAAAAGGCATGAAAATACCACCCATAACAAAGAGGAGAAAACAATCATTCAAAACCAACCTAGAAATGACACAGAGGACAGAATTAGTAGACAAGAACATTAAAATAGTTCCTATAACTGTATTCTATATGTTCAAAAGCTAAAGGAAAGATTGAGTAGATAAATGAAAGATATAAAAAAATACGGAAATAGAACAACTAGAGATACAAAAATACACTGGATAGATTACTAGCAGATAAGATATTGCATGAAGAAGATTATTGAAACTGAAGTGCTAGCAATGAAAATTACCTAAAATGGGAGAAAACAAAACTTAAAAGAAAATGAACAGAGCATCAGTGAGCTGTGGCACAGCTCCAAGCAGCCTAATATGTGTGCAGTTGAAGTCCCCAAAGGACAGAAAAGGGGACAGAAACAAATATTTGAAGAAATAATGGCCACCATTTTTATAAACTTAATTAAAACTATAAAGCCCCAAGTCCAAAAAGCTCAATAAAACCCAAGCACGAAAAATATCAAGGGAATTACAACAAGGTACATCATAATGAAGTTGCTTAAAACCAATAATGAAGAGAAAATATTAAAAGCAGCCAGAGAAAAATGAGACACTTTATATTACAGAGGAACAAAGATAAGAGTAACAACAGACTTCTCACTGGAAACAATGCAACCCAGAGAACAGTAGAGCAAAGTACTGAAGAACTTTGAGTAGACCCAAAGAAAATACTTCAAAAATTAGGGCAAAATAAAGACTTTTTCAGCTATGTAAAGGTTAAAAGAATTCATCACCCAGCAGATCTGAGCTATAAGAAAGGTTAAAGGAAGTCCTTCAGGAAGAAAGAAAATTATACCAGATAGAAGTTTGGATTTACAGAAACAAATGAAGAGCACAAAATGGTAAATATGTGCATCAATATATAAACACATTTTTTCTTATTATTTAAATCTTTAAAAGATAACTGACTGACTAAAGCAAGAACTTTTTTAAAACACAAAGTTAATAAAAAGTAAATCTGATTCGGCTGACTAGTTAGACAATGAGAACTGGTTTTGCCAATGACTGTGGCAGATGTTTTCCACAAATTAAATGAGCTAAATTTACAGGGAAACATATTTAAGATGCGTATATAACACACAACAGGGCAGAAAACACATGCTTTGCAACTAAACTTATGATTTTAAAATATTTAAATGAAAACTTTAAAATATTCAAGGTATTCAAAAATATTCAAGTGTTTCGAAAGTCTTTTAGGGATGTCAGCCACTTATTGAAGACCACTAGTTGAAGAGCACTGGCCTCCTGCTTCAAGGTATTTTTTTACAGCCATTCCCTCTAGTGAAACCTCTCTCTCTCTCTCTCTCTCTCTCTCTCTCTCTCTCTCTCTCTCTCTCCCCTCTTTTGCTTGACTAACCCCTACTTATTCTTTTAGGTGCCATTTTAAAATGACTGTTCCTTCATGAAACCATCCTATAAATCTATAAGTACCTTTCTTATGTGCTCCCATGAGACATAAACCCTCCCAGTTTTGTTTTCGCTATCTCCCACAAGAGTGTAAGTTCAGCAAGGTTAAGGACCCTGTATATCCTATATTCACAGAGTAGAATCCCTGACACATAATAAAGGCTCAATAAACATTTATTGAATGAATGGATGGATTTTCACCAAGTACAGGAGATCATGAAACCATCTGGCCATAGAAATCATTAACTTTAAAAGGTCACAAACTTAATTTTATTTCCAGGTAACATGAACCTTGATGAAATTATAGCAAACAAACATAAGCACCACAGAATGCAACTATCACACTACACCTATTTGAAAGGATACAGTTACTGCACAAGTGTTTCAAATTTTGAAAAAGCAAAAAATAAATGAAAGGAATAACCATCATGGAGAAAGGAAACATGAAAAAAAAAAGATGAAATGGAAAAGCTTTACAGGAATCAATTGGATTCTCCACTAATGGTTCCCTTGTGTGGTAAAATGATAGGGCCAAAACAGACACTACACCCTTTCCTTTTACCTATAATGAGACATCTGACCTGTACATTAAAATTTAATGGCATTCATAAAGTCAAACAAATCCCACCATGACTAACCAGTAGGCAGGAACAGGAAAGAGTCTGTCTTGTCTGTGGAAAATGAGATTTTATTTAAACATTCAAGCTGCCTGGATTCTTAAAGTGATCTTCTACTTTTTAATACAAATCTGAATTTTTAAAAAGCATTGTATTTTTTTTTTTTTTTTTGCGTTATGTGGGCCTCTCACTGTTGTGGCCTCTCCCGTTGCGGAGCACAGGCTCCGGATGCGCAGGCTCAGCGGCCATGGCTCACGGGCCCAGCCGCTCCGCGGCACGTGGGATCTTCCCAGACCGGGGCACGAACCCATGTCCCCTGCATCGGCAGGCGGACTCTCAACCACTGCGCCACCAGGGAAGCCCTAAAAAGCATTTTAGAGGATGACAGTAGGGAAAAGGTCCATTTCCTAAATAATTATAAATCTTGACTATATACTAATAATATTGATTTAGCTACTTTAAATCAATCAACTAGCACATTTTAAGGCTTCTCCCTGCCTCTGAGTCTTCAACCTAAATTAATAGGAAGCTCTTATGCTTTAGATCAATGGACCAATGACAGCCTCACAGGACCCACTCATAACCCTCTAATCCATTCTTCACAGAATTACTACATGATATAAGCCCATACAATTTAAGAGATGGAAAGGTTCCAAACTACTCAGTTCCATGTGATTTCAATTATCACTAATCAAGACGCTTTAACTTATGCTGAATTTTTTATTTAAGAAAAATAAAAGGAAAACAGATCTAGAGATTATAAAGATTCACTGCCACAAGACATTTTTAAAGGTTCTTCTAGACTGCATCCAGAACTGAGAATCTTAAATTCCTTTAGTTTAATTCTTCCATATATTTGTTCATTTAACATACTGAAGACCTACTACATGCTACACAAGTCCTAGAACTAGATTTGCGGGGGGGTGGGGGTGGGCACACTGCGCAGCTTGCGGGATCTTAGTTCCCCGACCAGGGATTGAACCCAGGCCTACAGCAGTGAAAGTGCCGAGTCCTAAACCACTGGACCACCAGGGAACTCCCTAGACTTTTTTTTGTGTGTGTGTGGTACACGGGCCTCTCATTGTTGTGGCCTCTCCTGTTGCGGAACACCGGCTCCGGACGCGCAGGCTCCGCGGCCATGGCCCACAGGCCCAGCCGCTCCGCGGCATGTGGGATCCTCCCGGACCGGGGCACGAACCCGTGTCCCCTGCATCGGCAGGCGGACTCTCAACCACTGCGCCACCAGGGAAGCCCCCTAGTCTTTTTTTTAAGTCCCTACTTTTAAGGGGTTACCACCTTGGTAGGACAAGACATACATATAAACAAATACAAATTAGTATTTAAAAGTATGCCCAGCACATGCTGAGGGGACACAAAAGTGGAAGTAGTCATTTTTACCTAAGAGATTAGGACAATTGTGATAGAGAAGGTGAGGACGACACTGCTTCTGCCCTCAGAAGTTCAGCACTACTTATAATGATGATTCTCCTCACAGCATCTCTGAGTTGTTTTTCCAATGGAATAACATTCTCTCCGCTCCCCCCACCTCTCTCTCTCTCTCTCTCTCTCTCTCTCTCTCTCTCTCTCTCTCTCACACACACAGACACACACATACACACATGAACACACGCATGCACGCACACAGTCGAGAGTCCTTTCTGTGAACAATAACATGCATTTGCAATAGACCTGGTTTGACTAGGGAGGGCAGTTCACTATCACAAAGGACAGGCAACTTGCTCACCCTGAAGCCAAACAATCTCAATCGGCTTCTGTCAAAATCAGTTATCATATCCCAGCTCACTGATTTAGATGAGGAAGGGAGAGAGACAGCTTTGGACAAAATAATACAGGCAGACCTTGCAGATATTGAGGGTTTGGTTCCAGCCCACAGAAATAAAGCAAATATCACAATAAAGTGAGATACACAAATGTTTTGTGTGCATATAAACACATATATAAGTTATGTCTACACTCCACTGCAGTCTATAAATGTTATGCATATAAAAGTTATGTTTGCACTCTACTGTAAATATATAAAAGTTATGTTTACACTCCACTGTAGTCTATTAAACATGCAATAGCAGTATGCCTAAGAAAAACAATGTATATACCTTAATTTTAAAATACTTTATTGCTAAAAAATGCTGACCATCATCTGACAGTGTAGGGTTCCCACAAACCTTCAATTTGTGAAAAATGCAGTATCTGCAAAGCACAATAAAGTTAAGTGCAATGAAACAAGGTATGCCTCCTTAAAGGAGAGAGTCTGATGGGCCTATTTAGACATATACTGCTGCATAACTTTAAATCAAAAAGCTCTCTAAAACATTCAACAAGTTAAACTTTCACCCCACCCCCAAAAAACATGTTGGCGTGGGGTGGTGGAAACTACCCCATACCAAATTCACTGTTTTAATAAAACCTGACCTTAGACAGTATAGCCATTTAGGTTATAAACACTATCACAAAAAAAAATGCATTCTGCTTACTAAAGACTGCAGTGCTATGGAGCAGAACACCTGAAAATCTGACATCATGGAAGTCAGGTTACCCAGGAGCACATCCAAGGAAGCAGGTGTTTACATCTTGGGACCTGTCCTTTCAAGAGAGAGAGCTGGTCAGACCACAAGCATATCCAATCACAAAAAGCACAGACAACACTTGGTAGATAGGAAGGAAACAGGTGGGAGGAAGAAAGAACACAGTCAGCTGGTGGGTGAGGCTTTCCGCCACTGTGGCCATGGCACCCAGCATGTCCATTTCCAACCAGGCTGGCCCTGGCATAATTATCTGGCAGCCAAAATCGACTGGCCCGGCTATTCCTGCTGTCTTCTTAACCTATGTTGAGACTCTCCTTCCCTTCCTATCTGAGCAGGGTCTCTGAGAGATCAAGAAAGGCCCAGATTACTTCCAAGTTTGAGAAGCCCATCATATTTAAAAATGAAGAAATGCCAAAACAGGGTCATAAACATGGTGGTATATTTAAGTCTTTACATTGAATAATTTTAATTGCGTGATAAACATCTTCTTTTAAGAATCCCTCTCTTCCTCTATGACTACATATATCATTTGAAGAAAATATTGAAGTCCAGGCCCTTCATAAATATAAGGCCTGGGTGAGAGGCCAGAGGTTGGGGGTAAGGGGCAGGCCCTCAAACACTCTGCTTTCCCACATTTAGAACCTAACTGCAGATCAGTAAAAATAACTGCTGATGACTCAAAGATTCTCCCTTCACTATGTATTCAAGCATTTAAACTGTTAACCTGAAGAATGAGCTCTAATGAAATTCCAGGTATTAGCAACTGATAATGCAGTCTTTCTCTTATCCCTCAAATAGGAAGTATGGCCTCTATAATCAACCCATTCCATCCTCGTATCTTTTTGTGCATATACCTATGATTTTAAAACTGATAATAATACATGTAAAGATTTCAAAAGACTCAGGGAGATGTGTGAAAATAAAGTATTCTTTTATATACTAGCCATTTGGCACTAATTTTACTTTAAAATAGCAAAAAGCAGAGTCATTCCGTGGCTTCCCAGTACCAGCCAATACGCTTTGCTCCTGGCACTGCCATTTTGAGAAAGGTCAAGGAATCTTGGCCATTAGTCATTCAGAAACCTGAGTGAAGGCTACAAGCAGTTACAGTTTTTAGGAGGGAGTTAGGAACACTGAGTACAATGACAGACTTTAATCTAGTTCAAGTAGCAAGTGCCCAGCACCAACTCACCCCTGTGTATACTGCGTGGTAACACTATAACATGCTGTTCCAACCCTGTGCTCCTAGATTTAAAGATCCTACAGGCCTCATCCACAAATTATTCCTTTCCCTGACCTAACTCAGTGACAGTACTGGACACTGCATGTGTACACCCAAAACTAAAATTAAAAACCACAGTGAGTCATATTGAAAACATTCAAAACCCTTTAACAGCAACACCACACTCTTTCTGCTAAAACATGTACATTGAGATAACAAAGCTAAAACACACATAAACATCAAAGGCTCACTAAATTCTTTTATTTCATATGAGATTAGGAGGGTATGTAGCCAGTTTCAACTTCCCTTCAAACAAAACAGGATTCTGCCAGAGCCCAGAGATAACTGAAAGGAAAGCAGCATGTCGGGGATGGGAAGGTTCGAAGTGTCACTGCTGCCCAAGCTACATCTTCCTCAAGTTTTGCTGGCAGCTTATTTAAAAGGCAGAGTATGAGTCACAACCTTTGAATCCT
The DNA here is from genome assembly GCF_949752795.1 of Hyperoodon ampullatus. Taxonomy (NCBI): domain Eukaryota; kingdom Metazoa; phylum Chordata; class Mammalia; order Artiodactyla; family Ziphiidae; genus Hyperoodon; species Hyperoodon ampullatus. The sequence continues at coordinate 63,042,613 of NC_136914.1, read as the reverse complement.
TTAAAGCCTGAATGACTAGTCCTAGTCTTTCTCCCCACCTTCTTTCCCCCCTTGTTCAAATCTAGCATCTGTGAAGGGAGAAGAGATTCTGATCCTGCAAGGTTCAATCAAGAACTCTGCTACCTACAGGTCTATCGGCTCCTCTGGTCCTTCCTCCAACTCATGCTGTGGTTACAGCAGAAACAGATAAACATATAAGCAAGTGCGTCTTACAGATACTAGTAGTTTTCAAATGTATGTTGATGCTGTTGTGATGAATAAAATAAAAAATCTATTTTAAAACATTACAAGTTCATTGTGACTTTTATTCTTATACATTCTTAATCAACTATTAATAAAGAGTCTCACCATTATTATTTGAAGGTCCTTATGCTGAAAAAAGTTGACAATCACTGTTCTACAGCAGAATGTAATGAATGAGCTAGAGGTGTAAATACCTAAACACAAAGTGAAGTGGAATAGACACACAATAAGAGAATATTTTTACTTATGAAGAAAACTGACAAAAACTAGGATGTGGTTTAAAAAAAAAAAAAAGAACAAAATCTGGAGATAAAAGTCAACAGTAGGCTAAACATCAGTCAGCAATCATCCTAAAAAAAGATAATAACAAAACAATTAACAGAATTTAGGATCCAAGAGAATCATAAGCTTGTAACCACTTATAATATTGCTTTGAAATATATAAAGTTAAAACTGACAATTATGAGGAAAATGGACAAATCTACAATTATTATAGATTTCAACAGACCTCAATCATAAACAGTTTATGATTTATAGTAAGACTATAAAAGTCTGATCAATAATACTTATATGTTGACCTAATTGATAAAAAGAGAACCCTATACCCAAGCAGAAGAGAATACACTTTCTTTTTAAGCACACACAGTACACTTACCAACACTGACCACTTATGTCACAGAATAATTTCGAAGAATTGATCACATACCAACCAAGACTTCTGGGCACAAAGCAATTAAATTAGAAATATAACAATTAAAAGATATAAGCAGGGCCTCCCTGGTGGCGCAGTGGTTGAGAGTCCGCCTGCCGATGCAGGGGATACGGGTTCGTGCCCCGGTCTGGGAGGATCCCATATGCCGCGGAGCGGCTGGGCCCGTGAGCCATGGCTGCTGAGCCTGCGCATCCGGAGCCTGTGCTCCGCAACGGGAGAGGCCACAACAGTGAGAGGCCCGCGTACCACAAAAAAAAAAAAAAAAAAAAAAAAAAAAAAAAAAAAGATATAAGCATACCTCGTTTTATTGCACTTCACTTCACTGCACTTAGCAGATACTGTGTTTTTTACAAATTAGAAGGTTTGTGGCCCCTGTGTTGAGCAAGACTATGGGCATCGTTTTCCCAACGTCATTTGCTCACTTCATGTCTCTGTGTCACATTTTGGTAATTCTCACAATATTTCAAAATATTTCATTGTTATGATATTTTGTCATGGTAATCTGTGATGTTATTACTGTAATTGTTTTGGCATTTTTTAGCAATAAAATATTTTTAAATTAAGGTATGTACATTGTTTTTTTAGACATATGCTATTGCACACTTAACAGACTACAGTGTAGTATAAACAACTTTTATATGCACTGGGAAACCAAAAAATTCATGTGACTTGTTTTATTGCGAATATCGTGGTAATCTGGAACTGAACACGCAACATCTCTGACGTATGCCTGTAGTAAAAAGAATCTTTAAATGTACTACTAAATAATGCACATGGGTAAGAGGAATTCACATCAAAATTACAAAATATTTAGGGCTGAACAACTATTAAAGTACCTATACAGCCGTTTCTAAACTTGTAATCAGAGCAAAGTTGAGAGCCCAAAATATTATATTTATTTAAAAACAAGAAATACTAAACATAAAGATAGAAATATTGAAAATAAGATTCAAATAATAAACTTAACAAAATAAATAATGAACCTAAGAACAGAATTTAATGAAATACATCTTTGGGGAAAAAACTAATAAAACATAAATCTCCCATAAGAGTGATAAGAAAAAAAAAAGGCAGAAATAGATAATACTGAACAAAAAAGGATAGAGGAAATGCATAATTTCTTAGAAAAGAATCAGATTATCAGAGTTGACTCAAAATGAATTTAAAACCTGAATTAGATAATAAAAGGAATCTGAAAGAGTAATCAAATTTCTTCCTCTAAAGGACACCAGACCCAGAAAAAGTTTTAGATGCAAGTTTTGCCCAAGTTTCAAGAACAGACAATCCTTTTCTTATATAAAATGTTTCAAAGACTAGAAATCTTGTTTTATGAAACTAAAATAACCTTGATAACAGAATAAGAAACAAAATAAGAAAATTATAGATCAAGACCCCTCATGAACACAGAAGCAAAATCTTTTTAAAATATTAAAGTTGAATTTAGCATTGTATTTTCTTTTCTAAATCACTACTACATAGGGTTTATCTTAGAAATGCATAGATGGGGGAACTCGACGCTTTGACTGCCAGGGCCCGGGGTTCGATCCCTGGTCGGGGAACTAAGATCCCGCAAGCTGTGCAGTGTGGCCGAAAAAAAAAAAAAAAAGAAAGAAAGAAATGCATAGACAGTTCATCATCAGAAAAGTTGATACTTATGGAGTAGACCAGTGACCATCTTACAGAGGGAAGGATAAAAACTGCATGATTATCTCAACAGATACAGAAAAAGTATTAAATAAAAACAAGCAATCAGATTTTTTTAACAAGGTCTTACTACAGGAGACAATAAATGAGAAGAAATTTTTCTATGAAAAAGCTTAAAAAGTAACCGAGTTTATTTTGAGAAAATGACTGAGAAAAAAGATTGAGAAGCTCAAAAAGAAAGCTAATTTTCACCAAATATCTTTTTTTTTCAGGTACTTTCACATACATTATCTCACTCATTTAAGCCTCACAATAACTATTACATTATGAGAAGAGATTCTTACAAGGAAGGGTGAGAAAGAGTCTTAGCATACTGGACTGAGTACAAGCCTGGGTGTCAGTTTAGGGTTTGACTCTTACCTCTGCCATTTATGTACTAGGTAACTTTCAACAAGTTACTGTGAGCTTCTGACTCTCAGCTTCCTCATCTGCAAGACGAGGTGCATTAAAAAACACAGTATAGGGCTTCCTTGGTGGCGCAGTGGTTGAGACTCCGCCTGCCCATGCAGGGGACACGGGTTCGTGCACCAGTCTGGGAATATCCTACATGCCGCGGAGCAGCTGGGCCCGTGAGCCATGACCGCTGAGCCTGCGCATCCGGAGCTCCGCAACGGGAGAGGCCACAACAGTGAGAGGCCCACATACAGAAAAAAAAAATATTCTGGCCACTTTCACCAAAAAGAGTGTTTGAAAATTCAAATTTCATCACTAATTATTCTGAGTGTTCAAGATCAAAAGCAAAGAAAAAAGCTAAATATGAGGGCTTATGATCTAAAAACATGACACTACTACTTTAAGTCAAAAGAAATCTAAATTAAGTGTAAGCATGTTTAAATTCTTTTCAAATTTCTTCTTTGTACATGAATATCAGTTAAGGTAAAATTGTACAAATACAGACCATAATTGTGCTTAACTAATAAAGTTTAAGGGTTAAAACATGGCAATTTCCTAGGAAATATGATTAATGGCAATCATGTAGATTGCCACTACATACACCCTTTCACAAAGTATTTGAGGAACATTCTTTTATTTGATAGGCTTAGACATTACAATATGTTTCAAAAATAGTCCAAACTGGTGAATCAATCCAAGTTTTGATGATTTCAAGCAGACTGTTCAGAGCAGCACTGAGACAGAGTGGCGACACTTCACAGTTCTAAAATGAAACTATTTGCCTGCCAACAGACAAAGCGCTTTATGCCCTTTTTAAGGAGTTCATTACCAGGAGACCACCTCACAAGTGACACCTTTGATACATTCAGATACTGAACACCCCTGGATATGGTCCAAGAACTGCCTTCCTTATCCATTTCTGCTCCTTTGCAGAAATAAGAATGAAATTCCACTGTATACTTCAATAGCAGTTTTTCCGAGGCTAAGAAAATAGTTTGCCACAAACATTTTTTACCTATTAAGAAATCAGCTTGCAGCAAATCCCTGCTGACAGGAAATGAATCTGGTCAGTTTGACACACAGCTTACTCTCCTTCACTAGCACCTATTATTCATCCTGTATTGGCTATGACTCTTCCTGAAAACCTTCATCTTGTCATTCCAGTTACTGCTCAAGAACCGCAAAGCTTCCCTACCACCCAATTCCAAATTCCTCTGCCTGGCTTTCAAGGGCTTCATCACCTGACCCAACTACCTAAGCTTAGTTCCTACCACCCCCACCATGACTGTTCCTCTCCTCAAAGTCCCCATGACTGACTCATGCTGCTCATTTCACCTGGAGTATTTTCCTTTCTTCCCACACCTGTCCCCACTTCCAGTACTTTCCTTTTTCCCTACATCTGTCCTCCCAAGTCCCACTTCCTACATGAGCCTCTTTCTACTATTCCTACCTATAATGATAGCACTCCTTCTCTGAATTCCTATTATAAAGTCAGTCTGTTTTACAGCTCTTCAATTTGAAATTTCTTAAAGCACTTTCTTAAAAATCTCTCTGTAGCAGCAGTTCACCTCAGTGCCTCCATGATACACAGAAGAATAAAACTCTCAATATATGACCTACCCCTTTGGGTGTACCTGCGATTATGCACAATTTCCAGCCACAACAGCGATATTTCCACTAATTTCTCCTGCACTAAAGAAAGCACAATAAAAAGCCAGTGAATATATTATATTTCAATAAAAGTTAAAAGGAAAAAACCAAAACCTAGTGAGTGGGAATGAGAGGAAAGTTATTATATATGTGATCTTGAATATGCTCAACTTACTCTTTTTTTTTCTTAAGTAAAGCGTTTGCAAACTTTGGCACTTTATTACTATTAATAAATAACTTGTAATACATCTTACAAGTGATCATTCATAATAAGAACGATTAAAAACTGCTCTTCTATGTAGCACTTAGCATCCTAGACACATAGAAAGCAATCAATAAATATTCTATTAACCAATTAGTGTGTCTAGCCCATTAATCAATCGCACATAACTATTACAGCTGCTGCAGCTGCCTGATGATAATGATTGATGACGATGATGCAAAGTACAAACACAAAGAACAGTAGCTGAACCTCCTGCTGACAGTCTCTAAAGGAACAAATGACTTCTTACAGGGTGAGTCTAACCACTATTTTAACAGTACAGCATGACTGTGGCACTCCTGAAGATCACAGCAGTTTCTGTGGCAATCATAACGCAACCTTACACCTCTTGTGCAACACTGTGGCTATTAATGCAATCTGGTAAAATTAGTAAATTGTAAACTCTATTTGCCAGTGCAATCAGGGATCAGATAACTTTTGCTCCACCCAAGAGAAAGCCTTCCTGTGACAATGCAAATCTTGTTCTATATTAAAATGGCCCTCACTTTTACAGTAAGGAATTGCCCAAGCACTGGAGTCCTTCATCAACAGTTACAACCCAAATGTAAGATCTTTAACTGATATTAAACCATTCTCCAACATTCCAACATGCCCTTAATTGCCAGTCACACAAATAGACTATGATTTGATTTTGAGAGCCCTCCCAAATCCTGAAAATGTCAAAAATTCTGAAAATGACATATCCTTCCCTGAAAAATCTCTAAATCTACATCAGATTGCTTATGTATAAGTCCATCTATAGATCAACAGTCTTCTGTTTTCTCTAGCCCTGACATTCTAACATTCTAGGAGTAGAGATTGATCCAAGAATAAATTTTTTAACTTATGTTTTAGCGTTGTCAAAGCAGACACTATTTAGAAGTCCTTGTCAAAGCAGCGACAGCAGAAGCATCAGTCTGTCATGCCCTGGAAACTTCCAAACATCAACCAAACAGCCCAAAAGAATGTCCTACTCAACAGTTCCAAGGATGTCATTAATTGCTTCCATCTGTTTCCCTCTCTGTCCCTTCCCCATCCTAGTAAAGTTATTTTTTACTTCATTTTGCATTCTAAAGAAAAGCATAAAGAGCCCTCATGTTTTAAACTGCAGAATACTTATTTGTCCCCCAAATTTTTTTGATAACCACAGCCATATTGTTTTTGTACTCCAGGCTATTTTCAGGTAACATTTCAGAGTGTGGCATATTAAGTCGTGTACTTTTTAAACACTGCTCAGTAAATATTTCAGTTGGTCATAACACAATGTTTTTCCCTGACTCCTCAAGGTGACCAGGGTTCTTTCTCCCTGCATGGCATGATAAAGGTTAAAACCTCTGAATGGTTTCATATCCATTAATGATCCTTACCTAAATCAGTGGTTTCATTAAACATTGCATAATCATGACTTTCTAATTCTGTCATTTATTCCACTTGTATTGGTTAGAATTTACCCCATCAACTAGAGCTATTAGGTTACTGTGAAATAAAGTATGCCCAAGAGAGAAAGGATAGTTACAATTTTTTTTTCTTGTGATGAGAAGTTTTAACATTTACTCTCAGCAGGGCTTCCCTGGTGGCGCAGTGGTTGAGAGTCCGCCTGCCGATGCAGGGGACACAGGCTCGTGCCCCGGTCCGGGAAGATCCCACGTGCCGCGGAGCAGCTGGGCCCGTGAGCCGTGGCCGCTGAGCCTGCGCGTCCGGAGCCTGGGCTCCGCGGTGGGAGAGGCCACGGCAGTGAGAGGCCCGCGTACCGCAAAAAAAAAAAAATAAATAAATTAACCATTTTATTATTTTTTAATTTTATTTATTTATTTTTTCTTGCGGTACGCGGGCCTCTCACTGCCGTGGCCTCTCCCACCGCGGAGCCCAGGCTCCGGACGCGCAGGCTCAGCGGCCACGGCTCACGGGCCCAGCTGCTCCGCGGCACGTGGGATCTTCCCGGACCGGGGCACGAGCCTGTGTCCCCTGCATCGGCAGGCGGACTCTCAACCACTGCGCCACCAGGGAAGCAAAAATTAACCATTTTAAAATGAAATATTCTCATTCCTTTTTATTACTGATTAATATTCCAATTGATGACTATACCATGATCATTTTTATCCATTCTACTGTAGATAGACCAGTGGTATCATCATGAACAGTGCTGATATCAGTATTTTTGTATATGGATCCTAGTGTACATGGCATAAGTTTCTTTAGGGAACATACTGGGAGGCAGAGAAATTGCCTATCTTCCACTTTACTAATGCCCAACTGTTTTCCAACGTGGCTGCACCAATTTACATTGCCAGCAGCAGTGTCCCAATCGCTCCACATCCACACCAACAACTGATATTATCAGACTTCTTAATTTAGGAGCTTATAATAGAACAATTTGCAGTTCTCTGATGACTACTGAGATAGAGCACCTTCTCACAGGTTTACTGGCCATTTGGATTTCTTCTCTTTTGAAGTGCCTATTCAAATTCTTTGCTCTTGTTTTTTAAAACTGAATAGACTTATCTCTTTCTTATTGACTTGTAGAGGTTCTACTTTTTTTTTTTTTTTTTGTCTTATGCATCAAGCTTCACCTTTACTTAGGACGTCACTGCCATAAAAAACAAAGTCACTAATCAAAGACAACATAATCAAGAACCTGAGAAGCTTTAACTCATCAGAAGTTAGTATCTTAGCTTACTTTACATAGGATAGGCCAAAATGTCTAGAAATTATTTGTAGGAGTATTAAGTGATATGTAAATATAACTTAAATTTAAAACGCTACTGAAATATGTAACAAAACACTTTTTTTTTTTTAAGTTTGTATCCACTGTTATCTCCAAGCAAAGGTATTTAGTACACAATCCAGACTCATGCATGCTAAGGTCAGAATGTTTCTGAATCCTTTCCATTCTGAAAAACAAAATTCAGAAGTCATAGTTTGATTAAAAATTATGTCAAAAATGCCTAACACCAATGAATAAAATCAACAGTAGGAAATTTGACTGCTGAAAAATGAAAAATTAAAATTTCAACTGTAAACAGAGCTTTATATTTTTTTAAAAAATTGCTCCTACAGTCAGTATTTTTCCTTTCCTAACAAGAGGATTATTCTGCTTAGCAATAGAAGAATGTTTTAATTACTTACTTAATAAATGCTGGTGGCATATCTCTCTTCAAAATCTGATCCTCAGTGGTTTGAACAGTCTCTTTTCCAACCTACAGGGAAAAAAGATTCACAATTCAAATTTAAATTCTCAGACTTTTAAAACTACTATTTAAGCATATTTGAAACACATACATTACACATACTCTATCATTGAAAATGATAGATTTGAAGAAAATTTCTGGATTTTTTGAAATTATCAAGATTGCTCCCACATATGCTTCCATAATACACTTGTATAACAATATAGAGTGCAAACATAATGTATTAACCCTGTTCCAGAGTAATTAATCTGAAGGCATCATTGAGCACAGTGAGAAAAAAAAAATTCATCATTGAGAATATATATGTTTGTGTGTATTTATGTTTAATGACAAACTGCTACATCTCTGAAAGAGTACATGAAGTACATGAATCCAGTTAGGTAAGCTAAAATGTCTATTCAGAAAAAAATTGACATTACTGGAACTGGGAAAATATGTGAAACAATCATAACTCTGAAACTAGAAACCAAACATATGAAAGTACACAACTTAACTAGTAATCAACATGATGTTTTCCCTAATCATAGAGCAACTTAAAAGAAATAATATATAATGCTAAATGTTGCAATAGAATAGTTTTACACCCTGCTGGTAGCAATGTAAACTGGTATATTCTCTTTGGAAAATCATTTGCTAGTATGTGTTAACAGATAAAAACGTCCTATCTAGGAATTCCACTTATGAGAATACACCCTATAAGCAATAATATCAAGTGTGGTAATCACAATATTTATAAAAATATTCACTATCATGTTAGTTAAAAAAGCAAAAACATTTTCAAAATAACTTACCAACAATGAGGAACAGTTAAGTAAATTAAGATATATCTTTAGACTTAGTACTACAGGGCCATTAAAACAATGGTTATAAAGACTCAGCACTATGGGAAAGTGTTTATGACATTATACTTCGTTTAAAGGGAGGAATAAAAAATAATAAATACACTATGATTACAACAAACCCAAAACTCATTATGTACAAGGCAAAATACTGAAAGAATATAAAACAAAATGTGTTTATTAATGCTTGCAAAATTTTGAGTGAATTTGTATCTGTATTTCCTGTTTTCTAATTTTCTGAAATGTGTATATATAATTTTTGTAATTTAGAATGTAATATTAAAATGTTACTCTTGGTTATTTAAGTGTAATTCTTTCCTACCTAAAAATTTTATTAATTATCTGTCATTTTATATAAATCTTCCCCAAAAGTAATGGCAAAAAATTTTTTAAACATATCAAAATACTGCCACACTAACCGGATTGTGTGCATGTGCACATGTATTTATTATACCACAAACGGTATACATACTCACTTTCTTTAAAATCATTCCTATGTAGGGCTTGGATGTCAATTTTTCTTTAACTATATCATATATTACAAAGTACTCTAAAAGAAGTAAACTTTAATATAAGGAATAGTGAAATTCACTCTTTTTCAATATAAAGCTATTTAGGAATATTAAATCATAAATATAAACCACATTTTAATGCAGAAATCTGTGAAATTTTTAAAACCCAGAATGGAAAGTATCTCAATCCTATTATTTAACCATTTAATTTTTATTGAGTTTAAAGAAGAAAAACGAGTTTAAAAAATTCCTAAATGGGGGCTTCCCTGGTGGCGCAGTGGTTGAGAGTCCGCCTGCCGATGCAGGGGACACGGGTTCATGCCCCGGTCCGGGAAGATCCCACATGCCGCGGAGCGGCTGGGCCCGTGAGCCATGGCCGCTGAGTCTGTGCGTCCGGAGCCTGTGCTCTGCAGCAAGAGAGGCCACAACAGTGAGAGGCCCGCGTACCACCAAAAAAAAAAAAAAAATTCCTAAATGCACAGTAAAGCAGCTAAAGCAAATAACACAATAAACTATTCTCAGGGAATACCAGTCAGGCATGAGTTAATAAATACAAGTTTTTTCTCTCAAGTTAATAGCTCAGAAAAAAGCAAGACACATATACCACTGTGTAATAGCCAGTGCTTTTGTAGACAATGGACTGTCTGTATCATAATAAAACCCTTTCAAATCAGCAGCTGGTTCTCTAGAGTTTCTCAGATCAAAACATGACAGAATATTTCCAGATGTATTGTTCACCATAGTTTCTAACAAAAATCAGCCATTCAAAAAGCTGTGGGCCATGACTTCATGAAGGAAAAGATGAAGTGCAGCAACAGTCACTCGTTCATACTAAGCATAAAGGGTCTAGAAGGATATCCACACTTAAAGCAGTGGCAATTCCTTTTATTTTACACACCACGTGTACATATATAGAGAGAGCCAAAGAGAGACAGGGGCAGAGAGAAAGAGAGAGAGAGTGAGCAAGCCAGGCGACTGGGGAAGAGTTCCTCTTATATCTCCTTTAGAAAGTATTCAGTTATTCAGTGTTATTAAACATTTATTGAATGCAACTACATATGCCAGTCACTGTTCCAGGTACTTTAGACAGAATGGGAGTAAAAATAAGTTTCCTTCCCTCATGGAAGTTATATTCCAGTGGGAGTAGACAGAGAGAGAGCACACAAGTAAATAAATAAATGAATAAACAAAATCATTCCAGGTAATAGTAAAGATGATGCTATAAAGAGTATGGGGTAGGAGTAGAGGGGGCCTACTTTAAAAAGTGTGGACAGGGCTTCCCTGGTGGCACAATGGTTAAGAATCTACTTGTCAGTGCAGGGGACACGGGTTTGAGCCCTGGTCCGGGAAGATCCCACATGCCGCAGAGCAACTAAGCCCGTGCGCCACAACTACTGAGCCTGCACTCTAGAGCCCATGAGCCACAACTACTGAGCCCATGTGCCACAACTACTGAAGCCCGCACGCCTAGAGCCTGTGCTCCGCAACAAGAGAAGCCGCCACAGTGAGAAGCCCACCCACTGCAACAGAGTAGCCCCCGCTCGCCACAACTAGAAAAAGCCCATTGCACAGCAACGAAGACGCAATGTAGCCAAAGATAAAAATAAATTAAATAAAATTTTTTTATAAACTCAATAGTGATAAAACAAACAATCCAATTAAAAAAAAAACAACAGTGGACAAAGAAGTAACATTGGAGCTGAGATTCTGAAGCTGAAAAGGAACCACTCATGCAAGAGCTGGGAAAGAACAATCAAAAGGGAGAAGCAAGAAAAAGGCCCAAAGGCAGGAAAGTTTGGGTATACTAAAGGAGCCTTAAGGAGGCTAGAGTGGCTGAAGCTCAGTGAGGGTGGGGAGGTGTGGTGATGAGGTTGGGTAAGAAGGCAAGGGTCATATCACTAAAGAGCCTTTTAGGCCAAGTTAAGGTGTTTGGAATCTTTCCTAAGTACAACAGGAAGCAGGAGTGCTAAACAAGAGACTGACATGATTTTTTTTTTTAAAGGTCATTTTGCCTGTTATAAGGAGAAGTGATCTTAGCAAGCAAGGAGAAGCAGAGTGACCAGTTAGGAAGCTACTGTAGTCATCCAGGGGAATGATGGTAGTGACTTAAAACAAGACGCGAAAGTGGACATGGAGAATTAGTTCTTTTGGAGGAACAGCTAATGGGACTTGCTCTTGGAATGGGTGAAGTAGGGGTTGGGGAGTGCACTGACGGAAAGAAAAATTTTAAATAACACGTAGGTCAATTAAGTAAAATGTCTTCAAAAGCAGCAATGCTAAAAGGCTGATGTATAGCAAAGATTTAACATGAAAGGATAAAACAATCATGAGTAACCCAGGCAAAACCACTGAAACTGTTTTTCAATAGCAACTATTCTGACCCCAGTAGAGGTAATTACTAAAGAATGAATTCTATTTAACTATTTTAGGTCTCTTTTGTAAAGGTAGGGGGTAGGTGAGGAAACAGAAATAGACAATAAAAACATACTCAAGGGCTACTTTTTTTTCTTTTTTTTGTGGTACGCGGGCCTCTCACTGTTGTGGCCTCTCCCGTTGCAGAGCACAGGCTCCAGACGCGCAGGCTCAGAGGCCATGGCTCACGGGCCCAGCCGCTCCGCGGCATGTGGGATGTGGGATCTTCCCAGACCGGGGCACGAACCCGCGTCCCCTGCATCGGCAGGCGAACTCTCAACCACTGCACCACCAGGGAAGCCCAAGGGCTACTTATTTTAAAACTATTTTTAAGTATTTAAGTGATGGGCACTAAATCTGATTTATTATTCTAAGCTGCATTCATAACTGCAGTGATAGTATCCATAGTCACTTTGATCTTCAATACACTCAGCCTATAATTAGGTTACACACAATGAATGGTCCTGTTTTTAAGGCATAACACATAAAACGTGACTATGTAGAATGAATGCCTTTTTACTTGGGGAATTGATTTTTGGCAATGCTGTCCAACAGAACTTTCTGTTATGATGGAAATGTTCTACTTAAATTGTGCTATCCAATACAGTAGCCATTAGCCACTTGTGGCTACTGAGCACTTGAAATATGGCTAGTGCAACTGAAGAACTGAATTATTACTTTTATTTAATTTTAATTAATTTTCTTCTTTTTTATTAACACTTTTTTAAACAGCCATTTTAGGTTTACAGCAAAATTGAGAAGATACAGAGATTTCCCATATACTCCCCGCCCCCATACCAACAGCCTCCCCCATTATCAATGCCCCCCACCAGAGTGGTACATTTGTTACAACTGATGAACCTACCATTGACACATCATAATCACCCCCAAATTCATAGTTTACATTACATTCCACTCTTGGTGTTGCACATTCTATGGGTTTGGACACATGTACAATGACAGGTATCCATGATCATGGTATGACACAGGGTTTTGCCCTAAAAATCCTGTGCTCTGCCTATTCATCCCTCCACCCCAAACCTCTGAAAACCACTGATCTTTTTACTGTCTCCATAGTTTCGCCTTTTCCTGAACATCATATAGTTAGAATCATACAGTATATAGCCTTTTCAGGTTGTCTTCTTTCATTTAATTTGAATTTAAATTCCACACGTGCTACAATACTGGACAGCTCAGGTCTATGGGACTTGCACTGTCTCCTAAAACTGGTCTTCCTGCCTCCAGACTTCCTTCTCCTAATTCACTCTTCACATGGCTGCTAGATTAACCTTGATTTTTACCTTTGCTACATGGTGTCTTCAGAGAAGAAGGGAGCTGGGCCTAGAGAGACAGCAGTTGCCACATGGAGGAGAGAGGGATCAGACAGCCCAAGCACAAAGAAGAGCACAGTCCAAGCCTCAAATGTGTTTGAGCACACGGTTGACTAGACAAGAAAAAACAGGCTGGTGCGCCTTCAGCAAAGGAAATGAGGCTAGAAAGGAAAGCTGGAGTCAGCCTGGGAAGGGCTTTGTGTGCCAAGGGAAGGCAGAGAGGATTATGTAACTTAACCTGCCCATTTATTCAAAGGCTGTCATCCTTTGTTCTAGATCTAGATGTTTTCAATTCAGTGTTCTATCGCTGTATCAAGTATCAAGTCAAGAACTTCCAAAGAAGCCAGTTTCTAAGGACATACCAGAAAGGCATCTTCTATGTGTAAACAGCTGGCAAAGCCTATTGAGGAGAGCTGGAGACAAAACTTCCCGTTTTTAAGCCATCGACCAGGAGATGACAGGAAATGCGCTTTCCTCCGCTCTCCCCACATTATCAAAACAAAGTTTCTACAGCAGTCATCTTTTCCAAATAAAAAAAGTAGAGCAATTCAGAAAGGGATTCACAAAATGCTCTTTGTTAACTACCAGGAATCTTCACAGCTTGTGGAAAAACGTTATTCCTGAAGGTCAACCTTAGTATGGGGAAGCGTATGATTTCCTAGTACAGGCCACAACTTTGCAAACAAGCGGGAAGTGATCAACTTGACAAATGCTTCTCGAACCTGTGCAGCACCAGGTCATCAAAATTCTTGGTTAGTTAAGCCAAATGTTTTTGCTACATACATGTTAAGAGCACATGTATGGGAATTTGGTGACTTGATTTCTAGTTCCAGCTTAGCTAATAAACAGCTATGTAACCTCAAATAAATCATTTGATTACTCAATTATTTCTTCTATACTACGTGATCTCATTGGGGGTCTTCTTACTCGTCTACTGTGTGTTGGCCAAACTCCCTTTTAGCTCTCTGATGAAGAAAACTTACTTTTAAATGTATATTTTCTACCTTAAGTCCTCATTTTCTACCTCAAATTCTTTTGTAGAACAAGGTATAAAATGATTAATAAATACAAAATTTAAAAGCTCTCACTTCCTACACATTTTATCTGTATGTTTTATAAGTGTGAGATTAAACTAAAGTAGATGCCTGATTTTTTTAACCTTAAAATAAGTCTTATTCCCTCTGAAAAAAAGACCTATATGTTAAAGGGCTTAAAAAAGAAAAAAAAAACACAGAGAAAAGAATGACAAATAGGTCTTAGTTATAGTCTTAAGTTCTCAGCAGCTTTTCCAGGTCAGCATTTAACAACAACCCTTTCAAAGTAATCTAACTTTACAGTAGATACATTTTATTGCTTCCAAACTTTATTCCAATGCTGAAACTCAGATTTGTTGGTTCTATTCACTGCTAAAATTATATCTTTTATTTTCTTCTTCAGAGAATTGCTTCTAACTCCTGAGGCCCAATTCCATTCAATTCAATAAACAGGCAGTAAGTGCCAACTATGTGTCCGCTAGGTGGTGGGAAGAGAATGAGATAAGAAATAAAGCATCCTTAGACATACGAACTGAAATAATGGTAGTGAATGAGATAAGAAATAAAGCATCCTTAGACATACGAACTGAAATAATGGTAGTGAATGAGTAAAAGGCCTGGGGGCATTTTTAGGGGGCTTTGCAGGAAGACATTTCTTTTGAAGAGCTCTTACTTTGTTCCGTAGTTAATTTAAATATCTTTTGTTCACTACATGACTTTAGTTCAAAATTCTGTGTGAGAGGCCTTTTGTCTTCTGCTGTTGTTATTACTCCTTTTATCACAATCTACTCGATTTGGTTCAGTAATTCAGTAGAGAGATTTGGTTTCTTTCCAGCAAAAAAAAAAAACTTGGCTGGTTCAAGTCACTACCCAGACTAAAAAATATGTTAATGTAGATGTCTCCCTTAGTTAGACTAGGTATAAGAAAACAGGAAGACAAAACACAGCAGGGAGGACTTGTGTTAGCGATTTGTACAGTATAAGTGGTAACTATAGAGCATTATGTTAAAAAGGTGGCAGGGAGATGGTAATCAACAGAAGTTGCTAATGTATTTAGACAAGAAGATACAAATGATGAAAATGTAAGCCTAGCTTAAAGTTACAGTAGGCCAAGCCAAGCTATGGGATCAATTGACTGATCAACTGATTATGACCAGACAAGGGAGTGTGCATCCATCTGCCTATTAGTTTGGCTCAAATCAGTGTTTCTTATGGCATAAGTATCAATCTATTATACTGAACAGTCATTCTGATAGGCAGCTGTGTCCAGTACCACATGTGGGTCATACAAGGATAATAATAATGTATGTGACCCAACATCAGCAACACTTTTGGTTGTTTTCCTGCAGTGCTTGGCGATGGACTTGTGATCTATCCACCCCCTCTCTGGTACCTTTTGTATCATTCACAGAGGACACACCAGAGCCAAGTGTTTAAAAAAGCCATATATACCAGAAAAACCAGGACTCTCTAAGCTACTCTGATTTCCAACTCACTCATTCATTTAATCAAACACTTATTGAGAACTTCCCATGTGGTAGGCACTATGTACAACACTGTGTGTGATGGGAATACAAAAAATAAGTGAGACTCAGGCCTCACCCTTCACAGACAGGGCAAATGCTTAAACAAATCATTGTAACACAGGGTAATGCTCTAACAAGAGCTATATCCAAGTTTCACAGAGGAAAAGAAACTCTAGGAAGGCTGGTAAGAGTTCTCCAGGAATAATGGGATTTGGGGAAAAAAGGAGAGGTTTCCAATAGTGGAGAAGCATATGTGAAAGTATGGCCAGTTCAGGGAACACGGACCCACTTGGTGGGAACACAGGGTATTGGGCGGAGAAGAGGTACAGAGAATAGGAAGTTGAAGAAGCAGAAAGATGCCACATCAGGGAGGGCCCTGTGTGCAATGTGCTTAGACTTTACTCTCTAAGCAGTGGGAAATTATTTCATGGTTCTAAGCAAAAGACATTCTTAGGTTTACATTTCAACAAGATAAACTCAGCAGCAAGAATGGAACAGAGGGAAGAAAACTAGGAGTACAAGTTCACTTGTTAGTTCATTTATTCAATCAAATATTTATATAACATACCAGTGCCAAGTATTAAGACAGTGATGAAAAAAATACACATGGCCCCTGACTTCATGGAGCATAGAGTCTTAGTGAAAGATGAACTAAAGCAGCAGCAGTATTGGATGGATATGAGGGTAGATGTAAGAAATCCATCTACATGACACTCAGTCCACATAGAGGGTAATGGAGACACCCAGACTCCTGACTTACATGACTTGGTAATACATGCAAGGGAGGAAGAAAGCCAGCTCTGAGAAAGAAACTAATCAGAAAGTATGGGATGTTCAGATGGAGATAAGGAAATGTTAGAGGAGGAATCATAGAGACGGTTCCTCCGTTTACTTGCCTGGGCTGAAGAATAGATTGCGGCTGGTGGAAGAACCAGCTGATGAAAAGAGCCGAGAAGGTAATGTCTGAGAGCGGGGTAGGGGGAATGGTAGAACTGTGTGTCATGAAAGCCAAAGGAATATAGAGTTTCAAGAAAGTGAAAAACAGTGTCAACTGCTAGAGAGAGGTGAATGGTTTCTAGTATATTCACAGAGTTATACAACCATCACCACAATCAATTTTTGAACACTTTCATCACCCCAAGAAGAAACTCATTAGCAGCCACCCCCTTCATTTATCCCCAGCCTTTCCCCACCTCCATCCAGCCTTAGGCAACCACTAATCTACTTTGTCTCTATAGATTTGTCTATTCTAGATATTTGATGTAAATGAAATCATACAATATGTGGTCTTTAATGAATGGTTTCTTTCATGTTGTAGCATGCATCAGTACTTCATTGCCTTTTATTGCCAAATAATATGCCATTGTATGGTTAGACCACATTTTGTTTATCATCCATCAGCTGATGGACATCTGGATTATTTCCACTTTTTAGCTATATTGAATAATGCTACTATGAACATTGGTGTAAATGTTTTTGTGTAGACATATGTTTTCATTTCTCTTGAGCATATACCTAGATGTAGAATTGCTGCATCATATGGTAACTCTATGTTTAACCACTTGACAAACAGCTAGACTGTTTTCCAAAGAGGCTGTACCATTTAACATTCCCACAGGCAATGTATGAGGGTTCAAATTTCTCCACATCCTTGGCAATACTTGTTATTTTCTGCCTTTCTTGTTACTATAACGATTCTAGTGCAGTGGTGTCTCACTGTGGTTTTGATTTGCATGTTCCTAATGGCTAATCATGTTGAATATCTTTATATGTGCTTATTGACTATATGTATATCTTCTTTGGGAAAATGTCTATTTAAACCCTTAACTCGGGGGAATTCCCTGGAGGTCCAGTGGTTAGGACTCTGCGCTTTCACTGACAAGGGAGAGGAACTAAGATCCCACAAGCCAAGTGGTGCAGCAAATAAATAAATAAATAAATAAACCATTTACTCATATTTTAATTAAGTGATGTGTCTTTTGCAAATACTTTCTCCCAGTCTGTGAGCTGTCTTTTTGTTTTCTTGATAGTGCCTTCTGCAACACAAAAGTTTTTAATTTTGATGAAGTTCAATTTATCTATTTTTTTCTTTTGTTGCTTGTGCTTTTGATACAGTATCTTAGGTTTTGCCTAACCAAGGTCACGAAGATTTATTCGTTTTTTAAAAATTCTATAATTTTAGCTCTTACATTTAGGTCCATGATCTATTTGGTGTTAATTTTTGTGTATGGTGTAAGGAAAGGGTTATTATTTTGTTTAAATAGGAGAAAATTAAGCATGTTGATAGGGTGAAAGAAAGGAGGTAGGAAACAAGACCCTGATTATGAAGCAAGGTCTCTGAAGAGGCAGGGATAGAATCTGAAGAGTAGGTAGAGAGACCAGCCTTTACCAGAAAGAAAGCCACCTCTTCCTCAAGAGGCAAAGCGGGTAGTGGGAGAAATAAGTGGAGATACGGAGATAAATGTAACTGTAGAGTCTATGGGCTATATGTTCCTCTTAGGAATTTACAAGGCATATTAGTATATTTAAGGATTTAAGATAACCTTCAGAAAAGAAATCGGTTTAATTTTCTTTAATCCATTATTTCCAAATTCATTTGACCAAGAATTATTTCTTTTCTAACACCTACTAACCTATGGCTGAATTAGAATTTGTAGGATATACTTAGGGAAATGGTGATCTAGGCCAGAAGTTGCAAACTCATGGCCTCTGTGCAGAATTTGGGCCAAGGGTGATTTTTGTTTGGTCCTTTTTAAAAACAAAAACAAAAAACTTCACAACGATTCAAATTTCTGACATCTCTTGAAATATCAAAAGATTTGGCCACATGAGATCTGCATTCCAGTAAGGAAACAATGTGCAGGAACCCAAATGTTCCATATGGGGAATATACTTTCTGCATCACTCCCTAAAATCTTAACATCCAGACCATTTCACTTGTTTATGTCACTGCCTGGTCCCTGTGAGTATCCAAGTTTTTCACTCTGGTACTAGGCAACCTTCTCAGTGTCTACACAGTGAAAAATTCCTGAAGCCACTCTTAGAAAATCCTTATCCAGCTCCTCTCTAAATATTTCCTAAAAGTACTCCTCTTGTGAGAGCTATGAGAAAGACTGAGAAGTATTTATGTCAGGAATGACAAAATGGGAGTGTATGGGGGCAAGTGCAACCCACAGACCTATTTTGTTTGACCTGCTCAGTATTCTTTTTAAATGGGAAATTTCACATTGAAAGAAATAGAGATTTCCAGGTTTTATTGACTATCAGGAAGATCTGGTAACACTAGGCCCTGTTTCCATATGGCAACAATAAGATGAAGATAGCAGTTTTCTTCAATCAGGGCCTGCATTTTTCAATTTACCACAGTCCCTACCACTCCCTGGTGCCCTATAACCCACCTGATTCACTCATTACCTATTTGACCCTGCAGGTATTTGAGTTTGTGCCACCTGATTTAGCAAAAAGATTCTGTTCTTAATAGCACAGTACAGGAGGCAAACTCTGCAATATCATGAGTGTCATGTAAAATTTTACTTATGCCTCAGCTATTTCACTAACATCCCACTCTCTCCCCAATATATAGCCACATCAAAAAAAAAAAAAAAAAAAACACTGGAAGGAATTACAACATGGAGAGTAGACCTTCAGATGATTTTTATTTTCTTCTTAATCCTTCTCCAACTTTCCAGATTTTTAAAAAAATGAGTATGCAATGCCTTCATAATCAGAAAAATATATGCTAAATTTCTAAAATGTACTAACAATATTCTTGGTACACAACAATCTATAAAGTGAGATACCACCAGTGCCTAAAAGGTTCAAATTTTGACCAACTGCCAAAAACTTAAATCTGCATCAATAAGAACACAATCAAATGGGTTAAAGAGCAGGTGAACTACATGGGTGGCAAGTTCTAATGTCAAGCAAGCTCATTTGATGCAACATACCTTCCTTACAACTAGTGTTAAGCTGCCTTGGCAGCAGCTGCTTATTCTAACACAACAGGAGATTGAGTGTATCAATTAAGGCTAGATTAATGTTAGCAGAGAAGCCCTGCTCACCAGATCCCTATTTATGAAGATACTGTGGGGGCAGGCTTCCAATTTGCAAATACTTTATTCTCTCCCTCAACTCAGGATTCTTCTGTAGACACAACCACAAACACCTGTGCTCTGGGGGCCACCAATTTAACAAGCAAGCAAATCATCAGCACAGGAAACTTCTCCCCATCACCCACTTTCTCCCACAATTAACTCAGAAAGATCTTCCATTCTCTTATTTTCATTATTTCTTCAACATACCTATAAACTAACCCTCTATGGCTCTATTAAGGTGACTAGCTGGGCTCCCAAAGGCCATTAATCAAAAATCATGGATTAAAAACTTTAAAAAAAAAAAGAAAGCTAAATATTGCTAAGAGAAATTAGGTCAACTCTACCATCCTGTCTCATACATGATTATAAGGAAATAATGCATACGAATGTGTTTGTACACTATTAAGGTGTTATCAAATGCAGGATGTCTCTGTGCTATATAAATGTTTAGTCCCTTAAGTATCCCAGAGGTCCCATCACATCAAAACAGTCTGTATCTTCCTCACTGCCCTCTAACCAAATCTGCTTTTCTCAAAAATTCCACAGAGCTTAAAATACACTCTTATTTTTCTTGTTTTTCTACTTTAATAGCTAGATGCACTTTTTTTTAGCAAATGCATTTTTTTCTTAACAGATTTAGTTCACAAATGTGAAGGATTTCAATTACATTGCAGCTTTTGCAGATAAGCCTGGGTATATAACATATCGTTTGTAACACTGTCCCTATGGAAAAATAACTCCAAACCAATTTGTAAATGAATTTTGAAACATCGCCCATTTTTATGTTTGGAAAACTGAGATGGAGGGCCCATCCTGGAAGGTAACATAGAGTGGTGGGAAAAGAACTGGGGCTTTGGAATGAATCTTACCTTGCTCTGTTATTACTAGTTCTGTGTCCTGGGGCAAGGAACAATCTCTTTAAGTCTCAATCTCCTTATCAGTAAAATGGAAAAAGTAAAATGTCTCTCATGGCTAAAGGATATAGTAATACACATGTAAATCACCTAATACATACGCCTGAAAGATAACAGTGCTAAATAAACATTAGTCGTGTTTTCTTTCCCTCTGCCATTGCGGTACTCATTTGTGACTTCCATTTTATCCTTTAAAAGAAAAAAAAAGTTTTTTTTTTTTTTTTTTTTTTTTTTTTTTGTGGTACGCGGGCCTCTCACTGTTGTGGCCTCTCCCGTTGCGGAGCACAGGCTCCGGATGCACAGGCTCAGCAGCCATGGCTCACGGGCCCAGCCGCTCCGCGGTATATGGGATCCTCCCAGACCGGGGCACGAACCCGTATCCCCTGCATCGGCAGGCGGACTCTCAACCACTGCGCCACCAGGGAGGCCCAAAAGAAAAAAAAAGTTTTTTTAATTGAGCACATGCTATAAGTCAGGAGCCCCCCTTATTACCTCATTAAATCCTTTTAACAACTCTATGAGGGAGGTACCACTGCTATCTCATTTTACAGATGAAGAACAGAGGCACAGAGAGGTTAACTGATTTGCCTAAAATCACTCAGATAGTGGTGTTGACTTCAGCATATCCATGCTCTAATCCTAAGCCACTAAACTGTTTTTCAAAAATGAGGAAAACAAATTTAATGATGCCTAAAGTTTTCTGCTGTAATACTGCATGATTTTACAATGCTTTGGAACTTTCAGATGGCAAGAAGGATAAGAAAACTTGAAGCTCACAACCAGGCAAATATAAAAACTTCAAGCTCACAACGGGCAAATATAAACCATCAAGATGCAGTTTAAACTACTGATGTCCAATTGTTTGATTTGCCTTCCCAGAAGCTGGAAGGTTTCCACAACAACATGGGTCAGGCTCACTAGGGGTTCAGCCTGCTTAAGCTCCTTAACTGTTATTTGCTTAGAGATGATGAACTGAGTCAACCTGGCTGCAATTAGCTTTCAAAATTGAACCAGGACTAACAGTGCAACCTTTTTTTTTTTTTAATAGGTATGGTCAAAACTTGAAATAGTAACCCAATGGCAAAAGTAAGTATTGTTACTACTGTTGGGAACCATCCTGCTTGGTAATTGGAGATTATTCAGTCACTTTTATAGTATAGTAATTGAATTTGGCTCTAGGCTGTAATAGACACTTTGACCCATTAAATTAGTGCCATAAGTAAAATTACTCTATTTCTTAGCCCAAGCTACAAACACACTTCTTACAAGCAGCCAGAACTGGAAATTCAATGTTTTGTAATATCAATGTGTCAAATGGTTAAGGCTGCCAATTATAATGCTCACAGGAAAAACTCCTGTCTTACGGTACCCAGAAAATCCCCAAAGTTTTACCTTTAGGCTTTTCTTCTTAATGTTTTTACTTTTTCTTCTCAACAACTACTAATATAATTTAGTGTGACTACATATGGGCTGAACACAGACTTAATTCTAAACATGCTGAAAAGTGAAATAAGAGAACAGCTACAGCACATCCAGACCAAACTGGCTAAGATGTACAGACAGAAAAAAGCTATCAACCATCCCCAGCAATACTAGTCATGTTTGTGCCTTTTGCAGATTGCATTTCATCACCATTCTTCATATAACATTAACAAATTAGACATAACCTCTGTCTAACCAACAGAAAGACTTTTACAGGAATATTAAAGTTGATTTCCTTTTGTTTCACTTGCTTCCTAATACAAACTATCAATGATGCAGCCTAGATGTTCAACAGTTGCCACAGACAACTAAACCTTTAGTAAGCTCTGGCTCTACCATCTTAGATAACTTATTCCCAGTTGGGCAAAAGGAAGAAATAGAATTAGAACTGAGAGAATTACAGCATAATAAGAGTCCATTCATCATTTTTTTATTTGGGGGGGGTGGCTTTGTTTTGTTGTTGTTATTGTTTTAAGGAAAGACAATGCTGGCAATGCACCTAAACACTAAATTACATTCCTTTTATCTTCAGTCCTTACTAAATATCAAGTTCACTCCTAATGGTTCATCACAGAACAATACAAGTCTATATTTAGTTCATAGATGGAAACCATCCCAAACTGAGTTTATATGGAAGGTATAACAGCAGAGAATCCCTGGAGATTGACAGAGAATGTGGAAGGTTTTCATTGTTGAATTTGTGTGAATTCCTACCTTAGCAGGTAGTTTCTATAAGCCTAGCAATCAACAAATATACTAAAGGCTTAAATAATCATCACACAATTAGGTAATCCTCCTTAGGACAAATCCAAGTTCTCTCGCCAGGGTGTATATACTTCATCAATTGCTAAGTGGACATGGTGTAAGTAAACTCCCTACGAATTCTTCTATATAGCTGATCCCATCAAAAAATATTACTCAGTGGTGTCATAGTCTTTCTCTTTCTTTTTTAATAGAAGAGAAGTAAACCAGAGATCTTGAAGGTGTCTCTGGTATCCTTACATTTTTAGATTGGTTCATTCTTTAAATTATGTCCTAAGAATTCTGTGTGTAAGGCAATGTGCAGGTGATACTTCCTCAGGTGACATAAAGATGCACAGTTGGGAAGTTTATGGCCTGGAATAGCATCAGAACTACATAAATGACTCTGGTGAGTGCTAACGGGGAGACAGAACTTAGCACTACCGGGGTCATGTGGACAGAGAGCTCAACCAGTTGCTGAGATAAGGGCAGTTTTCAGTATTTGAGCTGAGCCTTAAGGCATAGGTAAAATTTCTGGAGGGAAGAAGGCATCTTAGATGGAAGGAAATGCAGCATGTACATAGAGGCAGAGGTGAGACAACCTGGAGTTTGTTCATGAAAGAGCCAGCAGTCCTACTGGGCTAGTACAGGCTTCATGGGAGGGGCAATATGGTGGAGTAGGACCAGCAATGAATTCTGATTTTGGCTTTTCCACTGCCAAAGGTACCTGCCTTAGACGTATTGTTGATTACATCTGAGAATACATTTTCTCATTTTTAAAACGAGAGGGTTGGATCAGAAGATCTCTGAGATCTTATTTCTAACTTTATAACTCTATGACTCTAGGTTGAGGGTTGGCAATTTTTTCCATAAAGGACCAGAGAGTAAATATTTTAGACTTTGTGGGTCATATGGTCTCTGCCTTTCTACTTTCACCCTAATATTAAGCTCTTGTAGTTCCTTACACTCCAAGATGTTTTTCATTAAATAAGGGAAAAAAAGAGAGAATAAAAAGCAATCTTTTTTTAAAAGTATGATAAAAGAGCAAGAGACTACAATACTGACAAGAAGATTTTGAAAGAGATACGATTCTAGAAGTAAAAAATACTGCCATTTAAATTAAAAACTCAGTGTCTGAATTAAATGACATATTAGACCCAGGTGCATGAGAATGAGCAAATTGGAAGACCTGAAAAAATAACCATATGGAAAATATAAACTGTTCAGAGATACAGAGGATAGAGAAAGTCCAATATTTTTCTAATTACACTTCCAAAGGGTGAGAATAAGATGAAGGAAGAGGCGAAAATTCCAAGAGATAATGGCTAAGAATTTTCTACGACTGATAAAAGAAATCAGCCCTCAAAATCAGGGAGCCAAAAAAATCCCAAGAAAGATAAATAAGATCTTAAAAGCCCCAGTGAGAAAAAAATCATTATTTAGAGGAAAATAACAATTAGACTGATGGCAGATTTGAATGCAGAAAACACTGGAATAATATTTTCAAAGCGTTGGGAAAAAATTACTATTAGCCCAGTTTTGTATATCCAATGAAATTATCTTTCAGAAAAAATGGCAATATAAAAGATATTTTCAGACAAATGAAACTTAGAGTGTGTACTGCCCAAAGACCCACCTAAAGATATTAGTGTAGGACAGACTTCAGGAAGAAGGGAGGTCTGTTCATCGTTTCTCTTATATCTCAAAAAAAGTGGTAAACATATAGGTAAATGGGGAAAAAAGCAACTGTATAATACAATAGTGTCTAACTTGTGGGGCGAAAAAAAATCAAGAGAGAAACAAAATCTCAGACAACCATATATAAAGGGACAGTGGAATTACAAGTATTTTACCATTTTATTCAAGTAGAAAGTAAAGATGCCAATTAATTTAAGACTTTGAAGTTAAATATGCATGTTAAAAATTTTCCAGAAAACCACTGAAAGACTAGAAATTACAGGTATACCTTCCAAACTAGTAGTTAAGGTCCCCTGACCTTTACATTCAACTCTATTACTCCTATATCAATAGGACATCTGAAAGAGATTCTATCCCTCCTTTCAGGCTAGAGATACTAACCTCTTCCGGTATCCAGCATAATATGTAGTCATTAAATATTTGTTAAATTAATTTGGCTGTTCCAGAACAAGATGAATTCTATTTCACAAATGCATTGTACTTTTTAACTCTACCTGGAAGGGCCAATTCCATTTACTTTAGTGACTACCCCTTCAGTTTTTTCTTTTTTAGAAAATAGGACAATGAATGTTTGGGATAAATCCCAAATCCTAAGTCCCAATTTTTGCTTCTAAACTGGGGTGGAAGAGGGGAGAGATACAATTTTACTCTCACTATTGCTCCAAACAAAGGAGATATCAATCATAAATTCCGATGTCTGAATTTTTAATGGGAAACTGGCAATCAAAGGCTTAGGCACCTAAACTGTGAATATTTTCCCCACAGTTGATAAAACTGTATATTCACAACATATGGAATTCTACTGAAAGCTTTCACTGGCACTTTGCCTTGTTGAGTAAAAGTTAGAAGTTATACTTAGACATTAAAAAAAAAATCAACACTGCTTTTTCATTAGGCTAACATTTAAAATATGACTTAAAAATCATGGAAAAATATATTAATATAACACTCACTGAAATCTTTAACTATGTGTCAGGCATAGTTCTGAACATTTTTACAAACTCATTAATCTTCACAATAATACACTCCAAGTCAGATACTATGATTAGCTTTGTTTTACAGATGAGGACTATGAGAAACAGAAATTAAATACTTTCTCCAATGTTACATACTTTGCAGGTGTCAGTCAGTGGTAGGATTTAAACCTCAGCAGTTCAGCTCTAGAGCCTTTACACTTAACCATTACACTATAGGTGATTTATCTTATATCTATATCTAAAGTGTGACTTTGGTATTTGCTAACTCATACCAGATGCACTTTGCCAAAGTTGGCTATTCTGTTCATTTGCAAAGCATCAAAACTAAGAGAGAATCCCAAACCCATGTTCTGTATTTCTTTAAACTT
Organism: Hyperoodon ampullatus; assembly: GCF_949752795.1. NCBI lineage: Eukaryota > Metazoa > Chordata > Mammalia > Artiodactyla > Ziphiidae > Hyperoodon > Hyperoodon ampullatus. The sequence continues at coordinate 63,016,533 of NC_136914.1, read as the reverse complement.
ACATATCCTGCATAATCCTATGTTGGGCAGGATTATCCCCATCTGCACTCCAGGACTCTATCCCTGGAATTTATTCATTCAGGAAACATGAATTGGATGATCCTACTGCATGCAATACCCTGTACTAAGCAATGATTTACTGCTGCTTTCCTAATCGCAGTTAAATTTCATCAAGATTCACCCACAGCATGATATACATTTTTCCAAAGAAGCATAAAACAGTTTGGGGTACGGAAGCAGCAAACGGTCTTCCCACTTGTTTGTTCAACAATTATTCCTCAAGACTCTACTATGTGCCAAGCACTTTGATGGGTGCTTTGCCCCTGGGGCCCTAGTGGGGGAAAGATGTTCAGGAAGTAATAATCACACAAATAATTACTTACAACTGTGAAAAGCACAGTAAGGAAAAAAATAATCTAGAAGAGGGCAGCTGAAGCCGATGCTCAGTGGTCTTTTCCTAACTAGGGGGCCCACCACCTGCTTATTCTGCTACTGGCCCACTCACATTTTCTCCATGGCTCCAAGGAATCAAAACTGTAGTTACAGTACTAGCGTACAAACTTTAAAGTAAATAATTTAAATTCTGCAACAATTTCATGGATGGAGAAGATGCAGATAAGCTAAATCTTTTATAAGATCATAATTTTCATCTGTATTTTAACAACCTGAGGCCACAGACCATGTCTTATATACCCTACTATTATTCAGAACACCAGGCAATGTGCACAGCTAGAGTCATAACTAATTTTGGTGGTTTGGGGGGAAAAGCCACAGAATAAGAAATTTAAGTGTTACTAGAGATTTACTAGCACATTTATATATCCTTATCTACTTGAATTAAATGAATAAAAACATGTTGTCCACCTTAGAGATAAAAGATGAGCCAGTTCTCCAGGGATGGGGTGGGGACAGAGAGAAGGCTGGAAATATAGGGAAGCTAGATAAGTTGATAGCTGGTCCCTCAACTTTCAACTCTAAGAACAAACATACCATTTTTCTTTCTTCACAGAAAGCCTACTTGTGGGAATAAGTTAAGCTTATTTCAAAAAGAAGGAATGACTTTGGCTTGGATTGTGGCCAACTGCAATGAAATTCAGCCACTTTCCCCTTAAAAGTCATCCAACTGGAAATCTTATCAGTGGGAAATTCTCTAAGGGCCAAAGACTCTATTTTCTGCAACTTAATGATATTTGTAAAACATTTTTAGTTCTAAGATTCACTACCTCTCATCCTCTATACATACACACATCGCACACTCATACCCATCCAATGAGCTGCCTTCTCATAGAAGTGACGGAATTTTTTGGAATCTAAAGTTCCAATATGTAACCAACACAATATGATATTTATGAACCTTTGTTTCTTTTTGTGATTATGCAGGCATCTGCATATAGCAACATTTGAGCGCAGAAGAAGAGTCACCAAGCCATCCAATGGAGGCAAGAGATAGTGAGCTATCTTCATCATGAATGAGCCTAGAATGACTAGCAGGTATAGAGAGTATCAAGGCACAACACACTTATCAAAGGAATACCATGAGCAAGAGACTGTGGGATAAGCTCGGCACCAGGAATATCAAGAAGAATATAACCCAGTCCTTGTCCTCCAGAAACCAACAGTCTTAAAGGGAGACACCCTAGGGGAGTAAGGAAGGAGGGGAAAAAAAAACCAAACCCACAATCAACTCAATCATCCAAAGACTGATGACCCAGCATACAAGGACACAAGACCTACAAAGCCTTACCAAGGGACTGGAAGAAAGGCAAGGAATCTCCAACTGCCTATGTCTAATTATACAAGTCCCCTTTTATCCATTATTCTATCATACTCTATCCCTTTGTCTGCACATAATGCACATACTTAAATAGATTTAATCAATGTAAAGACCCCATATCTTTAATAAGGATGTTGAGATTAGAAGTTCTTTCAAGATCTAGCCCATTATTTTGAACTTATTTCATTCCACACTGACTGAAAGAGCAGTTAGCTAAGTACAGCATGGCTCCCTAAACAGCACATGACAGAGAAAGTCATGGGTTGTTGTAACTGACTGGGTTTCATCACTTGTCTTTGCAAATTCTTGAGCAGGAAAGTGAATTAAACGGTTTGCAGGGGGAAGGGTGTTAATGGTGAAAAGGGATAAGAGCTGGTGCATCTATATATAGTTAAGTTTGTATTTATATCTAGGGAAACAAATTGGTTTGGAGTAGAGAGAAAAGACAAAAAGACAAATCAAGTTCAAACAGACTGTAAAAGGCTGAGAAACACTGGAGACGACTGTGACTAAAGATAGATTTTTTAAATTTTCAACAATAAAAATGTAATACTTCTGTAACAAGAGAAATTTTGTTCTTTTTGAAAGACTATACGAAGCTCAGCATGACAAAAATGATTATTAATAGTATACATATTTTTAGTGTTAAATTAAAGATAAAACGTTAATGATAAAAATACAAATGAACAAAAATCCCCTACTTACATATTTATTTCAGCTTCCGTCCCTAACAAACCTTTTTGCAGATTGTTAAGAAGAAACAGGTAAGGTAGCGTTCCTCTCATAATCATTCCCAATGGAAACTGAACAAATACAAAAATGACAGAAAAAAACAGAGAAGCAGGCGCCTAGATAACTCAAAACTTATGTTATCCAAACTAAACTGTCTATGTGGCCCAATATACCCAAATGCATATTGTAAGAATTCTACAGGTCCAGTGTACAAGGAACAGAAAGACAGATGAAAGCCTGCAATGGGAGGTCCTTCCTCCCATACACCAACTTTTGTCTCTGGGTGTTTCAGAATCTTATTACAGATTTGAACTTTACTCCTTAAATTTCACTCTGAAGTATTTATACTACATAGCACTGAAGGCTGTTGGAGCTTAAAAAAGCCAAGGCTGAAATTTGTTTTCTTCTTTTAGTCCTGCCTATATGGGAAGGTTTAAGAGCAGACTGGCCTGAAAGCAACATAAACTAATAGAATGGCCCTTTTTCAGCAACAGTCCTGAGCACAGAGCATTATCCTAGAGAGGAAACTTGCTGGGATACCAGCTAATCTCTGATGTTCGCCCTTTAAGGACTTCTACTTCTTTTGATACTGCTCTAATGCTGGTTTATTATGTAAAAAGTATACCCCGGTGTCATGACCATGACATAAGGTTCAATGAAAAGGTTGGGCCTGGATCAGCCAAAAAACAAAAAAACAGCATATCAACTTTCTGATATCTTTTGTCTCCTGCCATATGGTTCAAGGAAATAAAGATCTCTTAATGAGGAATTCATGACTCAGTATGATACTACACTGTAACCAGCAGAGTTCCAAATAATATATCAACACCTGGTCTAAATTGTTATGTTTTAAAAAGACAAAAAGAATGCAAAATCCCAATGCCACTTTCAGATAGGAGGCAACGTATTCTCACATTATGAATTTAGTAAGTAGCCTGCATAGTTGAAATGACTCTGAAACAGAGAACCACAACCCAAAATAGCCTGAACACTTTTGTTATCTCAAACAATGGGCAGTTAGCCATTCATTCCTCCCTCCTAGTATATATTCTACTTGTTTCAGACAAGGCCCATTATAAATTCAAAGAGACTGTTCAAATTCAGCTATACCGGATGTCTGAAAGCTGGGGATGGAAAATTGTCACTGCACAAAAATTCCTATTACAATATTTTGTGCATAAAAAAATGAATGATGGGCTTCCCTAGTGGCGCAGTGGTTAAGAATCCGCCTGCCAATGCAGGGGACACGGGTTTGAGCCCTGGTCTGGGAAGATCCCACATACTGTGGAGGAACTAAGCCCGTGCGCCACAACTACTGAGCCTGCGCTCTAGAGCCTGAGAGCCACAACTACTGAGCCCACATGCCACAACTACTGAAGCCCGTGCACCTAGAGCCCGTGCTTTGCAACAACAGAAGCCACCGCAATGAGAAGGCTGCTCACCTCAACGAAGAGTAGCCCCTGCTCACGGAACTAGAGAAAGCCCGCCCGCAGCAACGAAGACCCGATGCAGCCAAAAATAAATAAAAATAAATAAATTTATATTTTAAAAAATGAATGTCATATATATATACACATATATATATAGTTAGTTCGTTTAAAAAAAAAAAAAGTTATATTGCACACCTATGACCAGCCTGACATTGAAAGGAGCAAACACCAGACATGGCCCCTGCCACTGAGAAACGTACAACCCAATGAAGACAAACACTGACCAAGTATTATGACTGTCACAAGAGAAAAAAATACATGCTATGATGGACTTTAGACTGTGGATAATTAAGATATTCCCATCCTACCCTCTTTCTAGGTGTGCCAGTAAAAGACCAGGAAGTTGTCAGAAAGCTTTTAAAATAATGACCCTCTCAGTTGTGATACATATAAAATGTAAGTATTTTATATATACATATACACATACACACACATATATATGTATATATATATATATATGTGACCGGTAATTAAGTATATAAAATAACCAGACTCCTTTTTTTAACCAATATACCAGAAATATTAAAATCCAAATAAGTCCCATCTCCATAAAAACAGTTGCCTTAGTGCTGCCCTTACTCCTGACTATAGCAGAAGGAGTCAACTTATGATACTGTGGTTGATATCACAAAACTTTTACTCTAACTTTTATTTTGTCCATAAAATATAAAATAACTTTTATTTTGTCCATTGTTATACCAGTGCTATTTACAAAACAGCTTTAGAAAAGCCCAACTTTCCACTGTGTCAATATATATAAACAAATATTTAAACTGGGGCTCCATTAAAATTATAAACATAGTTGTAGAAACATACAATCTCCAAAACTCTTCCATTCTCTCCATCATGAGTAAATGCTAAGTCCTATTTGTATATCTCTTCTGATCTAGAGACAAAGTGTTTCAAATGAAACTTCACAATTCCCCAAAGAATCCACAAACCTACTATAAATACTATTTAAATACAGAAATCCTACAAACCTACTTTAAATACTATTTAGTTCTCATAGACTTCAACTAAGCAGCCATAAATACTAGAAAAGCCTTTACGTGTCTGGCAGACATACTTTTGTGTTACCTGTATCTATTCTTTTTTTTTTTAATGCTGCAAAATTGAATGTCACTGTGAAACAGAACACTACCTTCACATCATTTTTTTAATACAGGCCCTTCACACAGGCCAAAACCAGCCTTTAAACAGATAATCTTGCCAAGCCCAGGACAAATGGAAACTCTTTGACTAACAACATTCTCATTGCTTCTGATTCAAGCTAGAAAACTTCCAGTGATATTTAACAACTTTGTTCTAAGTGGATACAGAATGGTGGAGTGAAAAGAGCAGAGTGTCCAGAGTAAGAGAAACAGAGCTCAAGTCCAAGCTCCACCACTAACTACTGTGCCACTGTGGGCAGGTTACTTAACTTCCCTGATCTACAGTATCTTCACCTGTAAAATTCAGACCATAGCAATACCTACCTTAAAGGACTGCTATGAGATTATACATATGAAAGCATTTTATAAACCATAAAGAATTATACATTCTTATTATTTACCTTATTTTTTCCTTAATATAGGAATTTATATGTTCATTTTAAAAATTGGAAAATACAGAATATGAAGAAGAAGAAAATCACCCACAGACCTGGCACCCAAACACTGTTATTTATTTTAACTGAAATAAGTCCAACATCAACCAAAGGAAATTAAAGTAGGAATAATTTCAGATGTTAATACAGATAATTTATAAATGACAAAATTGATTTCTTTTTAAGAGCAGAACAGTCTTTCCCATCTATCAGTTTAAAGACAATGCTGCTATTTGTCCCAGAGCTGGTCTCAACAGGGTATGATACGTGGGTGAGGCTCATAAAAGTAAAGGCCACAAAAACGTCCAAAATAAATATTTCATGAGCCCCCGGAGTAGTTACAACACATGCCCTCAGATGCAATGGAGAACGCAAAGTGTATGAACCCCCATTAATAAAACTGGCACGACTATATGGTCACAAAGACTGTCAGATTTCTATGGGCCACTTCGATGGGAAAAAAGAAAAATTTATATACCATGCTACAAGACAGACAGTCTAAGACTTCTGAATTTTTCACACTGCTGACTGAATCCCATCCTTGGAACCTGTACCTCTCCTCTATTTTTCCTTTCCCATCCATCTTTCTCCTAGGCCCCCTCCTTGTTTTGTTACTGCATTAGAATCATTCTCTGTGTTTAAAATGGCCTTATTTTATACAATGGAATATTATTCAGCAACAAAAAGTAATGAATTTCTGACACATACTACACCACAGATGAACCTTGAAAACATTATGCTAAGTGAAAAGTCCTACACAAAAGGCCACATTATTTTCTGATTCCATTTATATGAAATGTCCAGAAAGGGCAAATCCACAAAGACAGAAAGCAGACTGGTGGTTGCCTAGGGCTGGGGTGCTGGGGGATGGGAGAGAATCAGTGACTGTAATGGGTATGAAGTTTCTTTTTGAGGGAACAAAACTGTCCTAAAATTAGACTGTAGTGATGTTGTGCAATTCTGTAAATACACTAAAAAAAAAACCAAAACACTGAATTGAGTGTTTAAATGAGTGAATTGTATGGTATGTGAATTATATATCAACAAAGCTATTTTTTAAAAAATGGTCTTATTCAGTTTGAAAAAAGGACATATAAATAATTCCATCCTACCCTCTTCCTAAGGGTGGGGTAAAAGTGATGACTCAATTGTGATGATATATATATAAAGTGACCAGACTACTTTTGTTTAACAAATACACATGAAAAATTACAAATCTAAATGAGTCTTGCTTAATGATTTCCTAAGTCAAAACTTGGTCCTCAGATTCTCAATAATTCTATGCCTTTGTTTAGGTATTCTTTCTACTTGTAATGTCTTTCTTACCATGTCTTTAAAAGTTCCAATCCCACCTTCTTTAAGGCCAGCTCAGAGGTTATCTCCTCCATGAAGCCTTCCCCATGCTCTCAAGAAGAGTAACCTTACCTTCCTCTGAACTTCCATGATACTTCACTTCCTCCGGGCCACTTAGGACCTTCAATCCAGTATTATACTTATTCTGCCCAATATCATACTTATTGCTTTGATGTTAGAAGCGGGGTGTCTCAATAAATACCAACCTGATAAGTGGATGACTACAGTTTAACAATTCAGAATTTCATCATCACCTGGTAAATTTTAATTTTGGAAATATCCAAAAGTCACTTTAGACTCAAGAATGGTACATAAAGTAGTAAGGTTAAGAAATGCCCACTTCAGACAAAATTTTCTTGACCAAAATAAAACTAATTTGACATATATATGTAAATAATCTGTAAGAAATTCCCAAAGAGAAGCACTGGAATAAGGATATAGCCTCCCAAGGTAACTGAAAGAAACCTGAATTGTATAAATTCCAGAATATTTGTTCAAAAATCAGATTTGTTAATTTATAGTAGCACCGTGTGTTTTTTTCCTGAGAGTTCTATTATCAAGCTCTACTAATTATTCTTCTACTGTATTTCTAATATGGTTCTAATTCCTGCTCCATTTTCCCTGCCACACCCAAAGTCCAGGCCCTCATTTTCCTCATGACCAACCAATTTTAAAAGTCTAATTTATCTTCCTTCCCATAGTTCCTTCTTTCCTTCAACAATATCAAGCCATCCCATGTGCCAATGTTGAGGGTAGGAACTGAGAAGCACATACGAGGCCTGTTCTCCAGACACAATCTAGTTGGGAACTTGATACATGTACACAACTCATCACAATATTCAGCAGCATATACACAGGGCCACAACTGACACCCAGGATTCCAAGCAATGGGTAGGTCCTCAGGCCTCCCCAGAACACAATCTATACAGTCTCCCTCACACACTGTCCTCATCCTATCCCTTCCATTCTCTTTGTTCGTCTTATTGGACTTCTGTTAAAGTGCCCATACGGCATGCACCAATTTCATCTCCACTTTCTCTCCAACTTGCCTCCTGAGCTAAGCAAGACAATCTACTTGTCTACTTGTAATCTGGAAGTCACTTATTCACACGTACCTTTGTTCATGATTAACTACTTATCAACACAACCCTCCCCACTTTCTCTCTGCTAACTCCTATCTACCACCAATCTCAAGTCCCTTCTTTTGCAATGTATTGGGAAGTTTGCAATTATATGTAATTTTGTTTTCAGCTTATCAATGGCCTCATTTTTTTGGTATTTGTCTCACAGTATCTATTAGTGTTTCCTAACTAAGAGACTATATCAAAGCCACCTATGGAGCTTCTCAAAAACACAAAGGCCTTGACCTGACCCCCTAAAGAGCTCCTCAGTAAGTCTGGGGTGGGAGCTGGACATCTTTATTTCTAAAAAGCCCCACTGATGATTCTGATACACATCTCAACCTAAGAACCACTGATTTATTAAAATGCTCCCTATATAGCAGACATTCAGTTCTTATTAATTCATGCATTGAAGCTCATAAATAACTTTTTTCTAAATAGCCTAACCAGACATCAGCCCCTAGACTATACACTAGCTCTGCTCCAAATGCAACATGTGGTTTTAAGATTTCATTTCCTGAAGTACTCCTTGGAGGGACACTATTACCTTGTCTCTTTACATTGTTTCCTATTTGTTGAGAAATGGAGGCCTGGAATGCAGCCATGTTAGACAACACTACATAAGAATGTACTCTGGAGTCTTAGATTAAAATTAGTTATAAAAAGAACAAGAACAGTGTAGAACTAGACATTTTGAATGAATTCAGCATTCTTCCTGAATACAGTCTAACTAAATCTACACAGAAGGCAGATGGGGAATTTGGTCAGTAGTGTTCTCCTAGTTACCAGTCTCCGGAACTGTCTCCTGGACTGGGCCCCTGAAGACTGAGGAAGACTCTGAGCAGCTGAAGTGCACTAAAGTGCTCTAATCAGATACGGAACCCAAGCCCCACCCAGACCCACAGTTGCCTACCAGCCTCCTAACTACCCTGGCACACACTAGTTACACAGCTCAGTGGGGAAGCCGTATAAAATTTTTCCAAATTTGTTCCTCACAGGCAGCAGCAGTCTGAGTCACCCACCCAGGGTGGGAAAGAAAAGTGTGATATTAGCCAGCAGAGTGTTAGGAGACTGGTCACAGCACCTCTTTTCCCCTTTCAGAAGTGGACTCCGCCTCCTCGAGGAATCACCTCAGTTATTAGTCACAGCTGTGGGCTACAGGGGTCTGCAGAGCCACTTCGCCATCTAGGAAAGTTGTGGCTCGGGGAGGAGACGCCCGGTTCTTTTCTCCGGCAGGGGCCGCAGATCCCAGATTCCACAGGCCTCTCCATCTTGCTTCCTGCCAGGAGGAGGGGCCGACGAAGAGGGCCCCCGAGTCTAGAAAGGCCCCAGTGGGAGGAAGCCGTTTGACAGCAAGTAAAGCCAGGTGGAAATCTCCACGGGAGTTGGAGGGGGAGAAAGGGGATGAAAGGCAACAGGGTTAAGCGAAAAGGGGAAAAGGGATTCGTAGTCATGAATTACTGCACCCGGTGTTTGTGAGTGCCAGAGGTGTGAGCAGAAGTAGAATGCCCAGGAAAGGAGGAGACAGGGACGAGTGGCCACTAAGACAAGTGGACAGAAGGGCCGGACGCGGGGAGCTCTGGGGAGGGCTCAGAGGTGGGTGAGGCGGGTTTCAAGGTGAGGGGCAGAAGTATTAGAAAGGAGAACAACGTGGCTCAAATAAGAATCCCTGGAAGGAAAGTCAGGGAATCAGCAGAGGAGCCCGCCAGCCCAGAGGCCAGACTGGGGAGGCCTAAAAAGGAGCTGAAAGCAAGGCTGTCAACGGGAGGGGCGACAGCCTGCTGAGGGAAAGGGGCTATCAGACATCCTAACGCCTATCATTTATTGAGCGCTTACTATGGGTCATAAGCTGCGCTAGCCACTTTATAAATACCACCTCGCTGAATCTTCACAATAAACCCGCAAGGCAGGCATTATTATGATTGCCCCCATTTTATAGGTGAGGAAACTGAAACCCAGAGAGGCTCGGGGGCTTGCTCAAGGTCACAACGCGGGGGCGTCAGGATTCAAACCCGAGGCGGTCTGGCTCCCGAGCCCACCGGCAAAGCCACAGGCAGCGCAGGGGAGCCGCGAGGCGAGCCGGAACCCCAGGGACGTCTCCCGCCCCCGCTCCCCATCCCAGGCCCAGCGCGCTCACCCGAACGAGGTTACTGACGGCCGCCTGCACGGCGGCCACAGGCGCGGTGAGGTCAGGGATGGCTTTGCCGTCCACCTCGCCTTCCTCGTGCATGATCACCAGGTGCGAGATCTGCTGCGCCACCGGCTCCAGAATGCTCTCAATCGTGCGCGTATGAAACACCGGCATCGCGGCGGCGAGCGGGGCGGCGAACCGCGGGCTACAGAGATCTGAGAACGGCGGGGCCGGGAATGCGCGGAGAGACGGACTCTGAGCAGTGACTACGGAGTCCGGGCTTCCCTCGGCGTAACCAGCCTCGCGAGCGCCCCGCCCCCTCTCGTCGCCGCGCCCAATGGCAACGCCGCTCAGACCCGGGCCTCCACTCCTATTGGTCCCGCTTTGAGATGCTCCGCCCACGCAACCGCGCCGCCAAGGCCCCGCCCCGCCCCCATTCCCAAGGGAGGGGCCTGGGATTGGGGCTGAGCCGCGGGGTTTGCGACCGGATTCCCGAGCCCTAACGCCGGGCGCTCCTTATAAGGGCATGGTGGGAGCGGAACGTGCGGCTGGAGTCAGGGCTCCGCCCCCCGGGGCCGCCTCCCGTGTTGGCTCTGCAGAGCTCCGCCCCTCTGCAGAATCACCTCAGCGGGGCGGGGTCTCCTCACCTCAGACGGCGCTGGAGTCTGAAGAGATCAGGGAGCTGTAAGTCTTCACCCTGCTTCCCAACTTTTCCCTTCACACGACGCCCTCAAAATACACTTTCCATTTCCTCTCAGTAATACATTCAAATACAGAAGTGCGCAGAGAAAGCATAAGCGTCCCATTCATTCACACACGCGCTCCACCTACTCCCGAGCTCAGAGATATTCACAGTTTAAAGTTTGGTGTTCAGGCTTCTAGACCTTTATCTACTCATTATCTTGTACATATGTATTTTCTAAGTAAATGGGATTAAGCATTTTCCTGGAACTTGATTTTTTTCCCCTTAATTAAAATCCCCTGGTTGTCTCACTCCTGGTAAATATAGGTCCATGTCTACCTCATTCTTAACGCGCAGGCCCAGCGGCCATGGCTCACGGGCCCAGCCGCTCTGCGTCATGTGGAATCTTCCCAGACCGGGGCACGAACCCGCGTCCCCTGCATCGTCAGGCGGACTCTCAACCACTGCGCCACCAGGGAAGCCCTACCTCATTCTTTTTAATGGCTGCATGGTACGCCATTGCCTGAAATCGAACAGTTTCCTAGTTATGGACATTTAGGTTGGTTTCTGATTTTTGCTATTCAGCAATTCTGCATGAACATCATTGTACTTGCTTCTGTATTGTACACATGTGTATTTATCGTGGACCTAGAAATGAAGTGAAAATGCAAAACTATGTACATTTTACATTTTGATAGATAAGACCAAATTGCCTATTCCTCTCACAGCATGCTTTGTAGAAGACATCTTCTAAATGTCTTCCTCACCTCAAAATCTCTTTTGCCTAAGCTTCCCCATTCCAAGAGGAAACAGTTTCACTGATACCTCCAAGCTGAAGATGCTCAAGTCAAATGCAAATATTTCTCAAGCACCCATGTTTTGCAAGAAACTAAACTAGTGTGTGTTGCCCTGTGCAATTCTTGAAATTATTTTTGCCTAATGGTATATATCCCCTGTTTCTGCTGTGTGTGTTACCAAGTCCTGTACTTTTCCTTCTCATAAATACCTCCACTTTTTTGTTACTGCTTTCATGTCCTTAGAGGCAATGGATTTCTTTCTCTGTCTGTTTTAAGCTAATGTTTATTTGGTACTTTCTAAATTCTAAGAAACTTTAAATTTGGTACTTTGTAATTTCTAAGATCACACATAGGAAGAGCTACTCAATTTGTGGGACCCAGTGCAAAATAAAAATGTGGATCAAAAAGCAGAAAAAAGTGCTGTTAAAGATAGTAAAATGTGGGCTTCCCTGGTGGCGCAGTGGTTGAGAGTCCGCCTGCCGATGCAGGGGACGCGGGTTCGTGCCCCGGTCTGGGAAGATCCCACGTGCCGCGGAGCGGCTGGGCCCGTGAGCCATGGCCGCTGAGCCTGCGCGTCCGGAGCCTGTGCTCCGCAACGGGAGAGGCCACAACAGTGAGAGGCCCGCGTACCGCAAAAAAAAAAAAAAAAAGATATTAAAATGTAAAGCTTACTCCTTTCTATGGGTTCTCTCTCTCAATCTGTCACAGTATTTTTTATTTGCTATCTAATGTCACACTGTTGGGCAGGGAGATGCCTTTGGGATAAATACAGATCCCCCCATAGGAAATTGGGGGCCCATGCAACCCACTGGCTGCCTGAAGCCCCCTCCTGCTAGCCGCTGGACTGACATACTATTCCCAGCAAGGGACAGGAGGCCAAACCAGGCATCTCCCCTTACCACAGGCCTGCCTCCCCAACCCACAGCAAATGGGTGGCCTCCAAAGGTATTACAACCTCCACACTGAGACTCTCTCAATAACTGGACTAAGGAAGGCAAGAGACTCACCTCCACCAAGTCAAGCGCAAAAAAATGCAGTGGCATTGATACCTTGGGTTGAGAATGACCACCTCCTTGCCTAATCCCTAGATACTATCGGTGGCACACACAGAGCCCCGCCTAAGGTAGAGTAGAGGGTTAAAGTGGTCACTGGACAAGGGCAGGGGAGGCTGGATGAGGTCAGGGGGCCAGAGGTTGGGAGAGCAAGCAGCTGAAAACCCATCCAAGAGAGGTGGTAGAAGGGAGGACCATGTAGAAGCTGAGGTTCCAAGCCCCCAGTGCCGGTTCCAATTGTCCCATTGGACTTCTCCTAAAATACAAACTCAAAGATAAAATTATTAAGAATACAGACAATGATTGCAGAGCATTTGACCCCAAATGTGAAGTTCTGAGTGCAGGGCCCTGTGTAACTACACTGATTGCACACCCATGAACCTGACCCTAGTTATATAGCTGGTAACATAGGTCTGACCATGACTGCCTTAATTACTAAACAGCTCCCTAGGAACTTCCATTCCTTATGGAGTTTCTTATCAAATCTATTAAAATTTTTCTCTAGTCCTACCATAGCTACCAAAGCTTTTTTCTCTGTTCACTATTTCGCATTAGTAATAATAATATTGGGGTGATGGAACTGTATATGATTTGTTTTCTATAATTCTCACGCTGCCTCCACTTTGCTGATTGTATACTTATGTGCATTTTAACACGTTCTTCTGTCCTGTGAATTTCCTGCAAGTTGGCAGCAAGATTCAGAGGCTCGATCATGTAGTTGTCAACTGTAACATATCATCCCTGCCTACAATCTTGTAATCCAGGCTCCTCCTGACTGGCCATGTTAACCTCCCTAAAATACCATATTGCATATCCAGTCCATGTGTTCCCCTCCATCCACATCCATATCCACTTCTGTCCCCTTCCTCCCCCACAATTCACATGCACCCTCTAAAATCTTCCACGGCACCTGTTAACACATTCTGATACATTTTAACGTCAATACCTCCACAGACTGGGCTCAGACCAACATTACTGCCTTCTGCTTTCCCATCCAGACCCACAGTCAGGTGGGTTACACAATGCAAAGAGCACAAACTCGGAAGTCATCCAGAGCTCAAGCCGTAATCCCAGCTTTACAACTTGATTGGGATAGAACTCAGGTGAGTAGCTTTTCTTCTCTCTGCCTGAATTTCTTTCTTTGTAAAAGTGAAATGATACCACCCTCATAGAGCTGATATATGGATTGGTGAATGAATTTGTGTAAACACTAAGGAGACCTCAATAAAAGGAAGCTATTATTATTATTGGAGCAGTCACAAACAGACATATTCTAATATCCAAAAATCTGTGGTGGAGTTTCACTTTTGAGTTTTGCCTGCATTTCTTTCCCACCTAGAAAGTTCTCTCTGCTTGTCTATGTCTTATCTACTCTGGTAGGTAAAATTCTAAGATGTCCCCCCTAGATTTACGGCCCCTGGTATAATCCCCAGGACTACAACTATAATAGATTTTACTCCCATGATTAGATGACATTATACAGTACAGTTGAATTTAAGATAGGGAGGTTATCAGCTCATGCAGCTCAATAGCAAAAAAACAAACAACCCAATCCAAAAATGGGCAGAAGACTTAAATAGGCATTTCTCCAAAGAAGATATACAGACTGCCAACAAACACATGAAAGAATGCTCAACATCATTAATCATTAGAGAAATGCAAATCAAAACTACAATGAGATATCATCTCACACCAGTCAGAATGGCCATCATCAAGAAATCTAGAAACAATAAATGCTGGAGAGGGTGTGGAGAAAAGGGAACACTCTTGCACTGCTGGTGGGAATGTGAATTGGTACAGCCACTATGGAGAACAGTATGGAGGTTCCTTAAAAAACTAAAAATAGAACTACCATATGACCCAGCAATACCACTACTAGGCATATACCCTGAGAAAACCATAATTCAAAAAGAGACATGTACCAAAATGTTCATTGCAGCTCTATTCACAATAGCCCGGAGCTGGAAACAACCTAAGTGTCCATCATCGGATGAATGGATAAAGAAGATGTGGCACATATATACAATGGAATATTACTCAGCCATAAAAAGGAACGAAACTGAGCTATTTGTAATGAGGTGGATAGACCTAGAGTCTGTCATACAGAGTGAAGTAAGTCAGAAAGAGAAAGACAAATACCGTATGCTAACACATATATATGGAATTAAAAAAAAAAAATGTCATGAAGAACCTAGGGGTAAAACGGGAATAAAGACACAGACCTACTTGAGAATGGACTTGAGGATATGGGGAGGGTGAAGGGTAAGCTGTGACAAAGCGAAAGAGAGGCATGGACATATATACACTACCAAACGTAAGGTAGATAGATAGTGGGAAGCAGCCGCAGAGCACAGGGAGATCAGCTCGGTGCTTTGTGACCGCCTGGAGGGGTGGGATAGGGAGGGTGGGAGGGAGGGAGACGCAATAGGGAAGGGATGTGGGAACAGATGTGTATGTATGACTGATTCACTTTGTTATAAAGCAGAAACTAATAAAAAATAAATTAATTAATTAATTTAAAAAAAAAAAAAAAGATAGGGAGGTTATCGAGGCAGGCCTCGCCTAATTGCATTAGCCCCCTTACAGCAGAGAATTTTCTCCAGCTGGTCACAGAAGAGGAAATTAAAAATTAGAAGCACAAGAAGGATTTGACAAGCTATTGCTGGATTAAAGATGCAAGAGGCCACATATCAAGGAATGCAGGCAGCTTCTAGGAGCTAAGCCTGGCCCTGGCTGACAGACAGCAGGAAAACATGGACCTCATTCCCACAGCCGCAAGGAACTGAATTCTGCCAACAAGAAGAATGATCTTGGTAACAGATTTGCCCCAAAGCTTCCAGATGAGAACTCAGTCCAGTTGGCGCCTTGATTACACCCTTGTGATGCTGAGCAGAGAATCCAGCCACACCACACAGGACTTTGGACGTATACAATTTTGAGATAATAAATGGGCGTTGTGGGCTTCCCTGGTGGCACAGTGGTTAAGAATCCGCCTGCCAATTCAGGGGACATGGGTTCGAGCCCTGGTCCGGGAAGATCCCACATGCCACGGAGCAACTAAGCCCGTGTGCTACAACTACTGAGTCTGCGCTCTAGAGCCCGCAAGCCACAACTACTGAAGCCCGCTCGACTACAGCCCATGCTCTCCAACAAGAGAAGCCACCTCAATGAGAAGCCTGAGCACCACAACAAAGAGTAGCCCCCGCTCATCACAGCTAGAGAAAGACCCAACAAAGCAGCCAAAGACCCAACGCAGCCAAAAATAAATAAATAAATGGATATAAAAAATAAAAAAATAAATGGGCGTTGTGAGGTAATTTGTTACATAGCAATAGAATAACTAGTGCACCTATCTTCAAGGCCCACTTCTAGTTCTTTCTCTATGACTTCCCACTGCTAAGCCCTGGCATGAGCTCTTTATACAATCCTTTCTGCTTCGTAGCACTTATCACAATCTTCCGTTTATTAGATGACCATTTTACATTTCTCTCACATCTCTCTATGACAAGAGACTGCTAGATGTCCCCAATATCTGTTCTGCTCTTCCTCTATAATAACAGAACCCCAGATTTGCAGCTGGGCACTTAACCACACGGTTTCAAATTGACACTTGGCAAGTTAAAAAGCTTCGGTTTTCTCATCTCTAAAATGGGGATAATAATGTTTTCAATCTTATTGAACACAAAGGATTAGCACATAATAAGTACTCAAAAAATGTTACCAGAGAGAGAGAGATCAATTCATAACCTGCACTAGACTAAGAACCATCACGAAAGTAAGTCAAAAATAATGTGGTGAAGATCATGTGATCAAGTTCCAAACAAGAGGAGCTCACCATGGGCCTGAGGGTAAGAAACAGTTTATGGGATGGTGGAATTAAATCTGGCCTCAAAGGAAGAATAATGTTTGGTTAGGCAGGCAAGACAGCCGGCCGACATCCCAGAATGAGCAAGACCTGGAGGGAAGCATGTTCGGGAGAGTGATTAAATTAGTCAGACGGAAGTGAATGTTCATACAACTCAAAGATAAAGATGAAAAGGTAAATTTCCACAAGATTATAACCTACAGAGGTTAAGGACTGTGTGACATTTGCTCGTGGTCGTGGCTAGCTCAACATTACTTTTTGCCGTGTAATTAGTCTGAAGGCCACTAATGATAGGGAACATTGTAAGGTATGTAAAAATTTAGCATTTTCCAGTTAGAAGAAACTGGGGAAGAGTTTTCGATGCTGGCAGTTATTTTACACAGTGCCAATGACATGGGAAACTTTAGATTTTTTTAAGTCTGTAGCAATTCTCTGAGGTAGGTGGAAAACAAGTACAGTTCTCTTTTATTACACAGCCTGGGAAATTGAGACATAGTAGCAACTGTCAGTGTGAGTACAATTTTTGGAAATTTTAGTCAAGGATAGAGATTCTTCTATATTTAGTTGGGATGCTCAGTTTCGCTCCGTGTTTGTGTTCTCCTGCTGATGAGGTTTTGGACTGCTGTATGTCAGTCATGTGTCTAAGGATTTACTTACACCTACTCAGTACACTCCAGTGCACTTTACACCCACGTGGGTCAATCTACAACTTATACACACTGCATTCCCCCATCTCACCACAGATGTACCTTCTCTCTCTAGAACACGTCACCAGCCCCTTCCCCACGCTGTCCCCACATAAGAACCACACAGTGGCTCAATCAGTAGTTCTTCCTTTCCTTCCCCAAATGCTGCATACACACCCCACCCCACCCTCCACCCCCACCCAAAACCACAACCACTTCTGCCATCATTTTGAAAACAATGTGGTTTTTTTTCTTTTTTTACTCCTAGCTTTAATAAGGTATAATTCGCAAATAAAGACTATTTATTTATTTATTTATATAAAATATATGGTATCATATGTATATATACATTTATAGTGTACAATGTGGTGTTTTGATATACAGACACATTGTGAAATGATCACCACAATCAAGCTAATTAACACATCCATCATCGTGTATAGTTACCATTTTTCATGTATGTTGAGAATACTTAAGATCTACTCAGAAAATTTCAAGTATACAATACATTAACAATACATTAACAGTATACAGTATTATTAACTATAGTCACCAGGCTGTATATTAGGTCTCCAAAACTTACTCATCTTATAACTGAAAGTTTGTACACTTTGATCAACATCTCCCCATTTCTCCCACTCCGTCCACCCCATCCCATAGTAACCACCCTTCTACTCTTTGTTTCTATGAGTTTGACTTTTTTAGATATTACATGTAAGTGAGATCATGCAGTATTTATCTTTCTGTGTCTGGCTTATTTCACTTAGCATACTGTCTTCCAATTTCATCCATGTTGTTGCAAATGGCAGAATTTCCTTCTTTTTTAATGCTGAATAATGTTCCACTGTATACATATACCACATTTTCTTTATCATTGTGTGGACACATAGGTTCTTTCCATTTCTTGGCTATTGTGAATAATGCTGCAATGAACGTGGGAGTGCAGATATCTTTTCAAGAGTTAGATTTTGTTTCCTTTGGATATATACCCAGAAGTAGAATTGCATTTTCTAAAGAAGACATCCAAAAAGGTGCTCAGTATCAATAATCAACAGGGAACTGCAAATCAAAACCACACAGATATCACCTCATATCTGTTAGAATGACTCCTATCAAAAAGTCAGAAAATAACAAGTGTTGGTGAGGATGTGGAGAAAAGTGAATCCTTATACAATTTTGGGAATGTAAATTGGTACAGCCATTATGGAAATCAGTATGGAGCATCCTCAAAAATTAAAAATAGAACTACCATATGATCCTGCTCTTTCTTGACCAAGCTTTAAAAAATTCAATGTGAATTTAAATCATTTTCAACTTTACACCTTTTTCCAGTTTTCTCACTTTTTTATTGCACTTCAACCTTATTCACCATTGTGTGAGAAAGCTACAAATAATGGTATTAAATATTATGGAGAATTTCAGCTTCCAAAGATAATTACTAATAACATTTTAATATATTCCCTTTTAGCCTTTTTTTCTGTTCATATATATTTTTATGTGTATGTTCAATTTTTTCTCATACTCTGAGATAATTTACATACTATAAAATTCACCCTTTTAAAATATAGTGTTCAATTTTTATTCCTACTATTTTCACCTTAACATTATTATATCAAGAACATATGCCCATGACATTGAATATTCTTCAAACCTTGATTTTTATAGTCAGTTTATAGACATATTACATTTAAAGTGTGCAAGAATCATAATTTATTTAAACAACTTTCTAGTTTTGGACATTTAGGTTGTCTCCAACTTTTTATTATTGTAAATAGTGCTTTGAAATATAGCCTTGAGTTTTTATTTTTATATGCATTGAATTGTTGCTTCAACACCTTTACTACTTATGAGTCGAACAAACACCATTTGTTACTCAGTAGGCATTCTCTCCTTCATCCTTAGCTTGTAGAATCTAATACTCTGGAGAAGTATAGTAGTTATCTATTGCTGCATGTAAATTACTCCAAAACAATAATCTTTTATTCTCTCATGTTTTCTGTGGTTCAGGAATTTGGAAGTAACTTGGCTGGGAAGTTCTAGCTCAGAGTCTCTCATGAGGCTGCAGTCAGATAGTAGCTACAGCTGGGGTCATCTCAAAAGCTTCTTCAATCATATGTCTGATACCTGGACTAGGAAGACTCGAAGACCATGGGGGCTTAAGTGATGGAGCCCTTCAAGCATCTCTATTTCTATGTGGTCCCTCCCATGGGCTCTCAAGCATGATGACTTCAGGGTAGCCAGACTTCTTTTCAGGACTCAGAATTCCAAAGGCACATCTCCCAAGAGATCAAGAGCTATGCAGAAGCTGTATTGCCTTTTCTAACCTAGCCTTGAAAGTCACAAATATCACTTCTCACCTGAATCATACACGAGTCCTCCCAGATTCCAGGAAGGGAACATAGACCCACTTCTTGATGGAGAAGTATCAATTCACATTTAAGGAGAACATTTGAAAAGTGTTATCTGTCAAAGGAGGCAAATATGCTGAGAGTAGGTGGGCCCCTCCCCAAACCTAAGGGATGAATGATGCTTTCTCTGAACCAAGTATGATAATCCCACTCTTTGTTGTTGGTATAAAAGATACCACTAGTTGTCCACCCAAAATGTATTTCCCCTTCCTCCTATCAGAATTCAGCTAACTATACTAAATTACCCAGGCTTTCTTGCAGCTAGAACAGCCAAGGGATCAATTCTGCCCAATGAAACCAAACTCAGAGATCTAAAAAACATTTTGCTTTTCTGAGATAGATACTTGCCCCTTTCTGATGCACAAGAACACAGCTCCAGGGGTGGTCCTTGATGGACATGAGTCAATCAATACGGTCTCTCCACCTGCTCGTAGTGATTGGTTCAAAAGTAAGCAATTGACAAAAAGAATAAAATACCTAGGAATAAACCTACCTAAGGAGACAAAAGACCTGTATGCAGAAAACTATAAGACACTGAGGAAAGAAATCAAAGACAATACAAACAGATGGAAAGATATACCATATTCTTGGATTGGAAGAATCAACATTGTGAAAATGACTGTACTACCCAAAGCAATCTACAGATTCAATGCAATCCCTATCAAAATACCAATGGCATTTTTCACAGAACTAGAACAAGAAATTTTACAGTTTGTATGGAAACACAAAAGACCCCGAATAGCCAAAGCAATCCTGAGAGAGAAAAACAGAGCTGGAGGAATCAGGCTACATGACTTCAGACTATACTACAAAGATACAGTAATCAAGACAGTATGGTACTGGCACAAAAAGAGAAATATAGATCAATGGAACAGGATACAAAGCCCAGAGGTAAACCCACGCACATATGGTCAACTTATCTTTGACAGAGGAAGAAAGAATATACAACGGAGAAAAGACAGTCTCTTCAATAAGTGGTGCTGGGAAAACTGGACAGCTACATGTAAAAGAATGAAATTAGAACACTTCCTAACACCATACACAAAAATAAACTCAAAATGGATTAAATACCTAAATGTAAGGCAAGACACTATAAAACTCTTAGAGGAAAACATAGGCAGAACACTCTATTACATTAATCACAGCAAGATCCTTTTTGACCCACCTCCTAGAGAAATGGAAATGAAAACAAAAATAAACAAATGGGACCTAATGTAACTCAAAAGCTTTTGCATAGCAAAGGAAACCATAAAAAAGATGAAAAGACAACCCTGAGAATGGGAGAAAATATTTGCAAATGAAGAAACAGACAAAGGATTAATCTCCAAAATATACAAGCAGCCCATGCAGCTCAATATCAAAAAATCAAACAACCCAATCCAAAAATGGGCACAAAACCTAAACAGACATTTCTCCGAAGAAGACATACAGATCGCCAACAAACGCATGAAACAATGCTCAACATCACTAATCATTAGAGAAATGCAAATCAAAACCACAATGAAGTATCACTTCACTGGTCAGAATGGCCATCATCAAAAAATCTAGAAACAATAAATGCTGGAGAGGCTGTGGAGAAAAGGGAACCTTCTTGCACTGTTGGTGGGAATGTAAATTGATACAGCCACTATGAAGAACAGTATGGAGGTTCCTTAAAAAACTAAAAATAGAATTACCATATGACCCAGCAATCCCACTACTGGGCATATACCCTGAGAAAACCATAATTCAAAAAGAGTCATGTACCATAATGTTCATTGCAGCACTATTTACAGTAGCCAGGACATGGAAGCAACCTAAATGCCCATGAGAGATGAATGGATAAAGAAGATGTGGCACATATATGTAATGGAATATTACTCAGCCATTAAAAGAAACAAAATTAAGTTATTTGTAATGAGGTGGATGGACCTAGAGTCTGTCATACAGAGAGAAGTCAGTCAGAAAGAAAAACAAATACCATATGCTAACACATATGTATGGAATCCAAAAAAAAGGTACTGATGAACCTAGTGGCAGGGCAGGAATAAAAACGCAGATGTAGAGAACAGACCTGAGGACACAGTGGGGGAAGGGTAAGCTGGGACGAAGTGAGAGAGTGGCATGGACATATATACATTACCAAATGTAAAATGGATGGCTAGTAGGAAGCTGCTGCATAGCACAGGGAGATCAGCTTGATGCTTTGTGACGACCTAGAGGGGTGGGATAGGGAGGGTTGGAGGGAGGCTCAAGAGGGAGGGGATATGGGGATATATGTATACTTATGGCTAATTCACTTTTTTGTACAGCAGAAACCAACACACCATTTTAAAGCAATACTCCAATAAAGACGTTAAAAAAAAAAAGTAAGCAATTAATCCAATTTGTTCCAATATGAGAAAGAGTGACTCCCAGGTATAGGAGCTACCAGAGACATGCTTTCTTTTCCCTCAAGGTATGGTGTAAAAATGGAAGCATATGGAGCCATTTCACTTCCATGATGGGAGAGTCTGGAGCTCTGAGGAGCACCATAAAGAGCTTGAATATGAAGGCAACACTGTGGAGAAAGAAAGAGAGAAAGAGAGAAATATGTCCTCAGTGAAATTTTTATTTTGGACTCAATTCTCACCTGATGCCAGTCTAACCTGAGGATTTTTCAGTTACTGAGTATATTGATCAAGGTTCTCCTGAGAAACAGAACCAATAGGAACCAAAGAGATTTATTGTAAGGAATTGGCTCATTATGGAGGAGGACAAGTCCCATGATCTGCAGGGTGAATTGGCAATCTGGAGACCCAGGAGAGTGATTTAGTTCTAGTCCAAGTCTGAAGGCCTGAGAACCAGGAGAGCCAGTGGTATAATTCCTGTCAAGGGCTGGCTGGCTCAAGACCCAGGAAGAGCTCATGTTTCAGTTCTAGTCCAAAGGCAGGGAAAAAGGCCTTGTCCCAGTTGGAAGGCGGGCAGGAAAGAATTCTCTGTTCCCTGGGCGGTGTTCACCCTTTTTGTTCTATCCAGGCCTTCAATTGATTGGATGGGACCCACTCACATTAGGGAAGGCAATCTGCTTGACTCAGTCTACCAATTTAAATGTTAATCTCATCCAAAAACACCCTCACAGAAACACCCAGAAAAATGACCAAATATCTGGGCACCTCATGGCCCAGTCTAGATGGCACAAAATTAACCAGCACACTGAGCAAATTAATCTTGGTTTAAGTCAGTTTGATTTGGGTTTTCTTTTTTTTGGCCACACCACATGAAATGCAGGATCTTAGTTCCCCCACCGGGGATCAAACCTGCACACCCTGCAGTGGAAGCTCGGAGTCTTAACCACTGGACCACCAGGGAACTCCCTGATTTGATTTTCTTTCACTTGCAACCAAAAGAGGCTAACTTGATACAGGGCACCTATTATGTGCTAGACTGTGCCAGGTGCACAAAAGTGGTGACGAAGACAGAGCTTACAGTCTAGCAGCGTGTGTAGGAAGGTCATTGCTTTAAAAAAAAAATGTTATTAAAGCATAATACATTCAGGTAACTGCAGCCTGGTTGACATCTTGACTACAGTCTCATGAGAGACCCCGAATCAGAACCACCCAGATAAGCTGTTCCCAGATCCCCGACCCAGAGAAATTTATGTGAGATAATAAATGGTTTTTGTTGTTTTATGCCATTAAGATTTTGGGTAATTTGATACACAGGAATAGATATCTAATACACCCCTCCCCCAGAAGTATTCACTAATCTGATTTCTGTCATCATTGTAGATTAGTGTTGCCTGTTCTTGATATTTATACAAATGGAATCACACAGTATGTACTCTTTTGTGCCTGGCTTCTTCCACTCATCATTATAGCTGTGAGGTTCATCCAGATGCTTACATCCTGCAGTATTCTGTTCTTTGTTGTTGTATGGTATTTCATTTCATGAATATACCAAAATTTAGCCTTTCTGCTATTGGTGGACATTTGATTTTTTTCCCAAATTTTGGCTATATATGAATAAAACTTCTGTGAATATTCATATATGTCTTTTGGTTGGAATGATACACTCATTTTTCTTAGAAGCCATTTTTTTAAAGGTAACTCCCTTATTTTTTTTAAATAAATTTTATTCATTTTATTTTATTTTTTGGCTGCATTGGGTCTTCATTGCTGCACCCGGGCTTTCTCTATTTGCAGCCAACGGGGCTATTCTTCGTTGCAGTGTGCGGGCTTCTCATTGTGGTGGCTTCTCTTGTTGCGGAGCACGGGCTTTAGGCACACAGGCTTCAGTAGTTGTAGCACACGGGCTCGGTAATTGTGGCTTTTGGGCCCTAGAGTGCAGGCTCAGTAGTCGTGGTGCATGGGCTTAGTTGCTCCGCGGCATGCGGGATCTTCCCAGACCATGGCTCGAACCCGTCTCCCCTGCATTGGCAGGTGGATTCTTAACCACTGCACCACAAGGGAAGTCCAGAAGCCATTTTATCATGTAATATTTCTTTCTTCTTCTAACTTTCCCATGCAACTGCCTACTCTGATATTTTACTTATTAATTTGTCCTGCTGTTCTTTTGAAAATGACTATAAACGCAATCATACCTTTTAAACATCTCCAAACAACCCTAATTTGTACAAGTACTTATAATGGTAAAGGAATAATCAGAGGACGCTCTGTGTTTTTAGATGTGCAGATGAGTACTTTATATCTTACTCATTCCCACGGATTTTCTTAATCCATCAAATGGAACTTTCAGTCCTAGATTTTTATGCACAGAGAACTTTCAGCGATGTTTTTGCACATCCCAGATTAACCCTAGTGAGTAAAGCCACTACATAGCAAAAGTGTTGATTAGCTAATTTCAGCATATGCCAGCAGTTCTCAAGCTTTTTGGTCTCAGGACCTCTATACACTCCTAAAAATTGTTGGAGACCCCAAAGATCTTTTGTTTATGTGACTATATTTATCAATATTTACTGCTTTAAAGAAATTATCAAACTTTTACATATTTATTTATTCATTTTTAAATAACCATAATAAACCCACCATATGTTAACATAAATAACATAATTTTATGAAAAATAATGTGGACTCCCTGAAACTGTTTTAGAGACTCTAAGCGGTCTCTAGACTATACTTTGAACCACTGGTCCATGCTCATGAGTTCCTTGCCCCTATCATACCATACTGTAGCATTCATCTCTTATTTTGACTTCCCAGCATCACATTCATCTTTATTTGGTGACAAAACCCCTCTTTCCTAAAGAGAACCTATTCAAGATGGTCCAGATGAGGCTGACCACACCCCTTTTCCCACTCAGTGATAAATAAGCATGTGACCTCTGACTGGCCAAAGATTCTTGGGAACTCTCATGCTGAGCTATTAGACAATTTCTCTCTCTCTCTTCCCTCCCCCACCCCCCATCCACGTTGTGAATCATGGCCTGACAACAGCTTTCTTCCCCATTACATGGAGAGAGCTGTCCAAGAGCTAGGAAAGACCCAGTCCTTGATGACATCATTTGAATCACTGAAGCAAGCCATGACTGAAAAACCTCTCCTTCCTCTTCTCAGTTGTGTCAGCCAATTTGCTCTAAGTTAGGTTTCTATCACTGACAACTGAAGGAGCCCTGATTAAAACACACTGATAACATTTGCATGTCAATTGTAATCTTCAATATTTAAGTGTAACATGAGAATTTCAGGCATTGTGGTAGGACGACAGGCAAAATATTTAGGGTCATGGTGTCTTCCAGACATCTAGGTCAGTAGTTCTAAAATTTGACTACACCTTGCAATCAACAAAGGGAGCTTCTTCAAAATACAAATTTCTAGGCTCTGCCCAGAATACTCTGACTCAGTAGGTCTGTAATGGGGCCAAAGTATCTGTATTGTTAATAAGATCCCTTGGTGATCCTGACACAATCAGTCCCAGCTCTGGCATTTGGTAAACACTAACCTAGGAAGCTACCCACTCCATCTGTAAGAACAATACTTGCTACAGTGTGGATTTCTATGTGTCTATAAAGAAAACTTCCTTGGCTGGTACAGGAATGCTATGATTTTCAGAAATTGACTTAAGAGAAAGCCTGGAATCTATAAATTTGGTAAAATGTTCACATACAGCATAGCATCCACGTACTTCCTGTCATTGCCTTTGTTCTTGCATCTTTTCTAAGTAGCCTTTGGTCAAAGCAGAAGGAAAGTTGAAGAAACTTGATTAGGGCTTTAAAATTTTAAACCAGGGACTTCCCTGGTGGCGCAGAGTATAAGAATCTGCCTGCCAATGCAGGGGACATGGGTTCGAGCCCTGGTCCGGGAAGATCCCACATGCCACGAAGCAACTAAGCCCATGCGCCACAACTGCTGAGCCCATGTGCTACAACTACTGAAGGCTTCATGCCTAAAGCCCATGCTGCACAACAAGAGAAGCCACCATAAGGAGAAGCCCGCCCACCGTAACAAAGAGTAGCTCCCGCTCGCCACAACTAGAGAAAGTCCACATGCAGCAACAAAGACCCAATGCAGCCAAAAATAAATACAAATAAATACAAAAACTAAAATTAAAACCCAATTGATTTCTCACAGACTTTGCATCTTAACTTTAGATGCCACTGTCCCTTCAAGTCCAAAGGTAACTTAACAATTTGTATAGATATTGCTGAGCAGAGGAGTCTGGAAAGAGCAGTAAGTTCAAAAGCTATAGGAAGAAAAAACAAAAAAGTATTTTATCATGTGGTTTGGAACTAAAGAAAAGAATCTCATCAGCTTAAGCAAATTATAGTTATTAGCCCAAGAAACTGAGACATAGAGAGACCAAAGGTAGAAAAATCTAGATTGGATTCCACCTCTTACCCTCTGGGAGCTATAACATTTAACACTCAGTATGTTTCTTCTATCCTCCTCCTAATGTACATACCCTTTTGCTTTGGAGAATTCCTCTCCTACTTCATATGACCTGAAGGAGCTCTTAATTACAGTTTTCCCTTTTCTCTAACCTTTTCCCCTCACGATTACCAAAGTAGAGTGACTATACCCAAGACTGGCCAATCATAATATCCCACCTCTTTGGTAATAGTCAACCATTCAAGAATGGACACACAACACTAGCAGAGCCAATCTAAACCCTTCCCTGAAATTGACTTATGGATATTGTGAGAGACAGAGAGAAATTCTCTACTGGACATAATAAACTTGAAAGATGTGACACTGGAGTTGTTGAAGACAATTTCCCCAGAGTCCTATCTAGAGCAGAAAAAAATGAGGCCAAACCACAGAGAGAAGAAAGGCACAAAGACAGGGAAAGAAGAAAACCTTATCCCATTGTTTGAGCCCCTGAATCCAGTTAAGCTTAAAGCCAGAGCCTGCCCTGAACCACTCAAATGTAAGAACGAATAAATGTCCTTTGGCTTTAGCTAAGTTAAGTTAGGATTATCTCATCAACAGTCAGAAGAGCTCTGGTTAACACACATCGCTATCCCCCAGTCTTGTCTGTGTCCCTAGCCTGAGAAAAGGGAAGAAACTGTATACTAAATGGTTTGCACCAGCTTGAGAAGATAAAGGTATTCAAATCACCCAAACAGGAGAGGTATTTCTTCCCTTTTCCTACCACCCCCAATACACACCCTACAGCATCAGGCACACATTTAAGATTTTTATTTGAGGACTCATTTTGAGAACGGCACAGGATTATACTTTGGAGTATTGTGAATAATTACTATCTTTTCTAAGAGAACTCTTGTTTTCTCTCCAATATGTGACCTATACAAACCTTGCTTTTTATAAAGAGGTTTTATTTTTATTCTGAAATGTTTTCTAAGGATACTTAAAATCAGCATGTTTTAGAGCCCCCTGATTTGGTAATTTTTAAATGGAAGTCAATGAGAGAATGTAAGCCACTTAGCAAAATTCCTAAAATGCAATTCATTCTCCTAAGCAAGGGAGACTTGCGTTACTCTTTATGTACTCAGAAGTGATTTCTCCAGAAATCAGAGTGAATTCGTAGATAATCGACGCTGGAGCATGGCATTTTATAGAATGACAGAGAATCTTGGAAAGGAAGTAGAAAATAACTAGCATTAATTATAGGCCGGTTGTGAAGCACTCGTTTTACCTAGGTAACCCAAATGCTTGGGTTTCATCAGCCTAAGGTTACAAATTTCAGCCGTGTGTCCATTAATACTAAAACAAATACTTAATACTCATTTCTCCGAATGCCAAAAAGTCACCTTTTCAATTTGACCTAGTGAGAAGGGCTATCTCTTGAGGGGTCAGGAATAGATCTGTAGGATTCTGCTGCTTTGGCCTCCTCACCTTGTGGTCTCTCTCAGGGACCTTGATGAGACCATCAAGGCAGGGGACCCCTCTGCCCCAGTTCTCCCTACGGGTATCCACGGTCTGGCATCAGGAAAGGGGTGTTGCTCTGCTCTTAGCTACCTCTCCCACACGTGGCAGTTCTTAGGAGTCAAATGCACTTAAACAAACAAACCCAAAAAAGACATGTGTTGCATAGATAGAAGAATATCTCACAGAATCAAAGTTAGGAGGTACAGCCTAGCCTCATCAGTGACAGAACAAAAGGGATTATGGAGTGGTCGAGTACATTGGCAGATATCTATCTAGATCTGTATCTTCCCAGGGCTCCTGCTTCATTCTCCTCCTTCTGTACTGACTCTCTTTCCTTTTTCATCCACAGTATGAAAATGACTGCCCCAGCTCTCTTGGTTCCCTCCCCATTTTCTCTCACAGACATCTTCCTTAGTGCATTTCTTACACATTTAATACCATCTTGATTCTGCTTCTCAGAGGACCTGGACTAACACATCAGTACATTCTGGATTATTGTGTCTTAAAAACTACTGTGTGACATGGAGAAGACAGCTGTCTCAAGCCAAGGACAAGCCTCGGGAGAAAGCAAGCCTTCCAACACCTTGATCTTGGACTCATGGCCTCCAGAACCAGGAGAAAATAAATTGCTATTGTTTGAGCCACTCAAAAAAACCCAAAAAAAACTACTATTTGAAGGTCAGCAATTGCCAACAGCTGTCACTGTGTACAGTTTCTCCTCCGACATGAGATGAAGTTCATGCCTGCAGTCCCTCCTGTAGTTCTCAGGGTTCCCTCATAAAAAACAACTGGAAAAAATTACACTATTCTCCAAGAGTGAGCAATATTTATAGGCAAAGGGCAGCCTAAATTCACAGAGGAAAGGAGAGGTTCCCCTTCAAGGTAGCTAAAAGATACACTCAATTTACATTATCAAACACATAATTTCTCTATGGAAAACCACTATATTTGAGTTCTATCACTGTATTCAATTTTTCTCCAAAGAATAATTGGTGGATAGTTTGTGTACATTTGCATAATTTAAAAACAAAGTGGCAACTCTTCCAGAAAAGAGGGCAGTGGATTCTCAATGTGTATTCAAATCTTCACTTCCTATCAGGAAGGAACTGCTTGTAAATCTTGTTACTGTTTTCATTCTACTTTACAAATTTCAAA
The DNA here is from genome assembly GCF_949752795.1 of Hyperoodon ampullatus. Classification (NCBI taxonomy): domain Eukaryota; kingdom Metazoa; phylum Chordata; class Mammalia; order Artiodactyla; family Ziphiidae; genus Hyperoodon; species Hyperoodon ampullatus. The sequence continues at coordinate 62,987,396 of NC_136914.1, read as the reverse complement.
ATCCAGTCTCTATCAAGATAATCACTGCACATATGTGGTCTCATTTAATCCTAAAAATAATTATGTCTTTCGTTCATCTCCATTTTACAGAAGAGGAAACTACATTTCAGAGAATTTAGGAAATTTACCTAAGATTGCTCCACTAAGTCTTAGAGAAAGAAATTAAACCCAGCTCCTTCTAGCTCACAATCTCATGTCTTTCCACTACTTTCAGAGATGCTATTAAAAATCTTGTTTGGATTCACAGAAAGATAGATAAGATGAAAAGGCAGAGGGCTATGTACAAGATGAAGGAACAAGGTAAAACCCCAGAAAAACAACTAAATGAAGTGGAGATGGGCAACCTTCCAGAAAAAGTATTCAGAATAATGAAAGTGAAGATGATCCAGGACCTCGGGAAAAGAACGGAGGCAAAGATTGAGAAGATGCAAGAAATGTTTAACAAAGACCTAGAAGAATTAAAGAACAAAAAACATAGATGAACAATACAATAACTGAAATGAAAACTACACTAGAAGGAATCAATAGCAAAATAACTGAGGCAGAAGAACGGATAAGTGACCTGGAAGACAGAATGGTGTGATTCACTGCTCTGGAACAGAATAAAGAAAAAAGAATGAAAAGAAATGAAGACAACCTAAGAAACCTCTGGGACAACATTAAATGCAACAACATTCGCATTATAGGGGTCCCAGAAGAAGAGAGAGAGAACGGACCAGAGAAAATATTTGAAGAGATTATAGTTGAAAACTTCCCTAACATGGGAAAGGAAATAGCCACCCAAGTCCAGGAAGCACAGAGAGTCCCATACAGGATAAACCCAAGGAGAAATACACCAAGACACATAGTAAACAAATTGGCGAAAATTAAAGACAAAGAAAAATTATTGAAAGCAGCAAGGAAGGGCTTCCCTGGTGGCGCAGTGGTTGAGAGTCCACCTGCCGATGCAGGGGACACGGGTTCGTGCCCCGGTCCGGGAGGATCTCGCGTTCCGTGGAGTGGCTGGGCCCATGAGCTGTGGCTGCTGGGCCTGCGCGTCCAGAGCCTGTGCTCCGCAGCAGGAGAGGCCACAGCGGTGGGAGGCCCGCGTACCAAAAAAAAAAAAAAAAAAAGCAGCAAGGGAAAAACGACAAATAACATACAAGGGAACTCCCATAAGGTTAACAGCTGATTTCTCAGCAGAAACTCTACAAGCCAGAAGGGAGTGGTATGATATACTTCAAGTGATGAAAGGGAAGAACCTACAACCAAGATTACTCTACCCGGCAAGGATCTCATTCATATTCGATGGAGAAATCAAAAGCTTTACAGACAAGCAAAAGCTAAGAGAATTCAGCACCACCAAACCAGCTCTACAAAAAATGCTAAAGGAACTTCTCTAAGTGGGAAACACAAGAGAAGGAAAGGACCTACAAAAACAAACCCAAAGCAATTAAGAAAATGGTAATAGGAACATATATATCGATAATTACCCTAAACATGAATGGATTAAATGCTCCAACCAAAAGACACAGGCTTGCTGAATGGATACAAAAACAAGACCCATATATATGCTGCTACAAGAGACCCACTTCAGACCTAGGGACACATACAGACTGAAAGTGAGGGGATGGAAAAAGATATTCCATGCAAATGGAAATCAAAAGAAAGCTGGAGTAGCAATACTCATATCAGATAAAATAGACTTTAAAATAAAGAATGTTACAACAGACAAGGAAGGACACTACATAATGATCAGAGGATCAATCCAAGAAGAAGATATAACAATTAAAAATATATATGAACCCAACATAGGAGCACCTCAATACATAAGTTAACTGCTAACAGGTATAAAGGAGGAAATCGACAGTAACACAATAATAGTGGGGGACTTTAACACCTTACCTACACCAATGGACAGATCATCCAAAATGAAAATAAATAAGGAAACAGAAGCTTTAAATGACACAATAGACCAGATAGATTTAATTGATATTTATAGGACAGTCCATCCAAAAACAGCAGATTACACTTTCTTCTCAAGTGCGCACGGAACATTCTCCAGGATAGATCACATCTTGGGTCACAAATCAAGCCTCAGTAAATTTAAGAAAATTGAAATCATATCAAGCATCTTTTCTGACCACAACGCTATGAGATTAGAAATCAATTACAGAGAAATAACATAAAAAACACAAACATATGGAGGCTAAACAGTACGTTACTAAATAACCAAGAGATCACTGAAGAAATCAAAGAGGAAGTCAAAAAATACCTAGAGACAAATGACAATGAATACACGATCTAAAACCTATGGGATGCAGCAAAAGCAGTTCTAAGAGGGAAGTTTATAGCTATACAAGCCTACCCCAAGAAACAAGAAAAATCTCAAATAAACAATCTAACCTTACACCTAAAGGAACTAGAGAAAGAAGAACAAACAAAACCCAAAGTTAGCAGAAGGAAAGAAAGATCAGAGCAGAAATTAAATGAAATAGAAACAAAACAATAGCAAAGAACAATAAAACTAAAAGCTGGTTCTTTGAGAAGATAAACAAAATTGATAAACCATTAGCCAGACTCATCAAAAAAGAGGGAGAGGACTCAAATCGATAAAATTAGAAATGAAAAAGGAGAAGTTACAACAAACACGGCAGAAATACAAAGCATCCTAAGAGACTACTACAAGCAACTGTATGCCAGTAAAATGGACAACCTGGAAGAAATGGACAAATTCTTATAAAGGTATAACCTTCCAAGACTGAACCAGGAAGAAATAGAAAATATGAGCAGACCAATCACAAGCAACGAAATTGAAAATGTGATTAAAAATCTTCCAACAAACAAAAGTCCAGGACCAGATGGCTTCACAGGTGAATTCTATCAAACATTTAGAGAAGAGCTAACACCCATCCTTCTCAACCGCTTCCAAGAAATTGCAGAGGAAGGAACACTCCCAAACTCATTCTATGAGGCCATCATCACCCTGATACCAAAACCAGGCAAAGATACTACAAAAAAAGAAAATTACAGACCAATATCACTGACGAATATAGATGCAAAAATCCTCAACAAAATACTAGCAAACAGAATCCAAAAACACATTAAAAGGATCATATACCATGACCAAGTGGGATTTATCCCAGGGATGCAAGGATTCTTCAATATATGCAAATTAATCAGTGTGATACACCATATTAACAAATGGAAGAATAAAAACCATATGATCATCTCAATAGATGCAGAAAAAGCTTTTGACAAAATTCAACACCCATTTATGATAAAAACTCTCCAGAAAGTAGGCACTGAGGGAACCTACCTCAACATAATAAAGGCCATATATGACAAACCAACAGCAAACATCATTCTCAATGGTGAAAAACTGAAAGCATTTCAGTTTCAGTTAAGATCAGGAACAAGACAAGGATGTCCACTCTTGCCACTATTATTCAACATAGTTTCAGAAGTCCTAGTCACAGCAGTCAGAGAAGAAAAAGAAATAAAAGGAATACAAATTGGAAAAGAAGAAGTAAAACTGTCACTGTTTGCAGATGATGTGATACTATACATAGAGAATCCTAAAGATTCCACCAGGAAACTACTAGAGCTAATCAATGAATTTGGTAAAGTTGCAGGATACAAAATTAATGCACAGAAATCTCTTGCATTCCTATACACTAATGATGAAAAATCTGAAAGAGAAATTAAGGAAACACTCCCATTTACCACTGCAACAAAAAGAATAAAATACCTAGGAATAAACCTACCTAGGGAGACAAAAGACCTGTATGCAGAAAACTATAAGACACTGATGAAAGAAATTAAAGGTGATACAAACAGATGGAGAGATATACCATGTTCTTGGATTGGAAGAATCAATATTGTGAAAATGACTATACTACCCAAAGCAATCTACAGATTCAGTGCAATCCCTATCAAATTACCAATGGCCTTTCTTACAGAACTAGAACAAAAAATCTTAAAATTTGCATGGAGACACAAAAGACCCCGAAAAGCCAAAGCAGTCTTGAGGGAAAAAAACAGAACTGGAGGAATCAGGCTCCCTGACTTCAGACTATACTATAAAGCTGCAGTAATCAAGACAATATGGTACTGGCACAAAAACAGAAACATAGATCAATGGAACAAGACAGAAAGCCCAGAGATAAACCCACGCACCTATGGTCAACTAATCTATGAAAAAGGAGGCAAGGGTATACAATGGAGAAAAGACAGTCTCTTCAATAAGTGGTGCTGGGAAAACTGGACAGCTACATGTAAAAGAATGAAATTAGAACACTCCCTAACACCATACACAAAAATAAACTCAAAATGGATTAGAGACCTAAATGAAGACTGGACACCATAAAACTCTTAGAGGAAAACATAGGAAGAACACTCTTTGACATAAACCACAGCAAGATCTTTTTTGATCCACCTCCTAGAGTAATGGAAATAAAAACAAAAATAAACAAATGGGACCTAATGAAACTTCAAAGCTTTTGCACAGCAAAGGAAACCATAAACAAGACAAAAAGACAACCCTCAAAATGGGAGAAAATATTTGCAAACAAATCAACCAACAAAGGATTAATCTCCAAAATATATAAACAGCTCATGCAGCTCAATATTAAAAAACAGACAACCCAGTCTAAAAATGGGCAGAAGGGGCTTCCCTGGTGGCGCAAGTGGTTGAGAGTCCGCCTGCCGATGCAGGGGACACAGGTTCGTGCCCCAGTCTGGGAGGATCCCACATGCCGCGGAGTGGCTGCGCCCGTGAGCCATGGCCGCTGAGCCTGCGCGTCCAGAGCCTGTGCGCTGCAACGGGAGAGGCCACAACAGTGAGAAGCCCGCGTACCGCAAAAAAAAAAAAAAAAAAAAATTGGCAGAAGATCTAAATAGACATTTCTCCAAAGAAGACATACAGATGGCCAAGAAGCACATGAAAAGCTGCTCAACATCACTAATTATTAGAGAAATGCAAATCGAAACTTCAGTGAGGTATCACCTCACACCAGTTAGAATGGGCATCATCAGAAAATCTACAAACAACAAATGCTCTAGAGGGTGTGGAGAAAAGGGAACCCTCCTGCACTGTTGGTGGGAATGTAAATTGATACAGCCACTATGGAGAACAGTATGGATGTTCCTTAAAAAACTAAAAATAGAATTACCATATGATCCAGCAATCCCACTACTGGGCATGTACCCAGAGAAAAGCATAATTCAAAAAGGCACATGCACCCCAATGTTCATTGCAGCACTATTTACAATAGCCAGGTCATGGAAGCCACCTAAATGCCCATCAGCAGATGAATGGATAAAGAAGATGTGGTACATATATACAATGGAATATTACTCAGCCATAAAAAGGAATGAAATTGGGTCATTTGTTGAGACGTGGATAGATCTAGAGACTGTCATCATACAGAGTAAAGTCAGAAAGAGAAGAACAAATATCATATATTAACGCACATACGTGGAACCTAGAAAAATGGTACAGATGAACTGGTTTGCAGGGCAGAAATTGAGACACAGATACAGAGAACAAATGTATGGACACCAAGGGGGGAAAGCGGCGGGGGGCGTGGGGGGTGTGTGATGAATTGGGCTATTGGGATTGACATGTATACACTGATGTGTATAAAATGGATGACTAATAAGAACCTGCTGTATAAAAAAAAAATAGAAAGGCATGGGCTTTCCTGGTGGCACAGTGGTTAAGAATCTGCCTGCCAATACAAGGGACACGGGTTCGAGCCCTGCTCAGGGAAGATCCCACATGCCGCAGAGCAACTAAGCCCATGCGCCACAACTACTGAGCCTGCACTCTAGAGCCCACTCGCCAAAACTACTGAGCCCACTCGCCACAACTACTGAAGCCCGAGTGCTCTAGAGCCTGTGCTTTGCAGCAAGAGAAGCCCGTGCACCGCAATGAAGAGTAGCCCCGCTCACCACAACTAGAGAAAGCCTGCACGCAGCAACGAAGACCCAACACAGCCAAAAATAATAAATAAATAAAAATTTTTTTAAAAGGAAAAAAAAATCTTGTTTGGGGAATTCCCTGGCAGTCCAGTAGTTAGGGCTCCACCCTCTCACTGCCAAGGGCCGGGGTTCCATCCCTGGTCGGGGAACTAAATCCCACAAGCTGTGCGGTGCAGCCAAAAAAAAAAAAGAAAACAGAAACAAAAACAAAGAAAACAAAATCTTGTTTGCTAAAATCTTTGTTATTGATAATATATGGAGATTTAAGCAAACTTAACTGTCCTTTTTGTTATTTAAGAAAATGAATGGTCTCTGAACTGCATGGTCAAAATAGTTGAATATATATAAATGTTTGCTATATATTGCTTAAGTTTCTGACACATTGAGGAAAAAAAGCCTTTTTTCTTCCTCTTCCCCTTCATTGGGGCCAACCTTTCCACTGGTACCCAGTAAGGAGGTTGGCATGTCTGGGGTTAAGCAAATAAATGAATACAGATTTCTCACTGTGAAAAGAATTACAACTATGGAAACTGAGAAGTGTAGAATATACCTTGGAGTGTTGCATAGGAATTGGAGATGCCAGTATCGTGGTCTGATTAGACAGACAGACAAATATAGTTTTATGTGTGTGTGTGTGTTTTGTTTGTTTACTGAGAGGGTCTAGAAGCAATGGCATTCCAATAACAATGAGCATATTTAGATCTTGGTTTCTAGATACCATTATCCACTAAAAAGAACCAAGACTCTTAATTAAATGGCTGACTCCAGGACTGGAGCAGGGAAAACACAAGGTGTGTTAGTAACATTTTATGACACTAGAAAGTAAAGAAGTGCTCGAAGAATGATGGGGACATGTTTATAAGTAACCAGCTTGAAGGGGCTCTCACTGGCCAAGTCTGGGACAATTTAAGTATCAAAAAAAAAAAGATAACAGATTGTGGCCCTGTGAGTAAAAGAGAAATCATGAGTCCCTATGTAATTAAGTAATTAATCATGATATTAATTAATTACTTAATTAGGGAGAAAGGAAAACCTTATCCTATCTAATAAATCTAGAAGGAATGATAGGATTAGAAAATCCCCATTTGGTGATCACCTGAGTAATAATTTATTCAGGTTAGAATCATTAATGGATGCTAAAACTGGGGAAATTTTGATGAGAAACAAGATAGTCACATGATCTCAAAGATTTTTGCCACAAAATAATTATTCATTACTTTATAGTGGAAAACCTGGCAGATACCATCTTAACTAAGTGATGACAGTTAACATCCCCAATAATGGAACAATGACATCATGTGCCTCCTCATACGATGCCCAGAGACTAGTACAGCCTCACTTCTGTGACATTCCTGCCAAAAAAAAATAAATTATAAACATCAGGCAAACCCCCATAATTGAGGACCATTCTCAAAACAATTAGCTTGGGTTCTTCAAAGCTATTAAGATCATGAAAGATAACTGAGAAGCTATTCCAGATTGAAGAAGACTAAAGAAACATGACAACTAAAGGCAACATGAGACCCTAGATTGGATCCTGGACCTGTAAGGGACACTGTTGAGACATTAGGTGATATTTAAATTGGGTCTGTAGATTAGATGATATTATTGGATTGATGTTAATTTCCTGATTTTGATTGTTGTACTGTATCCTTACACTCAAGATACACAAATTGAGATGTTAAAGGGTAATGGCACATCGTGTCTACAACTTATTCCCAAATTATTCAGAAATAATGAGTAGAGAATCAGGGTGAATATTTGGAAGATCTGTGTACTATTGTGCAACTTTTTTTGTTGTTTTGGTAAATTTGAAATTATTTCCAAATAAAAAGTTTTAAAAATGAAAAACTATGGCAGCTTATTCCCTGAATAGCTCTAAGAACAGCAAAGCCCACAAACACCTGTGGAGGTTTAGGGGAAACAAAACAAAAATTTTCACTTCAGTTATTTATGGCTGCATAATTAACCACTCCAAAATTCAGTGGCTTCAGTATATCAACCTGTCATGATTCTGCGGATTGATTGGCCTCAGCTGGGCAGTTCTGCTCCATGAGATGTCAGATGGGGCTGCAGTTATTTGGGGGATGCATGAGGCTGGAACATGCAAGACAGCACATTCACATGTCTGGAGCCTTGGTGAGGACGGTTGGAAGGCTGGACTCAGATGGGCTGCTGGGATGGTTGGGCCTCTTTCTCCGTTCAGTCTCAGGGTCCCTCCCTTTCTACATGGCCTTTCTAAGTCACTTCTCCACGTGATCTCTCCAGAGGGTAGCCAGACTTCTTACATGGCATTTCAAGACTCTTTTCAAAAGTGCAAAAGCAGAAATTGCCACGTATTCTTAAGGCTTAGGTCTAGACCTAGTCATCACTTTAACTGTGCGCTATTGGTTAAAACAAAACAAAAAAAATGGGGAAATATTCAAACATATTAAAAGTACATGTGCTTTCATATACCCACCACCTAGCTTTAAATTTTTGTGTGACATTTTAAATCAAATTTAAATTATTAGTAGTTTAAAAAAGATGAGTCACAGGGTCAATCCAGATTCTATGTGGGAGGGGACTACACAAAAGCATGAATAGCAGGAGGTGTATCAGGGGCCATCTTTGGGGCTTAGCTGCCACAGCATCACAGCTAATTTACCAGTCTCCTTGCCAAAAATGTGTTATATTTCACAATCATGTTAAATAAGTATGTAGTCTTTTAAAAGCCAAATGTGAACTAAAGCAGTATAAAGCTGAGACATACTCTAGATTTTTGTACAAGCCACCTCTTCTTCCTTCTATGTGACTACTATGTAAGTTGTGGTTGTTTCTTGTGGTTTTTAAAATTTTGCTTTGTCTTCTCATTATAACCTTGTCATATCTGAACAGCAAACTACCTTGATTTATGGCGGTATTCTTTTTTTTTTTTAAGATTTTTTTTGATGTGGACCATTTTTAAAATCTTTATTGAATTTGTTACAGTACTGCTTCTGTTTTATGTTTTGGTTTTTTGGCCCCAAGGCATGTGGGATCTTAGTGCTCTGACCGGGGATCAAACACACACCCCCCGCATTGGAAGGTGACGTCTTAACCACTGGACCACCAGGGAAGTCCTTATGAAGGTATTCCTTTTTTTTTTTTTTTTTTTTTTTGTGCAGTACGCGGGCCTCTCACCATCACCATTGTGGCCTCTCCCGCTGCGGAACACCGGCTCCGGACGTGCAGGCTCATCGACCATGGCTTACGGGCCCAGCTGCTCCGCGGCATGTGGGATCTTCCCGGACCGGGGCACGAACCCGTGTCCCCTGCATCGGCAGGCGGACTCTCAACCACTGCGCCACCAGGGAAGCCCCAATGAAGGTATTCTTGGTTATATTTTTATTTATTCTTTAGGTTTCAAGGACAGGTTGAAATAATCAAATGGATTTTGATTATTACATTCACTATCATGAATGAAGTTTTAGCAGCTTTATTGAAATATAATTTAAATACTATAAAATTCATACATTTAAAATATACAGTTCAGTGGTTTTTAGTATGTTTACAGAGTTATGTAACCATCACCACAAGCAGTTTTAGAATATTTTCATCACCCCCAAAAGAAACCTGCTACCTGCTTTTAGTAACTCCTCATTTACCCACTCCCAGGTTAGTAGGTACCACTAATCTACTTTCTGTCTCTATTGATTTACCCATTCTGGACAATTTATATAAATGGAATCATACAATATGTGGTCCTTTATGACTCTTTTCTTTCAATTAGCATAATGTTTTCAAGTTTTATCCCTGTTGTAGCATGTATCAGTACTTCATTCCTTTTTATTGCTGAATAATATTCTACTATGTAGGTACACCACATTTTGTTTATCAATCAGCAGTTCATGGGCATTTGAATTGTTTCCACTTTTGGGCTATTATGAATAATGCCACTATGAACATTTATGTACACATCTTTGTGTGAATGTGGGTTTTCATTTTGGGGTGTTGGTATCTGGGCCTATGAATTTTTTTAAATAAATTTATGTATTTATTTATTTTTGGCTGCATTGGGTCTTCGTTGCTGGGTGCCGGCTTTCTGTAGTTGCCACGAGTGGCGTCTACTCTTCATTGCATTGAGCGGGTTTCTCATTGCGGTGGCTACTCTTGTTGCAGAGCATCGGCTCTAGGTGTGCGGGCTTCAGTAGTTGTGGCACACAGGCTTAGTTGCTCCACGGCATGTGGGATCTTCCCGGACCAGGGCTCGAACCCGTGTCCCCTGCATTGGCAGGTAGATTCTTTTTTTTTTTTTGCGGTACGCGGGCCTCTCACTGTTGTGGCCTCTCCCGCTGTGGAGCACAGGCTCTGGACGCGCAGGCTCAGCGGCCATGGCTCACGGGCCTCACCGCTCCGCGGCATGTGGGATCTTCCCGGACCGGGTCATGAACCCATGTCCCCTGCATCGGCAGGCGGACTCTCAACCACTGCGCCACCAGGGAAGCCCCGGCAGGTAGATTCTTAACCACTGCAGCACCAGGGAAGTCCTGGGCCTGTGAATATTTTGATGTATTTTATAATACATTATTTTTATATATTTAATTAATTTAATACAATTAATTATATATAATTAATTGTATTTAATTACATTTATATGTTTAATTCGTTTTATATATTGTATAATATACCTGGATCCATTGATTTTTTTTTATGAGAAAGCTAATGGTTATTTTCCAGTTATTAAACTTCATCTTTCTAATATACAGTGAACTGCAAATAATAATCTGGGGGAAGAGGATAGGAGAAGTTGATAAGAACTTCACTCAAAGTATAAAGGAACTTAGCTTAGCTATTGAAGTATAATTGCCTGGTTTAACATCCTGATGCTACCACTTGCAAGATGTGTGACCTTAGGCAAGTTACTTAACCTCTCTGAGCTTCAGTTTCTTTGTCGCAAAATGGAGGAAAATATAATAATAATAACTACCTCATAAGAGCACTGTGAGGATTAAAGTAGGTATCTCTAAACCTAGTGCTGGGCACAATGTAAATATGTATTCATTGTTAATAATTCTTATTAATTACTTATATACTGCCGCAGTTTTGCATTTTTATTATGACCATGCATTGCACTTGAAATTTTAAAAGCAATTTTAAAATGTGTGAAGTCAACCTTAATATTGTGTGTTTACTAATTTAAATGCACTCATATTACCAAATCATGTTTCAAGCTGGAAAATAGAGATTTGATCCAGCTTCCTTTGTGTCTGCGTTTTAGATTCACTAAGGAAATAGAGACTAATGGCTTAAGGTCTGAATTGTGCTTTAGTTATTCTTTTCCATTTTACAAATCAAAGAGGGAGAATTTCCTGGGCAAAATAATAAAACTTCATGAAGCTGTGGTGCCATTTTTACCAAAATATATCCTGAAACAAATACTAATAATATTAAATTTCCTAGTCTACAAAGGATTGCCTTTATTATTCCATCAATCACTTGGATCTTTGAAGCAAAGCAGTTCTAACTACTTTTTCTGATTCCTAAGGCTTTTTCGTTTTAGTGCAAAAGAACTCTGTTAATAATCTAGCATCTTGCCAAAGATCCTGTCTCAACTCCCTATAGCTGATTTGAGCATCCCATTTTAATTCATTGCCTGTGGAGCTAGTAATCATATGATTTCTCTAGTGACTCCAATCTTAAATAATAATATCCATCTAATAAGGCTTGTTCCATTTATAGGGCTTAAAGAGAAATTAGATTTTTAAGAAAAAACAGCAGCAATACTAGAAATAACTATTAAAATGTACTCTAGAAGCCATTTTCTGGCCTATTTTCTACTGTTTTATTCATGTTTCTGGTCAGAAGAACAGGAGTACAGAATGAAGAGCTTATGAGGTCCTCACCCTGGTTCCTCCCACCACTCATGCTTGGACTCATAAGTTACAACTCACTAGTATCTCCAAACAAGACACCAAGACCATTTTCAAGACCTTAGGAGACCTGTAGCCTTTTAACCAACCAACCTGTAAGTACCTACAAGGTAACAAGTACTGTTCTCAAGGCTATCTTTATGTGTATGTGTATAACAGCTTTACTGAGATATAGTTTATATATTGTGCAATTCACCCATTTAAAGTGTACAAGTCAGTGGTTTTTACTATATTCACAGAGTTGTACAGCCATCACCACAATCAATTTTAGAACATTTTCATAACCCCACGTAGAAACCCCATACCAATTAACAATACTCCCCTTTTCGTCCCAGCTCTAGGCAACCGCTAATCTATTTTCTGTCTCTATGAATTTACCTATTCTGTAAATTTCATATAAATGGCATCATATAATATCTGGCCTTTTGCGTCACACTTCTTCCACTTAGCATAATGCTTTAGAGGCCCATCCCTTATGTTGTAGCATATATCAGTACTTCATTCCCTTTTAAGGCTGAATAATATTCCATTGTATAGGTATACCATATTTTGTTTATCCATTCATCAGTTGATGGGCATTTGGGTTGTTTGTACTTAGCTACTGTGAATAATGCTGCTGTGAACATTCATGTGAAAGTTTTTGTGTGAACATATGTTTTCTTTTTTTATTTCTAAGATTTTTTTTGATGTGGACCATTTTTTTTAACATCTTTATTGGAGTATAATTGCTTTACAATGGTGTGTTAGTTTCTGCTTTATAACATAGTGAATCAGCTATACATTTACATATATCCCCATATCTCCTCCTTCTTGCTTCTTCCTCCCACCCTCCCTATCCCACCCCTCTAGGGGGTCACAAAGCACTGAGTTGATCTCCCTGTGCTATATGACGGCTTCCCACTAGCTATCTGTTTTACATTTGGTAGTATATATAAGTCCATGCCACTCTCTTACTTCCTCCAAGCTTACCCTTCCCCCTCCCCATGTCCTGAAGTCCATTCCCTACGTCTGCGTCTTTATTCCTGTCCTGCCCCTAGGTTCTTCATAATCATTTTTTTTTTTAGGTTCCGTATATATGTGTTAGCATACGGTATTTGTTTTTCTCTTTCTGACTTACTTCACTCTGTATGACAGACTCTTGGTCCATCCACCTCACTACAAATAACTCAATTTCGTTTCTTTTTATGGCTGAGAAATATTCCATTGTGTATATGTGCCACATCTTCTTTATCCATTCATCTGTCAATGGACACTTAGGTTGCTTCCATGTCCTGGCTATTGTAAATAGAGCTGCAATGAACATTGTGGTACATGACTCTTTTTGAATTATGGTTTTCTCAGGGTATATGCCCAGTAGCAGGATTGCTGGGTCATATGGTAGTTCTATTTTTAGTTTTTTAAGGAACCTCCATACTGTTCTCCATAGTGGCTGTATCAATTTACATTCCCACCAACAGTGAAAGAGGGTTCCCTTTTCTCCACACCCTTTCCAGAATTTATTGTTTCTAGATTTTTTGATGATGGCCATTGTGACCGGTATGAGGTGATATCTCATTGTAGTTTTGATTTGCATTTCTCTAATGATTAGTGATATTGAGCATCCTTTCATGTGTTTGTTGGCAATCTGTATATCTTCTTTGGAGAAATGTCTATTTAAGTCTTCTGCCCATTTTTGGATTAGGTTGTTTGTTTTTTTGATATTGAGCTGCATGAGCTGCTTGTAAATTTTGGAGATTAACCCTTTGTCTGTTGCTTCATTTACAAATATTTTCTCCCATTCTGAGGGTTGTCTTTTCATCTCTTTTATGGTTTTCTTTGCTGTGCAAAAGGTTTTAAGTTTCATTAGGTCCCATTTGTTTATTTTTGTTTTTATTTCCATTTCCCTAGGAGGTGGGTCAAAAAGGATCTTGCTGTGATTTATGTCATAGAGTGTTCTGCCTATGTTTTCCTCTAAGAGTTTTATAGTGTCTGCCCTTACATTTAGGTCTTTAATCCATTTTGAGTTTATTTTTGTGTATGGTGTTAGGAAGTGTTCTAATTTCACTCTTTTACATGTAGCTGTCCAGTTTTCCCAGCACCACTTATTGAAGAGGCTGTCTTTTCTCCATTGAATGTTCTTGCCTCCTTTGTCATAAATTAGGTGACCATATGTGTGTGGGATTATCTCTGGGCTTTCTATCCTGAACCACTGATCTATATTTCTGTTTTTGTGCCAGTACCATACTGTCTTGATTACTGTAGCTTTGTAGTATACTCTGAAGTTTGGGGGACTGATTCCTCCAGCTCTGTTTTTCTTTCTCAACATTGCTTTGGGGGCTTCCCTGATGGCACAGTGGTTGAGAGTCCACCTGCCAATGCGGGGGACACGGGTTCGTGCCCTGGTCTGGGAGGATCCCACATGCTGCGGAGCGGCTGAGCCCTTGAGCCATGGCCGCTGAGCCTGCACGTCCATAGCCTGTGCTCCGCGGCGGGAGAGGCCACGGCAGTGAGAGGCCCGTGTGCCGCAAAAAAAAAAAAAAAAGATTGCTTTGGCTATTCGGGGTCTTTTGTGTTTCCATACAAATGATGTGGGCCATTTGTTTAAGTCTTTTTATTGAACTCGTTACAATATTGTTTCTGTTTTATGTTTTGTGGTTTTTTGGTCCTGAGGCATGTGGGATCTCAGCCCCCTGACCAGGGATCGAACCCACACCCCTTGCCTTGGAAGGCAAAGTCTTAACCACTGGACCACCAGGGAAGTCCCGAACATATGTTTTCATTTCTCTTGGGTATATACCTAGTAGTGGAATTACTGGGTCATATGGTAACTCTATGTTTAACCTTTTCAGAAACTGCCAAACTGTTTTCCAAAGTGGCTGTACCATTTTACATCAAGGCTATCTTAAGGTCTACTTGGTCTGGGGTTAATTGTTCCATTTGGGTATGGACTTGGAAACAGGCCTTTGCTGTTCAGGTAAGAAACTTCTGTCAAAGATTTTCACTTTTTTTAAAGTTAAAAAAATAAAATGATTAGCATTCCTCTGTTTAGAAAGAAAAATAATGAACCTATTTATCAAGTTTCCAGAATACTATAGACTCTTATGGAGCACTTGCTTCTTCTCACCCTAAGAAGCTGAGTAGGCTTTAGGGGCAGGTGGACAAGGCATAGTGGTATAAATTAAGGGGCATTGCAAAATAAAATGTCTCCAGTATCGCAAGGAAATTCTTCATCTCATTTACAATATAACAACATTCCTGGTTACAGAAGTCAGAAGTTCATATGGGCTAATAAATTTTTTTCATTTTTTTTTTTAATATATGGTTTTAGTGAAATTCAGTATTTACATACATTCTTTTTTTTTGGCCGCTCGCATGACATGTAGGATCTTAGTTCCCTGACCAGGGATCAAACCCATGCCCCTTGCAGTGGAAGCACAGAGCCCTGACCACTGGACCGCCAGGGAAGTCCCATGGGCTAATAAATTTTTATTGTAGTCACTCACACCTTAGCACAAATTACTTTAATAATCACATTTTCCTCCTAACCCCTGGTTAAATACAGTTGACTCAAACTAAGGTGTTCTGATAGTAGAGGAGATACTAAAGAAAGGAAAGAAAAGGACAGTTGATTCTTGAACAACAAGGTTTGAACTTCACGGGTCCACTTATCCACAAATATTTTTTCAGTGGTAAAAACTGCAGTACTATAACATCCGTGATTTGTTGAATACACGGATGGGAAAGTGTGGATACAAACCACATATACAGAGGGCTGACTATACCCAGATTTTTTACTGTGCTGAGGGTCAATGCCCCTAACCTCTGAGTTGCTGAAGGGTCAGCTGTAATTTTAAAACCTAAAAAGGGGAATTTAGAATGTGCTATACACATTACATTTATTAGATTATTTACTCCTCATAACAACTCCATAAGATAAGCACTATTATTTTTAGTTTAAAAGAAAGGAAAAAGGTTCAAAAAGTTAAGTAATTTACTGAAGGTCACAAAGATTCTATGTAAGGAGGTAGGATTTTAATTCGAGTCTATCTGATTCCAAAGAATCGGAGCATCCTCTTTCTGTTCTGAATAGAGAGCAGACACTAGTGGGACTCTAGGGCTGGGAAGGAGGGAGTGGGGAGAGCAGGGCTGTGCAAAACCAAACTTTGCCTTCTCTACAAACTTTTCTCATGCCCCTGGTTACCACAACCACTTGCTGGCAGCACCCCCGACCCCCAATGGTTCTGCTGTGCAGTAGTGCTAATGAATCCCTAAATGCTTCCCCGCTTAGTGGAGCTACTGTATGTGACTAAGTTAAGACTCCAGCAACTACTGCTGCCTGGGCCACACACACTCCAGCAAAACTTCCTTATTTGGAAAAGTCTTTTCCATCCTCTTTGGGCAGAAATAATACAATCTCACATTTAAGAAAAACAAAATGCTTTGACCTGAATCAGAAGGGGCACTCGAAACACTAAAACACAGAGATATGCCAAACAAGATCAAGTATATTTCTGAATGCTTTCTCAGGTGGAAGGTGGGGGGCGGGGAATGAGATTGCTTCATCAGAGAGTAAAAGAACATTCACACATCCCTTTTTCTTTAACTCCAGATGCTTTTCTAGTTAGCAATAAGCTTTAAATCTCAGTTATATGAAATTGAGCACACTTTTTACTGGAGTTAAGAAAAAATACCTTTAGAAATTGTTGATTTATGCCGGCAAAAGACTATACCTTTTCGGATATGGTTTAGCATTGCTTCTCACACCCTGAGTAGAGGTTATATTTGAAAAGTCAGGGTAGATATTTGCAGATATGGGCCAGTGAGGTCAGCCTGAGTGTTGGCTCCTGTCATCCCTAGAAACTGCCCGGGAGCGGTTTGGTAGAAAAATAAAAAGAGGAGACTTAAGTCTCAACTCTGCCACTAACTTGCTGGGTGAACTTGAGCAACTTAATTAACTTCTCTGAGTAGATCTCAGTTTGCTCTTCTCTGAAGAGGGGTTGGACTAAATGACTTCCAACAGCCTTTCCAGAATTGACTTTCTATTTATGGTTTCCATGATTGAGGAAAGGGCTTGTCTAGGCTAAAATATGCTATAAAAACCATGGGTTTCTGATGTTCTCTAGACCCACTCCTCGTTTCCTAACTTCCCTCTTGGTACCCCTACCCTCTCAGCCTTTCTGGAGTTCAGGGCCTTAGTGCTGCTTTCTGGCTTCCTGGAGGAACCTCCTAAAGGGCCCATTGGTAAGCAAAGCATAATAAACTGGATATTATCCCCAGTGCTTACCAAGTCTTATCTGTCCCATGTTCCATTCCCCCAGAGTCTGCTTTCAACCACCTGGCCCTTGGTGATGATGGATCAAATCAGATAAAATAACCTTCCTTGATATTTACTGACATGTAGCCCCACTCACAAAAATACCTTTAAAATAATCAGAATATACATCTCTCCCCTCAGAGGTCCTATTATCTGCATTATTTATTTATGTGGAAGGAGAGTGTTGATGTGGGGTCTTCCTGTGCCCCTCAAATTACATGAAGGTTGGATTGCTTTCTCTGATCAGTGACACTTGGGGAAGTTGTCTTATCTTGGCAGGAATATTGTAAACTCAAGTTGGAGATTTTGTTTTTCTGTGCGTTAATCTGCAACTAATGCCAGTGAACATTATCCTTGTTTAATTACATTCACTAACCAACTGACACAACTTCCCCTGGGAAGAAGCTTATCCAACTCTGACTCATGCTTTACAGCATGTTGGATTTGAGGAAATGGATAATATACGCCCCGCTGGCTTTGGAATTTTAAACAGAAACCCACATGCCGCCAAGTCTCCGGCTTACTCCCAAATATGGGAGAATGTGTGCCCCAGCCACGGTTGCAAGAGGCATGCTCAGTGTGACAAAAGGCAAACCCACGGTGTGTGCTGAGCTCCAGGCCAGACGTGGAAGGCCAGAGCCAGCATCCACTTAACAGAAACAGAAAACCTTAGGAAAGGGGAGAGAGGCTGCCACCCCTAAGGACTGTCCCTTGTATAGAGTTATCTTGATGATGTCATGGCAGTGAATTTCTTATTAAAATTAAAATGAATCCTGAGCTTCAGGGACAAACGAGGAGCATCTTCAAGAGGCCAACCTTTTAGGGCAGTGCTTACGGACACAGCCTGTCAGAACAGGAGATGAAATCATACCAGCCTTGTGCTGAGCTGGCCAGGTCACCCTGGACCCAGATCATGATAAGAAACCCTCTGGTGGCCAGTGTGCCCCAGGATTCTCTGAGAATCAGAGATGTTGCCAGGGTAGAGCTAACTGGGGCAATTGCTCTTATGTCTGAGCTGAGAGTGCAGGGGGCAGTATCCCAGAGCGGGAAGAGATGGCTCCTCAGCTGGAGGCCAGAAAAAAGAGGCTCACAGTCCCCTTCAACCACGCCTCCATCTGCATGTCTGAGCCTGCCCTCCTTCTGCCCAGACCCCGCTAAGTCTCCACATGCCCTCTTACGATCTTACAAACTCTCTTCCCCTAACAGCTATCCTTATTCTTCTTTTCTTTAAAAACAAAAACAAAAAACAAAAAAAAACTTTACTGTCTTTATTTTTAAAATATGTGTTTGTTGAAAAAAAATCAAACAGTATAGAAATGTAACAGTAACAGTTCCCATTTATGGAGTGTTTTCTCTGCATAAGACACAGTATTAAAGCACTTAATGTGCATCATTTCATTCACACTTCATAATATCCCTATGAAGCAGGTTTATTTTCATTCCCTTTTACAGATAAGAATAGTAAAGTTCATACAGGTGAGGTAAATTGCCCAAAGTCACACAGCTAGTACACAGCAAGGCTGAGATTTGAACACAAGTGTTTGCTCTCTGAAGGCCATGTGCTTAAGTATTACATACACTACCTTAAAAAGTACAAAGAAGAGAGAGATATCAACTCCACACCAGGACTCAAAGGTAACCTCTGCTATTGTCCTTCCAGACTTCTCTTTACATACATGTGTGTGGTGTTCATTTTAACCTGATTTTAGTAGAATAAAGTCTGGGGTTGGTTAGGCTTCTAGGAAGAGGGATAAGGAGTAACCCACTGTAATTGATCCAGATTTCTCTTCCCCTTAAAAAGCTCTAGGTCAGGGAACGTTGGCTGAGTCCCAGGCCCTCTGCTGGTGTCCAAGAGGCTCACATGTCTTCCTGGGAGTGTCATGCCAAGCACACAGTAAGCACTCAATTAATTCTCTCCAGTGGTACTGTAAGGGACAGATTCTTCTGGGATCCTTGGCCTCTGCTCCAGTGTAGGTATTTAGGAGCTGTGAGTGCCTTCCCTCTCCAAATGGTGCTGGTGCCAGTGTTGGAGCCAAATAAAAAACCAGCTGCCGCAGTGAGCCTAGAAGTGCAGACATGTCATCACTCTGGACAGCAAAATGAATGCTACCACTGCTGTCCTGGGACTGCCACTTAAAGCCCTTGCTGAACTTGTAATTCCGATCTTTCTCATGGCTGCTTAATGAAGAAGGAAGCTTTGGGGACAGAGGTAGTCACAGCTGAGGCTGAATGTGTGTTGTGGGACTAGAGGGAGCAGAGTGGGACCTGGATTCAGTGGCATTTCTAGAACTTACAGTCACTCCTGTCATCTGGTCCAGCCTGGCTTCAGGGGCTTGGAGAGTCACCCCTAGCCAACAAAAGGACTAACTTCAGGGGGCAATGACATTTCCCTGTTTGGTCACAAGACCTTAGCTTAGCAAGCAGAGCAAATGCTTGTCACATCAGGAACTCAGGAAACCTATCTTTCCTTCCCATCTCCCGCTAACCAGCACCTCCCCTGCTATACACACAACCACACACATTCTCTTTAAAAAATTATAAAGTGGTGAATTTCATGTTGCAGAAATTTTACCACAATTTTTTTAAAGGTACCAACCCAAATTAAGTATTCTATTTTCTCTCCTTATTCCTGTGTCTGCATATTCGTCAGGTTCTTTTTTTCCCCAAGCACTGTAATATACATTGTGGGATTTGATCCTCTCAACTTGTGATATAATAAGAATAGTGATCCTTAGTTCCCTAAACCAGGGATTACTAATTTTTTTTAACTTTTTGTGGAAGTATAACATATATACAGAAATGTGCACAGATCATAAATATACAGCTCTATAAATTTTCAAAAGGCAAACATTGCTATGTATCCAAAACCTAAATGAAGAAACGGAACATCACTAGCACCTCAGAAGCCCTCTTTTGACCCCATTCTAGCCACTAATCACTCAAAGGAAATCCCTATTCATAGATAAAAGGCATAGATTAATTTTTCCTGTTTTTGAACTCGACATAAATGGAATTATAACTATGTATTCTTTTGTGTTTGATTTCTTCCACCTAATGTTATATTTGTGATATTCACCCTTATTATTGTATGTAGTTATCTCATTGTTGGATAGTGGATTACGTGAATTCACCGTGGATTATTTGTCTATTCTAGTGTTGGTGGACATTTGAATTGCTCCTCATTTTTAGCTATTACAAATAGTGCCACTGTGAATATTCTTATACGTGTCTTTTGTTGAACATATGTATTTCTAGAAATGTAATTGCTAATCATAGGGTACACATATGTTCAACTATAGCAGATATTGCCAAACAGTTTTCCAAAGTAGTTGTACCAATTTACACTCCCACAAGCAATGAATGAGAGTTCCAGTTGCTCATATTCTCACTAACACTTAGTGTTGTCTGTCTTTTTCATTTTGGCCATTTTGGTGGGTGTGTAGGGATATCCTATCATGCTTTTCATTTGCATTTTCCTGCTTGTTAGTGAATTGAGTACCTTTTCATATATTTATTAGACATTTGAATATTTTAGGGACTCTTTAAAGTTTTTTTTCTTGGTTATTAAAGTAATACATGCTAATTGAAGAAGGTTTGGCAAATATAGAAAGGAATCATGGTAGATTTGTACTATGTCAACTTAGCTAAATGTTCGAACTATGTTCTTCAGAATTGCTTTCCTTGTCTGGTTCTGGGCTAGGGTTGCCCACAAGAACATTTGCACAATGTCTGGAGAGAAGAAGCAAAACACCCATGTTTATGCTCAGGTGTAGAATCAGGCACTGTTGTAACTCACACACATTGTCTCAGTTCTGCTGGCTCACCTTGTTGGCCCTGGGATAGCAGTTAGGCCCACAACTCCTTTGGTTCCCACCAAATCTCATCCTTCAGGCTTTTCAACTCCTGGGCCAAATGTATGTTTAGCTCCATGACAAAGGACCCAGTAAGAGACTAACACAGCTTCCAATTCACCCTGTGGGCGCCACATTTTTTTTTGCAAGTTCCAGTTTGACTTTGTTCTCCCATACTTCATGTCTAGCTACTCTTCCTGACCACCTGCCCCCCGACTTCAGGCCCAGCACCAGAAGCATACACAACAGTCACACACAAGCTGTTTAACCAGCTCCCACAATTGCAAAATGTCAAACCTTTATAATAAACTTCTTTTTTTAATAAATTTATTTTATTTATTGATTGATTTTTTTGGCTGTGTTGGGTCTTCATTGCTGCATGCAGGCTTTCTCTAGTTGCAGTGAGTGGGGGCTACTCTTCGTTGCGGTGCACGGGTTCCTCATTGCGGTGGCATCTCTTGTTGCGGAGCATGGGCTCTAGGCGCGCAGACTTCAATAGATGTGGCACATGGGCTCAGTAGTTGTGGCTCACAGACTCTAAAGTGCAGGCTCAGTAGTTGTGGCGCACAGGCTTAGTTGCTCCACGGCATGTGGGATCTTCCCAGACCAGGGCTCAAACCCATGGCCCCTGCATTGACAGGCGGATTCTTAACAACTGCACCACCAGGGAAGTCTCTGGTTTTCTTCTTAATGCCTGTATCAGTCAGTGTTTAATCAGAGAAGCAGAACTACTAGGAATGGTGCAAAAAGCCTAAAGGCCTTCCCCTCCCCACCAAACACAGCTCCCCAGATGTCAGACATGTAGTCCTTTGATTTAAGCATTACTATATCAAGTTCTCTTTTAAAATATAAGCACTCCTGAGAGAGGTAACACCTGAAATCCTTAATTCTTCAAAATGAATGATCCCCCAGATGCAGTGATAAGTGAGTTGGTATCATAAAAGCTTTGGTCGAGAACAGGCTGGTCAGGGGGCAGCCAGGGGGATGAGAAGCCAAAGACAAACTTTGCCTCATTTGCAATCTGTCCCAGAGCCTCCTGGGCTCTGAGTTTTACAAGGACAAGATTCAACAGGGCTTTTCTGCTCAAGCCTGAAGCTTGGCATCGGCTCTGCTCCTCACTGGAGGGTGGACTCACCAGGAGGACAGATTTACTTCCCTGAGAAGAACAGAACCAGAGAGAAGCAACTGGAGATGGAGAGCATTTCGAAAACTAGTGGTGATGAGAAGAAACTGGTGACACCCTCCCTCCCAGCCAGTTCTGCCTGGCTGGTTTCTTAAACAGGAACAAAAAGGGGATATTGTGGTAAATGTTTCTTGCTTTGTTTTATTTTTCTCTTCCAACGGCTAGAGATACTGTTGGCCTCTTTCCCCTTTTGCTCCTGTCACCACCCTCCCAAGCAAAGGGGACAGTTAACCCACAGGTTGGCTACTGAGCTGGGACCTCCAGGCTGGCAGGGAGGCCAAAGCCCAAAGCATAGGAGTGCCCAGGGGTAACATTATCCTGCCAGAGCTAAACAAGGAACCAAGTGTTTAGAATAACTTCAAGAAAGTCGTAGGCGTTTCCTCTGTCAGGGAAACAAGAAACCACAGTGAGATAATGGATAGCTATATTCAGGTCACAGATTATCAGCTGCCACTGCTGCTTCCTGTTCAGAACTCAATGAAACTTCTTTCTAGTCACTGGAGCTTCATGGATAATGCAAGCGTGACAACATTTAGTGCTGTGGGGCTTGGGAACACTGCCTGGAGATCTGACACAACCCAGTGATGAATTATTTTTTTGGGGGGGTGAGGCTTCAGGGACCTGTTCCTGGTGGGGTAAGTGGTGGATGAGAAGCAACAGTGAGAATAACTTTTGCCAAACTCAGTTTTTTTTTTCAGCCTCTTGGACTAAGAGAGTTTTGTGCATTATCTCATTCGACTCTTAAAATTACCTGAGGCAAAAAAGTGTTGGCAAGGATGTAAAATTAGACCCCTTGTACATTGTTGGTGGGAATGCAAAATGGTGCAGCCACTATGGAAAGCAGTGTGGAGGTTCCTCAAAAATTAAAAATAGAACTTCCATATGATCTAGCAATCCTACTCCTGGGTATCTATGCAAAAGAATTGAAATCAGAATCTCAAAGAGATATTAGCACTGCCATGTTCACTGCAGCACTGTTCACAATAGTCAAGATGTGGAAACAATCTAAATGTCCATTAAAGGATGAATGGATAAAGAATATGTGGTAAATATATACAATGGAATATTATTCAGCCTTAAAAAAGAAGGAAATCCTAAAAACATGTGACAACATGGTGGAGCCTTGAGGAAATTATACTAAGTGAAATAAGTCAGTTACAGAAGGACAAATACTCTATGATTCTATTTATTTAAGGAATTTAAATAGTGAAACTCATAGAAGCAGAAAGCAGAACAGTGCTTGCCAGAGGCAGGCTGGAGGGGGAAATGAAGAGCTGTTAATCAATAGGTTTAAGGCTTCAGTAATGCAAAATGAATAAGTTCTAGATCTGCTGTATAGCATCATGACTATAATTAACAATATTGTACTACACACTTAAAAATCTCTGAAGAGAGTAGATCTAATGTTAAGTGTTCTTACCACAATAAAATAAAAATAAAAATTTAATTTAAGAACTACCCTATGAGAGGGATACTGTTATCCCCATTTTATGGATGAGACAAGGGAATCATAAATGTTAAGTAACTTGCCCAGAAGCCACAGGAGTAGAACTGGGAACTAGAATCAAGACTTACCTCTCGGGCTTCCCTGGTGGCGCAGTGGTTGAGAGTCCGCCTGCCGATGCAGGGGACACGGGTTCGTGCCCCGGTCCGGGAAGATCCCACATGCCGCGGAGCGGCTGGGCCCGTGAGCCATGGCCGCTGAGCCTGCGCGTCCGGAGCCTGTGCTCCGCAACGGGAGAGGCCACAACAGTGAGAGGCCCGCGTACTGCAAAAAAAAAAAAAAAAAAAGACTTACCTCTCTGCCTCCCTCTCTCTCTCTCTCTCTCTCTCTCTCTCTCTCTCTCTCTCTCTCCCCCTCCCTCCCTCTCTCCCTCTCTCTCTCTCTCTCTCTCTCACAGTACTGTATTGCACTGTCCCTTACATACACTTAATATACATATACCCATGTGGCCACCACCAGATCAAAATCAGAACACTTCCATTCCTTTATGCCCCTTTCCAGCAAATACCCACTCCCTCTAACTTCCAAGGTAACCAATATTCTGACTTCTATCCTCATAGATTTGATTAGAACTTCAAAATCAAATTCTTGATTCCTATTCTTGAACTTCATATGAATGGAATCATACTCTTGTTTCTGGCTTCTTTTGCTCAATACAGTACGTCTAAGATTTATCCACATTGTTGTATGTATCAGGAGTTTGTTCCTTTTTATTGCTGAATAGTATATGATTTTATGAATATACCACCTAATTTATTTATCCATTCTCCTGTTGATGAATATTTAGGTTGTTTCCAGTTTTAGGCCATTTTGAATAATACTATCATGAACATTTTTCTTAGGTAGGAATATATTTAACATTATTAAATACTGCCAAATCATTTAGTTTCTCCATGTCCTTGTCAACACATGGAATTGTCAGTCTTTTCATTTTAGCCATTAGAGTGAG
Organism: Hyperoodon ampullatus; assembly: GCF_949752795.1. NCBI lineage: Eukaryota > Metazoa > Chordata > Mammalia > Artiodactyla > Ziphiidae > Hyperoodon > Hyperoodon ampullatus. Next base: position 62,962,761 of record NC_136914.1, on the reverse strand, counting down.
TGTGAGGAATACCTCTTTCTGATTTCAGAGCCTGTGCAGCAGCATCAAGCTCTGGATCTGAGCAACTGCTACATCCATGGCTCTCTGGCTTGGGTGGGAACAAGTGGCCTAAGTACCACTTACATGCTGGCAGCAAGAATGGAAAGTGGCTCCCCAGGACAGCTGGGTGCCAGGAAGCTGCCTCCTCCATCATTTCTGAGGGGTATCCACCAACTTCAAGATTGAGTGTGCATATGTCATTTTCTAAGAAAAGCTCTCTTAGAGAAAGCTCTCCTGTGGCTTCTGGTACAAGGGTGTGCCAAGTGTGTGGCCAGCGTGGTCAGAGCCTACTGTGAGGTCGGCCTGTTCTTCTTTGCTAACAACTTGGAGTGGTTCAAGCCAGAACATCAGAACGCTGTCAAGGATAGGGCCTGGCCCAGGAAGCACTGTAGCCTGAAGCATAAAAACCCTAAAACTATGTTGCAGCTTGGCCTCCTCCTGTAATGTGGACTTGGGCAAGTCATTTAGCCTTTCTGTGACTCAGTTTATTCAGTTATTAAATGGGCAGCTATATAGCTGCTCTATAGCTCACACAAGGTTCTTCAAAGGCTTCTTACTCTTCCTAGGGTGTCTTTCTCCAGCCCATCTTCTCCCCACGTCCCCGGTGTCTCCACCACACTGACCTATTTAATGTTCATGAGCAGGATAGCCTCTTTCACTCCTCTAGATTTTTTTTTTTTTTTTTTTTTTTGGCTGTGTTGGGTCTTCATTTCTGTGCGAGGGCTTTCTCTAGTTGTGGCAAGCGGGGGCCACTCTTCATCACGGTGCGTGGGCCTCTCACTATCGCAGCCTCTCTTGTTGCAGAGCACAGGCTCCAGACGCGCAGGCTCAGTAGTTGTGGCTCACAGGCTTAGTTGCTCCGCGGCATGTGGGATCTTCCCAGACCAGGGCTCGAACCCATTTCCCCTGCATTAGCAGGCAGATTCTCAACCACTGTGCCACCAGGGAAGCCCACTCCTCTAGATTTTTATAAAAGATGTTTTCATACAAGGTATTCTCTTCCTGTGGAATACCCTTCCTCACCTTGTCCAAATGGCAACCACCTCCTTATTCTTTAAGACTCAGCATAAGCACCATTTCCTCTGCGAAATGCTCCCTGGTTATTCTTTGACTCTCCTGGCAGATGGAGACCCCCATAACACTTGGTGTTATACATCCTCTCACATCGCACTGTTTCTTAAGAGTCTTCTCCACTAGACCATGAGCTCCTTAAGAAGAAAATCCTCTGGGGAATTCCCAGGAGGTCCAGTGGGTTGGGACTCGGTGCTCTCACTGTGGAGGGCCCGGGTTTGATCCCTGGTTGGGGAACTAAAATCCCACAAATCATGCAGTGTGGCCAAAAAAAAAAAGAAAATAGAGCAAAGGATTTGAATAGACATTTCTCTAAAGGAGTTATACAAATGGTCAATAAGCACATGAAAAGATGATCAGCCTCATTAGTTATTAGGGAAGTGCAAATTAAAACTAAAAAAATTAGGTACCACTTACTAGAATGGCTAAATAAAAAAAAATTTTTTTTTACTTTAAAAAATGAAGAAAAACTTCTAGCACTGTGGCAGGCTGATAGCGGTTGCTCAGTAAATATTTACTGGATGAATGAATAAATCTTGAATGAAAAGGAAGTATGGAAATAGTAAAAAAAAAAGGAAATTAACCCTTTATTATTATTATATATATAAAAGAAATATATACATATTGCAAAATATTCAAGCAATAGAAGTAAAGGTTTTCCCTAATCCACCCCATACTCAGGGATAGCTCTATAAGCAGTTTGCTCTGAGATCTTTTTCTATACATATACAAATTTTTCTCAGGTTTTCTGAGCCTGTTTTTTACTTATTATATTATGAACACCCTTTAGTAATTTTTAAGATTTTTAAATTTATTTATTTATTTTTGGCTGTGTTGGGTCTTCACTGCTTCACGCGGGCTTTCTCTAGTTGTGGCGAGCGTCAGCTGCTCTTCTTGGCTGTGTGTGGGCTTCTCATTGCAGTGGCTTCTCTTGTTGAAGAGCACGGGCTCTAGGCATGCGAGCTTCAGTAGCTGTAGCACGCAGGCTCAGTAGTTGTGACTCATGGGCTCTAGAACGCAGGCTCAATAGTTGTGGCACACAGGCTTAGTTGCTCCGCAGCATGTGGGATCTTCCCAGACGAGGGCTTGAACCCGTGTCCCCTGCATTGGCAGGCGGATTCTTAACCACTGTGCCACCAGGGAAGTCCCTTTTAGTAATTTTTTTAAAAAATACTATTCAAACAGAAGTTGAAAGAACAAGTCTCAGACTTGGTAAATAGATCATGGAGAGGAACCTAAAGAGTGAGTTTTCTTTTCCATTCACCCCTCTGAAAATCCTAAAAAGTCCCTTGTTCATCCATTCCTTTATTCATTTTAATTACAAAACTCACATCTGTGCACTGTAACAAATTCAGACAATACAGAAATGTATAAATAAAAACATAAACGTCTTCCATATATGTAAATATATATGTGTGTGTACAATTTTAAAAAAGAAAAAGAAGCCTGTACTATTTGTGTTCTGTAACTTGTTTTTTTCACCTAGTAGCTCATGGACATCTTTCTACATCGGTAAATATATATCTATCTACCCACCCCATCCTTTTTGATGCTTGCATAGTATTCCATTAAATGATATACCATGATTTAGATGTTTTCTACCTTCTGCTAATGCAGTATATCCGTTCCATAAACACTTATTGAGCACCAATAGGAAAGATTAAATAACAGCATGGACCTTGTGATGACAGGTTTATCCCAGGATGCTGTGGGAGCCCAGAGGGGACACACAGACTGGGAGGCCTGTATTTGACAGCAGCACCTGCAGTAACAAGAGTGGAACTTGAAAGCATGACTCGAAAAGGCCAGCTGCCCAGCACTCTTCCTCCCACACAAGTCTTGCATTTCATTGGCTGGAACAAGGCAGGATCCGGGAACCCCAGAGAGAGCTTCTGGAACGTGAGCTGAATGGAACAAGTACCATTTGCTTTAGATGAACAGATTGGTTTTACAGAAACAGGAAATTTCTCTCATACTTTAAGTCCTAAAATAGAATAAATATGCTGGGATGCACAGGGATTTGGGGAATTTGGTTAACTTTGTGAAGTACATTTGATGTGTATTTTGAATCTGGCAATCTCAATGTGAGCTGTTACACACTTCTCAAAAAGGCTCGTATTGAAAATCAAGGCATGGCCACAATCAAGGAATGTTCACACAGTAACAGAGTGGAGGGAAGAAAACACCTCTAAGCATTGCTGGTCTCAAAGGTACAGGAAATGGACCCCTTCCTGCTCTGTTAGGGAGACTGTAAATCAGGCAGCCTAGAGGACCAAGCACGGCCTGGCCCAGGCTTCCCCTTTAGCCTCGCTTCCAGATTATTTCCCTGATACTGGCCCTCATGTTCCTCCAACTCAGCACACTGTCCACCTCAGGACCTCCACACAGGCCTTCCCTTTGTCTGGAAGGCCCCTTCTCTCCCAGTCATCTCCTGGACCCCCACTCTTCCTAGTCTATTCCTATTCATCCTTGAATTCTTAGCCTGATGGAGGCTGTCTCTGAACCCCCAGTATAAATTAGGTTCTTCTGTCTACATTCTCCAATAACATTTTCTTTTCTTTCGAGAAGTTACAGTTGCAATAATATTGGTTTGTGTGATTATTTGTTTAGTGATAACGTCCTCTACTAGGAACTGTGTCTGTTTTATTCATAGCTGAATTCCTAGGGTCTCATAAATGTCTGATGCAAAATAGTACCCAATAAATATTTGTTGAATGAATGAAGGCCTTTAGAGGGCGATTTCTTTCAAAATTGTAAATGTGTGACTCAATAGTCCCACGGAAAGAATCTCTCCCACAGAAATAGCATGACTGCCCAAGATACAGGTGCAAGTATGTGCATAGATGCATTTGTATTAGCAGAGGCTTAGAAAATGCCTACATTATGGTACATGATTCAATGGAATACTATGTAACCATTCAAAGGAATGACAAATATACACATTTACTGATATGAAAAATGTCAAGGGAGAAATGAATCGGTGGAGCACAGAGGATTTTTAGGGCTATGAAATTATGCTGTATTATATGAAAATGGTGGATATATGTCACTATACATTTGTCAAAACCCATAGAATGTACAACACCAAGAGTGAACCCTAATGTCAACTATGGACTTTGGGTGACTGTGATGTGTCAGCACAGGTTCATCAATTGTAACAAATATACCGCTCTGGTGGGGAATGTTGATACTGGGGGAGGCTGTGTGTGGATGGGGGTAGGGAGTATATGGGAAATCTCTGTACCTTCCACTCAATTTTGTTGTAAATTTAAAACTTTTCTTTAAAAAGTCTATTTTTGAAAACGTGCTTGAGGCATATATGGGGGATTTCTACTTTTTTATTTACACATTCATGTTTTCTAAATTTGTTAGAGGGCACATCTATTAATTACTTTTGTCATTAAGAAGTACTAAAGATCAAAAGAGAAAGGAAGATAAAAACCTTCCATAAAGTAGGCATAGCGGGAACTTACCTCAACATAACAAAGGCCATATATGACAAACCCACAGCCAACATCATTCTCAGTGGTGAAAAACTGAAAGCATTTCCACTAAGATCAGGAAGAAGACAAGGTTGCCCACTCTTACCACTATTATTCAACATAGTTTTGGAAGTTTTAGCCACAGCAATCAGAGAAGAAAAAGAAATAAAAGGAATCCAAATCAGAAAAGAAGAAGTAAAACTGTCACTGTTTGCAGATGACATGATACTATACATAGAGAATCTTAAAGATGGTACCAGAAAACTACTTGAGCTAATCAATGAATTTGGTAAAGTAGCAGGATACAAAATTAATGCACAGAAATCTCTTGCATTCCTATACACTAATGATGAAAAATCTGAAAGAGAAATTAAGGAAACACTCCCATTTACCACTGCAACTAAAAGAATAAAATACCTAGGAATAAACCTACCTAAGGAGACAGAAGACCTGTATGCAGAAAACTATGAGACACTGATGAAAGAAATTAAAGATGATACAAACAGATGGAGAGATATACCATGTTCTTGGATTGGAAGAATCAACACTGTGAAAATGACTATACTACCCAAAGCAATCTACAGATTCAATGCAATCCCTATCAAACTACGAATGGCATTTTTCACAGAACTAAAACAAAAAATTTCACAATTTGTATGGAAGTACAGAAGACCCCGAATAGCCAAAGCAATCTTGAGAAAGAAAAACGGAACTGGAGGAATCAGGCTCCCTGACTTCAGACTATACTACAAAGCTACAATAATCAAGACAGTATGGGGCTTCGCTGGTGGCGCAGTGGTTGGGAGTCCATCTGCCGATGCGGGGGTCACGGGTTCGTGACCAGTCCGGGAGGATCCCACATGCCGCGGAGCGACTGGGCCTGTGGGCCATGGCTACTGAGCCTGCGCGTCTGGAGCCTGTGCTCCGCAGTGGGAGAGGCCACAACAGTGAGAGGCCCGCATACCGCAAAAAAAAAAAAGACAGTATGGTACTGCACAAAAACAGAAATATAGATCAATGGAATATGATAGAAAGCCCAGAGATAAACCCACGCACATATGGTCACCTTATCTTTGATAAAGGAGAATATACAATGGAGAAAAGACCGCCTTTTCTATAAGTGGTGCTGGGAAAACTGGACAGCTACATGTAAAGGAATGAAATTAGAACACTCCCTAACACCATACACAGAAATAAACTCAAAATGGATTAAATACCTAAATGTAAGGCCAGACATTATAAAACTCTTATAGAAAAACATAGGCAGAACACTCTATGACATAAATCACAGCAAGATCCTTTTTGACCCACCTCCTAGAGAAATGGAAATAAAAACAAAAATAAACAAATGGGACCTAATGTAACTTAAAAGCTTTTGTACAGCAAAGGAAACCATAAACAAGACCAAAAGACAGCCCTCAGAATGGGAGAAAATATTTGCAAATGAATCAATGGACAAAGGATTAATCTCCAAAATATACAAGCAGCTCATGCAGCTCAATAACAAAAAAACAAACAACCCAATCCAAAAATGGGCAGAAGACCTAAATAGACATTTCTCCAAATAAGATATACAGATTGCCAACAAACACATGAAAGGATGCTCAACACCACTAATCATTAGAGAAATGCAAATCAAAACTACAATGAGGTATCACCTCACACCGGTCACAATGGCCATCATCAAAAAATCTAGAAACAATAAATGCTGGAGAGGGTGTGGAGAAAAGGGAACCCTCTTGCACTGTTGGTGGGAATGTTAATCGATACAGCCACTATGGAGAACAGTATGGAGGTTCCTCAAAAAACTAAAAGTAGAACTACCATATGACCCAGCAATCCTGCTACTGGGCATATACCCTGAGAAAACCATAATTCAATAAGAGTCATGTACCACAATGTTCATTGCAGCTCTATTTACAATAGCCAGGACATGGAAGCAACCTAGTGTCCATCGACAGATGAATGGATAAAGAAGATGTGGCACATATAATGGAATATTACTCAGCCATAAAAAGAAACAAAATTGAGTTATTTGTAGCAAGGTGGATGGACCTAGAGACTGTCATACAGAGTGAAGTAAGTCAGAAAGAGAAAAACAAATACCGTATGCTAACACATATATATGGAATCTTAAAAAAAAACAAAAGGGTTCTGAATAACCTAGGGGCAGGACAGGAATAAAGACACAGACATAGAGAATGGACTTGAGGGCATGGGGAGGGTAAGCTGGGATGAAGTAAGAGAGTGGCATGGATATATATATATATATATATATATACACATATACTACCAAATGTAAAATAGCTAGTGGGAAGCAGCCGCATAGCACAAGGAGATCAGCTTGGTGCTTTGTGTCCACCTGGAGGGGTGGGATAGGGAGGGTGGGAGGAAGACGCAAGAGGGAGGAAATATGAGGATCTATGTATATGTATAGCTGATTAACTTTGTTATACAGCAGAAACTAACACACCATTGCAAAGCAATTATACTCCAATAAAGATGTTTAAAAAAAAAGAGAGAGAGAAAGGAGGAATAAACACTATCAGTCTATACATACAGATCACACTTTGCATCCCACACATGCCCAGTAACAGGCAGAATGTGAACATGCTCATAGCTCTCTGACCAACAATAAGAGCATCAGTGCTTCTCCCTGAACACCCACAGGACCACGCATTTTCACCGATGACCTCGCAGAGGGAGAGGAAGGCTGCTCATCTGTAGGAGATTTGCTCATACCTGGCCCTGGGAGAGATGGAGCCTGGGACCCAGTGGGGGTTGGAATCTGTGCAAGACATCCAGGGAAGTTTCTGAGCCTGGCACCCTGTTCTTTCAGACAGATCCAGATGAGATATTTTTCTCATAATTATAACATTTACACATTTTTATTTTAAAATATTCAGACAATACAAAAAACTATAAAGAAAAGAATCAATAACCTATAGCATCCACATCCTAGTTATAATATGACCTAGAGTTAATAACATATTGGTGTAAATTCTCCCAAACTTTAAAATTCACACCTTTATAAACACATATATATGCACATATATATGTGCATATAAACACATATGTATGCACACATCTTAGATATAATATATACCTGATTGATATATTTACTTATTTCCATTTCTTTTTAAATGCCTTTGGACTGGAGCTTTTACCTTTTAAAAAATTTTATTTTGAAATAATTTTAGATTTACAGAAAATTTGCAAAGAGAGAGTTCCTGTCTGAACTTCACTCACCTTGCCCTAATATAAACACCTTACATACACCTAAGAATGGTCCACTTGTCAAAACTAAGAAATTAACATTAGTACTGTACTATAAACATAAATTCAGACATTGTTCAGAATTTTGTGTACTTATGTCCTTTTTCTGGTCCAGGTTACCATATTGCATTGGGACAAATAAGTTTTTACAAATTTCACCTGCTTCTTAAATTGCTCCCTTTCTTTCCCCACATGTAGCACTAACCTGGGGACAGAGTGCCTTCCTTCATTTTTCTATCACCTTGCTTTCAGGCCAATCATTTGCTTTCCTTATGTGCTTCTCCATAGACTGCCTTTAGGGACCCCATAGATATGAGGTCTCCATGAAGATTCCTTTAGTCAAACAAATCCTGCTCACTGCCCCCTCTCTGCGTAGACTGATTCCAGGAGCCAGAGGTTTGCCCATCAGGAGACATCTCACCCAGGACAGGGCTGGATCCACTGTGTTCTGGCTTCCCTCATTGTGCATCTTCCCTATACTTTCCACTGTAATTTCACTCCATGACTTCCCTGGGCATGTCACCTGGGGGCCTAACACTTTACCTGCTTTCTCATTCATACAATCCCTGCGTCACCTTAAAATGCCTCCAAGATGCCTGAAGCATTTTGTGATGATCTTCGTGGTCCTTCCTTTGAAATGTCTATCCAAACTTTATATAGCCACCAACTCTTCAAATCATTAGGGGAAGCTCCAGATGCCCTTATTTTTTTTTTTTTTAATTTATTTATTTAGCGGTACGCGGGCCTCTCACTGTTGTGGCCTCTCCGCGTTGCGGAGCACAAGCTCCGGACGCGCAGGCTCAGTGGCCATGGCTCACGGGCCCAGCCGCTCGGCGGCATGTGGGATCCTCCCGGACCGGGGCACAAACCCGTGTCCGCTGCATTGGCAGGCGGACTCTAGACAACTGCGCCACCAGGGAAGCCCAAGATGCCCTTATTTTTTATTTTTATTTTTTATTTTTTGCGGTACGCGGGCCTCTCACTGCTGTGGCCACTCCCGTTGCAGAGCACAGGCTCCGGACGCGCAGGCTCAGCGGCCATGGCTCACGGGCCCAGCCGCTCCGCGGCACGTGGGATCCTCCCAGACCGGGGCACGAACCCGCATCCCCTGCATCGGCAGGCGGACTCCCAACCACCGCGCCACCAGGGAAGCCCCCAAGATGCCCTTATTTTTGACCATCTGTATGAAAAAAAATTTTTTAAATAAACTTATTTATTTATTTTTTTGGCTGTGTTGGGTCTTCGTTGCTGTGCGTGGGCTTTCTCTAGTTGTAGCGAGCGGGGGCTACTCTTCTTTGTGGTGCGCGGGCTTCTCATTGCAGTGGCTTCTCTTGTTGTGGAGCACCGGCTCTAGGCACACGGTCTTCAGTAGTTGTGGCATGTGGATTCAGTAGTTGTGGTGCACAGGCTTAATTGCTCCAAAGCATGTGGGATCTTCCCAGACCAGGGATCGAACCTGTGTCCCCTGCATTGGCAGGCAGATTCTTAACGAGTGCCCCACCAGGGAAATCCCTGTATGAAGATTTTTGTCAGCAATTTTTTTTATGTCTCTGGCACAGAGAGTTGGACAAATCTCTTCAGTTGATGGTGCATCATTTCATCATTGGTAGGTAAGTGCCCTCTTTTATTTTTTTCCCATTCATTCCCCTAACGATTTATTTTTCTCCCCACCTTATAAAGGGCACTCTCTATAATATGTGTAATGTATGTCCACAGGTATATAGGTATTCCTAAAAGATACATAGTGCTCTTTTATGGATAGATGTGACTTCAGTCTACGTAAATGTTATTGTACCATAGATCTTATTGTATTTCTTCTTTACATGACACATGTTTTTAAGATTGATGTGTGGCTCTAAGTACCTCTGGTTCATTGTGTCTGGTGGCTACACAGTACTTCCAAGCATGCATCCACACATTTCACTGCTCCATTTCTCCAGGGATGACACCCAGGTTTGCCTCCACACACAATACGCTGACAAATACACTTGTTTATGTTCCATTATAGGCCTGTTTGAGAGTTTTGGGTGAGCAATATACCCAAAGAGTGGGATCATTGGCTCTTTGGGTATAGCATATTTAAATTAATGAAATAGAGTCAGATGGCTTCTAGAATAGTTCTACAAGTTTATACTCCCACCAGCAATGGTTCCGTTTTCCCCACATCCTTGCCAACACTTGGTAAGTGATATATGACTTGTCTAATTTTTGCCAATCTAATGATGCAAAGTGATAGATATCATGTTTTAATATGCATTGCTCAGAATGCTTCTAAGGTTAAGCATATCTTTACAAACTTTCCAGCTCTACTGATTTCCCTTCTATGATTTCCTAATTTATCCATTGCTCACTTTTCCATTAGATTTCTGGTCTTTTTTCTTGTTGATCTTCGGGAGTTTCCTGTACATTGCAGGTAGTAATCCTGAGTCTGAGCAAATCTGATTCCTAGATACAGACTGCTCCAGAAATAGGTTTTTTCAATTACTGTAAATATGGTTTTCCTCTTTACTATCCATTGATAAGGCTAACCACCGTTTTGTGGTTGAGCCACTATCTCTGTTCTGTGAAATCCACAACTGTGACAAGGCCCTTGCACCATCAAGCAGCCCGGGCTGACCCGGGCATTTGAGTAGAGGAACGGCATGATTTCAGAAACCTCTGAACCTGCCCATGGCCTTGAGGGGTTAGCTCTGCCGCAGCTCTCATAGGCCCTGGGTAATATACAAAGCAAGAGAAACAGGCAGAACTGGGGGAGGCTGCTACCACTAGTGACTTAATGACCCAAAGTTCACACATAAGTGTTCTTAGTCCATATGAAACTAAGCTGCTTTTTCTACAGTTTAAAGTTTCCATCTGCAATGTTGAATGAGAAACAGAGTGAAGGGGGAAGGCAAGCTGTTGGGGTATAAACTGCTTTACTCATGATGACGACAACCTCTGTCTGTTTGAAGTGAACCCTTGCCAGACCTAAAAGGCTCTATTTTCTCAATAACCTGATACCAGCTTCTGTCACTAGCCATGGCAGCTGCACTAAGCTGTGAGCTCCCGTGTGTTATTTTTATCCCCAATATTCACTGGGACCCACTTGGTCACCAGTATGTTCAAAGAAGGGTTTGGGGCCTGAATGCTACCATCTACCTCACAGGGATAAATGCCACATGCACAAGAAGAAGGATTTTCATTAACTGGCTGGGTAAGGCTCCCACTTGCCCTCAGAACAGGGTCCCTTAGTAAAAGCTGGATAACAGAACTCAGCTGTGGCCAGGAGGCCTCAGCAAATCTTCCTGGTCTCTCTCTCTGAATCGGAGGGGTCATGACCAGCTGTATGGAGGAGGATGGCTGCCCTTCTCAGAGAGGCCAGGCCCTTTGGTGGTCACTATATGGAGAAAGGAGTCAGAGAGAAGAAACTGAGTCATGAATCCCCACCCAGCAATAGAATATTTCTCTTCCTGGGTGCAGCCATTCTTGCCTTCGGATCTGGACTTGCCTCCCTTCCTCAGCACCACTATCAGAAGTTTGTTAAACCGGAGCATGGCATAAACAGCCTTGAGGTCGTCAGATCTTATCTTCTTTGAGTCCCTTCTGATACCAAGGCCCTCGCACTGCCCATTAGGCAATTCCACCCAGATTCCCAGCCAGAGTTCTGAGTGCCACCTGATCCTTGGTCGCCTTTCACTCCCAACCCAGCAGAGGCCGCTAGAGTGATGCAGATGAAGCCAGAGTTGGCCAGAGCAGTGAAAGGAGGTCCCAGAGGCTGGCAGAATACCCTGTCCTCTAGAAGCTCTGAGTCCAACCACCCAGCTGGGACAAGCGCTCTGAACCTCCTGCTTGGAGTTCCCCTTATCCTTCTCAGATGTGAAGATAGGGCCAGACTATTTCCATTTTATTATTTTTAAAAATATGTTTACTACCATATTTTTTGGCTTCTGATGTTTTTTAATTGCCAAAAAATAGTTACTAAATTGTGGTCTATTTCAAATATTTATACTTAGTAAATTAAAGCTTGTGATCCCCCCATACACACATACATACACACATGTAATGCAGCATAATGGTGCAATTCACAAGCCATATGAAAATAATAATAGTTTACAGCACACTACAGCTGGTGATCTGGTAATGGGACAAGTTTGGGATGCATGTTTTCTGCTAATCCCAGTGAGTGAGGCTGAGTGTAGCTCTTTGATGGATATAAAACCCTACACATTTAAGGTCTGTGTTTGAGGCCCTTCATAAACGTGAGGCCCTAGTTAAATGGCCACTGGTCCACTGTCCCCTCTCCACCCTCACCATCCATGGACCAGGCTACAGTGAAATATGACACTAAGTGCAGAGTGGATAAGAGGAAGGTGGAGAGGGTTCAAGAGTTACTGGTCCTCCTCTTCCAGCTCCCAGCCTGTCACCCTCAGTGGAGAAATGCTCTCCGCTGGCCGGAGGAACATAGCTGGATGGCGAGGGGTAAGCTTCTCTGTACCTGGCTGTTCTCTGTACAAGCCTCCATTCCAAAGTCTCCACTCTGGTTCATTATTCCCTCCCCTTAGGCCCCAGACCCTTTTCCTGTGTTTGTGTTGTTTTTGTCAAAGCAGGAAGTCTTCCTGGAGATATTCCAGAAATCCAGCATCCTCCTCCTAACCCAGGGGACACTGGCCCCATGTGCGCCCCACAACCACACCTCAACTCTGGGCTAGAACAATGATTCCAGAACAACAGGAAGCCATCTTCCCAGGGACCCAGCATCTTGCCCTCAGGGTGAACATCAGCACTGGGCCTGCCTCTCTCCCTCAGCAACACTCAGAACAACTCCTTGCAGTAGAAAACAATAATCAGGGAGGGAAAAACGTGACGTTTTTTAAAACAATTTGAAAAATGTGGAAGAGTGCTAGGAGGAAAGCACTAGCCCATGTTTCCGCAGTGCTGCTCTTCCTCATGCCCCTTTTTTCCACCCAGGACCTGAAGTCTGAGCACTATGACTACCCAACCAGATCTGCTGTGTCTGGTGGGTGCTCAGTCTTTCAACCTCCACCTCCTTGTTCAGCTATTAGAATCCACATCTCATCTAGTTGTCACCAGAGATGATGAGGCTAATGTGAGTGCCTGGCGAGGCCACAGTGTGTTCCCTCCCCTGGGAAAGTTGCTTTGCAGACCAATAGCTCAGGTGTCAAGAGTCTGGGGATGCTATTCCTACTGGATGCTCCTGAAAAAGAGGGGTTCTGTGGCCAAAATATATTTGGTGGGGATTCATACACAGGTTCACAATCCTTTATCCACAATGTTGAAGTCCAAAAAGTCCTGAAAACCAAAAGTTTTTTCATAACTCAGGGAGAGAACCTGACCTAAATTGATCTGTAAGTTTTCAGATTCGTTATTTAACCTACTTAGTGTGACTATCCAGAAGTTTTTTTGCAGAAATATGTGATTACAGGGCCTGTCCCACTCTGCTGGGGATGCTATGGGATAAATAGCATATTCACCACATTACCTTATTGAAATCTGAAAAATTCTGAATTCCAAATACGTCTCATCCCAAGGGTTTGGGGTAATGGATTGTGAACTGTATAAATGCCCTTATTGGACCTTTATTCTGAACATAGTATTTCAAGGGCTCTGAGAAACCTTGTTGTAGACAAGAAACTAAGTCCACAGAGCATTCCCCAAACTTATCTGGCTACAAAAATCTTTGTTCCACTTAGTATCTACCTCCCGGAATTTCCATGTGGACACTTTGGGAAACACAAGATGTTTAGAAGAATTTAACTGTCTAAGAATGGACTCTCAGATGTAGGAAAAGGTGGATCTTCCTGAGCACTCTCAGATCCTAGGCCCTAGGGACAAGTTTTCCTCACTCTCAGGGCTAAGACAGTGGGCAAGATGAAAAGCTATAATAGGGAAGACAGAGGCAAGACTTTGATGATTCATGTAGGCCTGCAACAGGGACAAGGTCTGCTGGAAAGCCCAATTAGGACAGACACATCTGTTGAGAGTCAAACCGCAGAGCCAGACAAGAACCAGGAGGGAAACAGTTAAGAGTTCAGGTAAAGATTGGAAACCGAGAGATAAGCAGGATCTAAAGCAGGGGTCCCCAACCACCTGTCCTTAGCCTGTTAGGAACCAAACTGGGCCGCACAGCAGGAGGTGAGTGGAGGGAGAGCGAGCCAGCGAAGTTCATCTGCCACTCCCCATCACTCTCCATCGCTAGCACTACCGCCTGAACCGTCGCTTGCATTACTGCCAGAACCATACCCCCACCCCTGGTCAGTGGAAAAATTTTCTTCCATGAAACCGGCCCCTGGTGCCAAAAAGGCTGGGGACTGCTGATCTAAAGCACTCAGGAGTACAAGTACCCAACACGAAACATCCTCGAAACTAAGGCAGTGTTTTGCCTCATCCTCTGAGTTTTTACATGATTCCTATAAAGACCCACTTTATAGGAGTCTGGAGTTTACAGGTAGAAAGACAAGGGAGGGCTCCTGGCCTGTGTGTTAAATCAGTGAATAGGTAACCCACCTAATATCCTCTCTTGACCCAGGTGGAAGGGATACTTGTGAGAATAGCATATTCAGGCAATAAGGTTTGCAATATTCTTCTTGTGTCTCTGGTCTCTTGGCTGCTGCTTGTTATCATTTGTTGAAATTATGCATTGACCAAAAATGTTGGGCTCCAGTACCATGTGTCAGCAGCATCAGAGCTGGGACACCTGGCCTATCAGAATAGGGTTGTGAGGAGGTGGTCATCTTGGCTAGTATCCCTTAACAGTCCTGGGTCTATCAGGTGGCAGGAAACTCTTCAGAGTTGGCTCTGGGTAACTCTAGGATAATTCATCATTGGTTTTCTCTAAACTCTTTTTTTGTTGCTGTTGTTTTTTAAGCAGAGGTCTTCTTAGAAGCCCAAATGATTTTTATTTATTTATTTATTTATTTATTTATTTATTTATTTATGGCTGTGTTGGGTCTTCGTTTCTGTGCGAGGGCCTTCACCAGTTGTGGCAAGCGGGGGCCAGTCTTCATCGCAGTGCGCGGGGCCTCTCACTATCGCGGCCTCTCTCATTTTGGAGCACAGGCTCCAGACGCGCAGGCTCAGTAACTGTGGCTCACGGGCCCAGTTGCTCCGCGGCAAGTGGGATCTTCCCAGACCAGGGCTCGAACCCGTGCCTCTGCATTGGCAGGCGGATTCTCAACCACTGTGCCACCAGGGAAGCCCCTCTCTGAACTCTCAAAACTGGTGCTTGGGAGCAGCAGGAGCATACTGGGAAAAGGATGTGTCCGGTCCATCCAGGGCTTTGTTGCCACTGACCCCTGTCTCTTGCTGCTGTAAATACAGTATACACAAGTCCTTTAAAAAAAAGTTTTTTCTAAAACTCTCACGCTCACCCTCTGGCTGCCTCCCTATGTCTGCCCTTTACAATTCATTCTCTGTCTCAGGATTTCTCAACCTTGGCACTATTGACATTTGGGACCAGATAATTCTTTGCTGTGTGTGACTGTCTTTTGTAGGATGTTAGTTACCCACTAGATGCCAGTAGCATCCCCTTAGCTGTAACAGCCAAAAATGTTTCCAGACACTGCCAGATGTCTCCTGAGGGGCAAAATCACTCCCTGTTGAGAACCACTGCTCTATCTGAATGAAGAAGTAGCATTGCAGACTGCGTGAGTGCCTCGGAGAGCCCCAGCCCTGGGCTAGCTGTGTGCTGCGGCATCTATAGTATTTCCTTTGTGACCCTGTAATGTTTCCCACTGAATTTAACCTCCCTAAGCCTCAGTTTCCTCACTCATAAAATAGAGAAAAAATAATGGTAAATATCTCAGGCTTTCTGGGAGGATTAAATGAAGAAACTTATGTAAAAAGATTATAGTGGGGCTTCCCTGGTGGCGCAGTGCTTGAGAGTCCGCCTGCCGATGCAGGGGACACGGGTTCGTGCCCCAGTCCGGGAGGATCCCACATGCCGCGGAGTGGCTAGGCCCGTGAGCCATGGCCGCTGAGCCTGTGCGTCCGGAGCCTGTGCTCTGCAACGGGAGAGGCCACAACAGTGAGAGGCCCGCGTACCACAAAAAAAAATTATAATGCTTGGCATAAAAGAGCATTCCAATACCTGTGGGTTATTATTAACCCCCGTCCCTAGGTGCTCCACACCTGCCTTCAAAGTGACCACTAACTGATCTTAAACTTGTTTATAAAACACTTCATAATCTGACCTTACCACTTTAACTTCATTTCTCCAACACTCCCTCCAAACTCAACACTCCAGAGCTATCGAGTGCTTGCAATTCCAGGGAAGCAACCAAGATTTTTTTATGGCCCTGCAGTCTTTGTACTTGTTGTGATGTTCCATATACCTGGTTCTCTCTTCTCCCCTGGTTAACTCCTATGTACCCTTCGAGTCTCAGCATGGACAGCACCAGGTCCAGGAAGGCTTCCTCTCCCCGAGTCTGGCCAGAGGAGCCTTCTTTTCACCTTCCCCATCATCACGCTTCTGACATTGCGTGGTCATTGCCTGGTACTCTGTCTCAATCACTCTCCTGACGGGGATCTCTGTGAAGCAAGGGATGCTGCATTGCTCTCTGCAGAGTCTCCAGTACCTAGTACAGTGCCTGATGTCCAAAAGGATGCCACAGTGCTTGTCCAGTCAATGACTAACACTGTGAATTACTTTAGCACTAATATGGAAAAGGATTCTCTTTTTCTCTTCTTTCTTGGGTAACCATGTATTATTCTTTCTGTTTGAATAGGGAGTACTTGCAAATGGAACAAAATTTAAAAGTTATCAGGGGGCTTCCCTGGTGGCGCACTGGTTGAGAGCCCGCCTGCCGATGCAGAGGACATGGGCTCGTGCCCCGGTCCGGGAAGATCCCATATGCCGCGGAGCGGCTGGGCCCGTGAGCCATGGCCGCTGAGCCTGCGCGTCTGGAGCCTGTGCTCTGCAACGGGAGAGGCCACAACAGTGAGAGGCCCACGTACCACACACACACACAAAAAAAATTATCAAAGAAGAGTAAGAGAGAAAAGTAAGGCTCCCTTTCCTGTCCTCCAACCACCCACTTTCCCTTCCTAGAGACAACTACAGTACCATGCAACCTTCCACAGATGTCCAACTATGCATTTAAAACAGAGTCTTTGTAATTTAGCACTGTCAGGACTCCAGCCTGGACAATAGGCAAGAGTCCTCCTAAGTCCCCAAATCCCACTTTCCATACTCAAGAAAATTGTCTCATTGGGTGCAGAAAACAAACTTTAGACTCTCCTCAAAGGCAGCAAGTTAGAAGCTGGGAAAATCTGGTAGATCCCAGCATGCCTACCACCCTCAAATCTCCTAAACTGTACACACACACACACACACACACACACACACACACACACACACACAGTAAAAGCAGAAGTGTGGGGATGCTCTAGGAGACCTTCCCTGGTGCGGTCACCTGCAAAGCCCCACCCTGTCCCTCACTATCTTGAGAAATCTGAGTGAGGGGGAGGGCCAGGCCCAGCTTCAGGCTTCCTCCTCTCTCCCCAATAAGAGGAAGCAAAGTTCAATGCTTAGTCACTTCCCATTGGGTTGGGCTTTACCTGGGGGTCTGAGTCACACACAGGTGCCAGGGAGGGAAAGGTGCTGCCCAACATGACACAACTGCCTGCCCAGGAAGGAGATTAGCCGTTGGGGGTTGCAGGGACCACTACAGGTCTGATTGTGGATGCTAAGAACCCCTGCTCTATGAGGGACTTTGGAGTCCCAGGCCAGGGGTAAGGCCTTAGGATAGAGAATCAAGAATCTGGGGCTCCTTTGCCTGTCTGTGTTCCAGGCACTTGGTGGGCCATCAGTAAATGTTATTTCCCTCCTCCTCTCTCTGAGTAGAGGAGAAAGTCCAGGACCTGAGGAACACCAATAAACATGTGACTGACCAAACATCTCAGCCATGCCAGGGGCTTCATGGAGCCAGCCAGACATGACCAACCCAACCGTGGGAGAAGCTGGACTGCAGACTGGGGACCTTCACCTCTGCTTGACTTTCACTGTTCCTGAAGCAACTGTTTCCACTCCCATTAAGCTGTGCTAACTATAGTAGGCAAATAGTGGCCTCCCAAAGATGTCAACATCCTAATCCCTGGGACTTATGAATATGTTACCTTATATGGTAAAGGAGACTTTGCAGATATGATTAAGTTAAGGATCTTGAGATGGGGAAATTGTCCTGAATTATCCAGGTGGACCTAATATAATCACAAGGGTCCTTTAGATGGAAACAGAAGGACTAGAGTGAGAGGAAGGGATGTAATGAAGGAAGCAGAGGTCAGAGTGTTATGGGACCATGAGCCAAGGAATGTGGGCAGCCTTTAGAAGCTGGAAAAGGCAAGGAAATAGATTCCACCTAGACCCTCCAATCCTGCTGATTCATTTTGGACTTTTGACCTCTAGAACTGTAAGATAATACATTTGTATTATTCTAAGCTACTATATTTGTGGTCCTTTGTTATAGCAGAAATCGGAAACTAATGTAGATTTTGGTACCAGGAGTAGGGCACTGAAGTAACAAATACCCTAAAAACTAAGTGGCTTTGGAATTGGGCAGTAGGCAGTGAATGGAAGAACTTTTAGAAGCATGATAGAAAAAGCCTAGGTTGTCTTGAACAGCCTGTTAGTAGAACTATGGATGTTAAAAACTCTACTGGTGAGGGATAAGAAGAAAGTGAAGAGCACAGTAGAGAAAACTAATTGTTTTATATAATATCTAAATCATAAACAGAATATTTTTTAAAATATGGACATTGAAGGTGCAGCTGGTGACGGCCTGGAAGTGAGGAATATTTTATTGGAAACTGAAGAGGGCGGTGTCTTTGTTATATAGTGGCAGAAACTTAGCTGAATTGTATCCTATAGTTTTATGGAAAGCAGAACTTGTGAGGAATGAACTTGGGTATTTAGCTTAGGAGATATCCAAGCAAAGTGTTGAAGGTGCAATCTGATTTATGGGGTTTTTTTTGTTTTGTTTTGTTTTGTTTTTTTGCGGTACGCAGGCCTCTCACTGCTGTGGCCTCTCCCGTTGCAGAGCACAGTCTCCGGACGCGCAGGCTCAGCGGCCATGGCTCACGGGCCCAGCCGCTCTGCGGCATGTGGGATCTTCCCGGACGGGGGCACGAACCCGCGTTCCCTGCATCGGCAGGCGGACGCTCATCCACTTGCACCACCAGGGAAGCCCCTGATTTATGTTTGATCTTTATAGTAAAATGTGAGAGGAAAGAAGTAAATTGAGGGAAGAACTCTGAATAAAAAGGAACCAGGACTTAGTGGTCTGGGAGATTCTCACCCTATCCAGATTGGAAAAGATGTTATAATTAGCAGATTGACTCTCAGGAAACAATACTCTAGAGAGAAAGTCAAAGTTGTGGCTGGACGACCTTCTGCTAATACAAAAAGTCAGAGCATTTATTACTACAAAATGCTCTTACAATGGATTGGGCATGTTACTCATGGATCCACACAACCATCTCAGCAGAATCCAGAGATAGAGATGGGATCATCCAAGAAAAATCTGTGGAGAAGACTTTTATCTAATGGAGTGAATGCCTATGACATACATGGGAGACCCACAAGGTTCTTAAGAATTTTATGTCAGTAGAAACACTGCCAATTTGGACTGAAAGTGACAGAGAAAACAAAATGAAAGAAGATTATCAGACTCTCAACATTCCACAGGCAGGAAACAGGGTGATAAAAGCTCTTGCTGCAAACATAAGTTACCCTTCAAGTAAAAGGAAGAATGACTCTGAGAGAGGAGGGACAACCCCAGAGGGCAGAGCCTTGAGCCACAGAGGATTATTCTCAGTCCTTGAAACCTAAAGGAGTTTTCCCGGCAGTATTTTGACATTTCTTGGGACCAGTGACTTCTTTTTTCCTTCCATTTTCTCCCTTTTTGAATGAGAATGTCTATAACTATTATCCTATGCCTATTCCTAGAAGCAGATAACTTGTTTCTTGAGTTTCACAGGTTCGCAGATGGAGAGAACATGGGTCTTAGGATGGATTGTATCCAGTGCCTCACTCATACCTTATTTAAGAATATTTAGATGATGAAAGTTGGGGCTTTTGAGGTGATGAGATTTTAGGCGTTGAGTTCATGCTCTAATGGGTCGAGATTTGGGAAGATGTTGGAATGGGGGTGAGTGTATTTTGTATATGTGATGATTGTGAATCTTTGGGGACCAGAGAGTGGACTGTTGTAGGCCAAATAATGACCCTCAAGAATATCCACATCGGGCTTCCCTGGTGGCACAGTGGTTGAGAGTCCACCTGCCGATGCAGGAGACACGGGTCCGTGCCCCGGCCCGGGAAGATCCCACATGCTGCGGAGCGGCTGGGCCCATGAGCCATGACCGTTGAGCCTGCGCATCCGGAGCCTGTGCTCCGCAACGGGAGAGGCCACAACGGTCAGAGGCCCGCGTACTGCAAAAAAAAAAAAAAAAAAAAAAAAAAAAAAAAAAAAAAGAATATCCACATCCTAATCCCTGGAATCTATGACTATGTTAGCTTACATGAAAAAAGGGACTTTGCAGATGTGATTAAGTTAAGGATCTTGAGATGGGGAGATTATTCTAGATTATCTGGGTAGGACCGACATAATCACAGTGTATAAGGGGATCTTTATAAGAGGGAAACAGGAGAGTCAGAGTGAGAGAGGGAGATGCCATGCCAGAAGCAAAGGTCAGAGTGATGTGGAGTCATGAGCTAAGGAATGTGGGTAGCCTCTAGAAGCTAGAAAAGGCAAGGAAATGGATTCTGCTCCCCTAGAATCTCCAGAAGGAATTCAGCCCTGCTGACCCATTTTGGATTTCTGACCTCCAGAATTGTAAAATAATGCCTTTATGTTATTTTAAGTCACTAAATTTGTGGTAATGTGTTACAGCAGCAGTAGAAAACTGATACACTAACCCTTTTCCTACACCAAGCTCCACACCACTCAAGCCAACCTACTCCCCCTCCCACCTGAGGCCCTTCCCACCTTTCTATCTCCTCCCTATTTCCAACTTGACATTTCTAACCTCCCCCACAGGATTCCACCAATTGTTTCTTTGGCACTCCTTCACTTTCTCTTGTTTCCTGATTCTTCCCAGATCTGCATCATCCTTTAACCTGACGGTTCTTAACCCTAACGATACATTAAAATCACTTGAGTGGGGGTGGGATGGACAACTTGTATAAAATATTGAAGCCCTATCCCACACCAATTAAATCAGACTCTCTGGAGGTGGGGTTCAGATATCAGATCACTGTTAAAGCTCCCCAGGTGATTCTAACATGCATCCATCATTGAGAATGCCTGCCGACCTGTTGCTCCGGGGTTATCAAACTTTCACATGCATAAGAATCACCTGGAGAACCCTGAATGTGGCTGCCAGGTCCTCAGGTCCAGAGATTTGGGGTCAATACCTCTGATACTCAGATCCTGCTTTTCTAACAAGCTCCCCAAAAGTTCAGATGCAGGTGGCATTTGGAACTTTGAGAGACATTTCCACAGCCTTCTGTCTGCTCCCTCCCCAGGAGACTCAGCTAACTGATAAAATGAATTCCTTAGATCAGTGATTCTCAATCTTTGATGAATACCAGAATCACCTAGGGAGCTTGCTAAAAATACAGTTGCCCAGATACCAATCCAGTTTTGTTTAACCACGTTATGGTTAACAAGCTCCCCAGGTGGTTCGTGTGCATACTGAAGTCTGAGAATCAATGCCTTAGATGGGTGGTTCTCAAACTTGAGTATGTAACAGAATCACCTGGAGGTCTTGTTAAAACACAGATTGCTGGGCCCCACCTCTAGAGTTGCTGATTCAGTAGGTTTGAGTGGGACCTGATAATTTTGCACTTCTAACATGTGCTAGGTGATCTGAAGTTGCTGATTTAAGGACCATACTTAGAGAGCCACTGCTTTAGATGGATGTTCTAAGCAAAGTGTTTATCCCACCCCGTGCCTCTGTCCATCCTTCCTCCTCATTCTCTCAGCCATGAAGTAGTCCAGCTAAGGAGAGAGAAAGGGCCGAGGTAAGTGCCTGAGAGAGTCTTGATGTGATGGGGCTATAAGAAGGGGTTGTCAGAGCAGGACTTCTGGTAAGCTCACCATTGGGGCATCTGGCAGAATTCTAATAGCTCTCCAAGGCCAGGGATGGTGGCCAAATTCCAGTGGAGAATAAAAGTGGTCTGATCGATAGCTGTTAACTCCATATATATATCCAGCTCCCCTGGGGCTCAAAAGCTTAGAGTTCCCCAGGCAGAGCCTCTCAGCCTGTGATGGAAAGAGGTATACAGGTGTAGTGAGGAGTAAGAGAAAATCTGAGGTAGGGGCTGACCCACGTCACCAGGCTAATCAGGGGGAAAGCCCAACTGGAGCTAGAGTCCTGTTCACCCATGGCACTGACGCCAGCTCTGGAAAGAGAGAGCTAAAGAGACTGCAGAGCGAAGATGAGAAGAGCCAGGTGAGAAAGGAAATCATTCCCTTTCCTTTATATTCAGAGGGAGTGAGAAAGTAAAGGCAATTGGCAGACCACAGAAAAGGGGGATGGAGGGATTGAGTTGAAAACACCATCAGCCAGAGTTCTTACAAAATCGACTTCACCTTCACACCCTGCATGCAGAACTTGGTTATGTGCCAAGTGTGTATGATCTTCCTGAACACCAGAAGTCATGTCTCAGTTCTAGGAAGCCATAAGGCAAACAGCTAGATACAGCGTCTGCTAATCCCCTTATACATACCACAGACCCATCCACCAGTTCACTGACAGTGCATCAGTGCACTGACAGTGCACTGGGATGTTTTGGAGAAATTCCTTCAGTCAGAACCACAGTCACAGGGCTGAACAGACCTGGGATGTTTAGGAAACAAGCTTCAACCCCCACAGGTTTGGATGACATCACCACTTGGTGATTATGGTGATGGGGATTTTTCCAATTGAGTGGACAGAGTCACATAGGCCATCAGCAGGTCTAGCTTGCCCTGTAGATACTGATCCTCAAAACTGCATCAGTGGTAACTCTAGTTCGGTCAACTACCTACTAGATATGGCTTTAGGGAAATCACTTACAGTGAAACCTCAGTTTCTCACCTGTAAAATTATGCAGTATCTCACTTATCCAAAGGCAGGAGGCTAAACCAAATGATACGTCCTTCTCCTCCTTTCACCCCATCCAGGCTCCAAGTCTATCCTATCCCCCCCAAATCTCCCATATCTGTACCCTCCCCTCCCACATCACTGCCACTGCCCTGGTTCAGACACTCTTCAGCTCCTACCTGGCTAATTGTACTAGTCTCTGAGCTGGTTTTCCCTGCCCATAGTCTCATCTAGGCCAAAGGATCTTCTTTTACTCAAATCTTTCACACTGCTGTCACATGCTCCAAACTTTCTAATGACTCCCCATAACAATAAAATCCAAAGTCCTTCATGTGGCAGGCAGGGTCCTCTAGGCCCTCAGGTTTCAGCTCTCGGCAATTCCTCCAGCCAAATTGCCTCTCTAACATTGGCCCTGTATAGCCCATCCACTTGAACTACGTGCAGTTCCTTGAGGGCTCCATGCATTCTCCTTCCTCTTTACCTTTGCACATACTGTTTCCTGTACTCAGATTGTCATTTGTCCCTTCCATATTTGCCCTTTGAGACTCCACTGTTAGCCCTCCATGCCCATCTCACACATCTTCCTCATAGCTATGCTCTCACTGTAGTCTGTTCATTTGCTTGTCTGTCCCTCACTTTACCTTTAGCCCATTGAAGCTGAGACTGGGGCTTTCATCTCTACACCCAGTACACAGCACAGTGCCAGGCCCATGACCAACTCTCGATAAATGTTTGTTAAATGAATGAGTGAAATGAGTGAAGAATAAACCAATGAATCAGTGAATATCTTGAGTCCTCTCAGCCCCCAAACCTCACCAAACTGGCTGTAATGCCCTTCTTTTAGAAGTCCTTTTAAAAAATGTAAACTCTTTGGGCTGGTAGCATATTAAAGTTAATGAGTAATTTTAGACCTTAACTAGGTGGTCAGGCAGAACAAGGGCACCAAAAAAAAAAAAAAAAAAAAAAGCCTGAGGAAAAGAGGTATAAGGGCAATGGTGGGGAGGGCACCAGAGAGAAATTTCACCCCATTTCCTTTTAAATGCAAATAATACTGTCTTATATGTACATATAGATTACAAATAACTTTCACATACTTTATGATGCCTCAGTCCAGAAAGGTAGGTTGGATGGGTGTTATTAACTACATTGTAAATAATCTCTCTCTTGGAGAGATTTGCAATACCACAGGAAATGGCTATGACAAAATATGACAAAAACAAAGGACAAGATACAAAATTATGTATAGAGTGTGAACACAGCTATGTAAAAAAGAAGCAGAGGAAAAATGGAAACATCAGAATGCGTTCATTCGGTAAACATTATTAAATATCTGCCATATTCTAGACATCATGTTTGATGCTAGGGATTTAGTGGTGATCAAAACACACTGTCAGGACTTCCCTGGTGGCACAGTGGTTAAGAATTTGCCTGCCAATGCATGGGACACAGGTTCGATCCCTGGTCCAGGAAGATCCCACATGCTGCAGAGCAACTAAGCCCGTGCACCACAAACTACTGAGCCTGCGCTCTAGGGCCCGCGAGCCACAACTACTGAAGCCAGCGCGCCTAGAGCCCATGCTCTGCGGCAAGAGAAGCCAAAGAGAAGCCACCACAATGAGAAGCCTGTGCACCACAATAAAGAGTAGCCCCCACTCGCCACGGCTAGAGAAAGCTGGAGCACAGCAACGAAGACCCAACGCAGCCAAAAATAAATAAATAACTAATTTAAAAAACCAAAAAAAACCACACATTGTCCCTCATGGAAGTTACATTTTGGTGGGGAAAAGCAAACGTTAATCAAATAGTGATGCAGCAGAAGTAAAATTGCAACAGTGACAAGTGCATCAAAGAGGTGATACATAGTGTAATGAGATTGTAGACAAAATAGTGAGACCTTCTATAGATAGAGGCAACCCAGGAAAGACTTCCTTGGCAAAGAGATCTCTGAAGCATGAGGAAGAACTTAACCAGTCAAAGAAAGTCCCATGCAGAAGGAACATGACTAACAAGGGCCCTGTGGTGAGACAGGAACTGATGAGTAAGAGAATGGCTGAGTAGGGCAAGCCTGGGAGAGGTTGGTGCCAGGTGGAGCTAAAAAGGAGGTAGGGGCTGGACCCTGCCCAAGCTAGCCAGCCAGGAGCAATGGGAGTTATTAAGCACATTTGCATTTTCAAAGATTTCTTGCTTCAGATGAGCAGAATGGATTGGTGGGGGTGTGGGGGGAGTGAAAAGAGAGATAGTCAATGGGGGAGGCCAGTTGGGAAGCTATTGTGGTGGTCTAGGCAAGAGTTGATGGTGGGATGGGCTCAGCTAATGGTGGTGGTGAAAATGGAGAGACATGGATGACCTCAAGAACTCTTAAGCAGGGCTTCCCTGGTGGAGCAGTGGTTAAGAATCCTCCTCCCAATGCAGGGGACACGGGTTCGAGCCCTGGTCCGGGAAGGTCCCACGTGCCGTGGAGCAACTAGGCCTGTGAGCCACAACTGCTGAAGCCCGCGTGCCTGGAGCCCGTGCTCCACAACAGAAGAGGCCACCACGATGAGAGGCCTGTGCACCGCTGCGAGGAGTGGCCCCCACTTGCCGCAACTAGAGAAAAGCCCACGCACAGCAATGAAGACCCAAGGGGGCCAAAAATAAATAAATAAATAAATAAAATTTAAAGAACTCTTAGGCAAATTGCCAGGATTTGGAGATGGACGGGATGATGGGGGTGCGTGGTGAAAGGAGGGAAGCATCTGGATGACTCTTAGGTTTCTGGATGTGAATGGAAGTGGTGCCATCACCCAAGACAGAGAGTAATGGAGGAAGCCCATCGGGTTGGGGCCTGAAGACAGGGCTGGTTCGGGGCAGGTTGAGTTTGAAGTGCCCTATATGTGAAAACCAAAAGAGGGCGTCAAGTAGACAATGGAAAGTAAGGGTTTGGATCTCAGAGGAGAGGTCTGGCTGGAGATAATCATTGTAAATCAACTGTTGATTGATGGTAATTTAAGCCTGGGTGTGAATAAGACTGTGTGGGAGAAAGTTTAGGGTGGGAAGAGGAGCTTGTCTAGGGTCTGGTCTTGGGGAACCCAATATTCAGGGCCAAGTAGAGGAGGTTGAGATGGCAAAGGAGACCCAAGAAGCTAGAGATGTTAACAATGGCTGGGGGGATGGAGGGGGGATGAATTGGGAGATTGGGATTGACATATATACACTACTATGTATAAAATAGGTAACTAATGAGAGCCTACTGTATAGTACAGGGAACTCTACTCAGTACTCTGTGGTGAATTAAATGGGAAGGAAATCTAAAAAAGAGTGGATATATGTATACATATAACTGATTCACTTCGCTGCACAGCAGAAACTAACACAACCTTGTAAGGCAACTATACTCCAATAAAAATTAATTTTTAAAAATGGCTGTGGAATGCTATGGAAGCATTTTACTTTTATAGTTACTTTTACAATTGGGTGGAAATTTTTAGTTCAGAGAAAAAAAAACTTTTTATGCCTCCTTGACCTTAATTAACCTTCTAGATTTACTACCTGAGGGCAAGAAGTGATATTCAAAATATTTAACTAGCAGGACTTCAGAGTACCAACACATGGAAGGCAGCTGGAGGAGGGAAGGAATCTCAGAGGCCCCTGCTAGGGGCCCTCTGCCAGGCATTAACCCTGTGGTTGCTGGATTATGAAG
The DNA here is from genome assembly GCF_949752795.1 of Hyperoodon ampullatus. NCBI lineage: Eukaryota > Metazoa > Chordata > Mammalia > Artiodactyla > Ziphiidae > Hyperoodon > Hyperoodon ampullatus. Next base: position 62,936,130 of record NC_136914.1, on the reverse strand, counting down.
ACTGGAAAGAGGCTGGGTGGCAGGGGACCATGTCAGGGGTGGGGTGTGTGTGGATCTTGGGACATCAGTGTTTTAGAGATTGAGCAGTACTGGCACCTGCTACTAAGTTATCAGCCCTGCCTAAGGGTCCTCACCTGCTGGATCCCAGCAGCTCCTTACTCCCACCCCTATGCCATGCTTGCTCACTGCCCCTCCAACTCTTTTCTCTACCACAGCAGTTTATTCATCACTTCTTGAGAACACCTTGCTTTTCTTTTCATGCCTTCATTATCTTCCCTATGCCTGGAATGCCTTTCTCCTCCTTGTTTGGCAAATTTCTTTGCATCTTTGCAGGCCCAGGTAAAATATCACCTCCTCTGGAAAGTCTCCCTTGATTTGCCAAGGCAGAATTACTTGCTTCCTCATCATTGTTCCACACATTTATACATACTTTTATTATAGCAAAAATATTACAATTTTTATCACATTAAATTGTGGTCATCGTTCTGTCTCCTTTGCAAAGTTGTGAACTCCTTGAGGACTAGCACTATGTCCTATTCATTCCTGTATTCCCAGCATCTAAAACAGTGCCTGGTGTCAAGGTCCTTAAAAAATTTTTTTCTTTTAAGGTTGTTGAATGACTCCCAATGGGACTGCAAGGTTGGAAGGGGGCCTAGACTATCTTTTCTCCCAATTTGCTACTTAAAACTCAGCATCAGTACTAATACATGCTGCAACATGGATGAAACTGGAAAACATGGTAGGGAGAGAGGTAAGTCACAAAAGACTAGGTGTTATATGATTCTATTTATATGAAATATCCAGAATAGGCAAACTCATAGAGACAGAAAGTAGATTAGGGGCTGAGGGGGTTGAGGAGAAAATAGGAGTGATTACTAATAGGTATGGGGTTTCTTTTTTTTTAAATTTTATTGGATTATAGTTGATTTACAATGTTGTGTTAGTTTCAGGTGTACAGCAAAGTGATTCAGTTATACATATACATATATTCATTCTTTTTCTGATTCTTTTCTTATATAGGTTATCACAGAATATTGTGTAGAGTTCCCTGTGCTATGCAGTAGGTCCTTGTTGGTTATCTATCTTATATATAGTAGTGTGTGTATGTTAATCCCAAGCTCCTGATTTATCCCTCTTCCCCGGTATGGGGTTTCTTTTTGAGGTGGTGAAAATGTTCTAGAATTGATTGTGGTGATAGTTGCACAACTCTGTGAATATACTAAAAATCATTGAGTTGCACACTTTAAATGGGTGAATTGTATGGTATGTGATTTAGTATACCTCAGTAGTACTGTTATTTAAAGAACACCTCAGCAAACTCCTCTCACTGTGACTCAAAGGGCAGGCTCAAATGTCAGCAGCTGGGGAGGAAGGTGGACAAACAGGGGTGAGGGTGGAGGGGTGTATTCAGAGGTGTTGTTGTTGTGCGGGGTTGGCTTGGGAAAGGCAGAGCATGAGTGGAAATCAAGTTGAGTCCTGATAATAGAATGAGCCACAGACTATTTCAGAAGGAGGGGCTCTGGTGAAAACAAAAACCACTTCAATGAAATCAGGTTTCAACCAAAAAGGCTGAGGTTTGCTTGAGAAGGGTAAAGTTTTATTTTGAAACTGGTGGCTGAGTGTGATTTGCTCACTTGACCTGGGAATCTTTTAAGAGGAAAGAATTATAATCTAGGACAGGGTGGAAATTCTGATACACTTAGCCTCCCTGCACCCAGCATTCCTGAAGTAGGGAGCTTGAAAAGAGGGCTGCTAACCTTCCCTCAGGTTGGGCCCTGCTGAGAGTGCTGGGTCTGTGCCCTCTGGAGCCAGCACTGTGCTACTTACCAGCCACATTGCCTTGGGCAAGTCACCTAATCTCTCTGTATCTCCATTTTCTCTGCTGTTAAATGGGGCTAAGGATGGCACCTTCCCCATAGGATTGTTAAAAGGATTAAACCAGATAATAGGTGAAGAACTTAGCACAATGTCCAGCACTTAGGGAGCACTAGAAAAAGGCAGTCCCTAAAGTGAGTGACAGGGTCGTATCTGGAGCCTTGAAACTGGTTGCTGGAGAAGTGGCTGATCCCTGCTAGCCCAGAGTGAGGTCTGTGACTGGGAAGAGGTAGCAGCTGGCTGGGGGTCAGTCAGGTGGCTGGGAGATGGTCTAAAGATTGTTAGCAGTGCATTGCTCAACCCACCAGTGGGGCTCAGACTTCCTGTTTTCAGTGTCTGTGAGCCCTGATGCTGGCGCTGTTCATGTTGGAACAAGATCTTTCTTGGCCCCTGCAGGGTATGCAGAGGCTGAGCAGCAACTCAGCCTGGGCTGGGCTCCTTAGCTTCACATCTTGCCTTTTCTCTCCTAGCAGGTTTCAGCTTCCACAAAATACACCTATGCAATCTGGGGTAAAGAGGGGAAGGGGTTCCCATTCAATTCTATGAGAATTTACAGAGTTTTGTAATAGTAGCCACTGTTTTTGTGCCTTTACTAGGTGCCAGGATTACGGCTAAGAGATTTATGAACGCATGAATCCTTATAACAATCCTGGAAGGTAGATATCTCTTTTATACAGATGAGGAAACTGAGGCACAAAAGGTTAAGAGTTTTTCCCAAATCATACAGCTAGTATTTTAGAGCCAAGAATCTAGTCCAGGCCACCTGCATCATACTGAATGAAACATGCTAGATTATGGGGATTAAAAGCTGAATACTCTGGGTCCTTGCCCTCCAGGGGTCCATTGTCTAGGGATCCTCTGAACAGGAAGCCCAGGAGACCTTGTGCCCCCAAACCCCACTCAGAAATCTAACTGTTCATGCAGAGAACATATGCTGACCACGTCTTGAATTTATTGGGCCCTTCACATAATCTGGCCAATTGTCGCCAATGGATCACAATCAGGGCTGCATATCAGAAACACCTAGGGAATTTTTCTAAAATCACGAGCCCTGGCACCAGCCCTGACCTGAATCACAATCTCTGTGGGTGGAGCATAAACATATATATATATATATATATATATATACATATTTTTTTTTTCTTTTTTAAGTTCGCAGGTGACTTGGTTAAGAAACACGGCCAAAACTCACTAGCATAGCTTGGAAATTCCCAAATTTTGGCATCCAACTGTAACTCCTGAACTGCCTTCTACATCCAGTTCTTAAGCTGATGGTTGGTTCAAAATATATGTACACGCCCATTAGGATATCACCCAGCTTTAGATTCTGAGCTCCCTGATATGAAGGATAGCAAAGGCAGGTCATGAGCTTCATTAACACACTGAGGAAACTCAGCACCAGCCCCATGCACAGATGATGGGAAATTATGTCTTCTGTTTCCTGAATGCCACAGACTCAAGCTGGGCTGGGTTTGGGATCAGCAATTTTCACTCATGCACATGTCCCCCTTGGTTGAAGTCAGCCCAAGGATTGTTGGGGGCAGAGTGAAGAGTATATGGTAGGATCACCGTGTAAAGTTGTACAAGATGTGCACTGCACAAAGGCATCAGGCTGAGGAGGGAACTGGGAGTTGACAAAGCCTGCACACCATTTACCAAGCTGTGGACTTCTGGCTTGGGACACATTTTTGTACCTTATGTGCTATGGAGGGTCTGTTCTACAAGTGTCCTAGCCTCTCCTCCCAAAGCCCCATTAAGTCCAGATATAGCCCCACAGGAAACTCTGGGGTGCATTCCACCATTGTCATTTTCTATTTTTTATCATCCCAACTCCCTCCCATACAAGCACGAGGGAAGAGCCAAAATCTTCAGAAAAATTACATTTGATCAATCATACTTATTCAAAATTACAAAAATAGATACATAAATAAAAATACCAGAATATAATTATTAAATATTCAGTGTACAGGAATGGTCTTCACCTCACTCAGTGAGGATTGGATGAACTCGGCTGGAAGGTCAGAAGGGATAACTGGCCAAGAATGGACATGTGTGTGAAAATGAAACTGGAAATTTAGTGCTGGTCACAGTGTGTGCCCCAGAATGATACATTTATATGTATCACTGCCTGGGAGACCCAAGAGGCCCCATAACCTCTCCAAACAGGCCATTCTGTGTGATGTCACAGTCCATACAATTTGGGGAAGTATCTAGACTTGCAGTCAGACACAGAACACCAGCTCTTAGACTGACACAGCCTGTGCACAAGTGTGCCAACATACACACGCGTATATAACATTTCCTGATACATTCATGGAATGTCAGAGCCTTTCCCTCAAGTCATTTAGTGTCCCTAGTCTCCAAACCACTGTTCCTGCATTGGCCAAGCTCTCTCAAGAGACCTCAGTTCTGTTACACTTCCTAATTGGGAAATTATTCATTTCCCAACAGTGGGCCTCATGAATGGCCCACTGCCAGGGAGCTGGCTCTCCTTCCACTTATGCACAGGAGATGACATTTTTAACTCCAGGAAGCTTTGGTCCAGAAAATGACAATACCATTCTGGTTCAGGACCACCCTTCCATCCTGGCCAGGGGAAATCTGGGCGTCCAGCACCCAGACATGTATCTGAGGGTGAAGCTACCGTCACTCACCCTGATGGGCAGCACAAGCAAAACCACCTCTGCAGAGCTCATCTTCCTCAGTCTCTTCATTATATATAGCTGTGCAGATGGCCCTACTGCAAAAATGACGGTCACTGTGGGAGTGGGTGGTACCCGTCTCTTCCCTTGGTTCTCTGGGGGCCCTCAGAGAGCTAGGCCATTCTCTCCCCCAATGTGAGTGTGGATCCAGGGCAGGAAGCTTGAGACCCTTGTGTAGACGCCTGGCTTTTCCTTCATGGCACATTCACGGCCCCAGCTCACAATCCCAGTCAGAGTCATGCGGCCTTGGGTGAAGCAGACCAGCGGCCCCCCTGAGTCTCCCTGTTAAGCCAAAGACACAAAAGGTGAGCCCTGGGAGAAGTGAAAAGGGGGCCATCTGATCCTACCACCCAATCATGCCCGAGAGAGAAGGGAGAGTTTCCTAGAGTCAAAGTCCTTAGTGACTCCCCATTTCCTACCACATCAAGTTTAAAAATCCCCTGCTTGGTTTTCAAAGTCCTGTTATCTACAGTTCCACCTACATTTTCAGACCCTACTTCTCCTTCCCATCCCAAAATATGCCATGCTCATTCTCACTTTTGTATCTTGCAACTGAAATGCTCTCTTTTCTTTCCTCTGCCTCCTCAAATTCCTATTGAGTCATATTCTCTTGAAAGTGCCCCCTTCGGTGACCATCTAGTTGGTGTTCACCTCCCTCTCCTAAACAGCTGATTATTTATAATTCACACCACACTCTGAGCACTGAATTGTGTTATTTTCTGTTGTTTTCTCTTTCTTAGGGTCTTAGTCCCCCTCCCTCCCTGAGTCTGAAGTGCCTAGCATAGAGCTAGGCTCTTGACAAATGTTTGGTAAATACATAAGGACTGGTTTAAACCTTCTAAGACCTGAATCCCTGGTCCTGGCTTCTTGGGATTTTGACTGGCGAGAGGCTCCCCAAAGCTGGTAGGGACAGGCCCAGGAGCCCAGGGAGATCTAGGGGTGATGGAGAAAGATGCTTGGAACTCTCACCTGGCAGGAATCTGTTTCCCAATGTGGGTCAGCCGCACACAGCATTTTGTGGGTGACTTCAGTGCCATAGTAGTGGGGCTGCTGACACTCCTTGTGGGAAACCAGCTTCACAGAAGTCATTTTCAGCTGCTCTGGATAGATATAGTCAACTAGATGGAGGAAACAGGGGGGAATGTACATTAAAATGTGTCTGTTGGGACTCTGCCAGGGAGGGGACCAAAAAGTGTCCCTACCAGGGAAAGCCCTTATTTTTTTCCACCCACATCTAAGTCTTTACTCCACCTATAGTCCCTCATCCCTCACCCATTTAACTTTATGGCTCATCATTCCCTAAACAATGCTCCCCACTCCATCCCTGGACCCATCTGCTGCCTCCATAGTGCTCCCATCTCTACATCCACAGTCCTCCCTTGATCAAGCTGAGCTCACTTCCAGGTTACAACACTCCCTCAGGACCCTCTCAGCCAGACCCAAATGTCACTTACAGGGATTCTCTTTTCCAAAGCCAGTAATCTCACAGCTTGTGCCAAAATGGGCATCCCCATTCGCTGGGGGCAGGCAGATGACCTGTATGGACCGGGATGGCTGTGCACACTGGCCCGTGCTGGAACGGATCTTCAGCAAGGCTGGGGGAGCAGGAAGGGGTCAGAGGGGAAAGATCACCACCTAGTCAGGTGGTCACTATCTCTCCCCTCCAAACCCTGAGGGAATGGCTGTCTATCCCTATGTCAGAGTCAGAGGTCATCCTGGGAGGTCTGCTGGTAGCTTGTCACCTGAAACAAGTCTCCCCTGTCCCATGCTTCAAGGGCTTTGTTCCAGCTGCTGACAAAGCCTTGGACAGCCAGGGCAACTGCATACAGCTGTATGAGTTTTTTCCTGCAAAAAACAGCTCGTAAAGCCCTGGCTGAGGTAGCTGGGCTGAAATCCAGCCCAATAATCTCTCCAAGTTCTATATCCTGGGACAGACAGAGGCTCCATCCAACAATAGAAGGGGCACCCCAGCCCAAGCTATATGCCATCAGGGCCATTGCCACCCAGAGGAGGATACCTGTTTGGAAATTCAGGGACTCTACAGAGGAGCACCAGGCTCCTCATGTTTTCCACTCTGAACCCTTCCCCACCACTCCTTTGTTGTGTAAAGCAGGGTCTTCAAGTTCCCCTACAACCCCAACTTCACACTTGGGTCTCTTCTCAGACCCCCATTCCCACAGCTATCATCATCACGGCAGATGAGGGTTTTCCACTCACCAATATCATTGTGGTGAGCAAGGGTGTCAGCACTGTAGTCCTCATGTAAGATGAGCTTTTCCACCTTAAACTGCATCTCGCCAGGCGTGATGGAGTTAAGCTTTGACCGACCCAGGTAGACAATGTAGTCCTCCTTCTTTTGGTACTCACTGTGGGAGGGGAGATCAGTCAGTCTGATCTCGTGAGATCCTATCACTTCCCCCTCCCCACCACAGCAACCTCAGAGCATCACTTGTCCCCAAGGCCATGGGCCATATAGAGAGAGGCCGAGGGGGTAGAAATAAGGGGAATCTTTTGCTGGGAAGGAGGAAGGGATTTGTTTGGGGTAGGGCAGGAGGGTCAGGGAGAAGAGACAGAGGGACATACATGAAGCAGTGTGTGGCGCTGACCACCCAGCAGGGACTGATGAGGCTGCCACCGCACACGTAGGTGACAGAACCTGCACGGTGCCTCCTATAGATGGCTGCAAACCAAGGCTGGTTCTCGATGGTGGTGAATTCTCCCCCAACAATCTTAAAGCGGGGCCTCAGAGCCTTCTGGCCGCACTGTAACTTTTCTGGAGGAGAGAGGGCACTTTTTCCTGGAGGAGAAAGAAAGTGATATCTTGGGGAGGGAGGGAGGATAAAGTGTCCTTCTCCTGGTCCTCTGACCTCCCAGTTTTTCAGGGCCAGGTAGGCCTCCCTCCTGCAGGCCTCCCTCCTCATCCCTCCTATGATGGAATAAGGGAACAACTGAGTTTGTCCCCTTCCACCCACCATCATAAACAGGCCAGTGACACTCACCAGAAGAGCAGTTGTGCACCATGCACTCCTGGACAATCTGCATTAGGCCAACCTGCACATAGCACCAGGGCCTTCTCTGATTGTCTGGGTTCCTGGCAACACAGAGGGGAGAAGGGTGCCATTCCAACCCAGAATGCCTTTTCTGTGTCCTCCCCTCCAGGGAAGACTCAACCAGAGGCCTTGATTTTCTCATGCTATGGCCAGCACTTGGCAAGCAGAAAAGATGGTAACGAGGGTTTCTGTGAGGCCATGAGGAGGGTCTTTGCTGCCCCCACCTCACCTGCAATAATTGTGTTTCCCCAGTCCCAGCTGAAGGGCATCAGGTCTGTGGGCATGGTACATTTTCAGAAGGATGGTGGTAGAGTCCCAGGCCAGGCAGGGCCGGCCTCTGGTGTCAATGTTGGCCTTCCCTCGGTAAGAGTGACCATTCCCCTGATAGCACGTTTTCGATGTATCTATGGGAGGATGTGAGGATGAGAATATTAGACAGAGAAGGAAGTTCAGACAGGCATTTTAGAGATCCTGTCAGGCCTCACATGATTTCAGTGAGACAGAAGATACTAGAAAGGGTCTCCTTCCATCCTCACCTCACATTTGTGCAGCCTCAGCTTCATGACATAGTGTGTGTTCATGTTTGACTGTGAATCACATGAGGATAAAGATGCTCCCCGCTCTACCTCCTAACTCCTGCCTGCTCTTGCATCCCACCCATGTCTCCCTGCCCCCAGGTCTCTGGTGCCCCCTCCTCCCCAGCTGGAGTCAGGATCCCCATACCTATCTCACAGTGTTCCCCTTGGAATTTCTTTGGGCAGTTGCATCGTTGAATGTTGGAGAAGTACTTGTAGGACACACATTTTCCTCCATTCAGACAGCCACACTTCGCTGGAGAGCACAAAGGTTGGGGGGTAAGCAAGGAGCATAGGTGGAGGCAAAGGGGGAGCCAGCAGGGACAGGGAGGGGCTGCCTCCTGAGGCTTTTCCAAGATATCTGTGCAACCAGATATTGTGCAAGGGGTGGATACTCACATGCACCAGACACTTGATGAAGTTCATGGCTGCCCTGGAAGAGATGCGGGGGTGGGGGTGGGGAATTGAAAGGAAAAGTTCACCAAAGGACCCATGTTCCTGGGACCCCAGGGTGAGGATAAACTGGCCCCAATCCCCAAACTCAGCCTTCCCTCCAGTTCCCTCTCTCCTTACCCTGTTCATGTCTAACTATCCCTCAAATGGAAGATCATCAGCTTCTAGCAGGGAGAAATGAATTGACTCAAGCAAGCTTCACAAATCAGATACTAGCAGATTGGGGCAGTCCCTGCGGCTTCTTCCTCCTTTGCGGAAAAGTGCAAGCTCCCTTGGTTCTCAAGGCCCCAATGCCACACCTGTCCTATTTCCGGGGGAGGGTTTGGCCCTGCTGTTGATGGAATTCGGAGGACTCCAGCTTCCTATGCAGCCCCTTCCTTCCCCAGCGCTTTTCAGGGGTCTTGCAAGACCCCTCCTCCCGCCGCCAAGAGTCAAAAGCAGGGAAGCCGCTCACCTCGGAGTCTCTCACGACCAGGGCGCAGAGGAGCAGGCAGGCCAGCAGGACTCTCATGGTGGCGAGGCTGGGGCTTTAGACAGCGGCTCTACAAGGGAAGGAGAAGTCAGGGGAAGAAGCGGAGGAGAGCGCGAAGGCGGACCGGGTGGGTTACTGCAGTTCAGGGCTGGAGCCCCTAAGTCCCCTGCGGAAAGAGCCCGCGGTGACCAGGCTCCCCAGGCCCGGCCGTCTATCCTCTCTGGAGGCTCAGAGGTCGTGGCGCAGCCTGCACTGGTCCCCGCAGGGGAACACATGGGCACGGAGCGCGGTGACTCAGCGTGCAGCCGCAGCCGAGCCGGGGCAGCGAGTAAGGAGAAGTAAAGCCGGCAAGAGCTGGGTCGCCCGCATCCACCCTGCGCTCTTAGGGAGGTCCACACTCACCCGCAGCTATGGCCGGAGGAGCGCAGGGCCGGGATAGCGGGGACTAGTGGACACTCTGATGCTCGGGCGGCCTCTAGGGCTCCAGTCTCCGCGCTGTGCTGCTAGCGGGCAGTGCTGGCTCTATATTACGACTCGCCCCAGCCCTGGCCCCGCCCCAGCCCGGGATCGCCCCGTCCACTCCCTTCCCTCCCCTTCCCTGAGGACCCGCCGCGACTTGGACCCCGCAGGCTTCCACAACCTAAACTGTGAGGGGCAGCGCGGTCCCCACTGGAGGGGACGAACCAGGTCTGAACTGAGGTATGGAGAGACATCTAAATTCTCCGCCCCCTCCTCCCATTCACCTGGCCTAGGCCCCGCCTCCGTGCAGCACCCCCCATCCCCCCCGATTTGCCAAAAGGAGAGGCGCTAGGGAGACACTCTCCTCCAGCTCTGATGCCTCTTCCCAGATCCCCTAAAGCTCTTCTCCACCCTCGGCCCCCAACTGCCTAGGACACTGATTCGGACCCCTGGGCTTAGAGGCACAGTCTGCAGCTCCTACAGCTGTGAAGTCTCTTTCTCAATGTGAAAATACACGTTGCTGAAACACACAAAAAAAGTGTTCACAGGGGCTGCCTCCAAGTAGTATGCCAGCTCCCGGAAAATCAACGCAACTAGTGGATAAGACAAAGCTTAGTTTATTGCTTACTTCGGTAGGGTAGTTTGGTAGGGGCAGGGGAGGGGGTTGGATTTTATTGAGAATTTGCAGTTTGGTATAAGGCAGGTCTTTGAAAGTGAGGGCCTGATAAGGATTGGATAAGAGTCGTGATATAATATTGTAGGATTGTGAGAACAAAGTCTTAGGGCACAAACTGTTGATGCTTTCTATTGAAGTGCTGATAGGTTTTTCAGGAAGTTCCTAAAATGAACTATTCATTTATTTGCCTGGGCCATAGTATTGTCACTTAATAAAGACAATGGAATAGTAAAGCCTTATTAACGTAGAAAGTTCTATTTTCACCTCTGAAGAGAGAAATTTGGGAACTGGAGGACAAGAATGAGATTTATTTTTCACTCTATAGCCTTTTACACTGTTTAAATTTTTGAAAACACGTCCTTGTATCACCCGTTCCAAAAAGATAATTACAGATTTTTAAATGCACGTGTATTTAGTATTCTACTTCATCATAGAGCCTTGTTCCTAATAAGATAAAATATTTGCTCATCAAATAGATTGACCTCCAGAAAGACAGACCATGTGTAAAGGACTCCACCTATGCTTCCTGCTTGAGGGTGAGCTCACACAGTTGTGTACACATGCACAAGTCCATGCACACACACATATCTCTCAGGCAGAGCTGAAGAACTACAGCAGGGACTCTGAAGTTCAGTCACCCCCATCCGTTTCCTCTAGTGTTGGGAACCAGGGCTTGGGGTCACTTGAATCCACCCTGCAGGACTGTCTCCCTCAATGGAAGGGGAGGAGGTTGAATCCCTGTAACTCACTAAGGGGCCCAAGGCTTGTCCCTCTCCCTGCCTAGGCCTACAGCGTTTTGCTGCCTGGCAAACCTGGACCTTGGGTCTGGGTCCACTTGAGAGGGGCAGGAAGAGGGCAGAGAAAGTGCCAGGAGGGCAGGAAGAAGGAAAGCCTCTTTGCTCTGCCCCAGCCAGAGGTCTCAGGATGCCAGCCTCTGCCTGGGGAAAGTACCAGTTAACCATCCAGCTTAGGAGGCAGGTGACCCATCATCCTCCGGAGAGAGTTTTTCTGTGCCCAGCTCTGAGCTGCCAGCCTCCCAGGGGATGGACTGAGTCAGAGGTGCTAGAGGCTTCAGAACCAGCCAGGCTACTTCCTGTAGAAGACTGTGATATGTTTTGTTTGGAGTTAGAACACATTATAGAACACATTAATTGTGAATAAACGTGATCAAAATATAAACAGAGTTGCAACCTGAGGACTTACCCAGAAACTCTTAGGTTAGTTATCAGGAAATTCCCCGCTGACTTGTGATTCACTGAGCTTCTCCGGCAGCTCTCATGACTCCATATTACTTGGCTGGAGGCTGTCATGATGATTCTGAGAGCAGGATGACCTCATTTCCTCCCGGACAAAGACACTTGGAGACCGTTATGCAGCATGACACCCCTCTTCCCCCTGCTTCCTCTTGTGGGCTCTTCACCTGGTTGAACCATCCTAGAGCCTCTGTGAAGACAGAATATCCTTTCCACTCTGTGATCTTTGGCGCTCTCTGAAATCTGTGTCCGTCTTTTGGTGCACAGTCTGTGCTATCTTTCAATTCTTTTAGGGCAGAGACTACATCTTAAACATCTTTCTCTCCCTCAGCACCTGGTGCATGCCTTGTTCACCTAGGTGCTTTATTATGAATGAATCCATGAACAAGTGAGAACAGAGCGCTTTGGGGCTCCCTGGAAGTTTCCCTTCTCCTTGTCTTTTTTTTTTTTTTTCCTTGCCATAAAAAAATAGTACTGACATCAATTTCTGTCTTTTGCTAAAAAGCACCTTGATACAAACCATTCCTCTTTAAACTCACAACCACCTTATGTAGCTGGGAATCGTTATTCCCATTTCACAGATGAGGAAAATGAGGTGGAGAGAAGATACATAGTTGATGAGTGGCAAAGCCAGCCCTAGAACCCAGGTTTTCTGATCCTTGTTCCTGTGCTCTATACCTCACTGCCTCCAAAGAGAGGGATTCAGATGCTGTAAGATGTTCCAGCTCAGGGGGGCCTTCTTGCTGGCTTTGGAGACCTCCTTCCAGAAACATGCCTAGGACTATGGGCTCTGAACTCCTGGGAGACCCTGGCTATAATATGAGTTAGTTGCTTGCCTCAGTTCCAGAAACTAACTTGGTGGTCTAGGCTATCTGAAGTTTCTATCAAGTGTGAGAGAATAAGGAACTGAATACATGTGGTTTCATTCTGTTCCTGAGTCTCAGAGTAAAACCACCAGCCTCCTGCCTCCACATCTCAGTGGTCCAGATCTCCCATGTTACATGTGGCAACAGAGACTAATGGAGAGGCCCCATTTCCTGGAGCGGCTCATAAAAAAGCAGGCAGATGCCAGGTGTGCCAGGAGGACCAGGATGTCAAACTTTGTTCTGAGACTGTGTCCAGGAAACAGGACCACTGAAGGGCTATTTCCTGACCAGCAGGACCCAAAGGGAAGTTCACGTCGAGTCACAGGATGTTTTCCTGGGTTGCTATACCAAGAATGTTCAGTTTGGTACTGTGTGGAGAGTACAGTGTCTAGCCACAGGTCAGTCACATCCAAGTCTAATGACCTCAGGCAAGATGCTTAATTCTCTTGGTCTCGGTTCCCCATCTACAAAAAGAGGCAACGCCTGTCCTGCCCCTGCCTCACTTTGCAGATTGAATGAGATCATACTTGTGTGTGAAATCATTCATTCATTCATTCATTCCTTTATTCACTCACCAAGGATTTATCATGGGCCTAACATGTGTCAGGCACAGTTCTAGATGCTAGAGACACACGAATGAACTTTGTAAACTATAATTCCTACATTGAGTGCCTGCCTTGCCTTCCTATCTATGACTGTCCTGGCCCAGAAGTCCAGGCCATTCCTGGGAATCCATCCCAGGATTCCAGTCAAGTGGGGATGCTGTGTCCTTAACCAACAGTTCCCAGCAACTGGCCAGCTGTGTGTACTGCTCACCCCCACATCCCTGACTCCCACTCTCTCCTCCTCCTCTCCAGCTGTTCGTGGCCTGAAGCTCTTCTTTCTCACCTACTCATGGGGGGCACAGACTCCTCTGCAATCCTGGGAAGGAGGCGGTGAATGCTGGTCACGTAGTTTCCTTGGGTCTGAGGACTCCTTCTCTCTGCATGTTTAATGCTGAGGGAAAGGATACTGTCTCACAGCAGGCACTGCAAGCCACATTTGGGGCCTGTAACATGATAGGGGAGGTGTTGGAGCTGCTAGGCCCCCAGCGGCCTGTGGCAAGAGTAGGGAGGGGGAAGCCACATAATTGCTTCCTTACTCATGGAAAGCAAAGAGTACAGGGGCTGCACGCTGAGGTTATACTCTTTCGTCAGCGAACAGAGGGGCCAAGTTGGACCCTCCAGCTTCAGCCTATGACCCCTACCCTTTCTCATCGTTTCCGCCTCATCATCTCTGGCCCAATTCCTAGCCCCACCCAAGCCAGTGAGCTCAGACCTCTGCATGAGTATTTTGAGCCTTGGCCAGATTTTTCTTTGTCCCTAATCTAAACCTGGTTACTCCCTAAATCAGGAACTTACTACCTCAAAGAATGTTGGTCGTGGCTTTCCAGACCTTCTGGATTCTGAGGCCCCCACCAGAACCAAAGCTAGGCCCTGGTCCTAGAACTTCTGCTTAGAGCCCAGGCTACCATGCTGGATGGCAATGGTTGCTTAACTGGAAGCTAAAGGGGATACCCAGGAAAAAAGGGCTGGAATGGGAAACCAGAAACTGGTGGTTTTGCTAAAAACTGCCAAAAAGTCAATGATATTAAAGGAAATATGTTCAGCCAGGAGCTCGTATACTCAAAAATATTGTTCAGAAGAAAACCAACATAACATCCACAGCCCGTATGATGTATAATTTCATGGGCTCATGACTCTCCCAAGCTGGATTCTATATGCTTCTCTGCCTTTAACACAAGTGCAAGCACTTCCCTTTCCATTACACAGAGAGGAAAATAGAGGGCTGATGAAGGGAAGTGAATCATCTGAGTTCATTCACTGAAAATGATGAGATTGAGAATTCACCGATTTTGAGGAAACTCGTGACACATTTCCCCCTGCCACTCCTATTCTGAATCCTCTCTCCTCCCATCCTGACCACCCTCAATTCCCAGCCTCAGTCTCTTTGTCTTCCTACCCACCTGCAGAAGGTGCTTCTTTTCTCCAAGCAGTGATTGATAACAGTGTGATGAGGCAGCCAAGTCCTGGGGAGAGGTCAGTCTCCTTTCAGAAGGTACTAGAGGATGAAATGTATGGAAGTCTATGAGAAGAGGGAGCAGGGGCATGGCAGGGAGCCCCTTAAATAGGTGTGTATGCAGAGTGAAGAGAAGGAATAGTATGTGGATAATCTAACCAGGAGGCTCCTGTTTACTCTGAGAACAGAGATGGGGGGGAATATGACAGAAACTAAAGAAGAAGAAGTCTGTTCTCTCCAAGGGAATATTATAATCTATCTTTTGAAGATAGATTATAATAGCCAACTTTTATTTGCCTACATTCATTTTATTTTTCAATCTTAACAACAACCTTTAAGGAAGGTACTATTAATGTTACAATTTTAGGATGAGAAAACTGAGGCTCCCAGAATTTAAGAAGTTTATCCAAGGTCACGCTGTAGGTATATGGTAGGGTTGGGACTCACACCCAGAGTTGGTTGATTCCAGGGGTTGGAGAACTACCTCTGAGGCAATATCACATTCAGTCAGGAAGGTAGGGGTGCTGGTCCTTATACCTAGTAGGGAATCTCCCTATTCTAACCCATGGTGCTATCCCAGAGTGGCCCGAGCTGTCCAAGTCATGTCTGGGTTGAATCCTTCTATGCAGTGCAGCTCAAGCCAGACTTTGATTAAAATGCTCCTCCTTTTGCTTAGTAAAGCCAGCCACAGTTGTATCTGCGGAGTCTTGTCAGAGAAGTGATCACTGGGTCTTCTGCCTGTGCTTATATATCTGTGTAGGTCTCTGGAAACATCAATTGTCAGTTTTCCCTTTTTCAAAGCCGTTATTCAGCCATATTTATATGATGGGGATACCTAGGGGTTTTCTGTGGGGAAATAACAATAGTATGTCTATATTGAATATGCATTTTATTTAGCAGGCATTTGGTAACTGTTCCGTGTGCATTCTCTCATTTAATCCTCAGTGAGGGAGATGTAATATCAACCCCACTTAATGGATAAGGAACTGAAGCCCTCAGAGGTTAAAGATACACAGCCAAGCCAGTATCGATGGTGTTGTCCCTTTACCCTTTCCTGAGGAAAAAAAAAGTTACCCTGTTATGTAGGTGCCCGGGAATCTGTAATAATATTCACTAATGTTATGTTTTCCAACCTTGTCTGATGATAAGAATCACCTGGCTTAAAGGTTTAAAGAATACAGAATCTCAGGTTACTTCCTTCTCTGATTCATTAAGTCCAGGAGGGGGCCCAGGAATCTGATTCTTAATATACGTCCCAGAGGATTCTTACCACCAAACAAGTTTGGAGAGAATGTCAGCCAATGCATACCTAGGGAGTGTTAGTTTATTTTTTCACCTAGGAATGCCCAATTAAATCACGAATTTTCTATCGACTGGGGTTTCTACTTTAACCCCATCCTTTGAGGTGGGGGCCAGAGGAGAACGCAGAGGTGGGAGAGGTTCAGGGCAGGAAGGCTGACTTGGGCAGAGTTTCACAGAGGTGAATCAAGGAGGGGATGTACACCTGAGAGCCTTGTGCCAATCCAGCCGCCCTGAGGTGATTTTTCTAAAGAATCTGTTCTCAGAAAGTTAATTTCTTCAGCACCTCTGTACTTGTTCTTTTTTCAGATACTAATGATAGTTTCATTTAAAAAATGCCAAATGGATGGCTAATGGAGGGACTTTTCCATGTAGAAGCTAAAAGAACTTGGGGAATTAGAGTAACCCTCAAAGTCATGGCAGTGGATAAGAAATTGACTCCCCAAGACTTCAGGAAAATTGGGAGAAACTGAGTAAAAATGAGAACAAAGCAGAACTGAGAATACTTGTACTTACTGGTACTTTTCTATCTGTGATATTTCCTCACATTTCCTGTGCTGGCCCAACTTCTGAGCTCTCAGGGTCAGTTTGCTTGTTTTCCCCTAGGCTCTTCTGGTTCCACCTGAATAGAACTGGGATTCCAGAGCATTGTCCCTTTGCAGGAGTGTGGGAACTATGCCCATCACCAGTGGACCCAGCAGCTTGTGGGATGACCACAGCATTTGCATTTGTAGTCAAGAAGGTAGTAACAGTGTCATTCTCCCTATGCAGACCCTCTGCTCCATTGCATAGTGTCCTAAGACTTATTCAGTCTGTATCGTGGCAGTCAGCCTATTCTATTCATAAAGAAAATTCGACCCCAAGTTCTAAAAATAAAAGAACTGAGCTCAACTCAGACTGTTCATTTAATTCAATGAAATAGAAACTACGTTCAAATACCTAAGGTGTGCCAAGGACTATGCTAGTCTCTGAGGGCACACAGAACAGACATGATCCCCACCCTGAAGAAGTTTAAAATCTTGTAAAGAAGAAAAAATGAATACACATGAAATGATTAAAAAGCCACTAGGTAAGATGGCTACTATAAAAAAAAAACAAGTCAGAAAATAACAAGTGTTGGCAAAGGATATAGAGAAATTAAAACTCTTGTGCACTGCTGGTGGGATTGAAAGATGTTGCAAACCACAATGAAAAACGGTGTGGCAGTTCCTCAAAAAATCAAATCTAGGACTATCAAATAGCCCCTCAATCCCTTGAGGATCCCTTCTGGGTATATATCGAAAAGAACTTAACCAGAGTCTCGAAGAAATATTTGTACACTCATGTCATAGCAGCACTACTCACAATAGCCAAGAAGTGGAAGCAGCCCAAGTGTCCACAGACAGATGAAGAGATAAGCAAAGGTGGTGTATACATTCAATGGAATAGTATTCAGTCTTCATTTTTTATTTTTTAAAACATCTCCTTATTTGTTTTTTTTTCTTTTTTTTAAATAAACTTATTTATTTTATTTATTTATTTTTGGCTGCATTGGGTCTTGGTTGCTGCGTGCAAGCTTTTTCTAGTTGCGGCAAGCGGGGGCTACTCTTCGTTTTGGTGCACGGGCTTCTCATTGTGGTGGCTTCTCTTATTGCGGAGCACGGGCTCTAGGCGCGCAGACTTCAGTAGTTGTGGCACACGGGTTTGGTTGCTCCGCAGCGTGTGGGATCTTCCCAGACCAGGGCTCAAACCCGTGCCCCTGCATTGGCAGGTGGATTCTTAACCACTGTGCCACCAGGGAAGCCCTATTCAGTCTTCAAAAGGAAGGAAATCTTGTCACTTGTTGTATAACATCAATGAACCTTGAGGACATTATGCTAATTGAAATAAGCCAGTCACAAAAATCACATATGGATATATATGATTCCACACATATCTATAGATATAGAGGTATCCAAAGTAGTCAAATTTGAAGAGACAAAGAATGGTGGTTACCAGGGGCTGGTGAGAGGGAGAATTGGGGAGCTGTTGTTTAATAGCTATAAAGCTTCAGTTTTTGTTTGTTTGTTTTGGTTTGGGGTTTTTTTTGTTTTTGTTTTTGTTTTGCGGTACGCGGGCCTCTCACTGCTATGGCCTCTCCCGTTGTGGAGCACAGGCTCCGGACGCGCAGGCTCAGCGGCCATGGCTCACGGGCCCAGCCGCTCCGCGGCATGTGGGATCTTCCCGGACCGGGGCACGAACCCATGTCCCCTGCATCGGCAGGCAGACTCTCAACCACTGCACCACCAGGGAAGCCCTGGGGTTTTTTTAGATTTAATTTTATTTATGTTTGGCTGTGTTGGTTCTTCATGGCTGCGCGTGGGCTTTCTCTAGTTGTGACGAGCAGGGGCTACGCTTCGTTGCAATGCATGGGCTTCTCGTTGCAGTGGCTTCTCTTGTTGCGGAGCATGGGCTCTAGGGGCGCGGGCTTCAGTAATTGTGGCACACAGGCTCTAGAGTTCAGGCTCAGTAGTTGTGGCACGCGGGCTTAGTTGCTTCTCAGCATATGGGGCCTTCCCAGACCAGGGATCGAGCCCGTGTCCCCTGCATTGGCAAGCAGATTCTTATCCACTGCACCACCAGGGAAGTCCTGTTTGTTTTTAATTGAAATATAGTGATGTACAATGTTATGTTAGTTTCAGGTATACCACATAGTGATCTAACATTTAAATATACTATGAAATGATCACCATAATAATCTAGGAACCATCTGTCCACATACAAAGTTATTACAATATTATTGACCATACTCCTTATTCTGTATAATTTCATCTCTGTGACTTATTTATTTTATAACTGGAAATTCAAACACCTTAATTCTCTTCACCTATTTCGCTCAACCCCCCCACGCTTTTCCCCCCTGGCAGCTACCCATTTGTTCTCTGTATCTGTGAGCCTATTTTCATTTTGTTTTACTTATTTGCTTGTTTTGTTTTTTAGATTCCACATATAAGTTAAATAATTTGGTGTTTGTCTTTCTCTGACTTATTTCACTTAGCATAATACCCTCTAGATCCATCCATGTTATTGCAAATGGCAAGATTTTTTGACTGAGTAATATTTCATTGTATAAGTACACCACATCTTCTTTATCCATTCATCTATTGATGGACACTTAGGTTGCTTCCATATCTTGGCTATTGTAAATAATGCTGCAATGAACATAAGGGTGCAAGTATCTTTTTGGATTAGTGTTTTTGTTTTCTTCAGGTGAATATCCAGAAGTAAAATTCCTGGATTGTATAGTAGTTCCAATTTTTATTTATTTATTTTTTAAATTTATTGATTTTTGGCTGCATTGGGTCTTTGTTGCTACGTGCGGGCTTTCTCTAGTTGCAGCAAGCAGGGGCTACTCTTCTTTGTGGTGCGTGGGCTTCTCATTGCAGTGGCTTCTCTTGTTGTGGAGCATAGGCTCTAGAGTACACACTCAGTAGTTGTGGTGTATGGGCTTAGTTGCTCCGCCGCATGTGGGATCTTCCCGGACCAGGGCTCGACCCCGTGTCCCCTGCACTGGCAGGAGGATTCTTAACAACTGCGCCACCAGGGAAGCCCAATTTTTATTTTTTTGAGGAACATCATACTCTTTTCCATAATGGCTAACCACTTTACACTCCCACCAACAATGCATTCCACATCCTCGCCAACACCTGTTATTTGTTGTGTTCTTGTTAATAGTCATTCTGATGGGTATCAGATGGTATCTCATTGTGGTTTTGATTTAGTGATAATTGATGATCACTAATCATAACTTGATGATTAGTGATGTGCATCTTTTCATGTGTCTGTTGACCACCTGCATGTCGTCTTTGAAAAAATGTCTATTTACGTCCTTTGCCCATTTTTTAATCAAACTTTTCTTTTTAATACTGAGTTGTATGAGTTCTTTATATATCTTGGATATTAACTCCTTATCAAATATATCATTTGCAAATATCTCCTCCCATTCAGTAGGCTGATTTTTCTTTTTTTTTGGATGGTTTCCTTCACTGTACAAAGCTTTTTAGTTTGATGTACTCCCATTTGTTATTTTTGTTTTTGTCTTTCTTGCCTGAGGAGACAGATCCAAAAAACTATTGCTAAGATGGATGTTGAAGAGTGTACTGCCTAGGACTTCCCTGGTGGCACAGTGGTTAAGAATCTGTCTGCCAATACAGGGGGCACGGCTTCGAGCCCTAGTCCGGGAAGATCCAACATGCCGCAGAGCAACTAAGCCTGTGCACCACAACGACTGAGCCTGAGCTCTAGAGCCTGCGAGCCACAACTACTGAGGCCACACCCCACAATTATTGAAGCCCGCGTGCCTAGAGCCCGTGCTCCACAACAAGAGAAGCCACTGCAATGAGAAACCCGTGCACCATAACGAAAAGTAGCCCCCACTCGCCGCAACTAGAGAAAGCCCGCATGCAGCAATGAAGACCCAATGCAGCCAAACATAAATAAATAAATAAATTTATTTATTTTTTTAAAAAAGAGTGTACTGTCTATGTTTTCCTCTAGAAGTTTTATAGGTTCAAGTCTTGCATTTAAATCTTTAATCCATTTTGAATGTATTTTTGTATATGGTTTTAGAAAGTGGTCCAGTTTCATTCTTTTTCATGTAGCTGTCCTATTTTTCCAGCACCATTTATTGAAGTGGCTGTATATTCTTGCCTCCTTTGTTGTAGATTAATTGGCCATATAAGAATAAGTTTTCTGGGCTGTCTATTCCATTGATCTATGTGTCTATTTTTGTGCCAGTGTCATACTGTTTTGATTACTGTAGCTTTGTAGTGTAGTTTGAAATCAAGGACTGTGATATCACCAGCTTTGTTCTTCTTTCTTAAGATTGCTTTGGCCAATTGGGGTCTTTTTTGTTTCCATACAAATTTTAGGATAGATTGTTCTAGTTTGGTGAAAAATGTTTTTGGTATTTTGGTAAGGATTGCATTGAATCTGTAGATTGCCTTGGGTAGTATGGACATTTTAACAGTATTAATTCTTACAGTCAGTGAGCATGGTATATCATTCCATTTGTTTGTGTCATCTTCAATTTCTTTCATCCATGTCTTATGGTTTTCAGAGTACAGGTCTTTCACCTCTTGGTTAGATTTGTTCCTATGTATTTTAGTCTTTTTGACGCAATTGTTTGTTATTAGGGTCTAGAAGTGCAACAGGTTTCTGTATATTAATTTTGTATCCTGCAACTTTACTAAATTCATTTTTTAGTTCTAATAGCTTTTTGGTGGAGTCTTTAGGGTTTTCTATAAATCGCATCATGTCATCTGCAAATAGTGACAGTTTTACTTCCTCATTTCCAATTTGGATGCCTTTTATTTCTTTTTCTTGTCTGACTGCTGTGGCTAGGACTTACAATACTATGTTGACTAAAAGTGATGAGAATAAGCATTCTTGTCTTATTCCTTATCTTAGAGGAAATGCTTTCAGCATTTTACTGTTGAGTGTGATGTTGGCTGTGGTTCTGTCATATATCACCTTTATTATGTTGAGGTATATTCCCTCTATACCAACTTTTTCAAGAGTTTTTATCATGAATGGATGTTGAATTTTGTCAAAAGCTTTTTCTGCATCTACTGAGATGCTTATATGACTTTGATTCTTCATTTTGTTAGTGTGGTATATCACATTGTTTGATTTATGGATATTGAACCATCCTTGCATACCTGGCATAAATCCCAAATGATCATGGGGTATGATCCTTTTAATGTATTGTTGAATTCAGTTTGTTAATATTTTGTTGAGAATTTTTGCATATGTGTTAGTTAGTGATATTGACCTGCAATTTTCTTTTTTGTGTGGTGTCCTTGCCTGGTTTTGGTATCAGGATGATGCTGGTCTCATAGAATGAGTTAAGAACCATTACTTTCCTTTCAATTTTTTGGAATAGTTTGAGAAGGATGGGTGTTAACCCTTCTGTAAATGTTTGGTAGAATTCACCTGAGAAGCTGTCTGGTCCTGGACTTTTATTTGTTAGGAGTTTTTTGATTACTGATTCAATATTATTACTGGTAATCAGTCTGCTCATATTTTCTATTTCTTCCTGATTCAGTCTTGGGAGATTGTATGTTTCTAGGAATTTATCCATTTCTTCTAGGTTGCCCAATTTTTTGGCATATAATTGTTCGTAGTAATCCCTTATGATCCTTTGTATTTCTGGGTGTCAATTGTAACTTCTCCTCTTTCATTTATGATTTTATTTATTTGGGCCCTCTCTGTCTTAGAGCATTAGTTTTACAAGATGAAGCGGTTCTGGAGATCTGTTGCACAACAAAGTGAATATACTTAACACTACTGAATTGTACACTTAAAAAGAATTAAGGGCTTCCCTGGTGGTGCAGTGGTTGAGAGTCTGCCTGCCAATGCCGGGGACACGGGTTCAAGCCCTGGTCTGGGAAGATCCCATATGCCACGGAGCAACTGGGCCCTCACAACTACTGAGCCTGTGCATCTGGAGCCTGTGCTCCGCAACAAGAGAGGCTGCGATAGTGAGAGGCCCGTGCACCGCAATGAAGAGTGGCCCCCACTTGCCACAACTAGAGAAAGCCCTCGCACAGAAACGAAGACCCAACACAGCCAAAAATTAAAATTAATTAATTAATTAATTAAAAAACAAGTTAAAAAAATCTATAAAAAAAAGAATTAAGATGGTAAACTCTAGGTTATGTGTTTTTTTTAGCACAATTAAAAAAAAAACCTGTTAACATTAAACATTCTGAACACTGACCATAAATGCAGTAAAAACTTAGAGAACAGAGACACTGAAATTAGAGATTTCCTGGACCTGAACAAATCTTAAAAGATGGGTCATATTAGGATTGGTAGAGAGCAGGAAAAAAGAAGTTCTAAGCAAGAGTCATGGAAAAAGACAGGAGCTTGAATAAACATTGTATATATTGTGGAGAGTAAACTTTGTATGCGTTTAACTGTGTGTGTGTGTATACACACGTGTACATAAGCTGTGAGAAATCTTGCCCAATTAAGGAGCGTTTACATTGAAGAGTAGTGAGAACCAAGTACAGATATGCAGGGTAAAGTCAGACTATAAAAGGTCTTAAAAGCCAGATAGAAGTCTGTACTTGATACCATAGACTCTAGAAAGGCACTGTAAGTTCTTGAACAAGGATGTATATAAGATTTTTAGTAAAGCTGAAAATTCCCACCAGTCTCAATCAAAATAAATGAAGCAAAGAGATGAACTTGGATTTTGTCTGGGCTTGGGCTGGAAGGAATGGAGAAATGATAAACCCGCTGGGTTGGTTGAAGAGTGGGAGTGAGAACTGAAATAGGAGGATACCAGAGGGGAAGTGAGACTACAAGAAACTTGGACTTGGACTTGGATTCGTACAGCTGTCTTTGTTCCTATTGGTTAGGAGCTTTTGTTTTTCCAAACTTGCAGAGTCATATGTCTTGCTTTAGAAAGAGCTTTAGAAAGTTCCTTTAAAGGGGTGTACCACGAAATCCATATTTGAAGGCCAAAACAATAGTTTCCTGGATTGGAGTGAGAAGACTGAAGGCAGAGAGTCCCACTTTCCAATCCCAGGGGCAACTGTCAAGTACAAAGGCCATATCTCCAAGCATGAGCTGAGAGCTTCCTCCTGAGGAAGGTGGTGACTGCCCATGGAGGGCTGTGGTTTCAGAGTCAGAGAATGGAGCTCCATTCCCATCTTAGTCGCTGACTCCACCTTTGCACCTGGGTGAGTCACTTCCCTCTGTAGGCCTCTGTTTTCTCTTTTGTGGAATGCAGAAGGGTGTTCTTTCCACCTGCTTTCAAGGAAGAAAAAAGCGGCTGAAAGAAAAAGAATTTATATCAGGAAGCTTTAAGCAAAGGGGTGAGACCTGGGCTGACGCAAAGCCCAGGATGTATGAGGACATGGGGGCCAGGTTTGACACACCATGCCCTTGACATCAGAAATCTATGGAGAGGACGTTAGTATTAAACAATATAAACAAATGTTGCCCCAGAGAGTCTGGGTTCTGGGAATATGAACAGGGAATCATGACCAAAATTCCAGGTCTCCAAGCTCCCCTCAAGGAGTCATGAGGCTCATGAGGAGGTGAATCACCACACCCAGAATTTGTCCTGAAGACCTAAACCACCAAATATGAGCTTCAGCAAAGGAAGGGGCTCAGGGAAGTCTTGATTCAGATAGCTTGGGGGCGGGGGGGGATAGCTAGAATATAAGCTGTTCCTTTAGGTCCTGGTAAGACCAGGAAATAGTTTTGCTCAAGGCGCTGGATGTTTTTGTAGTTCTGAGGTCAGTGGCAGGTCAAAGTCATAAAGTTGGTCCCACGGAGCCAGCACAGTTGTCTCTGGCCTGGAAGACCACATGGAAAAAAGAGCTCAGATGATTGTGGGGCCTAAAGAAATTGAATTTGTATTCTTCCTGAAGTCTGTGTTACTTCTCAGTCCAACTCTCCTAAGCAAAAGGCAGAGAGATGGGCAGCAGCTTGTCAGAGCCTGGAAGAGAGGTCAGAGGGTACAGGGACAAAGAAGTGTGTTGGCTGGAAATACCAATTCTCAGAGCCAGGCAGGTTCATGGGGTCCCCAGGGAGCAGAACAGACCTTGGGAATCTGGAACACTTGGACTTGTGGAGTGCTGTGTTCAAAAGGGATCTCACATACCACTTCACATCCATTAGGATGGCTTTTATCAAAAAAGTGGAAAACGACAAGTGTTGGTGAGGATGAGGAGAAATTAGAACCCTTGCGCATTGCTGGTAGGAATGTAAAATGGTGCAGCCACTGTGGAAAACCGTTTGGCAGGTCCTCAAAAAGTTAAACATAGAACTACCATATGATCGAGCGATTCTACTGCTAGGTATATACCCCAAAAAATTGAAAGCAGGGACTGAAACAAATACTTGTACATCCATGTTCATAGTGGCATTATTCACTGTAGCCAAAAGGTGAAGCAACACAGCTGTCCATTGACAGATGAAGGAATGAACCAAATGTAGCATAGGCATACAATGGAATATTTTTCAGCCTTAAAAATGAATGAAATTCTGACACATGCTACAGTATGGATGAACCTTGACAACACTGTTTAGTGAAATAAGCCAGACACAAAAGGCTACATATTGTATGACTCTACTTATACGAGATACCTAGAATAGGCAAATTCATACAGATAGAAAGTAGAGTAGAGGTTACCAGGGGTTATGGGGAATTATTGTTTAATGGATACAGAGTTTCTGTTCAGAATGATGAAAAAGTTCTGGAAATGAACAGTGGTGATGGTTGCACGACAAAGTGAATGTACTTAATGCCACTGAACTGTACACTTAAAAACGGTTAACATGTCCGTTCTCTACGTGTGTCTCTATATAGCTGATTCACTTCGTTGTACAACAGAAACTAACACAACATTGTAAAGCAGTTATACTTAAATTTTAAAAATGGTTAAAATGGTAAATTTTATATTATAGTATGTGTATTTTACAAAAATATAATTGCAAAAAAGGGGGGCCCCATGACATAGGGATTGACAAGGCAGTGAGAATAAGACTCAGAGAAACAGGACATGAAAAGGTGGCAGCACAGATATTCAGAGTCTTGAGCTGAGATGGGGATGGGGACTGGGACAGAGACAAAGAAACCTGTCCATGAAGGAAATGGGTAAAGTATGGGAGTCCGAGATGAAAGACAGAGAAGTTGACCAAAATGGAGCCCTGTTAGGGGGTAGAGCTGAGTATGGAGAAAGAAATGGGGATTGGTAGGTCTGATTTTTTTTTCCTTTTTTTTTAAATTTTCATTTTTTAATTTATTTTAGTATCTTTATTGAAGTATAATTGCTTTACAATGGTGTGTTAGTTTCTGCTGTATAACAAAGTGAATCTGATTTTTAAAATGAGTCTTAAGTCTGGGTCTTTCTTTGGCAGGCATGTGGGTTTCCACGTTTAACCCCCACAGAGCTTGCGGTGGTTGCTTCTGGGACCTTCATCCACTCTGCAGGGGTCAGCTGGCAGTTGCCCTCTGAGGCTTCCTGTCTCCTTATAGAGCTGACAGACACCACAGTGAGTCAGTCCTACCAAGGCTTGACTCATTTTTGACCCAGTTTTAGTGATCAAACACAATACTCTGGAATTTGGCACTACAGCTCAAAAGGTATGGTGGGAACATGGTTGCAGGACCCAGGCTCCTAGCTGCTCCCTGCTGCCATCCCATTTCTTGGTAAAGGTTGAAGTGAACTGCATTTAAAAAAATATATTTATTTATTTATTTATTTGGCTGCGCCGGGTGTTAGTTGTGGCACACGGGATCTTCACTGCCGAGTAAGGGATATTCCTTGCAGCATGAGGGCTCTTTTTAGTTGCAGCATGTGGACTCTTAGTTGTGGCATGTGGGATCTAGTTCCCTGACCAGGGATTGAACCTGGGCCCCCTGCAAAGGGAACATAGAGTCTTACCCACTGGACCACCAGGGAAGTCCCTAAACTGCATTTAAGGTCACAAAGACTTGGGTTCAAATTCTGTCTTGCCTCTTACTAGCTGTGTGGCCTTGAGCAAGTTACTTAACTTCCAGAAGCCATGGTTTCCTCACTTGTAAAATGGGGCTACAGAGCTCCATAGCCTTGTGGTGGGTACTAAGTAAGATAATATATGAAGAACTTTTTAGCACTTTGCTTATCGCAGAGAAATTGTCCAGTAAGTTAACGTAATTATAATTATCAGCACTACTATTAAAACCCTGAGGTCTTTGATTATCTAGGATCAGTTTGCCACAAAGGCAATGGAGACCTATATGTGGAGCTTCAGTAACCCAGACACCTGCAGCCCTAGATTTAGAGCAGGAAGACCTGAATTTCATCTGGGTTCCCTGATTTACTAGCTGTGTGACCTTGGGCATTTTTCAGAGTCTCAGTTTTCTCATTTGTAAAACAGGGATGATTACATAGAGTTGTAAATATAAAATTAAATAATATGTGTAAAAGCTCTAGGTAAAAACCAAAAGAGCACAGATGTATAATATTATAATAAACTCAGGATCAGAAGCAAGGACGTTTCTGGGCCAAGGTTAGGGTCAAGATGGGAATCAAGGTCAACACTGGCACCAGGGATGTAAAAACAACTGTGATCAAGATCACGGTTGGAACTGGGTCAAAGCAAAGTTTTGGGCTAGGGTAGGGAGGGAGTCATGAGCAGGGTCACAGTAGGAGGTTAGGTGGAATTTTTGGTTTGGGTTAGGAATCCATGTCAGATGGTGTGCATAGTCTGAGCCCTAAGGGCTATAGCAGTGCTGTGCAGTGACTCAGAGGTGGCTGCACTGCCTGGGGATAAGGCTCTAATCCAGAGATCTTGGTTTGGGGGAAAATAGAGTGTGAGATTTACTGTAGAAGTGTAGGCCTTTAGGGAGACTGTTCAATTGCCGTAGTTCAGCCACCTCATTACCTTCGTCACTCTCCTCCCAAGCTGGCAGGTAGCTACATCACATTAAGTATCAGCCTATCTCCAGGTGCATCTTGCACAGTGCTGGTCCTCACAGTTCTGATCATCCCTCCTCCATCATCCATCCACCTATCACCCATCATCCATCATCCAACCAACAAAGGTTTATTGAGTACTTGCTACATGTTAAGCACTTTGCTGAACTCGAGGATCCAGCAATGATGGAGACAAGCATATTGTCTGTCCTCATGGAGCTTCAATCTAGAGGGAGAGACAGATAATACAGTGGATTTCCATCTTCCGCATTTATGTGTGTGTTTGTGGGGGTGGTGGTAGATTCTAAAATAAGTTAATGAGGCAAAGATTGCAAAATTATTCTTGAAAATCCCTTGATTCACCAGGACCTTGACATTTAGAAGCACAAAAGCCAAGAAATAACATCTATTTCTCTTTGCACTTTGGTTGTGACCCTGGAGCAGTAGATATCAAGATCTGGCTTTAATGATGGAAAGAGAATTTATTATTATTTTTTAAATTTATATTTATTTATTTTTGGCTGCGTTGGGTCTTCGTTGCTGCACACAGGCTTTCTCTAGCTGTGGTGAGCGCAGGCTACTCTTCACTACATTTCACGGGCTTCTCATTGCGGTGGCTTCTCTTGTTGCAGAGCACGGGCTCTAGTCGCGCGGGCTTCAGTAGTTGTGGCACACGGGCTTAGTTGCTCCGCGGCATGTGGGATCTTCGCGGACCAGGGCTCGAACCCGTGTCCACTGCAGATGCATTCTTAACCACTGCGCCATCAGGGAAGCCTGAGAGGTTTGTAAGAAAAAGTTGGGGGACTTCCCTGTTGGCACAGTGGATAAGAATCCACTTACCAATGCAGGGGACACAGGTTCGAGCCCTGGTCTGGGAAGGTCCCACATGCCAAGGAGCAACTAAGGCCGTGTGCCACAACTACGGAAGCCTGCACGCCTAGAGCCCGTGCTCTGCAACAAGAGAAGCCACCGCAATGAGAAGCCCACTCACCCCAACGTAGAGTAGCCCCCACTCACCACAGCTAGAGAAAGCCCATGCACAGCAACGAAGACCCAACGCAGCCAAAAAAAAAAAAAAAGAAAGAAAGAGTTGGATGAGAAAGTTCTAAGGGTGGAAACACATGCTGGGTGGCAGTGACTGCTTAGAGAGGGGCTCAGCAATGCTGCGGTTGCTGGAATGGAAGCTCCTACCCGCGGCTCCCTGCTGCATGCTTCCTCATTTGAATGAGCCCTGGCAGCCACCACTCCCACCAGGGTAAATCACGGGAAGGCCCCATGGGAAGTTTCAGAGCTGAGGCAGACCCAGCAGTCGCCTACACCAAACTGGTTCTGCAGCAACAGTGACAAGCCAGAACCTGCTAGCTGCAGGATCCTCAGAATCAGACTCTCCTCATTCCCAGTAAGCAACCCTCCCCAGAGCCATGAGACAGCTGCTGTTCTGCATGATCTTAGCCCAGCTAACCTGGCCTCTTGGTGCAAGGAGAGGTCCCAAGAGTGTGGGTGTGAGGAGCTGGTGGGGGAAGCTGAGAGCCCCGTCCCTTGGCACCTCTAGTCAAGCCAGCTTTCTGGGTAGTCATCCAATTCAGGCACCCAAAGTGCTGACTGGAGGCACTGTCATCCTGGTGCTGCATAGAGGAAGACAAGCCAGACCTGCAGGGTAGAGGGCTGCACCTGGCTGAGATGCCCAGACAGGCCCACGGGTGACAGGCAACATATTATGCCCAAGCCGTCTCCAGCAGTGTTTGCAGAGCCTGTGCTATTTTAAGTTCCTTTGTCATCACTGCAAGCAAACTGGACAGAGGGAGTCTGATTAGAAGGGAAAGAACCGGTTTAACAGAGCTCGGTGTGCGGGGGCTGCTTCCCTGAGTTGGCATCACAGCCCCAGGCATAAGAGCTCCATGGTTCTGAGGCCCAGGACTGGGTTAGGATTCATCACTGGACTCAGAGTAACTTGTCTGACAAAAGAGGCAAAGAGGAAGACTCTGAGGTTCAGGGGCCAGTGTCTATAATTCCCATCATAGGAATAAACATGACAATAAAAATACCTTATTATATAAGTGCTTCATAGTATATGTTACCTTCATAGACATGATCTCATTTGACCCTTACTGCAGTCCTATGAGGCAGGCAGGTATGATTTGTCCCACCTTAAATATAAGGAATCTAAGATTTACCAAAGCAAGTGACTTGCCCAAGGTCATAGTCTCAGGAAAGTGACAATGGCAGGGCCTGAATCAGTAGCAGAAGGGGGTTTGGGAACCTAGACCGGCACATCTAGAGGTCTTCGTAGGAAGAGGGGAGTTCAGAGAGAGAAGGGGAGCCTTGGCCTTCTGTTGGTGGCCCCAGGAAATGTGGGCCTTAGTGGACCAGTGGCTGAGGAATAGACCCACTCCAGACTCTGTGGATGGTCTGGCACTACAGGGTGGTCACAACAGGCATCAGGGCAGCTTTGTCTTTTCTCTTAGCTGGTGGGTGTAAAGGGTTTTTCTCTTCCCCTTATGCCGCCCCCTGAATCAGCTCTCTGGCATCGCCCTGGCATGTCTTGGGCCCCACGCCCAGGCAGTGAGGAGGCACTGGCAGATTGCTCAGGGAATGCTGCTGTCTTAACTCAAGCCGATTCCCAGTTAAGACCCCCTTTCCAGAGGGCAGCCCAATAATGGCCGCATAGGGAGCTGCAACTTGTAGTCATAGGGTGAGTCTCCCTTACCCCTTGGACTTCCTGGCACAGGTGGCATTGGGAACATGCCTTTAGCTGTGGGCTGCTGCCCAGGAAGGGATGCAGGGACCAAATACGTTTTATAGACTGGCTGCGCCAGGCTCCTAACCAGATCCCTGCTTGGGTTTCTGGTCACATCCAAATAGCTAGGGAGGGTGTTGCTTTTGGACAGAAAAAGGGAAAAGAGAGCCAAGACTCCAGCCTGAAGCTGCCTCAGCTGTTTCTGGGGCTCTGACTCAGAAGCTGCTTCTCAGGAATGTTGAGCACATGGGCCTCTGAGCCCTTGTTCAGGCACAGTGGAATGAACAGCTGGGGCGTGGGGGCGTGTTTCACCCTTCTCCCTCTTCTCTGAGGATGCCTTATCCAGAGAAACCCCCCATGGGGCAGAGGGCTCAGCCTAGAAGGCCCTGGTCACTTCGTCCAGGAAGGAAACCTCCCCCGACTAACTCAGCCCCCAGGGATCGACCAATGACTGTCTGCAGCTACCAATTTGCATTTATCAAAATGCTGCATTGCGTGGGTGTCTACCTCTAGCCCTCTCTCTAGTTATCTCCTCAGCTCTGTTGTAACTTCCTTAAACTCATGCTTCTGGGTAAAAAAATGTGCCCTGAATATACTACTCATCGGATAAATATACTGATTGATTGATAACCTGAGGACAAGGAAGAAAGAAAAGAAAGAAGTAAAGAGAAAGCAGTGAGAAAGCCAGCAGTCTGGGTCGTATCCCCAAATATGGGAAATCTACTTCCCTTCCCAAGCAAAGCTCTCCTTGGAGAAAGGAAAGCAGAAAAGCTGTAGTGAGGTGGCCTGGCACTTCCTTGCCCCCAGACACCCTCAGATCTGCCAGGAGCCACTGGGAATCCTTCCACCTTGAGAGAGGAGGGGGCCCTGCAGTGTGAGTCTCCAAATGTGGGCAAAGGTTCTTTCTCTGCTTCTTGCCTTTATTTAATTTCTTTAGAGCAAGAGATACCACATGGGATGATCCACAGTGAAATGAGACCCAAAGAAAACTAATCCTGGAACAGAAATCATGTCAGCAGCTTATTTTAGGTTTTAGGTTTAATTGTCTGCATATCTCCTTAGATCATAAGAGCTGGGAGGGCAGGAACAGAGTCCATCTTGTTCACAGAGCTAGTCCCAGAGTCTGGCACACTACATGGTACACAGCAGGCTCCGTGGTACTCAATAGGGTGCTCCATACACGGTCCTTGGCTAATTCAGGGGCATCTGGAACTTACTGGTACTCTCCTGCTATCTAGCTGCCATCAGCAACTTCTATTCTGGAGCTAACTCATTCCAAGTGTGGGATCTGATGATCTGTTGGAAGAAAGTGAAGCCAGGGTCACTGATAGGCCATCTCTAGAGGCTTGGGTTTTAGGACAGACTTGGTGTTGGAAATGACTCCTGGGGTGGGGTCGGCTGAGTAATCCACAGCCTTGTTGGCTCTCTAAAACTGGGCCTACTGCGGCCTCTAGTGGACAAGCAAAATCACTGCCCTTTCTGGGTGGAGGTCCAGCTTCCCTACCTCTTTGCCCCCAGGATCTCCAGGTTCTCCATCGTTGGACCCAGGGTCAAGAGCGTACAAGATGGCACCACTAGCAAATTAATGGACCATATCAGAACCATAGACCAGCCATGCAACAGACCAGTTCATTAAAAAATACCCATTATGTACAGTACAGAGCACCCTGATAAAAGCATGAGGAGAGAGGAGAGGGGATAAAAGAAAAAGACAAGGGTTCTGCCCTTAAGAAACCTATGATCTAACTATGAAGGCAAAACTAAAATTTTTTAAAAGCAAACAGCGAGCCTGTCATCAGGTGCCAAACATTTCAAAAGCTGTGTGCAGAGGATCAGTGCAAACTCTCTTGCCTAACTTTTCTCATCTGTAAAATGGGGATAATAAAATTCACCTTGCAGGGTTATATGAAGATTAAAATAAGGTGATGGGGAAGAGAAAACTTGACACTATTGTTGTTGTTATTCAAGTAAGTTCATCATAAAAAATTTAGAAAGCACATTTAAGGAAAAATGTTCACAGTAATACCACTATCAAAGATAAGTACTATTAATCTAATGATGTGCATTCTTAAGCATGTTGAGCGTGTCTGCAGAAGCAGGGGCATTCTGGGAGCGGTACAAAATCACAAGATAACATAGAATTACAGAGGGTCTAGAAAGTTATACATGAGCATTCATACTTAATTCTTCTTTTTTTAATGTTTGTGGCTTTTTTTTTTTTTGGCTGCCTTGGGTCTTCGTTTCTGCGCGCGGGCTTTCTCTAGTAGTGGCGAGCAGGGGCTACTCTTCATTGCAGAGCGCGGGCTTCTCATTGTGGCAGCTTCTCTTGTTGCGGAGCACGGGCTCTAGGCACCCAGGCTTCAGTACTTGCAGCACGCGGGCTCAGTAGTTGCGGCACGTGGGCCCTAGAGCACATGGGCTTCAGTAGTTGCAGCACACAGGCTCAGTAGTTGGGCTCGCAGGCTCTAGAGCACAGGCTCAGTAGTTGTGGCACATGGGCTTAGTTGCTCTGCGGCATATAGGATCTTCCCAGACCAGAGATCAAACCCGTGTACCCTGCATTGGCAGGCGGATTCTTAACCACTGCACCACCAGGGAAGTCCCATACTTAATTCTGAAGGAAACAACATTTCAGCAAAGATGTGACCTACTTAAAATGATATTATTTCCTGCAGATCTCTGCATATATGTTGGGCTTAGCAGAGGGACCTTCCCTGACCACCCGGCATTAAATAGCACCTCCCACCCCTTTCCCTGCTTTAACTTTCCTCATAGCACTTAGCACTCGCTGATGTATTAAATATTTGTTTGTTTATAGTGTGTCCCTTTCACTAGAAGTAGGCTTCCTGAGGGCAGGGACAACATGTATTTCATCCACTGCCCCACCCCCAGCACTGAGACAGTGCCCTAAAAAGAGTAGGTGTTTAATATTTCATGAAAGAAGGAAGGAAGGGAGAGAGGGATGGAGGGAGGGAGGGAGGAAGGGGAAAAGAAAGAAAAAAAGAAAGAAGAAAGAAAGGAAGAGAGGGCTTCCCTGGTGGCGCAGTGGTTGAGAGTCCGCCTGCCGATGCAGGGGACACGGGTTCGTGTCCCGGTCCGGGAAGATCCCACATGCCGCGGAGCGGCTGGGCCCGTGAGCCATGGCCGCTGAGCCTGCGCGTCCGGAGCCTGTGCTCCGCAACGGGAGAGGCCACAACAGTGAGAGGCCCGCGTACTGCAAAAAAAATAATAAAAAAGAAGAAAAAGAAAAGAAAGGAAGAGAAATATAAAATGTAGTTGGTAAAGTTAGGTCGGCTACTGCAATAACTCTGGAGGGTGAGGTAGACCTAGTTTAGGATGGTGGGAGGGAAATAGAAAAGAAGAAATGGATACAAAGATATTTAAAGGGAAAAATTTACTGGTGTCAGTTCCTGATGATACACAGGATGATAATAATAACAACTACCATTTATATAGCATCAGACATTGAGCCATTCACCAACACATATTCTTATTAAATTATTATAACAACCCTACAGCAAAGTTATGACATCTTTATTTTCCTGATGAGGAACACAGAGCTCAGAGAGTTTAAGTAACTTGCCCAATGTCACGTAACTAGTAAGTGGCAGAATTCAAACTCAGCTCTGCCCCCTAAGCGAGGTGAGGGATGAGTCAAAGTTGACTCCAAGATTCTGACCGTAAGTCATTAGCAAGATAGTCAAGTCACCGTCAGAGCTGAAAAAAACTGAAGAAACCTGGTCAAGGGTGGCAATGGAATAATTATTATCGTTAATACTGGGTTGGCCAAAAAGTTCGTTTGGGCTTTCTCTAGTTGCGATGAGCGGGGGCTACTCTTTGTTGTGGTGCACGGGCTTCTCATTGCGGAGGCTTCTCTTTGTTTCGGAGCATGGGCTCTAGGCGTGTGGACTTCAGTAGTTGTGGCACACAGGCTCAGTAGTTGTGGCTCACGGGCTCTAGAGTACAGGCTCGGTAGTTGTGGCACATAGGCTTAGTTGCTCCACGGCATGCGGGATCTTCTCGAACCAGGGCTTGAACCCATGTCCCCTGCATTGACAGGCAGATTCTTAACCACTGTGCCACCAGGGAAGCTCCCCCCACCCCCCGTTTCTTGTTATAGAAAAAGTTTTAGTCTCCTAGGCCTTCCCCAAGTTCCAAAAAGCAGATTCAAGTAGTTAATGATTAGAATAATCACAGGACTCCTGGTTCCTCCTAAAGGGATATAGATAACAATCTGATGCATATCTTTGAGTTGTTCTGCAGAAACTAAGATGCCTCCACCCCGACCCAGGTAGAGGATGGTGACTATATTCTGACCACAAGCACTAGAACCCAGACTGGTTGGAACCAGAAGGTTGATGATTGAGATTCCCAAAACATCATCACCAACCAATTAGAAGAAAGTCCTTGAGCTGATCATGCACCCTGCAACCCTCACCCCCAATGTTGCATTTAAAAACCCTTCCCTGAAAGCCATAGAGGAGTTCAGGTCTTTTGAGCACAAGTTGTCTGATCTCCTTGCTTGGCACCCTGAAATAAATGCTGTACTATCCTTCACCACAACTCAGTGTCAGTAAATTGGCTTTGTAACAAGCAGAGCAACGAACAACATTGGCTATTTCTGCAAGGATCCCTCTGCACACCACCCCAGAGCCCCTAGAGTGCTGAGAGTTCATCCTGTGCCCATCTCCACCACCCTTCTTTATGGTATCCAAGGAACAGCATCATTTCTAGCTTCAGGCCCAGATTTGTGTCTGCCCTTGATCAAGGTATCTTCTCACATTGGGCTGGGGTTTCCAGTCTTGTGCCTCTGTGAGGACAGAGGCAGCCTGCCCTTGTGGAGGAAGCACTAGGGTGGTTGTACCAGGACAGTGGAGTTTATTAGGGCTCTAGGTCCTATCCTCCTCCTGCTTCCCCACTTGCCCACTCTGCTCCCACCACATCAGCATTCTTTCCACCCCTCAGGTATTTTGATCTCAGGCTGTTGCTGCTCTTCCTTCTCTGAGGAATGCTCTTGTCCCAGATCTTCTAATGACCACCTCTTTTTTTTTTTAACATCTTTATTGGAGTATAATTGCTTTACAATGGTGTGTTAATTTCTGCTTTATAACAAAGTGAATCAGTTATACATATACATATGTTCCAAATGACCACCTCTTTACCATCATTTAGGTCTCCCTTAAAAGTCACTTTGTGAGGGCAGCTAGGTCTGAGAACTTCAGCTAAAGTGGTTCTCTATTCCCTCCCCATTCCTCGCTCTCTGCCTCATTGCTTTATTTTCTCTGTAGAACTTACTCCAGTCTAAAATGACCTATTTCTAGTTTCATCACCTGCCTACAAGAATGTAAGTTCCCCAAGGGCAGGAACTTTGTCATATTGTTGTCTTCTATTTCCCAAGTGACTGAAACAGAGTAGGTGCTTAATAAAATGAAGAAATGAATGAATGGATGAGCGTCCCCTCTGAGCTAGTCCCTGGATTCAGGACTAGGGATGCACTGGGATAAATGTGAGTTGGGTTTAAGATTCCAATCTAGATCCTATTGGTGGTATGAGCACAACCGAATTGAACCCCCATGCCATTTACTCCCCCACATCTCTTTCTATTCATTTCCCTTCAATCACATTATCCCAGCTCTACCACAGAGTAGCTATTTGCCCTTAGGCAAGCTGCTTTACCTTTCTAAACTTAGTTTCCTCTTCCGTAAAATGGAGCTGATGGTTCCTACACACACAGGATGGTGATGAGAGTTAAATGAAATAGCTTATGTTGAGTGCT
The DNA here is from genome assembly GCF_949752795.1 of Hyperoodon ampullatus. Classification (NCBI taxonomy): domain Eukaryota; kingdom Metazoa; phylum Chordata; class Mammalia; order Artiodactyla; family Ziphiidae; genus Hyperoodon; species Hyperoodon ampullatus. The sequence continues at coordinate 62,900,441 of NC_136914.1, read as the reverse complement.
TAGTGCCTGCACCCTGCGTGTAGCAAGCTCTCCCTAAATGTTAGCTACAATTGTGATTTTTATTATCTTCTCTGCCTTTCCTGTCTCTCCCTCTAAGCGCCCTGTGCACCTCAGGTCTGCCCACCAGGGGGCCCCACATGCTGCTGTTCATGCCCAGGCCATGCCCGCTGGTGCAGGACATGCACCTCACCTCAGCTCCTCCCTTTTACCTCTGATGACAGCTCTGTCACCTCTCCATCAATGCTCCCTCTTCATCCCAAATAACTCAACCCCTTGCCCCAATACTTCGTGCATTCCACAAATACCTACTGAGCACCTACTATATGCCAGGCTCTGTGTTAGGTGTTGAGGATACAAGAAAGAAAGAGCTGGTACCCTCTGTCTTCAAGGGGCACACAGTCTATAGGGGAATGGTGGAGGGGCCGAGAGGCTGAGGGAGCCCTGACCTGGATTTGCAGGGTCAGAAGGCAGGAATCAGTCTGCCCTTCAGAACCAGCCCTCTAGCTGCAAAATGGAAGGGAGTTCCTCCCTGCCAGCCCCTCAGCTCCTCATTCCAATCATTTTGGCTTCTCACAACTCACCTGAAACTCATTCCTACAACACACCTGAAATTCTGAGCTCAGCTCATTCCCTGCATCTCAGACCCTATTACAAACACCTCGTTTTCTCACACCAAATGCTTTAGTTCTCACTCCAAATATTCTCAGCCTGTCTCCCCAAAATCTCATCCCCTATGCCCAGTAGGAGTTGAGCCCCTCACTTAAAATTCCTCAGCTTCTCTTTTAAGAAATACCGCGGTCATTGATTTAATTCGTGGTTCTTAACCCTTTTTTCAAGCTCTTAGACACAGGAGGGATGGGAAAATACTCCCACCAAAGACAATGGCTTGGTTGGGAGTAGTTCTCTTTGGGGGTGGGGCATATCAGCTTTTCTGTGCGTGGTTGTGATTTGAAGTGTCATGCAGGGGAGACAGGGGCATCCCTTAACCCCTCCTAGTTTGGGGATTGCTTATTTAAATGTTTTCATTTGTCTTTCTCATTGTTTCTTTTCCTCATTATCGTATCTTCTCACTAGTTTCAAATGCCTCACAACAAAAAATTTTCTGAGTCCTTGGAGAAAGGCCATTGACCTCATCACCCCTAATTCTCCAAAACTAGTCATATAATCCTAGAGTTGGAGGGGACCTCAGAAGCCTCTTATCCAGTGGGTTTCAAACTTCTTTCAGGGACTTTTTTTAGCCAGGGACTCTTTTTTTTCAACAAAATCTTATGTGGAACCCCAGTACATTAAGCAGCTGCTGGGGCTTGACCATGTAACCCATAGGGTTCTGTGGATTTAACGTATGGATTTAAAAACCCCTTGCAGTACAAGACTGAATTCTCTTCAAATTTATTTTACAACATCCCATAACAAGCAGGTACCTATTCTTTGTTTCCAAGAGTGTCATCCCTCTTGCATTTAAATACCTCACTTTCATGCCCATCAACAAAGGGTTGGTTTAAGAAGATGTGGTATATATATATAATGCAATATTATTCAGTCTTAAAAAAGAATGAAATAGTGCCATTTGCAGCAACATGGATGGACCTAGAGATTATCATACTAAGTGAAGCAAGTCAGACAAAGATAAATATCATATGGTATCACTTATATGTGGAATCTAAAAAATAATACAAATGAATTTATTGACAAAACAGAAACAGACTCACAGACATAGAAAACAAACTTATGGTTACCAAAGGGGAAAAGGAGAGGGGAAGGGGTAAATTAGGAGGATGGGATTAACAGATACAAACTATGATACATAAAATAGATAAGCAACAAGGATTTATTGCATAGCACAGGGAACTATATTCAATATCTTGTAATAACCTATAATGGAAAATAATCTGAAAATATATACAAATATATAACTGAATCACTTTGCTGTACACCTGAAACTAACATAACATTGTGTCAACTATACTTCAATAAAAAGAAAGCCTCACTTTCAACTGCCCCATTTTCCTCAACTCTGAAGAGTAAGTAACTTTATACTCTAAAATTGCATTCCAAAATTAGGGAGGGAAGTTTCTCTCATTCAAGGAGAAGTCCCATGGTGTAATTTTCAGAGACTCCAAAGAGAAAGATCAGCAGAATGACGGAGGGTTCGCCTAGTGGGGCTCCTCTGGTGATTATCAGGAAATCCATTTCCTGTGTAAATCCTTTCCCTGCTCTGTGGGCATGGCCTGAGTGCTGGTGCTGCCCAGGGGACCGGCTGCAATGGAACATAGCCACTCTTGGACCCCATGAGGTTGCCATAGATACTGATGAGCAGGGAGCTGGCAAACTCGTTATTATTTATATGTATCTTCACTCTAATTGCCATGGGGTAGCTGGAGCTTGTACGGGTGCTACAGCAATGGGGATCAAGGAGTGTGTGTGCCGGGGTGTGTTTGTGTGTGCACACAAAGGTGTCTGTAGGCTCCAGTGGCCACTACGGCCACGTCAGGGAGGCTGTTGAGAATAGTGAGGGAGGGAGGAAGAAATGAGGTAGTAGAACCCTCACCCTCTGCCGGGAACAGGTCAGGTTTGTCGTCCCGTTTTTCTGTTTTCCCTTGGGATACCTTAGGGGCCTCCATGGCAGCCCTGGTCTGTGCTTGTTCTGACATCTCTCCATCTTCTCACTCCACCTTACATTAATGAATATAAAGTTCCAGCATCTGGAGGTCGGGAACCAAGTGGCCTTGAGGGCTCAGGAGTGGCACACTGATGATTAATATGCAAGCCTTGTTACTAGAGTGCAGGCTAGCCGTCACTTCTGCCTTTAAGGTGGATGATTTACTGTCATCCACGTGTATACAATCTCATTGCCCTGCCCCACACTGGGACTTGGAACCAGGCTCGTTACCCCGGTGCTTCGAGATAGGAAGTGGCCTTACTCCTCAGCGCCTTACTTCCTGTTGCCCTGAGGAGGGGTGGGGCATGATATTCTGTCACCTCAACCCTTCCCTTCTGCCCTCTGCCCTCCTCCCAGGCAATCTATTAATGCTTTTCCTCTCCTATTCCCTTAATCACCCCCACTGGGCAGTCTGGTTCTCAAACCAGCTCCAAGGGCTGTTGGCTAAGGAAAGGAGAGGAGCCCTCCCTGGGAGCTTTGCTCCACCCACCCCCTCAGGGAGGTGGTCTGGGAGGCTGGGACGCCTCTCAGCGTCTCAGCTGCCTTCTCCGGGCGAGCCAGCCTGCTGACAATGGAGGCCCAACTCCCAGTGGGCGTCCTGCTGTAATCAAGACTGAGCTGCAGCAGTTGGCTGAACTCCGCCCTGCCCAGTAGGGGCTGGCCTCTGACTTGGGGTACAGCTGCCCGGGCAGGTCAGGAACCTGCCCGGCCTGTTTCTCCTCCGCCGAGACAGTTGTGTGCCTCCGTCCTACCATCCTCTAACAGTGGAGACAGGAGCCAGGGCCCCAAGGAGTCCCTTCATTCCACAAATATTTACTAAGTGTCTGGGGCTGAGTAAAGAGTAGCGAACAAAGGAGGCAGAAGCCCTGCCCTGTTAACAATTTAGTGGGAAGGCAAACATTAAACAGATAGCTAACACTCTTCTACTTAGGTACCAGGTACTGTTCTAAGTACTTTAAGTGATTTAGTCCATTTAATAATCAAAACTCTGTGAGGTAGTTAGTTACTATTACTCTTCCCAGTTTTCAGATAAGGTAACTGAAGCACAGACAAACTAAGTGACTTGCCGGATGTCACACAGCTGGTCAGTGAGTTGCCCAGAAATCCAAGTCAGGCAGTCTGACCCCGAGCTCACTCTTAAGACTGCCATGCTCTTGCTCTACTGCCTCTCATACCAGTAAACATATCATTACACAATGTGATGAGTGCCATAACATAAAATAAAGGGTGCCTGAGAGAAAATGGGGCTATTTTTTTCTTCCTTCCACTTGCTCTACTAGCCCACACCGCACAAAGCCTTTTCTAAATGGTTCCCATTTCATCCCTTTCTTAGCTGGCCGGAGAGAGAACATTCTCTCATCTCTAAGGTTGGAGTGCAGGAAGGCAGAGTTCCACCTGCATCCTTCGCCCTGGCCTGGTCTCCCTGAACAAACCGTGCCTGAAGGGTTTTATCTAATAACGGCCCTGATGCTTACACAAGTCTAGACTGTCAGCTTCCCGAGGGAAGGCTGCTGAGAGCTGGCTCTGCACAGACTGGGGGCGTCTCCCGAGTGTGCAGTGTGACACGGGCTTTTTGACCTTGGCCCTCTCTCCACATCGTGTGCGCCGGACTCGAGTGTGGAGCTTCACCAGAAAACTCGGTGGTCCAGACCCCTACACACTCCCAACACACACACACACTCGCACGCACGTTCTGAGCACCTGTAGGGTCCGCCCTGAGACAAGCCCACAGGTCGCGAACCTTTCAGCTCCCTCCTGGCGGCCCGGGGCTGAGACCACCCCCCACCTCCCCTTCGCTCCCCCGCGCGCTCGACCCAGCCCAGGCGGCTCCCTTGGGTGGGGCGGGGCCGGCGGCGGGAGGCCCCTCCCCGGGGGCGGGCCGGGGGCCGGGCCGGGGGGGCCGGCGGGGCTGGGGGCGGGGCGGGGCGGACAGGCGGCGCGGGGGTGTCCCTCCCTCCCTCGCTCTCCCCGGTAAAGTCTCGCGGTGCTGCCGGGCTCAGCCCCGTCTCCTCCTCTTGCTCCCTCGGCCGGTTGGCGGTGACTGTGCACCGACGTCGGCGCGGGCTGCACCGCCGCGTCCGCCCGCCCGCCAGCATGGCCACCACCGCCACCTGCACCCGCTTCACCGACGACTACCAGCTCTTCGAGGAGCTCGGCAAGTACGGCTCGCCCGCCGCCCGCCGGGGCCCCCCACCCTGCCCCAGCCGCCCGGGCGCTATGCGGCTCCTCGCCCCGCCCCCCGGCCCTGCACCAGCCGCTCCAGCGCCCCCTCGGCCCGCCCCACCCCCAGCCTTTCCCGCCAGCCGCCTCCGGGGGCCCCGTCGCCCCCAGCTCCCTGCCCCGCAGCGCCCTCCGCGCCCTGCAGCAGCTGCCCGGGCTGCTGCACCCCGCGCTGCCGCGGGGACTGCAGCCCCTGGAGCGCTCCTGGGCGCCCCCAGCCCCGCCCCTCCTGCAGCCTTCAGGCGCCCCCCATCCCGACCCCACCTGCTCGCTCCCCCCCTCCCACTCAGTTCAGGAGCTCATTCAGCATCCCGTCCTATGTCCCATGCGCCTGGCACTCAGGACCCTCCCCGGCCCTGTAGCTCCAACCCCGCTGCGGTGCCCGGGTGTGGGGGGATGTTTGGTACCCGGCCCCGCCCCCGGCTAGTGCAGCTTCCAGGAACCCAGCCCCACTGCTGGGCAGTGCTGCAGCACCCCCGTCCCCTCCCCCCATCCCTGCAGCGGTCCCGGGAGCCGCGCGCCTCAGCCGCAGCATCCCCCTCCCCTCCGCACTGAGCAGGCCGCTGCAGCAGCCCCAGCCCCCCCACCCCCACCCGCGGCGGCGAGCCCGGCCACTGCAGCCCCCGCCCTGCCCGCCCCCCTAGATGTTTCCAGAGCTGGAGAGTGGAAGCTCCCGTGGGGGACTGGGCGGGGGGTGGGGGGCGCGCGGACGTAGAGGGAAATATCATGGGGAAGGGGAGCTGTTGATGTCTGAGACCCACAACTGGATCCTCTCTTTCCCTGCTGTCGGTTGAGGCAGGATGCAGTGGGATGAAGCCGGGTGAGGGGGATTTGAGCCTCACTTTCCTCACCTTCCCCCATGGTTGAGGGAGATTTCTCTCTCAGGGGATTATACCCTCTTTCTAATCTCTCCTCCTACCCCCAACTATTCCTGCTGAGAAAAGGGCAGGGTCTCTTGCCTTCTCCGGGTCCTCTAGGCCAGGACTGCAGGGCTGTCCGTGAGATGCAGCAGGTGTGTGTTTTAAGCATCTGCCACCAGCCTGACGCACAGCCTGAGGTTAGGGCTGGTGGTTTGCCCAGAACTAGATGTGGGTGTAGGAGTAGGGTGGTCCTCCACCCACATCTGTTGAGTGTCCTGCAGAGGCCACATCCTTCTGCCCCATGTTGGATGGTGATGGGTACTATGCTGGTGTGTGTGTGTGATTTTGACTAAAGGTCTAGTGCTGGGAGCATCACTGTCCTCAGACCTGAAGTGTGTTTGCTCCGTTTCCCAGTTCTTTCCCCCTTCTCCCTCCAGGGGTGCTTTCTCTGTGGTCCGCAGGTGTGTGAAGAAAACCTCCACGCAGGAGTATGCAGCAAAAATCATCAATACCAAGAAATTATCTGCCCGGGGTGAGTATTCCCCATCTTGGTCTCTCCCAAGGGTGCCTCCAAGGGCTATGGATTCTTCTGAAGATGCTCCAGGAGTTGGGGATTGTGCGTTTTAGCACTTGGAGAAGTGTTGGGATTTCAGGGTGGGTGAACTTTGAAACCAGGCAAGGAATTGTGTGGGGAACAGGTAGAAAAGAATGAAGGTGTAAGAGATGTAGGTTGCTGCTGGGAGGAGTAGTCTGTGAAGGCTCAAGGGAGTTTGGTTTTTATGGAGGTGGAGGATATGGGGAGTGGTGGGTGGCTAGCTCTTCATTTGGGTCATTTGGAGTCTGTGTTTGGGGCAGTGGTAACCACTCCAGGCCTGTCCGAATCCCTGTGCCCCAGTGGGGACTTAAGATGAAAATGCAGTAAGTGAACAGCTCTGACAAATCCAGCCTCCCCCTGCCCAGCAGGCGGCAGAACAGACTCCCAAGGGAAGGGAATCTGTAAACATCAGGGGAGGCTGCTACTGGCGAGGGCTTCTCGGGAACAAATCCTGCCAGATGAACTTGATTGCTTTTTTGATCAAATTACAAAGTTGGTGGTGCAGCAACAGCAGATGCAGTCTGTCCTGGGTGGAGGCGGATGCCTCATGGTCTGGAAATATCAATGGCCTGGTTGGAGTGGAAGCAACTTGGCCTCGGGATCTGAGAATTGTGAAGGCCCTGGCCTGAGGGCCTAACTTGTGAGATCCTTCCAAGTACCTGAGGCCAGGAGGGTCAGGCCCTGTCTCTCACACCTTGAACCTACACTCCCTGCACCTTGTATTGGGTGCTTGCCAAACTCACCTCATCTGATAGGTATAGACCCAACAATGTGTGAAGTGCTCTGTGAACAGGTGTGGTGAGTATGGAGGTATGTAGATGGGTCAGGTCATCGAGAGCTGCAGGGTATAGCACCAAGACAAAGGTTATGAGACTCATAGAAAGGAATTAAGACTAGGCAATAGGATGCGATAAATATATTAGGAGCCAGGACAGATGCCCTGGAGAAGATGTGGGCCATGGCTAGTAATGATCTGGGCGTCTCTGGGGTAAGAGGTGTAATAGATGTCCCTAAGCATTGGAGAAGCTATAAAATGACAGTGGGCTTCTGTCATGTCAATTATTCTGGGACCTGTTTAGCAGGGCTGTGTCTGCCTCCTGGCTGGGAGGGCCTCTCTCCATCCCCACAAGCAGGGATTGTCTTGCTGTCTCCCTCCCAGCCCTTGTCTCTTGCTGTTCCTCTACATTGGCTATTAAGTTGACTTATTTGTTTGTTTTCTTTCTCTCTGGGTACCTTGAGTCGGAGGCGATGGTTGCCATAGAGATATGTGGGCAGTCAGATGCCCTCCTTCCATGGGGAGGCGGGACAATGCGGTGGGCTGGACTCTTTGGCAGACATCCTCTGGCCAAGGATGCAGGGCGCAGGCAGGGATGACGGTTTGAGAATGGATACCTCCCCATGCCCACACAGCATAGCCCTAGTGCATCAGAAATGGGGCTGGTGTCTGGTATCTCCAGTTAATGATGCAGTGCTTTGCTTTCCTCATCGCACCACTGTCCTCTGACCCAGGGGTGAGGGAGGGAGAGAGAGAGAGACAGCTGGGAGCTGAACTCTGGGATGAGGATAGCTGGTGTGGTGACTTTGTGGAGCTGCCTGCCTTGGGCCACCATTTTCTACTCCTTCCCTACCCACCTGAACTTCCCTAACCGATGTGATCATGTCCCTTTCCAGTCCTCACCTTCTTTCAACCTTGTCCCATCTTTCCCAGCTGATATCTTTCTTTCCCTGCCCAAATGGGATGAGGTTTCATTTCTCTTTGATTTTTTTTCTCCTCTCAAGAAGATTCTGTGTAAGATCATATGCTTTAGGCAGCAACTCCCCCTCTCTCAAGATGGTTATGCCAAAACTGGGGCTCTGCTGCGTGGCCTGTGTGCCAGGTTAACTCTGGGACAGAGGCCTGGTCCTGGCTGATAGGCACAGATGCCAACAAGAGAGTTCAGGAATATGTAAGTGCCCGTACTGTTTGGAGGTTGAGAGTGGGAGGGTGTTGTCTTGGAGATGGAGGGAGCCATCCAGGGGCTGTGCTGTAGGTGTGGGCGTGGGGGGTGTGAGCTCCTGGGGAGGGTTGGGCCAGTGCCCACTAGGCTGGTGCCCATGGGGTTAGGGAGTGAAGGCCGTGGCTTCCCTGCAGCCTCTCAGTTTACGCTGTATATTTTATAAAGGTGCAGCGGCTGGGGCTGGGTTTCACTCATCGCTGTCTGTCTGTCTGGGGCTCCACAGGTGTTGGATTTCTGTGTCTGGGAATGTGGTGGGCCCACCAGGGTCATCCACGAGGGTCTGAAGGAGCTTGCTGTGTTTGCTGAGTCTCTCTGCCTGTTATCTTTCTTGTTTGTGATCCTCTGTGCTGCCAAGTGAAAAAGAGCGTATCGGGCTGGTACTCCTTGGCATCCATGATAAGGTAGCCCAGGAGGCATGGGGAGAGATCACCTGGTCTTCTGGGGGGTCAGCTCTGGATGGGAATCCTTCTTTTGCTCTGTTGTTTCTTGTCATGGTGGCCTCGGGGGCCCACGGTGGTGTGGTGGCTGTGGGACAAGGTAGGGAGTTCACGTGGCTGAGCCTTGAGCGCTGTTGTTGTCTGCGGGCCTGTCTACGTAGAGTCACTTGAAGTCACATAACGTCACTCCATTTGCCTTGGAACAGCAGTAGGTGTAGAGTTGGGGCTCTTAAGGGAGCCAGTGGTTCCAAGCTTAGCTCTCGGCTAGGCTGCAGGAGGCATTTAAAATAGGCTTGGATGCAGAGCTAGTGGGCCAGGTGATGGCAATGATAAGTCGTTATTTTAAGATTTAAGAGCACCCCCTCCCCCAGAAGCCTGAGCCCTTATGTCTTTTTTTATTTTTAAATCTTCATATTCTCTTCTTATCTTTATTCATATGCATATAGATTTTCACCTCATGGAGCATAACATTTTATATCCCACTCTCTTGCTTATATCCAAAGCATTTCCCATGTTGCTACAGTTGAAGGGCAAATGGTCCTTTCTTTTCTCTACATAGTTTAGGATTTATCTTTGGAGCAGTTCATGTCATAAGAAACTTCTCTATTTGGACCATTTATCTGAATTCCAATTGCTTTCACTATGATGGGATACTTAGCCTTACTAAGAGGTGCTATTGGTAACAATATTATGAAATCTGTTACAGCACTTGCTTTGTTTATTTATTTATTTAATCTGTATACCCCATGTGAAGAAATTTCTATTGAAGCTAAATGTAAGCAAAAGCTTTCCCCTTCCTCAGGACCTGGGAGGGTAAAGGTAGGAGCCATATCTGTTTCTTTTACTTTGGTGTGGGCGGGGCCGGATACATATTGATACAGCAAAGTGCCTGATACATATTGAGCCTCCTATACTTGTTGAGTGAATGGACTGTGTAACCAGCCTGGTTGCCTTTTGGCTTTGGCGCTCAGGAAACTCATAGCCAAGTTGCTGGATCCCTTGTACCCTGGTGCTGGCTTGGGTTCCCCCTTTCTCATCCATGGAGCCAGGCTGTAGGCCTTGACACGGCTGTAGGGGAGGACAGATGAGGTTAAAGACCTGTGCTTGGAGAGTAAAGCAGGTGGGAGATATAGGAAGACAGTGCAGCTTATCATCTTCCTTCCGTGTCATAAACGGCCTTATAGGGCAATGTTGGGACTTCCTCTAAGCAGCAATTTTCAATTTTAGTGTACAAGAGGATCACCTTGAAGACTGGTTAAAAATGCACATTCCTGGGCTCTATCCACAGAGATTCTGCTTCAGGAGGTCTGGGGCATAGCCTCAGAATCTACATTTTTAACAAGTGCCTTAGTGAATTTCATGCAGGTAGACCCTGAGCCACACTTTTAAGAAATGCTGTCTAAAATCAGCGACAGCTGTGACAGTTGCTGTTGCCATGCTCTCTGAGATTTACCAGACACACCTTAGCCCAGCCTTCTCCAGGTGGTGTCTTGGCCGGTATGTGGCCATCTGTGTACATGGGCTGTTCTGTGATTAGAGGCCTGCTTCTGAGCCCCCAGATTGGGGTGTCGGTTCGTGTCCAAGGCTGTGGCAAGCTGAGTGGCTGGAGTTGTGGCATGTTGGCCACCAGAAGGGCAAAGGCTGTTCCTTTCTGGGTCCAGCTGGCCCTGAGGAGTGAAATAGGATCCCCCTGGGTGGTGCCAGCTCAAAGTCTCCACCCCTTAGTGTTGGCCCGAGTAGCCCCCATGACATTTGTGTCCCCTGTGGTATTTCCAAGTGAGACTTTCCTGTTAAGGATGAAGAGAGAGGAGGGTGATACAGCAATGAGGGCGGGGCAGAAGAAAGAGAAATCTATGCAGCATGGGAACGCGGGGACTCTGGGACTTTAGGAAGCATTTAAGGAGATTAGATATTAGATCCAAACCCGTGCTTTCCTCCTGAGGAGAAAACAGAGCAATTTCTGTTGACAGAGAGATGGGCATCCTGTATATAAGTGAAGGAGCTCCTCTGACCCTTCCCCCTGGGTAGATGAGGAAGCAGCCTGGAGGCCCCTTCTTTGTGCTAAGGGCCAGTTTCATCACACAGTCATGCTTTGAGCTGTGTGACTTAGCTCGCACAACACTGGCCTGCCTCCCTGCCCTCCCACCCCTTCCCAGAGTGACTTGGGGTGCTGGCATCATAGGGTGGAGATGGAGGTTGGAAGGTGGCCCCCCATCCAAGGTGGCAGTAGGGGAAGCCCTGCTGCTTGCTTCTTCCTGCTGCTTGCTCTGGTCCCTTGTTAGGAGCTGTGCTCCAAGCTTTGAGGCTGTGCTGAAACCCTAGAGGTGAGTGGCTGACCCCATTCTCTGCTGAGGCTGGAGACGGGGAAGGGGAGGAGTGGGCGTGACAGGCTTCTGCCCCATCTCTGTGCTTGCTGCTCTCTGGACAGCCTTGGCGGGCTGACATGGGCCTGATCCCATGGGTGCCAAAAGGGTGGTGACAGGAAGAAATGGGCACTTTGCACCTTCTGAGGGCCTCTCGGCAGACGCCCTTTGTCTTCTGCCCCTGGCCAGCCAGCTCTGTCCCACAGCCAGTGGGGAAACCAAGACACAAAAGATTGGTTTGTTTTGATATGTAGGCATGCCAGTGATTTTGCCAGTGCTCAGATCCCAGCATCCTTAAGCAGTATGGACTTCACTTACCCTTTGACTCTTCCCTTTAAAATACATATTCTGGATAGTTTGTTCCTGTGATAAATCCTGATATATCACCCCCATACCTCTCCATCTAGGCCCAGAGCTCTAAGCCCAGTGGAGCAAATCCCTCCTTTCTGCTAGGTCTTGCTGTCATCTGTAACCACCTCTGTGGGTAGAGACCGCTCTATGATGGGGATATTTCCAGCCACTTCCCCCCAACACCACCTCTACTTCCTGGACTCTATCAGCAGCAGCAGCTTCCCATCTGCTCCCCTCTTTTCTCCTCCCTCTCTTTCCCCTCCCCCCTGCTTGCTGCTGCCCTGGGAGGAGCTATTTTTAGGGGCTGCTTCCTGGGATGTTTTACTTGGGGCTGGTTACCATGAAGGAAATGTCACCAAAACAGTGGGCAAAGGCTGCAGGCACCCAGAGTCCTGCCAGGGGCATGGAGTACTCGGCAGCTGACCCTGTTCTGGCCCTTGAGAGTGTCCAGAGGCAGAGCCTTGCCTTCTTGGGGCTTGCTAGTGACCCCATGGGGATTTTCCCTGTCCAAGCTGGTTTGGGAGACTTTCACTACGGGGCACTTCTTGATGCCTCCCTCCTTTTCCTCCTTAGTTAAAGCTTCTCTTGTCTTAATGTTCAGAGACCAAAGTAGGGCTCAGGTCTTTGTGTCACCCAGTTAAAACTGCTCTGAGTTAGGACTGAAGAGAAGCGGGGGGACACGAGGTTAAAGGACAGAGCCCCAGGGGTTCACGTGGGCACATTTCAGGCTCCATCTCACTGTATTCACAGCCCTCAGCTAGTCCCCGGGTGTATGGGTGTGAAGGAGTTAGAAGCTGTGGCCCCTGCTCTTACATGATACACGGACTTTGCTCTTAACTGGGGACTTTGCACCTTTAGAGTGAGATTCAAAGAGGAAGGGATGTGGCATCACAATGTCAGGGTAAGGTCAATGAGACTGTGGCTTGGGATTCCCACTAGTCAGTGCCCAAGGCCAGGGGCTGTTTATAAGCAGCTGGGGAATGTGGATTATGACACCAAATCCCTATGCTGCCCTTGTTTATACTCCTCGGAGCGATATCTCCGGGGGGCCTGGAGGGGGGCACTTGGAAGAGCAACAAGAGGAGAGACCCACATCGAACATCTGAACTCGATAGGCTCTGGGAAGCTTTTCCTAATCCATGTTGGGGCCACAGGCACAGACCTTTGAAATACCCTTTGAAAAGTCAAGGGTGTCATTGAGGTTGGAACTTGGGGAGAGTCCCCATAGCCAGAGCAGGGCTCTGTGTCCTTTCCCACTTACAGTGGGTTGTATGTTTAGATGGCAGTAGGATCTTAGTTGAAGCTGGTGCTGGCGTTCGTGGTTTTAGAGAAATGTCACTAAATCAGCCAGCGTGTCTCTGCAGGGCTGTGGAGAATCTGGACGGCCCTCCCTGGGCCCCGATCCTGTTGGGGAAGGAAAGTGAATTTGGAGTGGGCATCTCCCCTGGGGTCCTAAGGGAGACGTGTTTCTAGGGCTCTGCCCCCGCCTTTGCCACGCACCGTCTCCTCACTGTCTGCTTCCTCTTTTCTGCATCTGGTCACTCCTTGCTGCCCTTCTTGTCAAGGGTATTCGGCCTTTGTGGTGCCCTGAACCAAGTCTTGGAGCGCTTGGGCAGAAAGCGGGAGAGGTGAGGCCTCCAGGGATCCTTGTGTTCCAGGGCCTGGCTCTGCCCTGGGTGGGCTGTTAGGAAAGCCTGAAGCGGGATCTTGGTAACGGCCGCTTCTGCTTTCTGCTCCTGTTGCCACCTCTGCTCTTGAGGGGAAATCCTTGCAGAGGGCTATGGTTGGAGCTGGGCTGAAGGCCGGCAGGGGTGGGTCTCTCCATGGCAGTAGCGCACAGGCAGGCAGGAAGTGGCCCTGTGCAAAAGCGGGAAGTGGCCGTTGTCAAACAGGAAGGGGGGGCTGGGCCATGTGAGGGGGTGGGGATGAGCCCAGTTGAAAGGTGGGTGGGAAGAGGGTCAGCCTTGGAAGGTCTGGGCTGTTCCCTAGGAACGGCAAGCTCAGTGGTCACTGGAAGGAGGGGGGTCTCAAGGGAGAAGGCTGCCTTTGTGACAAGAGCACCGGCTGATGTGTTATCGCCTTGGGATGCCAAGCCAGGACTTGGACCTACCACTGTGGACCAGGCCAGTTCAGTGGCCTTACCCCTTTTGGGGCTGGGGATGCGAGTTTACAGGACAGACGTTGCATCTGGAAAGATGCTCTGCAAACCTTACTTGTTCCTCAAACACAACTGCTGCTAGGGTGGAGCCCTTTGCTTTTTCCCAGACATGGAGCAGCCCTGGAGGGGACAACAGGACCGGAAGTGAGGGGGGAAAGGGACAAGAGACAACAGCTGGAGAGGTGGGGTGCTGGCTGGCTGTGCGAGGAGTAAGGAGTCAGGGAGAGCGTGGTAAGCAGAAACCACACGGCTCATTGAGCAGAGCTTCGGGATGGCAGGGCACCACAGCCAGCAAGGCTGAGGCCGAGGAAGACCAGGGATCTCATGGGCAGCGGCATTTCCTGGGCTGTCCTCTGTCTGATGAGCCCCTGTTGTTAACCTTCCCCTGTAGGCTCTAGACACAGGTGGGCCACCCCCAAACAGGAGGCTGTGATGGAGCCAGGTCGGGGGGCTCAGTTGCTGTGCCGTGGACTGCCCAGGCTGAGGGAGAGTGGGCCCAACTCTCTCGTGTCTCTGGTGATGGCCATGGGCACAAGCCCAGCCTGGGAGGTCTCATCCATCTTATCACTGGGCCCTTGGAAAGGAGGCTCTCCCTGTGTGCCAGGCACTGTGCTGAGCGTTTACCCAAATACATCATTTAATCCACGGGTATCGCTGCCTCCATTTTAGAAGTGAGGAAACTTTTTCCCAAGCTGTGTGCCTGGCTCACTCTCTCACCTCCTTCGGGTTCTAATCAAACGTCACCTCCTTGCTGAGGTGTTCCCTGGCCACCTATTTTAAGTGTCCACTCTCCCGCTTCCCTACTTTATTTTTCTCCATCCCACTTAACCACGACATCTAACGTACCATCCAGTTGTTACTGTCTGTCCCCCGCCCCCCCCGCCAGCTCCTCTAGGATATCAGCTCAATGAGAGTGGGGATTGTTGTCTCTTTTGTTCACTGCCATATCCCCAGCGTCTGGAACAGTGCCTGTCACATAGTAGACCTCAGTAATATTTCTGAGTGAATGAATGAGGCTCAGATGGGTTTAATAACTCACCCAACATGGCGGCCCTGAGACTCAGTCTGGGGCTCTCTGACTCCTAAGCTGATGTGTTAATGGCCAGACTCCATGACTAAGGATCAGAGCAAAGACCAAGACGCAGCCTGAGGTTCAGAGGAGACACAGGCCTTGGGCAGAACATGGGGCTCAGCTCCTTGGAGTTAGTGTCGAACTAAGTGACTATCTAGGACCCTCTGGACCCTGGGCAGCTCCTTCAAGGAGCTGGAAGTGTGAATCTGCGTCTCTTCTCTTCTTACTCTGAGTCACTGATAATATGGGTGCCAGAGCACCCGTATTTTTAGTGCTGTTGCTGTTGTGGAACTGTAACTATTAGCCAGTAAGAGTCTTAAGGGAGGAGATAAACATTAATCTTCTAGGCCTTCTCCTCAGCAGCCACCTCCGCATCACAAGATACTGTTCTCCTGCACCTGCCCGGGCAGCCAAGCCCGAGAGTTGTGGGTTGGAGGGTGTTAGGTGAGTGGTCAGAGAGAGGGCTGGTGGGTCTTCAGCTTTAGGGTGACTAGCTTGGTACTGCCATCCCACGTCCAGGGATGGGGAGGAAGGTGGGGTCGCCCTGACATCCTCTGGCCAGATCTGGAAGAAGCAAGCCCCCCTGCCACCAGGCAGGGCTAGTGCTTCTTCCTCAACTGCCTACCTTCTGAAGGTCCTTGGCCCTGAGGGATCCCAGGCAATGTGGGGTTACCTGGAGTTCTCCTGGCTGCATCGTGGTCAGTGGTCATACTGAACTCGAGGATGGGAAGGAAGGCCTGACCCAGATCTTTGGACAGCTGGGATGGATTAGCTGGGCAGCAGGAACTAATCTCTGCCTGTCCCCACGTCCTACTTCCACAAAGCAGAGCTGTCCCTAGAGGGAAAGTTTAGGACAAAGCTGAGGGTGGTTGGTGAAACAGTAAATACGAATTCCTTCTCATCTATAATCCGTACATCATCTCAGGCAGGCCTGGGCTTGAAATCACAGTTCTATCCCTTTCCTGCTGTAGGATCTCGGGCAAGTTATTTAACTTCTCTGGGCCTGTTTTATCATCTGTGAAATGGGATAATCAATGCACCTGCCTGGTAAGATAGTTGTGAGGGTCATGGGAGGCTTTTCAGAGGCTCTTTGCTATTTAGGTAGAAGTGGGATGGGCAGAAGCCCCTACCAAGGGAGGCGGGAATTGCTTGACAGCTATGGATGGGAAGGTACCTGCCTGGATCTGGAGAAGTTGAGGTGAACTGGACTATGCCCCCCAAAGCCTGGAGTCTTTACTTAATCCTCTCACTTTTCTTTATCTTGTCATCACATCATAGCAATGAGAAAGAGGGCTCTAGACTCGGACCACCTATATCCACCTGTCTGTGGGACCTTGGCCAGGTTACTTGAACCTTTTAAGCCTCAGTTTCCTCCTTTACAATGTAATGGAGCTAATCAGATCCTCCACTTCACGGGGTTTCTGTGAGGATGAAATAAGAAAATCCGTGCCTCTGCCTGGCATATAGTAAATGCTTCGTAAATAATAGTTTTTACTACTACTGTCAATGTTATTGACAAACCATTATTAAGCCTCTGATATGGAAGGAACTCTAGGAAGCATCACGCAGAGAGGTCCCACCCTTTGAAGAGCTTGTGACCAAAAGATTTAATGTGTGATTTAATGTGTGATGTGACAATTATAAGAGGTGCTGTGGGAGACGGGGGTGGGTCATGGGGAGACAAGTCACAGACTACCAGGAGGAACAGGGAAGACTGTGAAGCAGGTGACTTTGGCAGGATTCCAGCAAGTAGAGATGGGCGGGTAGAGCTTCTAGGCCACCTTGCTTTGAGTAGTAGCAGCCTCTGTTTCTACTTCCTGGAGCTCTGCCTTCCTGGGGAAGGAACTGACCAACACAGCTTGCTTAGATTTGTGGGCTCTTGGATTCTGGTCATTTCACCAAAGCAGAGTAACCCCAGAGCCTGAGTGCCAAGAGGTCAAGAGCTCCCAACAGCAGACAGCCAAGAGGATCCTGGGGAGAAGCAGGATTTCTGCAAAACAGGCATCATAATACGACCAACCTCATAGCATTGTTCTGAGACTAAATTAAAATATGTATCTGCCTGGTGTAGAAGTAAGCTCTCAATAAATGTTAGCTAGTATTATTATTTTTTTCAAATCATCACCATCTTCACTGTCAGCATCATTATGTTTCAGGGTTGCCATGAAGACTGTATTAGAGAATATATGCAGCACTCCTAGCACAGTATCTGGTCTTGTAGTAGGTGTTCAATAAAACCTAGCCATTATTATTAGTATTTCCAACAAGGAAGAGATTCTGGACACACTGGCCCAGTGAAATCCCTGTGGTGGAAGGAGCACTACAGTTTTAGTTAAAGACCTGGATTCATATCCTGGCTCTGCCACTCACTAACTTGGGAAGCTTTCCTGAGGCATGTCATCAGGAAAAGGTTGTCATTAATACCTGTCTCCAGAATTGCCGTGACCTGCTGTATTAATTCAGCAAATTGTAAAAAGGGCATAGTTGGTGCCTAAGAATTGAAAGCATATGAATAGCCAGGTGGCCACAAATAGAATGGATGTTTGATGGCTTTTGTTTTCTCTCTTCTGCTCTTAGATCACCAGAAACTAGAACGTGAGGCCCGGATATGCCGACTTTTGAAGCATCCAAACATTGGTAAGTTCCCTTATATAGAGCATTTCTTGGGCATTTTTTGGAAGTTGGAGAGAACAGAAATCCACTGTTTTTGTGTAGGGAACCACTTCTGTCCCTGGACCTTTGCCTGGTGTCTTTTTTTGCCCAAGCAGGATAGCAGCCATATATTGCTCAGCATTCTGGGGTGTTCTAGTTCAGAGACCTGAGTGTCTCCATCCCTGTGGTGCCATCTCAGGGCTGGGAGTGAGGTATCAGAATATGTTTCAGACTCGCTTTCTTCCGCTCTCCTTCCGTCTTTGGGCTGAGGTCCAGGTCCTCGGCGTGTGAGGCTCTGGGCTAGTAGCCTGCCAGCATCCCTCACCAGGGGCCTTCCATGGCCGTCATAAAAGGGTCCGGATTTTGTTTCTGGACTTGAAAAAGTTTTATTCCTGTTGCGGTGTCGTGCACACTCTGGGCGTTTCCATGGCGCTCCCGTTTGTATTCCCCGGAGCCGGGAAAGCAAGCTGCCCACCCGCCTGGCTTCTCTGGAGATGGGATGGCAGGAGCCACTTGGATGGAGAAGGAGAAAAATAAGAGGATTTCTCCCTGCTCCCACCCTGACATGGGGGACAGGAGCACATTGTTGGTTGTTCTAAAGCCGCGGAGGTTTGCCTGCCACAACCCACTCCGGCTCCGTTTTACATTGTTCAGCTGAAGTAGTCTTTGCCAGAAATGCTGGCCCCAATTCGGAGCTTCTTGCAGAGGGAACAGAAACTGGGCTGGCTGCAGTGTCTGAGCAGAAGCCCCAGGCTTGACTTGAGGTAGAGCAGGGAGCATCTCCTAGGTTTCCCTGAAAGCTGTGATCATCACAAAGGACAACACGTTTTCCGCGCTCCTCAGGCACGGCCCCGATATCGGGGCTCCCACAGTGCCCTGGAGGCCTCCCACTCCGTTGGGTTTGCAGCTGGGGCTGTAAGGCGACTTGCCGAAGCTCGATGCTTCCTCCAGAGCTACTCAGCCTCCGGCTTCCCAGATCTCGGGCTGGAATGCTCACTGGGAGCTCTTACGTAGGAGAGTGAGGTCGTACTCTAGCCCAAGGGGAGAGAAGCTGTGAGGTAACCAGAACTGCAGCCATGCAGGGCTTTATAGATGGCAATCAGCAGCTTGGATTACACCCGAAGCAGATTGGCATAGCTGGTGCTCAGCTCTGCCTGATGCAGTCTTCCACGGAGCCAGCACCTCTCAGCCCACAAGTCCTGGGTTTGGAACTACCGGAGCTCTCTGAAGTTAGACCCTCACCTGCAAACAGGACGGTGGGGACCAAAGTGTTGCCTTAGGTAGAAGAGAAATGATGAGAGGAGCAGCTAAAACAGCAGTCACAAACTCAGGCGTGTTTTGTTTGGCCGGCTCAGTGGTTTAAAAATATTTTTATTGTTTGCCAGTATTTTAAAACGAGATTTCACACTTTGAAAAAAATTTTATTTCCCAATCTTTCAAATCAGAAGATTTGGCTCCGCTGAGCCCACATCCATATGTGGCCGGAATCAGCTGGGGCTGGGCAGTGGCTGCCCCTTTAGCCCGCTGGCCACGGTTTTTGCTGTTATCTCACGTTTGTACTGCCTACCTGGTCCCTCTAGGCTTTGTGAGCTTGTGACCTCTGACCTAGCAGTTCCAGAGCAGGAGGAAAAAAGAATGTGGGTGGCTAAAGCCATCCACGAGCACAAAAGCATTTTGGTGTTCCAGTCCCGGGTCTCAGGGTCGGCGGACAGTAACTTCCTTTCCTTATGTCCCAGGTGACCAACTTGTAGAGCAATGATGGATTGTCCTCCTGGAGGGAGGAGAACAAGGGGTGGGGTAGATGATGCAGGAGGCAGAACCATGTCTGCGTTACCTGCGACACGGGCATGGTTGACCACAGCAGGGTTAGGGTAGGATGAAGACAATCGAGAATCAACCGGCAAGTACAAAACTGGGATTCTAGCTGAATAATGCCCGAGCCTTCGTTTTATGTTTTCTTTTAAATTAGATATATACTTTTTGACCTTTTAGACTTTACTTGGTTTGGTAGCACCCCCCCCACCCCCACTTTTTTTTCTTTTTAACCACCTGCCCCCAGCTCAGAATTAAGGCAGATGGAGTGACCATCTACCCCAGCCATCTGCTCTGTTCGGGAGGGAGCAGGACCCAGGGAAGGCCAGGCAAGGCACACTCCCTTTGTCAGCATCTGATCGCCTAGGACTGTGCTTCCGTTTCACGACTGCTCCCAGATCCTGGGCATGTTGGTCTGAGGCCCTATTTTGGGGTCAAGAGCAGGGGGAGGGAAGGGTGAGTCAGGACCGTGTCCTGGCAGAGCGGGCTAGCCAGGCTATCTGGCGTCCAGTGGGAACCAGGACTCCTGGAGATGTGGGGGAGCTGCAGGTCCAGGAGGCGGGGTTGCCATGGAGCCTGACCTGGCTTGTGGCAGAAGAGGAGGCAGTTTTGTCCCCTTAATTCAGTATTCATCTCCTCTCTCCGCTGCTCCGTCCTTCAGAGCTGTGGCCCTTTTGGCTGTAGCCTCTAACTCCGTCCCTCAGGGATACAAGTGGACCAGCCCAGGAGTGGTGCAGAACTGAGGAAGCTGAGAGCAGAGAGCATATGGTCCACCTCTGGTTATTGTCAGACTCTTAGGCACTTGAATTCAGAAGGGTATTTGGTACGAGGAGCCAGGCACCCCCAGTTTTTTTCCCTGATAGATGTTCTGCCCCAGGAGTTGAAAGCCTGTTGGAAGAGCGAACCCTAATGTAAACCATGGACTCTGGGCGATAATGATGTGCAATGTAGGCTCATCAGCTGTAGCAAACGCACTGCTCCCCTGGGGAATGTTGATGTTGGGGGACACTGTGTGTGTGTGGGGACAGGGGGTAGGTGGGAGCTCTCTGTACTTTACTCTCAGTTTTGCTATGAACCCAAAATCACTCTAAAAGGTAAAGTCTATTTTTTTTTTTGAAGCCTGTTGGTTCTGAGGCATCCTGCAGGACCTAAAACAGCCTTGGGAGAGTGGCCAGAGGCGTGGAGTTGAGAGGAGGAAACGACAGTAGTGCTAATCATCTAAAGTCTGAGTGAAGTGTCTTCTACCTGTGCTCTGCTTGCTCCCTGCTCTAAATTCCTCTAATGAATAGACTCTGTCTTCCTTCGTGCTGAGCTGCCCCAGCAGTTTCATCACAGTCTAGCATTGTGGTTTAGAGCAGCACTTCTCAAACTTTCATGTGCTCGTGAATCGCTTAGGGATTGTGTGAAAATTCAGATTCTGGTTCAGTAGGTCTGGGGTGGACCTGAGCTTCCTCACATCTCCTGGCGATGCTCACGCTGCTGATCCATGGGCTGCACGTGGAGAAGCAAAGGTCTGTGGCTTTAGAGTCAAGTCCTCTAGGTTTGAATCTGGGATTTGCTGCTTAGCTGTGACCTCCGGCACATGGTTTCACCCACCTGTGCCTCTGTTTCGTCATCTGTGCCTCTTCGTGGAGTTGTTTTGAGAAGGTTCTGCAAGCAAAGGAGGCCTAGGAAATAAATGGAAATGATGAAAATGGAGATTCCAGCTCCCGGAAGTGACCCCTCCTAGACTCCCAGACCCAGCTCAGTTCGCAAGTTATTCAAGCCTGGCTGCGTTTTACCTTGGGCCCAGGGCCCATACAGCTAATAGTAAGTGTAGCAAAAGCAGTTGTAAAGAAAGAGAAGGAAACATTGGATCACAACTGAGCAGCTCCCAAATCCCTGCCCACCTGCTTCTGGAGGACAGCGTTCATCACTCACCAGCCCATGGGATGACAGGACCTCCTTCCCACTGTGTTATTTCCATGGACATGAACAGTGATACTTTGTCAGTGCTTTTTTGACCAAAGTTTGTTAGTTAAAATGTGGCATACTGTTGGTGGTTTCTAAAAAATTGGAAACAGCCACAAAATTTGGGTTGTGGCTTTGTCAGTACTTGAAGGTATGAGACATCGAGTGGTTTTTTTTTTTGGCCTGTTCTTCCTTCCACAGTTTGTAAAGAACAATAATTAGGCTTGGGGCTTCCCTGGTGGCGCAGCGGTTGAGAGTCCGCCTGCCGATGCAGGGGACGCGGGTTCGTGCCCCGGTCCGGGAAGATCCCACATGCCGCAGAGCGGCTGGGCCCGTGAGCCATGGCCGCTGAGCCTGCGCGTCCGGAGCCTGTGCTCTGCGGCGGGGGAGGCCACAGCAGTGAGAGGCCTGCGTACCACAAAAAAATAATAATAATAATAATTAGGCTTATCACTGTAATGCAGTAAATGCTTCATACTCCTTTTCCAGATCTTCCTGTCTAGAGTTGGTCTGGTCCTCCTTGGCCTTCGTACCCTCTCATGACTGTGGAATGGCCTGAGTGTTGGACTGTTTTTTTCCCCATGCATCCATAGCATCCTTTACTTCTCCCTGACAGCCCTCAGCACAGTACTGCTTGGTTATGCATTTGTGTAAGTGCTTCTTTAAAGCCCATCTTCCCCGATCCCCCAGAGGCTGCGCGGTGGCAGAGCTGGGTTTCCCTTGTTCACAGCTGCGTCCGTGGCATGTACAGTCACGCCTGCTTCAGGGAGGTGCCGAATGGACACTGCTGAGTGAATCAGAATGGCCAGGGCTAGTGGGGACAGGTTGGAGCTCCTTTGCCTAAGAGGATGGAGAAAGTGACTCCCTGGCAGGCAGTTCCACAACATCAGGGATCTTACTGTCAGTTTGCTTTGTCCTCAAGTCTCAGCTCTGCCTCTCAATATAACTTAGGGTGAGTTTCGTTTGGAGCCACCGTTTCCTGTCCTGTTAGAGGGAGGTGATAGAAGTACCTACCCGACAGAGCTAATGCAAGGGTTCAGTCAAATAACCCGTGTAAAAGCACTTGGCACGATGCCGAGCACATTGAAACAGATCAACTAAGAGTTAGGTATTGTAATTGGGATCATTATTATCAAGAATCTGCTAGGTTGGCAGTTAGAGTGGTGCATTCAAGTTTCTCGTCTTGTTCTCAGTCCCATGTTAATTTTCTTTACAAATGGAAACAAAAAGCAGTCTCGCTCAGCGATGGAGCCTTCCACACATGTCCCCCCTCGTCTTGGTGGTGCCATGCTCTGAGACACACATCAGAGCCATTCTCTGGGTTGGGTGGCTTGGGAGGATTAGTCTTACTTTGCTGCTCCGCTCTTCTGATTCCCCTCCCAGCTTCCTCCCACCTGGGCTCCGTGTGTGGCCTTCCTGGAGAAGGGCAAGTTCCAGTGACTTCCTGTCTGGGCAGAGGCATGGGTACCTGCCCTTTTTGCCCTGTTCTCAGCCCTGCTGTGCTGGGTTCGGGGGGTGGGTCTGGGGGCAGGGATCCTGGGGAGGCAGGGCCAGGTGGCAGGACTCCCCTGAGAGTGGCTTTAGCATTGTACCTGCTGCCCTGTGAGTGCATCATCCTGCTGCTGTTAGTCACCTCCCTAATGAAGCTGGTCTTTAGCTTCTGGGACAGCTGATTTCCAGGGGATTATTTGTATTACACACTTTAATGCTTTTTCGTAGCAAATTTTTAATTAAATGGAAAGTCCTCTTGGAAGCAAGGGAGCAGCAGCTGCAGCAGGACTCAGCATGAGACACCAACTCCTGCCAGAGACCCACAAGTGAGGAGGGAGGGTGGCAGGGCTTTGGGGGAGCTCGCTTGAGCATGCCTGGCTCAGTTAGGGTGGGAGGGAGGCAGGAGTCTGGCTATAGCTCCTTCCTTCTGTCCCCCACGGGCCTAGAGAAGTATGAGCTTATGTGCCCGAGTGTAGGAGGGAATCACTTAAGGAGGAGGGGTTTTAGAAGTACCACCTGCCTTTGAGTTGATCCCATTGGTAAATTGCAGAAATACTGAGTTCTGGGGGAATTTTGGGGTGAGTAACCAGATCAGATCTAATAAGGTTGGCAATATGAAGCATAAACAATTGTCAGGTCCTGGTTCTAGCTCTGGCAGGCCTGAGTCCTCATTTGTCAAGTGAGGAAAACCACAGGGCTCTAGTGATGGCCAAGTGCCTGTATTTTACATTCGGCTGATCTTGCTTTGGTGGGAAGGGTATGTAGGAAAGTGCCTCAGCCCTGATGAAACGCTCTCACATTGGAAACGGTAGTTGTCATTTGAGTTGGTTGGGGCCGGACATGGAAGAGACACTGTGATTTCTTTGTATCCGAGAACTTCACTGGTTGGTTTGGTGTCAGGCCATTCCTGAAGTGCTCTGCAAGGTGCTCCTGGAACTGCTGAGGAATGGAGTGAAGGTCAAACAGAAGAAGCCCTTTGGAACATATAGGCTCCCCATCAAGAGAGTGCAGGTGAGGGAAGGGACAGGCGCAGCTAGGACGGTTGGCCAAAACACAGTTGTGTTTGCATTAGAATGATGCTCAGGGGTTGGCATTTAACCCCGAGGTGGCTTTGTGGGCACAGGCTTGAAGAGGAGACCTCAGAAGACATTAGGTTGAGCTTTTGCCCACAAGCTCTGGAGGTGGGGAGTGGGAAGGGATTCTGCTCTCCAGCCTTTTCTTGCAGCCTTTACTGCAGCTCCATGCAGTAGCGTCTCGGAGCTGTCTTTGATGCTGTTGTAGGCACATTCGTGAGTGTTTTCTCTCCGGGCTCCGTTGCTTTGTTGCCTGGGTGTGTGGGCTACTCCACGTTTCTTATAGGAAACAGCGATATGGACCAGTCTTTGGAGTCAGAAAGAGCTGGGTTCACATTTGGACCCACTACATCTTTGGCCTTTGGCAAGATACTGTATGTCCCTGAGCGTCCAGTGTCCTCATCTGTGGAATGGGAGTAATACTTATCTCGGGGTGGTCATCAGGAATAATAAACTCCTTGAAGGCCAGTTCTATGTCCTTCCTAAATCCCGCCATCTACCACAGGGTCCAACACACAGTAGTCACTCAATAAATGCTTGTCGCATAAGTAATGTACGCAAAGAGCCTAACACAAGGCCTGGCACGTAGTGAGCACTTAATAAATGGTTATTGTTGTCGTCGCCTGAATCTGTGTGTTGCCTCCCGTGCTCACCATCCGTCATCCTCCCTCCACGCGCCTCCCTGCTGGGCTCTGCCTTTCCCACTTCTTCCCCTCCCTCTAATTCTTCTGTTCCCATTTACCCCAGGCTCTCAGGCTCTCCCATCTTGTCATTCTCTGTCCCCCTGCAGTCTGTGTCCCTCGGTGCTGCTCGCTTTGCGTTGCACCCTCACGTGTCATATCCCAGGACTACCTTCTCTGGGACCAGCCCCTCTGGGAAGAAGGTTCTTGCTTTTCTCCGTCCTGTCTTACTTCTTAGCCACAAAGCTTCTGTCTCTCGCCTACATTGTAGGCAGTCTGAGGTGGCGACCAGAGCGCTGGACCTCGGGTCTGGTCGTCTCTGCTTTGTGGCCATGTTGCCTTGGACTGGGGCTGCTAGGCGTCTGCCCATTCTCAGGAGAGAGCCTGTGGGGCTGACAGGACGGGGCAGGGCTGGGGTGGCCAAGGAGGAGAGGAGTAGGATTTCCAGGTTTTCTCTCTGTTAATCTCTGTCCCCATCTCCTCTCTTGCAGTACGCCTCCATGACAGTATTTCTGAAGAAGGGTTTCACTACCTCGTGTTTGACCTGTAAGTGCCGCTTTCTGAGGGTGTGGGGGCCTTTCCCTCCAGCCGGCTCAAGAGGAAGGCTTGGAAAAAAAGGCCTAAACTGGGTCTTCAGCCTCTGCCGAGGGTCCCCCTCCTTTGCCCGCGGAGAGGGGTTTGGTTTTGAACTTCCTCTGGTAATGGGCAAGTTGCCGAGGGTCTCCTTGCTCACTCAGTATCTCCCCCGGGCTCTGAACCCCGGGATGGCATTGCTCTTGCATTTCTGTTCAGCAGCACACCTTGTGCAGATGCTTTTTTCTTGTTTCTTGGTGTGTTGTCCTTAGTGGAGAAATAGAACATAGGTCTTTGCATGACCTTAAAGATTCTGGGAAATTGAAGGTACCTTTTATTAGTCATAAACTAGGCTCCCATTGGTCTCTCCTCCACTTTGGTTATGGTTTAATTTCTTAAAGGTGGCTCTTCACCTCCTAGAAATGCCTCTTTGATATTTTCCGGGTTGGGTCTCTGTGTCCTTGGTCTCATTATTCTTCAACTTCAGTGGTAGGTCTGTCATTCTTGGGCAGCTGGATCTTCGTATTCATATTGGTCTCAAATAAAGCTATGACTGTTTGAGTAGGTTGATTATTTTCTCTTAGATGCCTGTATATTCATCTTTACCAGAGTATTAGCTAATCTATAGGTTATAGAAACAGAAATGTGCAGGGGGAAGGGAGGGCCCACGTTGTCCCAAGGAGAAGCTCCATGTCATTGAAGGACTGGCGTGCTCTGGGCTCTCAGACAAAATGCATGTAGAGCTGACACTTCTCTAAAGCTGTTGTACAGTGTGACCTGTTACCTGTTGGATGCTGGGGTCGGACACCTGACCTGCCTCCTCTGACCCTCTTTGTTGGTTGCAGTGTTACCGGTGGGGAGCTGTTTGAAGACATTGTGGCCAGAGAATACTACAGTGAAGCTGATGCCAGGTGAGATGAGGGCCCTGGGGGCCAGGCGTCCTGCCTATTTGAATCGTCTTTGGGGGAGATCAGAAGAGCTCTTATCTGGACAAGGATTCTGTAGAGCTGGACTCAGGCTACATTCCGTGGGTATTGTTAGGAGTTAATAATTCAGCACTCCCAGATCAGTTTTTTTGCAAAGCTCTTACATATCTCCTTTACACTGTCACACCAGAAATACCTTTTCTTTGCACCACCGCCTACTCACAAGGGCCCAAGGACCCTCCCTATCCCTGCGTCTTTCTTTTGACAAATCCTACTGCATACGAGGCATCCTGGGGATGATCCAGAGATGGAGAAAACATGGTTTGTGTCCCAAAGGAGTGTAAATGTCTGGGTTAATAATCCAACCGGGGAACCTTCCTGGGAGATTTCAGCCTGAATCACCTTGTGTCTTGACCGCCATCACCAGCCCCCATGTCGGGCTCTGCAGGCTAGAGGACCATTCCTCGGCCATACCCTTCAGCCCCCAGCCCTCCAGGAAGCCCTGGCAGCTCCTTCGTGTGACACAGCAGAATTCCTCCCACACCGCAGCTCTGGGGCGCTTGTTTGGCCTGCCTTTCCTTCCTCGGCTCCTCCCCCGCCCTGAGTTTTCTCTCGGGTGATGTCCTTACAACTTGATTTTGATCATCCTGCCTGCAGCTTCTCAGGCATATGTGGCAGCCCTGGCTGCCTCTGGAGGGTGGGGGAGCACAGCTTCCTCACAGATTTCTCAACCCTGAGAGGCCAGTGTTTGCTGATCAACCTCAGATGCTTCAGCCTCAGGAAAAATTCTCAAGTGGGAGATGAATTCCAGTGCCAGCAGGGGAGGACCAGGCTCTGGGTGGGAGGAGGCAATGATAGCTCAGGGAGCCTGGGGGGAGGCAATGATAGCTCAGGGAGCCTGGCGGGGAGGAGGGGGAGCCGGGGCGGGTGACTGTACCAGTGGGCTTGGCCTGGCTCTGCTGGGACAGTTCGCACTTTTGCCATTTTTGGCCAGAAGGCTCTCCGTGCTAGCTTGGCTCTGTTCTAATTATATATTTCTGTGGAGACTCGCCTCTTCAGCTCAGTCTTAAAGTCTCTTTGGCCTACTCTTGGGCTGTGTCCTATAGGGAGGACTGAGCCTCAGCCTCCAGGAGCCCAGCAAGACCCTTTGGCTCTTGTGGAAGCCCCAGCATCAGCTTTTAAAGGAAGGAAAAATAAGTCCAGGTCACCAGCTTAGCACACACTTGGTAGTACCTGCTCCATTCTCTAGGCCAAGGTTCCTCAGCCTCAGCGCTACTGACATTTCAGCCAGATAATTTTTTGTCGTTAGGGCCCCTCCTGTGCATTGTAGGTTTAGAACCATGTACCTGCTAGATGCCAGTAGCACCGTCCCTCTCAGTTGTGACAATCAGCAATGTCTCCAGGCATTGCCAGATGTCCTCTGGGGACCATAATCATCCCCCAGTTTTCACCAGTGCTCTAGACTGCCAGTACACCCCACCAGGAGTTTGACTGCAAGTGTGGCAGGATGGTTTGGAAGGTGGATTCACGAATCAGCAGCTGAATGTGACTCTAGGTTAGTTTGTCTTTTTCTATGAAAAATCATGATCAGAAAGGCTCCTCAGGTGCCTGTTTGGAACCCTCTTTAGTACCTTGTTTCTTTTTTTTTTTTTTAGTACCTTGTTTCTTGATGGTGCCTGTGTACTTGTTTGTTTGTTTGTTTTGCGGTATGTGGGCCTCTCACTGTTGTGGCCTCTCCCGTTGCGGAGCACAGGCTCCGGACGCGCAGGCTCAGCGGCCATGGCTCACGGGCCCAGCCGCTCCGCGGCATGTGGGATCTTCCCGGACCGGGGCACAAACCCGTGTCCCCTGCATCGGCAGGCGGACTCTCAACCACTGCGCCACCAGGGAAGCCCCTGTGTACTTGTTTTATCTCCCCTACTAGATGATAAACTTCAGGGCAGGCACTGGGTCATCTTTACAGCTGGTGTGGTACCAAGCACAGTGCCTGTAGGTGCTCGATACATGTTTTTTTTTTTTTTTTTTTTTTTTTTTTTTTTTTTTTTTTTTTTTTTTTTGCGGTAGGCGGGCCTCTCACTGTTGTGGCCTCTCCCCTTGCGGAGCACAGGCTCCGGAGCACAGGCTCAGTGGCCATGGCTCACGGGCCTAGCCGCTCTGCGGCATGTGGGATCTTCCCAGACCGGGGCACGAACCCGCGTCCCCTGCATCGGCAGGCGGACTCTCAACCACTGCGCCACCAGGGAAGCCCCCTCGATACATGTTTAAATGAAAGAATGAGTGTACCCACCCCCAAAACGACTTAGGCTAATAAGTTGGACTATCCTTCCTGAGTTGCTACCACAAGCCTCTTCTCCAAGAACAGAGTTACCATAGGGGGGAAGAGAAACAAGGAAGGAGTTGGATGGTCTCTCTTTCTCAGGAGTCTGAGATGTCCCCCAGTTTCTTGGAAACAAATTGAAGATGTTGGGCCTTTACAGTCTAAGGAGGCATGGTGGACCCTGTTCTAGGCTGCCCTCTGCCATTATCTAGCAGGAGAGCCTGGACAAACCACTTAATCTGCTTGGGCCTCAGTTTCCTCTTCTATAAAGTAGGTTGAACAGATGATGTCCAAAGTCCAAGGTTCTAGCTCCTCATTGAGTGATTCTCTGTGAATCCCTGACCCAGAGTTAAGTGCTTTTGTCCACAGCGTGTGGTCATGGATGGCTTAACCCTGAACTGACCTTTCTTCTGCTTTTGCAGCCACTGTATACATCAGATTCTGGAGAGTGTTAACCACATCCACCAGCATGACATTGTCCACCGGGACCTGAAGGTACTACCCAGGTGCCCCCTTTGCCTCTTGCTTGTGAAGCATTGGCGCCACCTGGTGCCAGATGGTAGTACTGCGAGGCCCAAACTAGGCTCCCTCTGGGCTGCGGGGTGGGTGCCTCACGAGGTTCTCTGTCTTCCTTATACAGCCTGAGAACCTCCTGCTGGCGAGTAAATGCAAGGGTGCCGCAGTCAAGCTGGCTGATTTTGGCCTAGCCATCGAAGTACAGGGAGAGCAACAGGCTTGGTTTGGTAAGAGTGACCCTGTCTTCCTGGAATGCAGCCCCCGCCCTTCCTCCTCTTCCTGATCTGCCTTCCTCTTTCATAACTAGAAGCCAGACCCTTAATGGCCCTGGGCTCCTCAGGGACTGGAGGAGGGGAGGGTGCAGAACTCCCCCTGGCCCTCCATGACTCAGTACAGTGAGACTTGCTGCTGTTAGCACTGCGTTCTTGCTGCCTCTGGGGAGGATGGGAATTCCTGGTAGACACATGGACTTGCCCTCTGATTTAGATTCCGGGCACTACCAGAAGCCCAGCCCGTCATCTCTTGCTGCCCATATGCTAAGAGCTTATATAGCAAAAGCAACAGGAGTAAGAAGGGACTTGGGGGAAATTGCTAATGTGGATTTAATGAAAGAGAAAGTGGGTTCAGTGTGCCTCCGCTGTCTCTTCCGCTACAGGTTTTGCTGGCACCCCAGGTTACTTGTCCCCTGAGGTCTTGAGGAAAGATCCCTATGGAAAACCTGTGGATATCTGGGCCTGCGGTAAGCCCATTCCACACACTCAGCTTTTTGGTGTTAAGGGCCCTCGACTTCCAGTGATGGCAAGAAAGAGGCGTTGCTCTTCCTTGTGGGTCCCACAGGCGTCTGGTATATGTGAACTCACGGTGTTTGCTCTAGTGTCCCCGGCATGGCTGTTCCCATCACACCCTTCTCCCCAAGTATTTCCTAGATGAGGTTGCATCCTTCTTGAAGAGGGATTTCCCATGCCTTAGCAGGTGGGTTGTGCCTAAAGAAATCCCGGACGCGGCTTGGTGACGTGGGGAGTGAAGCATAGTGGCACAGCATTATTGGCTGCCATTCACTTCTCCTTCTGGTATGGCCTTGACTTTTTGGGTGGCTCTGAGCCCTGTGTGGCTTTTCTTGGTTCCTCAGCAAAGCAGGTGACTGACCCCAGTGATCTGTGTCCTGTCTTGTAGGGGTCATCCTGTATATCCTCCTGGTGGGCTACCCTCCCTTCTGGGATGAGGATCAGCACAAGCTGTATCAGCAGATCAAGGCTGGAGCCTATGATGTAAGGACCTGTTTGTTCCTGCCCCTCAGGCTCTGACCAGGGGAAGGGGCGTGTTGAGTGTGTCACAGGGTACAGGGAGTGTCAGGGACTTTGAGGACCCAGGGATGGGCCTATAGGCCTCAATTCTTGGCACCACCTATGCCAGGGAGCAGCTTTTTTTTTTTTTTTTTTTTTTTTTAACGGTATGCAGGCCTCTCGCTGCTGTGGCCTCTCCCGTTGCGGAGCACAGGCTCCGGACGCGCAGGCTCAGCAGCCGTGGCTCACGGGCCCAGCTGCTCCGCGGCATGTGGGATCTTCCTGGACCGGGGCACGAACCCGTGTCCCCTGCATCGGCAGGTGGACTCTCAACCACTGCGCCACCAGGGAAGCCTGGGAGCAGCTTTTTTGCACAGCCATTTTTGGTAGCTGTAAAAGTCACGGAGTCCACTGAAGCCCTTTGGTCTATTATTTGCAAAGAATGGTGTGGCTGTGTGGTGTGCTGCATGACATAGGGATGAGAAGTCTGGTGGCTCTCCCACTGCAGTGGGGCATTTGGCACAGCGCTAAACAACTGATTCCTCCTAGTAGAGAGATGGAGTTGAACCAGAAGATGTCAAGAGTCCCCCGGTCTGATATTCTGGCATCCTAACCATGATTGTTCTGTTTTACTTTCCTGGTCTTTAAGTTGACCCTGATCCTGGGATACCCTAGGGCTTTCCCACACCCTGCTGGGCAGCTTTAGGTAACACAGAGTACCCCAATTATAGGGGGTATGAGGCTCACACATTTCATATCCCTCCTTCTCCTGTTCCCGCTCCTTAGTTCCCATCACCAGAGTGGGACACGGTGACTCCTGAAGCCAAGAACTTGATCAACCAGATGCTGACCATAAACCCCGCAAAGCGTATCACAGCTGACCAGGCTCTCAAGCATCCATGGGTCTGTGTAAGTGTCTTCCACCGAGATCAAGGAGATCAGGGATGTCAGCTTTCAATGCGCCCATAGCACTCTTTACCCTCCTTCTTATGAATAGAAAATAATCATTTTGGGCCCTGAGCTAAGACCCAGCAGAGGGGAGGGGGCACTGGGTGGGGCCCAGGGGCAGCAAATGTCACTAGGAGGAGTTGGGGAGGCGATTGGGACTAACTGGCCTGTCTCTCCCCCACTCACTTGTCAGGTGTGGTTTAGCTTTGATCTTGAATGAGGGCTTAGGTTGACCCTTGCAGTCTTTAGTTGATGAGAGAAAGCAGCTGGCAGAACTCAGAGTGAATTGCCATGCCTAGAGTGCGTATTCAGATCTCAACTCTTAGACAACTCTAATGGAAATGTGACCAAGACCCAGCAAATAAACAGAAGGGGCCTCTGAGCAATGAAAAAGCGCCTCCTGAAGTTCAGTCATAAATCTCGCCTTAGGAGAAGCCCCTGGGGGCTATCATTGTGGGTCAGCATATTCTGTTTTCGTGTACGGTTCTATCAGGCTGAAATATCTTTTTTCAAACAAGAGGGTCTGCCTCTTGTTAGGCCTCCTGACAGCCACGATGCATTTATGTATTTGTTCTTTCCCGTGTTTACCGAATGCCTCTTTGATACTGGTCCCTGTGTGGGTGCTGTAGATACAAAGATGAATAAGGCATGGTGCCTTCCCTCACACATCTCAAAGATTATCTGGGGAGACAGGCACTCAAGCAGGCAACCATTCTGCAATGTGACAAGTACGTAAAAGAAGCTAATGAGTATGTAGGAACTCCTGCTGTCTTTGGTGGGCAGTGGGATTGCTAAAGGCATGGAGGAGGTGGGCTCTGTCCTGGTTCTTGGCAGATGACTGGGAGTTCCCCAGGAGGATAACCTGCAGACAGAGGTTAGCAAGGGCCAAGGTGAGAGGCCATGAGGAAATTGTGGCGAGTTTAAGGAATATTAAGTAGTTTGGTTGTAGATGAACGTAGGACTACAGGAATACAAGAGACTGAAGCCAAAAAGATTCCAGGACATACAGGTTTCTGCCTAAGGAGTTTGGATTTTACTCTGAAAGCACAGGGAACAATTTAAGGGTTTTAAAGAGGGAATGAAGTATGCAGTTAATTAAGAAAGATCACTTTGGAAACTGTGTAGAAAATGGAATTGAAGAGGAAAGAGGCAGGGGCAGAGAGCTCAGGAAGCTGTCGTAACCGTCTAAGCAAGTCCAGATGAGGTCTTGGCTAAGGGTAATAATAGGAGAGTGGGCGGTATGGCAAGGAGTGGACACATCTGAGAGATGTTTGGGACATAGAATAAAAAGGATTTAGTGACCAGCTGTATTTGGGAAGTGAAGGAGAGAGTGGGATCTATGAGGACTGCCAGGTTTTGAGTTGGTAACTGAGTGGAGAGTTGTACCATTCACTGACCCAGAGGAAACCCAGAGGAGGAACCTGTTTGGAGAAAAGATGACGATTTTAGTTTCATACATGTTAAGTGTGGTGTTTGAGGACCTCCAGCTGGAGACATCCAGTCGGTAGTTAGAAATATGGAAAAGAAGTTAAAAATTGGAAATATAGGTTGTAGTCATTTGGGTGGTGTTGGGGCTGTAGAAATAGATGGGATTGTTTCTATGCTGATTGAATTCCTTTTTTTGTTTTTTGGGTTTTTTTTTTTTCGGCTGTGTTGGGTCTTTGTTGCTTCACGCGGGCTTTCTCTAGTTGCAGCGAACGGGGGCTACTCTTCGTTGCGGTGCGCGGGCTTCTCATTGCAGTGGCCTCTCTTGTTGTGGAGCACAGGTTCTAGGCACGTGGGCTCAATAGTTGCAGTACGCAGGCTCTAGAGCGCAGGCTCAGTAGTTGTGGCGCACAGGCTTAGTTGCTCAGCGGCATGTGGGATCTTCCCGGACCAGGGCTTGAACCAGTATCCCCTGCATTGGCAGGCAGATTCTTAACCACTGCGCCACCAGGGAAGCCCCTGATTGAATTCTTAACTGTGGGCTGTTGTAAGAGAAGAGATGGCCACCAGCATTTAGTGCCAGGGAGAGTTGGAGGAGCCAGCAAAGGAGACTGAGAATGAGAATTTCCATGGGAGAAAGAGGATCAGGAGATCCTAAGAAACAGGAGGTCTCAGGAAGGGAGGTTCTGTAATCAGGTGCTTCAGAGAGTCCATGATAAAGACAGAAGAGAGCCTGTTGGCTCTGACCGATTAGAAGCATTGTTTCATTATTTCACTGTTAGAGGCAATGGAGGGAGAGAGACTGAAGCCTGTTTACAGTGAGGTGAGGAGGGAATGAGGGTGAAGAGAGAAAGACATGGTACTAATTAGAGAAGATGGATGAGTCAGGGGAGGTTTTAAAATCTTGCGCTTGACTGTATTGTGTAGACTACAGAGAAGGATATAATCCAGAATAAGGGGTTAAAAATATTGGCTAACTGAGGAACCAGTGTTTGGATAGCACAACGAGAGAGGGACTCCTGAGCCCAGGTCAAGGGGTCAGCACATGAGGGATGATGCTTCTGAGACCTGGGATTAGGTTGCAGGGGTGTGAAAATCAGCTTGTGGTTGGAAGGCTGAAGTTGAAGGAGTTCTTGCTTGATGATCTCTCATTTCACTTTGTGGAGAAGTTTACACTTTGGAGGAGGAGGTGTAATATGAGATCTGGGGAAGGTAGATAAGGTTGGGAGAGTGGCTTCGGGAACTAGGAAAGGGAGCGGCCAGAGGGGAAGGAAGGCAGGGTGGCCCTGTGGGGGTGTGGGCACCAGGCTGCACGTTGTAGGATTTATTTTTTTAGCAGGCTGGCCAAGGTAACAACAGCAGAGTGAGGGAATGAGCCACTTAAAATGGGTCCTCAAGAACTGCGGAAACATTATGTTCTGGGGTCGTGTTTGTGGACCCCACCCTCCATCCTCCTATATATCTCAGCAGACCCTGAGAACATCTCTGTATTAGGATATGTAATCGTTGATGCTTGTATTGCTGACCCTCTGTCATCAGGGAAATGTAAATCATGTTCAGGGGACTCTGTTTAAGGAGGAAGTTAGCAGTAATACATTGAAGAAAAATTCCCATCCAAAACGGTGAAAAGAATTAATGCTTCAAGGTAAAGATCCTTAGCTTCTCAGATCACAGCTTCACTTAAGACCTTGTTGGCGGGTGGGATGGTTGTTGAGAGGAACTCTTAGAAGGAATGAATGTTCTCTCTGGAGAGCAGGAACCCTTTCTGTTCTCTCACTGCCCAGAATCTGGAGCGCAGTAGGTGCTCACTAAATAGTTGCTGAAGGAGTAACTGCATGAGGATCACAACACACAAAATACTCTCCCGTTCCATAGCCTCCATCTCTCAAGGAAGATTAGAATGCTCTCTTGGGCACCTTCATCCAGCATCAATTACCGGTGGTGTTTTCATGTCCAGATTATTGTCCTTACATAACCTTGATTTTGGGGTAGTGCTTTTATTGTAAAAGCATTTTCACATCTATGACCTCATCTTATCTTCAGAGCAACTCTGGGGCAGCTGAGCACATGGCCACCGGTGCTGGGACTATGGTGAGGGGCCTAGGAGCCGGTGGGGGGCTCACAGGCCTGTCTATTTGGCTTCCAGCAACGGTCCACAGTGGCATCTATGATGCATCGTCAAGAGACGGTGGAGTGCCTACGCAAGTTCAATGCCCGGAGAAAACTGAAGGTGAGTCTTGCCTTCCGGGCCGGGCTGCCAGCATCCTGAAATCATACCTTTCAGCAGTGCGCCCCCTGCCCCATCACAGAAGGAAGCTCCCCTCCTGGCTGGAGCTGAGCTATGAAGGTTGTACTCATTGGGAGCTCCTAGCCAGCAGCTGCCCTCTGCCTGAGAACAGACTGTGCTTTTCTAGAGCCTGATGGAATTCACAGGACCCTCTTCTTTCCCCAGGGTGCCATCCTCACGACCATGCTTGTCTCCAGGAACTTTTCAGGTATGTTTTCAGCTGTGCACTTTAACTCTACGAGGTGAGTGGGTCGGAATGGGCTGTTGCCATATATCATGCCATCCTGACACTGGGTGTCTCAGGCAACACCTTGACCAAAATGATGAGGATCCTGTTTGGAGGGGCTGCTGCAGCTGAGTTTTGTAACCTGAAATTCTGGGGGGCTTTACTTGACTTCAGGTTTATGAACTGTATTCCCTAGAACCTCCCAAGGAGTAGTCTGCCCAGTCTTCCATTTACCTTGTCCCTGGGCATTCTTATTTAATTCTCTGAAGACTCTCAGCGCTTCAAGATTTTAGCCAGTCTCAAGGGCATTGGAGGATGTGCTGGGAAAAAGAAGGAGATGAGATGTAGTGAATCTTCCCAGACACCACCATTAATTGGCTGACTGGACGGTCACTGCATCGTTGTGTCCAAGTGGAGATGACTAATAGAAATTATTCCAGATGTTTAAACCTTTTACAGGGACTGTGCTTAAAATATTCTCTTTTATACCAACTGTGAAAGTGAAGAAATAGAGACCAGCAGGATGGAGGGAAAGGAAATTGCTTAATGTTGCGTGAGGAATTGGGAGAGTTGGGACCAGTAATTTGTAAATCACACTTGACATTTCTTTTTAAGATGCAAGACATTCCACCTTCCCCTTCCCCCCACCCTCATCATTGTTTGCCCTCAGTTGGGAAGCACAGTGGCTTTTCTGTGAGGAAAAGATTAATGACAGGACTTAAGACAGAAAGGTTTCTTCCCAGTTTGCCTTTTCCCCTGATCTTCCCTCCCCCTAACCCCCAGCCCCACTGTTTTGGTTCAAGACCCCCTTCTCATTCTCATAACCAGACTCCCTCCCTTGCTTTCCTTCTACACAGCCATGGGGGGGGGGGGTTGTGTGTGTGGGAGGCTCAGGTGGGCAGCTACCTGGGCAGAGATTGCTCCCTTGAGCTTGGGTCCATGGGCTTGGCTGTACTGGTTCCCAGTAACCTCCAGCCCTGGCTCTGGGGCTTCATGAGCTCTAGCCCGAGTGAGAGCCCCAGGGCCCTGGAGGGTCAGGACTGGAGAGTAAGCTGGGAGAGTGTCCCCTTCAGGCCCATCCCCTGTGACCCTAGTTGGGGCTCGATCTTGTGTTCTGGATTCACCTCACAAATGGGGACAGGAGGGCACAGTGGGCCACCTCCTGCAGAGGTGGAGCTGTTGTCCCACATCAGGCCTCTGGTCCTCTAATTAATTGCACCTTCTACTTTCTGGGTTTAAGAAAGCCTTTCTAGAGGACGCTCAAGAGCAGATATGTGCCGACCCTAGAATGGGGTGATTGCTTCTCTCTCTGAGTGGAAGAGATGTGAAACAGGCTGCTAGGAAATCAATAGCATGTGCCCTGTCCCGTGGCCTCCGGCCTCTGCCTCAGCCTCTCCCCATCCATTTCATGAAATTGGTGTCCTGGTTTCAGGAACTCAGTCTCTCTGTTACAACACAGCACCTTCACTGATCCCTAAAGAGCCTCCTGTCCTTGCTGCCCAGACTTTGTCTGGCCGTGGCACTCACTTTGCCCTGGTGCAGTAGGCAAACAAACAAAAAAGAATGCTGCAAGCACTCCAGGATGACCTCTTCTGCCCTGACTCTGGGACAGGTGAAGACAGAGCCAGTCTCCAGAAGCTTCTGTAGGAAGAGGTGTCTAGAAGTATAATCAAGAAGTAACGGCACTTGTGTGCTGCTTTAGGAACAAGTGAGGCTGTTTTCTGAGTTGATCCCAAATAGAAGGTTCAGCTTATCCCTGGATTCTGGCAGGTTGGCTAATGGTGGAATCGGGGCTTCTAGAATGTATTGCTTAAGCGGCCTTTGTTTACTTTCTGGGCGCTCATTTTTGGGGCACCTGCACCTTTGGAACTCTGAAATGCAGCCTCTCCTGGCCACCTGTCTTGAAGAGGGAAAGTGACCGGTGTCTCTGAGGAGTTGGGGGCTGTGGAACATCAATGAACTGGCTGCCCAAGGACCACGGACCCTCCTTGGGCCCCGAGTGCCAGTCTCTCTACTGTTTGGGATGCAGCCGGAGGAAAGGGCTGCCCTCTGAAAATGTCCTCCTTTAGGTCCCCTGGGGAGGAAGGTTTGCAGATGAGGCTCAGTTTCCTGACAGCCTTAAGCCAGGGCTGGGCTGCCTCGGAAAGGACACCGCCCCTTGCCAAGTCAGGCTTTGACCTGCAGACCCTCTCCCGAGGTGGTCGTGGGACAGGTGGAGCCGTGGGATCCCCCACGCCCTGTCCGAGCCCGGTTCTCTCAGGTTCCCAGACTGCTGCAGGGCTGGCTGCACCTGCTCACCAGCCTGCCCCCTGCACCTCCGCTCCCGCAGCTCGGCCGGCTTGGCCACGCCGCCCGGACCCCGCCGTGCACAGCGGCAGCGGGTTCCTGCGCCTCGCGCTGGGGCATGCTCGCTGCTGACTGGCCCCCGTGGCTTTGCGGCAGCTCTGTGCACTCAGAGACTGTATCCCCTCAGTTGGCAGGCAGAGCTCCGCCCCCGCCTCGCCTGCCGCGAGCGCCGCCGGCCTGGCCGGGCAAGGTACGTGGCATGAGTCCTCCCCGACCGCCTGCCTCGGCTCCCTGCCACCCCACCAGGAGGGCCAGCATGCCAGGCCCGCTCACCAGGGAGGCGAGTCCCATGCTTGCGGGCTGAGATGGGCATGCCGGACGGACCACCTAACTTGGCATCTGCGAGCGCATCGGTGTTACGGAGCCCCCTAACCAGCCGTGCATGCTGGGCGCTTGCCAACTCTCAGGAGGCAATAGCCTGGGACGTGGAGCTGGGCAGCAGGAGGCTTTCCTCCCGACGCCACCCGCCCGAGAGCCTGGGCTGCCTGTGAGGGCTGCGGCCAAGGTGGCCCGAGACAGCCCTGGCGTGGCCCGGGGCTGAGTTGCCCACGGCGGAAGACTAGGCTTCAGCGACACTGGTGGGCGGCCCCGAAGGGGAAGCCACGCCCCTCACAATTGTGAAGTCTGGCATTTGCCGGCCTCCGGGCCTGAAATGCGGTAGAGTACAGAAGCTGTGCAGACAGCCGCTCCTGAGTTTGGATCCTAGCCCTGCCACACCCTGAGCAAGTCACATCAGCTCTCCCAACCTTAGTTGCCTCATCTCTCCAATGGGGCTAAGAAATAACATGGTGACGATTAGGATCATGTATGTCTAAGGCCCTCAACCCTGCCTGTATGAGAAAACTTGTTAAGAAAGAAACCCTGATGCTGAGACCCCACCCCAGACAAATAAAATCAGAATCCCTAGGGCATGGGATAGGCATTTTTCTCTAACTCCCAAGTGATTCTAACTGTCAGAGTAGAGAAGTTTGACGTATGTAAAGCACTTAACACCGTCAGTGGTCAGGCATAGTAGTAAACACATTTTAAAAATAAGTTTCAAATCACCTCAGCATAAACTGGAGATAGGACCAAGGGCCATTTTTGGAGGTCAGAATTCCTGTGATGCAAGGACCCTATTCTCACTGGAGACCCAGCTTGGATAAGAAAGGACACCTGAAGGGAAGAATGGCAGCAATGACAGTAGTTAACACTTGATGAGTTCTTGCTATGTGCCAGGCACTCTGCTTAGTGCTTTTCATGCCATTATCCCATTTTATAGATAAAGAAACTGAGGTTCAGAGAGGTTAAGTAACTCACACAGCGAGCAAGCAGTAGAACCAAGATGCGAACCCATTGACGTCTAGGTGGATCAGACAGTTGGACTGATTCATTCTCCCTGGAATCTCCCATCCACTGTCTGCTACTTTCCTGTGACCTTTGAGGCCAACAGGCATCACCAGCC
Organism: Hyperoodon ampullatus; assembly: GCF_949752795.1. Taxonomy (NCBI): domain Eukaryota; kingdom Metazoa; phylum Chordata; class Mammalia; order Artiodactyla; family Ziphiidae; genus Hyperoodon; species Hyperoodon ampullatus. Next base: position 62,861,780 of record NC_136914.1, on the reverse strand, counting down.
TTCCTATGTGGAGCTCATCAGCCTTGAGCATCACCCTGTGCCTGGCTAGAACCTGTTAAATACCTCATTATTCTGCCCAGTCCTTTCTGCTCAGTGGGTCCAGAGAGTAGACTGAGGGAAGGGTGGCAGTGAGGACCTGCCCAGTCAAGGCTTCAACCCCCTGGCAAAACCCTCCTGTAGGTGGTCCTAGTCTCTGTGTCTGTGTCTGTCTGTCCTCACGTCTGGTCTCCTTCATGAACTGTGACACTCTTGTTTCTTGAGAACACTCAGGAGATGTCTTGCATCCTTGCAGCTTGGCTGTCCTGAGAATCTCCATGGCATCTAGGGACGGAGCCCTCACCTTTCACCCTGGCACTCTGCTTCCAGGCCTAGGTGGAAGCTGTTGAAGGCAGAGTTCCCAATGGCCCAGGCAGCCCCAGTACTGAATGTGGTTTCTCCTCCTAAATGCGGAGTGTCCCTGTTTCTGCTGAGCCTTCTTCCATGGCAGAGGAGATCCTGGGGTGCCCCCCTGAGGGTCTGACGCTGCTTGAGATGCCCTTCTTGCTTTGGGGCATCAGGAAGGGCCTCTTCTAGGGGGTTCAGGAGACTCCTGGCCCCCTTGTCAAACACATCAGTCTCTTGCGGATCCAGCTGCCAGACTTCAGGATGGGAAGAGGGTACAATACAGGAGACTTGATTTTTCTCTTTGTTTTCACAGCTGCCAAAAGCCTATTGAACAAGAAGTCGGATGGCGGTGTCAAGGTAGGTGTCTCCACTCCTCCAGCCCAAGGTCTGGCCTTTCTCTTCCAACAGTCACTCCCAAGGGACTCCTTGGCACTTTGTTCCCCCTTTCCCCAAGAACCTTCCTATCCTTGCTTTTCTGCTTTAAACCAGAAACCTCTGTGCTCAGAACAGCAGGTTCCACTGGCCTGAGAGGGCGGAGGGATACGTGCTTCACCTGACCCTAGCTTGGTTAGAAAGACTCAGGGGAGATGATCCAAACTATAGTTTACTAGAGCTGAATCCTGAACGTGACTTCCAGACACAGGTTTCATCTCCAGGGCTTGACTCTCCGGGTTTTTTAGGTCACTGGTTAATCTTTTTTTCTTTTTAAAGCACAAACCGATTTAATCAAACGAAAGCAAAGTTTGCCTGGTTGACTCAGGGTACAGGGCTTGGCACCTGAAGCCACTATCCTTTTGTTCTTTTTTCTTATCTCCAAAGCACTCCCAGAACCCAGCTCAGATACCATTGAGTGAAAGCATCAAACTTTCTCGAGGCATAGGTGCCTCAGACACAGGCCAGGGACATGGTACCTCACAGCTCGTTTTCATTTGGTGAGGGAACTTTTCCTGGGGGATGAGGGCAAGAGGAGGGACAGGGGCCCATAGGGACCAACAAGAAGCCTTAGTGGGGGTGGCTGCTTGGCCAAGGTAGAGGGGTCCTCACACAGCCAAGGTGCTCTTAGAGGCTTTGGGGGCAGAAAGGGCCCTGGGGCTGGGGCATTGGATAGGAGTTCATGCTATCTTGAAGCCTGCCAATTTACACCACAGAGAATTTCAAACCATTATTATGCAAACCTTTAAGTTCCAACAAAAGTTTAAATTAGGGGCTTCCCTGGTGGCTCAGTGGTTGAGAGTCCGCCTGCCGATGCAGGGGACACGGGTTCGTGCCCCGGTCTGGGAAGATCCCACAGCCGCAGAGCGGCTAGGCCCGTGAGCCACGGCCACTGAGCCTGCGCGTCCGGAGCCTGTGCTCCACAACGGGAGAGCCCACAGCAGTGAGAGGCCCGCGTACCGAAGAAAAAACAAAAAAAACCCCAAACAAACAAACAAAAAGTTTACATTAGACCTTTCCCCGGGATCTTATGTCCCCAGCTGAGGTGTATCTGTGCGCCCCTTTCCCTTCCCCCATCCCTTCCTCTTTCTCTCATTGTCTGCATGCCTGCTTCCACGTACTTCTGCCCTAAGGAGGGGAGCTTGGGCTCCACGCACACTTGCTGACATGGAGCTGGGGTTGACTGGCAGCCCCTCAGTTACAGGGGTGTGAGCTCGATGGTGGAGCCAGGTTAGGAAAAGGTGGCTAGTTAGAGAGAGATTTTGCATATATTTTTCTGGAGAAGAAGCTAGAGTCAATCTTTACAAAGTATTAAGTACCTGTCAGAGGCTCAGTGCTACACTAAGTTCTAGAGGCACACAAGAGGTATAAGAGGAGATGCAGGTTTCATCCAGCCTCAAGAATTGCAGGGTCAATTAAAAAGGAAAGTGAACACATCTGGGATCAGCTAAGCACTGAATGGTATATGGTACTGGACCCTACATGGGATGGTTCAGTCCAAGAAGCTTCTGGGGAAGAGACTTATTGGAAAAAGCTAAAAGGAGGTAGGAAGATTGGAACCAAGTCAGTGATTGCCTCTAGAGAATGGGATTGGAGGTGAAGGCAGGGTGGGGAGACACACCTTTTGTTTTTTTACTTTGTACACATGTGTTTTCTTTAAAATGAGAATGTATTTTCTGTAACTTAAAAACAACAAAAAATATTTTTATGGGTTCTGTTATACATATTGATGTTCTCTGCCCAACTGGAACATGGGGTGTTTGGTAGAGGGATATAAAAAATACAGCTGGGGCTTCCCTGGTGGCGCAGTGGTTGGGAGTCCGCCTGCCGATGCAGGGGACACGGGTTCGTGCCCTGGTCCGGGAGGATCCCACATGCCGCGGAGCGGCTGGGCCCGTGAGCCAGGGCCGCTGAGCCTGTGCTCCGCAACGGGAGAGGCCACAACAGTGAGAGGCCCGGCGTACAGCAAAAAAAAAAAAAAAAAAAATACAGCTGGATTGGTCTGGTTGAGCAGAGGAATTGGAGGTTTGTGTGTTAGACCACAGAAAACACCATAGACCACTGAGCAGGGAAGGTTAAGAGTGATGTTTTCGAAAGACTTGCCTAAGCGTGTAAGGGTGAATAGAAGAGGGTAGGAACTAGACACAGGTATCAACTAGGATTTATTATAGTCTGGGTGTAGGGTGAAGAAAAGATGATGAGAAATAGAAAGGGTTAATATTCAAAATAATCACCAGAGGAGCACAGACCAGCCACTTGGAATAGGTGCTGCCTGTAGGTCGTCGGTCCAGCTCTACCCATAGGTGCTGGGCTCTGATTAGACATTAGCTCTGATGAGAGGTGTGGCAAAGGAAGTTCCCATTAGATACGGGAGATTAAAAAAGGGTCCATCAAAGGTAATGGCAAAGTGTCTTGAATATTGAAAGAAATGGTGGTATCTTTGCTAGAAATGTGAGTAGTCGTGAAGGAATGTTTTGGTGGGAAGAGAAGTTTTGTTTTGACCACACTGAGATTGAGAGACAAGTGAAGATCTGGGCAGAGAGGTTTTCAAAGGTGCTGGGAGATACCTGGTGTAGCCCAGGGTGGTGTACAGAGGGAGACTCACGTGAGTGAATCTCGTGTCCACTGAAGGAGGTACGTGCCAGGCAGGCGCTGGAGGAGCAGAGAGACAAGCACCTGAGCCAGAACAGCAAATTTTCCCGAAGGAGATGGCCCAGGAACTGAGTTTGAAGGACTAGTTGGATTTTACCAAGTTAAGGAGGGGAGTGGAGAGGAGAGGACATTCCAGGCAAAGGGAATACACAGGTTTGAAACAGCACGATGATTCTGGGAACTCCATTAGCTTTTGTATGGTGGAAGCAGAGAGTGATTGCACAAAACAGGACCTGAAATGAAGCAGTGACAGCTGAGATGGTGAGAGGACGGGTTAAAGGTGTCATTAAGGAGTAGGTTTCTGGCAGAACTTTGTAGATACTGGCCTCAGGCACAGCCATGTAAGACTTGCCTAAGGAGCTAGTTAAAATACACAGATTCCAGGGTCCAGCCTGGAATTCAGATTCAGGAAGCCTTGGGCAGGAGGCAGAATCTCAATTTTAATAACACTCCCATTCCTCCATATGAATCCAAAGCACACAAATGTTGAAGAGTCCAGGAAAGGCAGAATTTCAGGGTTATCTGTTATTAAGGAGCTGGAAGAGGAGGAATTAGCAAAGGAAATGGAGAAAGAGGTGGAGGAAGAACAGCGGAGTGCAACAATGCCAGCTGTGACAGGGATGCTGAGAAGGATACAGGCTAGGCAAACAGCATCGGTAGTTCAATTGCTTTAAATGAGAACATATGTGGGGAACCTAGCCCAGGTTCTGACCCTGATTAGGTACTCCGTAAATGAGTTTTATGCTTGAGAAAAGACTTTGAATATAGAGGTGGGAACAGAAGCTAAGATGCAAGAGTTTAAGAAGGGCATGACCAACCAAAATTCAAAGGCCAACAAGAGACAGGTTGGAGAAAATATTCATAGCAGGTGTGATGGGATGAGTTAATACTATTTTTATACAAAAGAGCTTTCTCTAATAAATAAGAATACCCCCTAAAATCCAGCAGATAAATGGTCAAAGAAGATGAACTGACAATCTGAAAAGAGGAAGTAGAATGAGTTAACAAGTGTGGATGTTTAGCCTCACTGGTATCAGAGAAACACAGGTTGAAACAAGGTGCCATTTTTTGACTCTTAAATTCTTGATGGTGATGTAAATCGGAATGACCCCTCCTAAAGCAGCCTGTGTGTCAAAAGCCACAAAAATGCTCCTGTTTTACCTTTTAGTTCTACTTCTGGGAATTTGTCCCAAAGGAATCACTCAAAATATGGAAAAACTGAAAACAGAAAGATGTTCAACATGACATTACTTATAACCATGAGAAGATGGGAAACATCAAAAGCCCAAAGGATAATGACTAAATAATTATGGGAAATCTAATTGACCATTACAAAGTTATTAATTTTTATGACTACATAATGACAGAAATGTTTCAAGTGGAAAAAGTGGGATATAAAGCAGTACATACACTACTGTCTAAATTTTGTTTAAAAAAACAAAGTACTGGGCTTCTCTGGGGGCGCAGTGGTTGAGAGTCCGCCTGCCTATGCAGGGGACACGGGTTCGTGCCCTGGTCCGGGAAGATCCCACATGCCACAGAGCGGCTGGGCCTGTGAGCCATGGCCACTGAGCCTGTGCATCCGGAGCCTGTGCTCCGCAACGGGAGAGGCCACAACAGTGAGAGGCCCGTGTACCACACACACACAAAAAAAAGTACTTATAGATTATATTCGGTGTATGATATGTGAATAGAAAAAGAACCAGGAGAAAACCCACTGAAGTGTTAATAGTTACTTCACTGGGTGATGGGAATTTGGGAAACTTTTATTTCATACATTTTTCTGTATTTTCTACATTTTTCACCTAGACCGTGTATTACTTTGATAATCAGAATAAAAATTAAGATACTATTTATTTTTAAAGTAAGACATTAAAAGAAAGTAAGGCATAAACTTGTATATAGCTTACAATGATATGTTTAAATTGCATACACAAAAGACTGGTAACAGTGATAGGATTATGGGTGTTTTTTTCCCCTCTTTTCTCTTTTCCAAATTGCTTGTAATGTGGCTGCAGTCCTTTTATAATCAGGAACAAGTATATAATAATGAACAGCGTGGTTGGATGAAAGTACTGCAAAAGGGGAAGGAAAAGACAAGGCAAGGTATGCGGGGTTTTGCTTTTCTGGGCCTTCTTGAAAGTCAAGGTGATAACCTGTGTTATGAGGGAGGCCTGTGAAGCCGCTCGGAAGATCCTGATCTGTCAGCATCCTGGATCTTTCTTTTAGACCCCATACTTCTTTCCCAGCACCCCACCCCCACCCCAGTTTCTGCTGCTTAAAGTCCATAGGGAGATTTCTTCCTTGCTGTTCAGAAGCTTTCACAGATGCTCGGATATTAGCATTGGTTTGAGCAGTGAGTCTACCGTGTGCAGTTGAATTTGGGGACTTCAGGCTCTGGTTAGGTTTCTTTGAAGGTAGATGCCAGTGACTCAGGGTCTATGGAGGAGTGAGAGCCACTTAAGAGGACAAGACTTGAGGGGCCCCTAATTGAGGACAACTTGTGCATTCCACTAGTCCCAGGCCAGAATGACCATCCAATCTTAAAAGAAAGAGCGAGGAAGCAAAGAAAAGGAGAGAGAAATAAGGAAAAGAAGGAAGAAAGGAAAGAAGGAAGGGAGGGAGGGAAGAAAAAAGGAAGAGAGAGATGCTATTATTTTCCTTAAGTACTGTTTGAATATTTGTTTAAGTGTGGAAAGGAGGCTTGAACCTTCTTCTGGTTTAAAATTTTTAATATTTAATTTTTAAACATAAGTGAAGTATGGTTCTTTAAAATGATCTGGTAATTAAACAGTGCTGCAGGCTGCCAGAGGAGGAGGCCAGCTATGCATGGCTGAGGGCAAAACCCTAAAGGGATGGAGAAAGAAATTGAAAGAAGCCTGCTCACCTGGTAGAAACTAACCCATGAGTAGAAAGGATTATCTCAGGTTTTCATGCAGGGCAGTTTAAGTAAGAGAGGCAGCTGGGAGCAAGTTGGGAACTTACTCCCCATTAGTTGAAGCAGACAGCAGAAAGTACTCTGCCTAAGGCAAGGTCTGGGTGAAAGCAACCTGCATGGCCTTTTGACTCCAAGACTGGCCCTGGTCTGTGCCCCTGCAGAGTTTTCAGAGCTGTAATTCCAGGCAAGTTAGAAGCCTGTGCTCTGCTTTAGCCTGGGGAAAAACCAGAGTCAACAAACCCAGTTGAACTTGGCAAACATTTGTTGATCGTATGCTGACTTTTAGACATTTTGCTAGGCACCATGGAGATTACCAAGACAAATAAGATAGGACCTTCCTTCAAAGTGTTACCACTCTGGTTGGATAAAGGGAGAAGTATATATATGAATGTAAAGCAACTCCCTTTTTTTGGATAATTTTGGAAGTAAAATCTCATATGTGGGTATATATGAAAGGCTAGGACTTCCCTGGTGGCACAGTGGTTAAGAATCCGCCTGCCAATGCAGGGGACACGGGTTCGAGCCCTGGTCCAGGAAGATCCCACATGCCGCGGAGCAACTAAGCCCGTGCTCCGCAACTACTGAGCCTGCGCTCTAGAGCCCGCGAGCCACAACTACTGAAGTCCGTGCGCCTAGAGCCCGTGCTCCGCAGCAACACAAGCCACCACAATGAGAAGCCCGCGCAGGCAACAAAAAGCAGCCCCCGCTCGACGCAACTAGAGAAAGCCCGCGCATAGCAACAAAGACCCAACACAGCCAAAAATAAATAAATAAATTTATTTAAAAAAAAAAAAAAGGCTAAAGCAAGAGGCCTCATTATATTTAAGCTTTCTTTTTCTTTAGACCTATTTCTAAATTGTGGACCATTCTTTTAAATACTTGTAGTCCCCTTCTTTTGAATAGAATACGTTCTCAAAAATGTCTTCTCAAGTAGAGTGTCAGCTTCTTGAGGGCAGGAACATTTATCTGTGTTCAGTATGCCTAGAATAGCCCTCAGTAAGCATTGGTTGGCTATCGTTAGATGAATATGCGAGTAAACGACACACAGGCACGTTCCTAGGGGACTCCTGTCTCCCAGCGAGCTAATGATAAAATCCTCAATTACCTTTCACCTTTTAGACACAGTCTTCCAAGATATATTTTCAGTGTTCCGTGTGGTCTTTATTTTTCTGCTCTTGTTTCATGTCTGAACATAAAGTGTTTGAGCTTCTAACTGAGGCTAAGGCATCCCTGCTTTCAGCATTCCCTGTGGTTTACATCTTTGTGTCCATAAGATCACTGCACTTTCAATCACCAGCACGCCTGCTTTTCCATTGCCCCCTAATTACAAAATGCAATAAAACATTGAAATCTTATAAATGAGCATGGCCATACCAACAAAGAAATGGGTGCCAAAATTTAATATTTGTCAGATGATTTTCAAAAGCTCAACATCTTTCTCTGAAAAGGAGTTTTAGGAGTCCAGTGAAAAAAAGTCTAGGTTCAGAAGTCAAATGTTTAAAGCTGAGGATGACCTAGAGTAGCTTTTGCTCTTTACCTGATAGCTACTCACTCGAATTTCAGGCAGACCTAGTAATGAGAGAAAATAAATAATCCTGTAGGTGAGCTAGATAAGCCTAAACCTATAAATTTGCAGCAAAATGTTACTTACTCTCATAGACTTGTGATTTAATCTCCTTTTAAGAGGTTTCTCTGAGCAAATCTGAGACACCTCAGAATATCCTCAATCTGTGTTTGTGAACCTGACAGCAGAGGAGTTCTTCCTCTCCCAGGGTCTGGAGGGGTGTGTGTGCCTGCCTGTCTAGATGCTGTTTTAACCCTTCTGGTGCTGGACTCCAGGTCTCCTCCTTCTGCTCTTTTCTCCTGAGGCAGAGCCCATGCTGGTGCACTAACCTGCAGCGTCTCTGTGCTTCTCTTCTTACCTCCTCTTTCCCCTTCTCTTTCCCTTTTGCTGTGGTGTGTCCAGAAAAGGAAGTCGAGTTCCAGCGTGCACCTAATGGTGAGCCTTGCCTGCCCACCCATCCTCCCGCTCCATGCTGCCTGCGCCCGCCTGCCAGCCACGCAAACCCATTCTGCCATGTGCGTGTGCTTCACTCATCCTCACTGCATGTCTGTGCTGTGCGGGCAGGTGTGACCTGTCCTGCCAGGCGGGGGCCATTGCCCGAGGTCGCCCAGCGGCCTAAGAAACGGGCATTGGAATGTGTGGTATGGCATTCCCTGCTGCAGCATTTGGACTGCCCCCAGCAGCCCAGGGCAGGATGTGAAGCTGGTAGGGATTCGGGGCCAGGTGGCAAGCACAGGGGGAGACCCTCACTCACGGTTGCTCAGGAGGAGAGGCCCTGCTCACCGGGCACAAGCAGCCGTTTCCTACAGACTGGCAGCCAGCGGACCTCTGTGTGGTGTGCAGAGGAGCCGGTTGTAGGCTCTCGGCTCTGAGCCTCACTCTCCCGGCCTTTTCCCCTGTGCAAATGCCCATGAGCACGCTGTGCCCGGTGTTTCATCCTTCCCACCCCGCCCGCAGGAGCAACAGCTGAAAGGCTGCAGAGAGCGCATAGTCTTTCTCATGGGACACAGGACACCCAGGGGAACATAGCAGCCTGAATCCTTATGAAACCATCTATTAAAGCCAGAGGTGGGGCCACCTCGGTGACATCCCAGCCCTCTGCAGATATGGCAGTTTTTACAGACACCCTGCAGTCCTTGCCCCCTGCCAGGGTCTTGTCTCAGCTGGGCTTTGCAAATAGAATAGCTTTGTCCAATCAGCCCCAAACAGGTCCATATCAGCAGCTGAGCTAGGAGGGGTCTGCTCTTTCCTGGGGGGATATGGAAGAGAGCAGAGTTCATGTGAAATTAGATCCACATCCTTTCTACTCCTGGGGCCCCCCTTCTCCAGCCTGCAGAGTTCAGCGGAGTCTGATAGCACTTAGGTACCTGGCTTGAGGTTCCATGCCTAGCCCTGGGTTTGGAGACATGTCGACCATTGATAGCAAGTTACGGCTTCAGGTCTGGTCCAAGGGGCCATAAAAGAGGCCTCCAGGCAAGAAGTAGGACAGTCGGGATGGCTTTCTGTATGTGTTCTAGGAGAGAAGCAGCACATTCTAGCTGCCAGCGTGCCCTCATTTGCACCCTGCATAGAGATGGTAGCTGTACATTCGTCTCTCTGCTTGTTGAAGAATTGGCAGGCATCAGGCTGCTCCTCAGTGGCCACCGACTCCACCGGGACTCCCAGTGAGACTGAGTGTATTGGTTAGGGGATTGTAAGAGGCAGAGGGCATCAATAGGACTCCCTGCCCTGGAGATCGGCCTCCTTCCTTCCTCGTTATCCTCCCCCCACCCTCCCTTGCTGTGCCACTCAGTGTAATATTTTGAAAGGCAAGGAGATATCCCAGTGGTCTGCTGTTGGGAATGTCGGCCTGCTGGGCAACCTCCTCTTTCCTGGGGACTGGGTTCTGGATTCACCTGCTGCTCCTTGGAGCTCTGCCCTCATTCCCAGCTGACCAGGTCGAAGATTGATCAGGCAGAAAGGCCAACAGCACAGCCCTGTCTCTACTCCCTAGGGTCAGTGGATGCATTTTGTATCCAAATTCTACGCCTTTCCTCTCTGGACACCATCTCCTAGGCCAGGTTTTCTTCCTCTCTTTGTTCCTCTTCTTTTCAGATCAGGCTTCAATCTGGTGTTGTAAGGGGAAGGAAATGCAAGTGGCAGGTTGAAAGGGCAGCAGGGGACTGCCCACAGTTAGGGGACCCAGAGTTTCTGAATTTTGTTCTGCTTTCTTATAAACCACACTCCTTTCCCCCTATAAAGTGAGAAGATCCCGAATTTCTTTGGGTGTGAAGTATGATTGTGCAGTGACATGGCACCTGGCACCAGCAAAGATTTCTGGAGAGATGCTTTAAAACAAGTCTTCGGGCTCATCCCACCTTGAGGATGCCTCCGGGGCTAGGCCTCTGGGTCCCTCCAGATAATCTCCTCTGATCACATCTCTCCAACCGTGGCTCCTATCCCGCAGTGTTATGGAGGCCACCTCAGGCCTGGCTCCTCCAGGCCAGGCCGGGGGGTGGCAAGGGAGGTCTGGGAGTCGAGCGGCTTTGGTGACTCTAGAGGAACTAAACCATCTGTTTTCTTGTCTCAGCCACAGAGCAACAACAAAAACAGTCTCGTAAGCCCAGCCCAAGAGCCCGCGCCCTTGCAGACGGCCATGGTACCTCCTGACTGCCGCTTCTCCGCCCCTGCCCCTGGCTGCCTCCCCTCCTTCCCGCTTCCTCCCAGGCCTCCTCGGCCCTTTTCCTTTCTCATCCCTGTAGAGCAGGCTGCTTTGCGCACTGCCCCATAGGCCCCTTCCCCCTCACTGTCGTGCTTGGCCGTGCTCCTTCCTGCATGGCAGAACTGCTGCTCCTGCTTCTTTGCTCTTGGCGGGGGAGAGTGGTCAGGGCTCTCAGCTAAGCCTCCCAGCCCCAGGCTGGGCCCTCAGTGGGTCTGCTGCAGGGGCCGGGAAGGTGAGTTGCTTATAAAAGGAGAGGGTAGGAGCTTTCTTGGGATCTGTACATCAGTTCTTGGAGGCCTCCTTGTAAAATCTGCCTCAGCCTCTCCTTTGCAAAGCAATGAATAGGAAGGGGGGCTGGGGTCCCCCACCTCTGGATGGTGCTGAGGTGTCTGGGTTCCTGGAGAGCCCCCATGCTGTCCCAGTTCTGTCTGGGCTCAGCCAGGGGCACTGTGTGCTCTCAGAGCTCCCTCTGCTGGTGACTAACTAGAGTTAGCAGGGCGTGTCTGGGAGAGGGAGGGGGGAATTGTGCTGCCCCTCCTCCTACTTCCTGTGGCCTCTGGAGCTGCCTGCTGTGGGGCTGTAGGGACAGGAGCTCTGGGCGAGGCAGAGGGTGGGTGAAGCAGGCGGCTCTCCGGGCTCAGCTTGCTGAGGGCCACGCTGGGTCTTTCTGGGAGACCTTAGTCCACTCTCCCGGCATCCCTGCCTCCTGCACACCCCTTGATGAACACTGTTGTCAGGGCCCAGCCTGTGCCCTCAAGCCTACAGCTCCTCCAGTGTACTTGTCCCGTGGGAGAAAGGACACTCAGATTCAGCAGGGATCGGGAACAGGGGCCCGTGTCCCCGGCTTCCCCGGTACCTGCTTCCATTAAGCGCCAGGCCTCTCCTCCTTACCAGCCAATGCTGACCCCTAAATCTGGGGCTTCCAGCTGCCTGGGACCCACTTGAGCCAGGATATTTTGTCTTGTGAGCATGGCTGACGAGCAGGCCTCAGTGGTCATCATAGGGTCAGTGTACGAGGGTGCGGGGGTAGGGGTGGGGTCCCTTAGGGAAGAGCTGTAGGTCTTTCCCCAGGTCAGAAGGGTAACTTTCATCTTCCCTCACAGGAGCCACAAACCACTGTGGTCCACAATGCTACAGATGGGATCAAGGTAAGTGGCTCCTGAACCAGTCTCCTGCTTTCCAGGTCAGCAGGAAACAGGTGGGCTGGGTAACAGGGTTTAAGCGTCCTGCAGATGATGGCAGCCTACAGGCTGCACCTCAAGGCCAAGGTATTTGCAGAGTCTAGGCTGGGGGTAGCACATGCCTGTTTATCACTCTGTTGCCAGGAAGGGCATCATACCTTAGTGATGCTGAGCAGGCTCTAGAGCCAGACAGGCCTGAGTTTGCATCCTGGCCCTGGACCCCTGGACCAGTCACTCTCCCACGCTGCACCTCAGTTTCCTTATCTGTAAATTGGGGATAATAAAAGTAGAATCTTCGTCCATGTGAAGTTTAAATGAGAGTAAACATTAGCTAGAAAAACAGAGGCAAGAGTATAATCAGACCCTAGAGCAGTCATTCCCCATTGCCTCACTCCTTCATGCCCTCAATAACCTTGTCTCCATATTTTCACTACCATTAGTAAATATTTATTGAGCCCAAAACCATCCACGGCTCTGGTGATGAGACAAAATCCCTCTCCACAGGTGTAGGGGAGGCAGATAATAAACCAAAAACCAAATAAATAAGATAAAATCCAGTAGTGATAAGTGCTATGAAGAAATGATGCAAAGTAAATAGATAATGAACAGGGCCTTTAATTAAGTGGTCGGGGAAGGGCCTCCCTCAGGAGGTGATACTTGAGCTAAAAACTAAAAGACTGGAAGGAGACAGCCAGGCAGACTCTGAGGCAGAGTGTCCTGGACAGAGGGAATGCAAGGGCAGGGGCTTGGCACATATACGGGACAGAAGAAATCAGAGCTAAGGGTGTGGTGAGCAAGGGGAGGGTAGCAGGAGGGTGGTGAGGCTGGAGGAGCAGACAGGACCTGCTCTGTAGGACTTGACAGGAGTTTGCATTTTTTTTTCCAGCAGCAATAAGAAGCTGTTGGAGGCTCTTAGCAGGGGAGTAATGGCGTCTGATTTACACTCTGGCTGTGTTATGGGCAACAACTTTAGGGGGGAAGCAAGTGTGGAAGCAGGGAGACCAGGCAGCTATTGTGTAGTTCAGGTGCCAGATGTTGGCATCTTGGGCTGAGGTTGTAGCTGTGCATTTGAGGAGAAGAGGTAAGACATGTAATTTATTTTGGAGGTAGAACTGACAGATTTGGTTTTAGATTAGATAATTGAGATATGAGGGAAAGAGAGAAAGAAAAGAATCAGCATAAAAATCAAGCCTAGAAGATGACTCTAGGTTTTAGCCTGAACAACTGGATAAGTGGTACATTTACTGACTTGGGGAAGACTCAGGACGGTGTTTGAGAATCCAGAGTTTCATAAGAGTCAGATGGCAAGGGTGGAAATAGAACCTTCTGATTCCTCCTTGCAGCTCCCGTAGGAGCACATGCTCTGCTTTTGTTCTGCTTGGCTCCTCTGGTTTCCAAGAGCCTGATTTATAGAAACTTGTTCTTTTTGGCCTGCAGGGCTCCACAGAGAGCTGCAACACCACCACAGAAGATGAGGACCTCAAAGGTAGGTGCTAGCCCTTGGTGGGGAAGAGGCCCCGGCAGTGTCCCAGGTACCTAGGCTCCAGTGGGGCACCTGCCTTGTCTGCCCCCAGAACTGAGATTGGTGGCTCCTTATACCCCAGGAGAAAGTTGAGCATAAAAGCTACTTTCCATGGGCCAAGATATGAGGCCCTGTCTCTTGTTGCTGGGCTGGGCAAGTGGCTTCTCTTCTTTGACCCCAAGTCTGGGATAGCTAAATGAGGGCTGTTCCTGAGGCCCAGGGCTCAGAGAACTGTTCCTGTTGCTGCTGTGACGTGATATCCCAGAACAGGGACATCTTGAGTCCCTGCAGAAGCAGCCTATAGATGTCATGAGCCATTAGTAGGGTGACCAGTCATCCCAATTTCCCCAGGACTGAAGTGATTCCCAGGATGTGGAACTTTTGGTTTTAAAGCTAGGACAGTCCTGGACACGTCGGGGTGGGTTGGTCACTCTTATCACAAAGCTTTGGCATGAGTGATGGAGTCAGAACCACCTGTCCTGTACAGACCCACCAGCTTAAGTTTGGGCCTGGCCAGAGTGCCAGAGGGTGTGGGAAGGCATGGCAGGCCAGGCTACTGGGAATCTCTGTCCTGCTCTTTGGCTTGGCCTCCTGGAATTGCTCCCTTTGCCTTCAGTAAGTGACCTAGGCCAGGTCCTCAGAAAAGTTGGAGGAACGTTACAGGACAGAGCTGAGAGAGCATGCCCAGCGGCGATAAGGGAGCACAAACCTCTGGTAATACAAAAAAAAAAAAAAAGGAAAAGAAAAAAGAAAGCATAAACGTATAAGGCAGTAAAGAACAGTGCTTCCAGGGCTGCTGGAATTGAGGTCAGATCAGTTCACTTCTGGCGATGCTGGCAGAGTAAGCGGCTCCTTCACTGCTGGGCTCTTGACCTTGTAGCCTTGTCCCCTAGAACATCTTCCCCAGGACTTGTACAGGCTGTTCGAAGGCTCCTCTGGAAGCCACAAACCCAGGTCTGTGCCCCTTCCTGGGGCTCTCAGCTGGGAGGCCTCTCTGGCAGAGGCGGTGGCGTGGGACGTGGTCCAGTGTCCACAGCAGCCCGAGGCGTCGCCTTGCCCCGGCTCTTCAGTGCCACGGGCTCGGGTCCTGTCCGGCTTGCTCGCTCACCTGCCTTGTTCTGTTTGTTTTGGCTGCTCTGCCTTGCCCTGCCCTGCCCTGGCTGGCTAGCTGCCCCGCTCCGCACTGGGAATGGCAGCTCGGTGCCTGAAGGACGGAGCTCCCGGGACAGAACAGCCCCCTCTGCAGGCATGCAGCCCCAGCCTTCTCTCTGCTCCTCAGCCAGTAAGTGTGAGGGAGGCACATTCTGGCTTCCGTCTCCCTGGCTTGTCCCGAAGCCCCTCGGGGATTCCCCCCAGCCCCTCCCCAGAGCTGTCAGCCCAGCCCAGCTGTCCATCTGGTCAGCCTCAGGAACTCAACCTCTGCTGGGTGTGGGAGCTGATTGGAGGTGCTGTTAAGACCAGGCAGGGGCCCTTGAGACCGGGGCCCAAAGACATGAAGAAGAGTGGGTGGAAAATCGTTGCAGGAGGGAAGGAGTAGAAGGCCACTGGGATATGCAGTGGGCCTTGCCTCAGCACCGAGCGGGAAGAAAGGTGGAGCCAGAAGTCAGGTCCAGGGTAGTGGGCATGGGGCGGGGGGTGAAATTTGCCATATAGTCAAGAAACCATGTCGGGATGTGGTGCTTCTTGAGGCTAAGCGTAAGATCATATTAAGAGCTTGGGGTGAGACAGGCCTGAGTTTAAATCCAGCTACACTACCTTCAAAAATGTGTGAAGTAACTTAACCTCCCAGAGCTACAGTTTCCTTATCTGTAAAGTGGGGATAAAATGGCACCTACTTCATAGCATTATGAAAAATAAATGGGATAGTAGAATGTCTGGGTATGATGCTTTGCTGGGTTAATGATAGCTTGTATTTGTATTTTTAGTTGTGTTTTTGTAGAGGATGCCTTTGTCTGCTTCTTTCCCTCCTACTGTCTGTCCTTTCAGAGTTTCTAAACACGATCCTCTTCACCCGTAGGGCCCCAGTCAGGTCCTGCAGATGGGTGTGGTGGGGTTGGAGAGGGGTGTGTGTGTGTGTGTGTGTGTGTACGTATGCCTACCTGCTTGCCTCTAGAAAGTGGATAGAGCTCTGTGGTTCCCCTCACCTCCTGTTTATTCACCTAGAGCTGCCCCCATGGTGGTGCTCGTGGCTGTAGAGCCCCCCTCCTGGCTGTACCATTGGCTGCTCTGCCTTCTCCCAGTGGTGCCCCTTAGCTGTGCTGTTCTAATGCTCACATTTGTCTTGCAGCCTCTCGCTCCTGTGAGGAAAGGCTTGTGGCCTGGGCCAGCCTGGGGCTCCGGTCAGGGTTAGCCCGAGCTCAGTACGAGGCCTCCCTTACCCTGGCGGTACCCTCTGCTAATAGTGGCGCTCCCTGTAAGTGAGCTGCCTAGAAGAGCAGGACGTCACCAGCAGTCCCTTGGCTTGGGATTGGGGTGCGGGGTGCTCTGAGGGCACCAACTCTGCCTGCCTGTCAGTCTGAAGCTTGTCTTGGTTTTCCTGAGGGACATGTCTTGGCTTGAGAGCTGGTATGAGATTTAGAGCCTTTCCAAGGCTTGTCCACGGTAAACGGAACTGTCTCACTGGTGAGAGGCTCCATTTAAAAAAGAGTGTTTATAGTTCCAAGATCCTTTATCCCAGAAAAGCCCCGTGGAGGAGATGAGCAGGGTGAAGAGAATTAAGCATCCATCCCAGGGCTCTGTTCATCCTTTGGAGCCCTCATCCCTGGCTAGATTCTGCTCTCAGGCTGGCTGTCGCCCAGGGCTAAGTTCTGGACCACTGAGTGAGGGCTGGGGGTGGGGAGGTGGTAACTGAGACCTGACTGAGCCCCTTCAGGTGAGAGAAGCAAGTGGGTGGTGGAAACAGCCCTATCGGGAGATGGTTCTTTGAGAGGCTAAACCTGCCGGGGATCAGATACACAGACTGAAGGCAGAATATTCACAATGTGTCAAGCTCCTCAGCCGTTAAGGACAAGAGTGTTTTCTGCATCCTGGTTGTTGATGGAGAGGGAGGCAAAGGCCAGAGGATCATAAGGCGGGCTTTGTGGGGAAGGGGTCGTTAGCTCTATGGACAACAGAGGGGGAATGGAGAGAAAGGTGGGCTCATCTTCCTGCAAAGGGCCTTAAAGACAGAGAAGACAGGGATGTCTTTGTCAGAGAGATCAAGGGGATTCTCTGAAGGATTGGGGAGGGCTTTCCGTCACTTGGGAGATTCCCAGTCTCACACGGGTAAATTGCTATATTTTTCCCCCCACAGTGCGAAAACAGGAGATCATTAAGATCACAGAACAACTCATTGAGGCCATCAACAATGGGGACTTTGAGGCCTACACGTGAGTAGAGACTTATTTCCTTGAGACCCAAGTCATCTCTTGAGGCCTTCCCTCCTCCCAAAAAGCAGCTGGGACCAGGGGAAAAGAGAAGGCTGGGCCTTGCACACAGTGTCCGAGTTGAACACCAAGCCCCTAGCCTGGGAGCCCTTCCAGGTAGACATCAGTGATTGAGCCCGCCTGTGGTGTCTGGGCCGTGGGCCGAAAGGGCAGAGCTAAGTGGCTTGGCAGGCAGGGCTCTAAGATCTCAGCCGTCTTGTCAGGCCCAGCCCACAGCTAACCTGCTGCGGGACAGACACCACTGATGGGGAAGAGAGACGAGTAATTCTCATGCAAGACTGACGGGCTGCTTTTTTTTTTTCCCCCCTGCAGGAAGATTTGTGATCCAGGCCTCACTTCCTTTGAGCCTGAGGCCCTCGGTAACCTCGTGGAAGGGATGGATTTCCATAAGTTTTACTTTGAGAATCGTGAGTGGGTTCGTGCTGCTGAGATACTCCTGCCTGCCCCTCACCCCCTTGCCTCTGTCCCCGCTCACCTTCTCCTCTTCCCAGTTGCCCGCTTTTCCCTTACTGGACCTGCCTGCCGCATCCTTGTCTATGTGCTTGCCCCCTTGGGCCCTGAGGATGGTCTTCAACTGGCACCTTCAAAGGGCTGCCTCCAGAGCCCCGCCTGCCCCTCCATTCTGCAGCTGCCTCGTGGCAGTGCCAGTGCCAGTTGCCATAATCAAGCCCACTGTATTTCTTTAAGCCTCGCCTCTTTCCAAGACGATTGGAAACCATGCGAGGTCCGGTTGAGATGATCTCAGCTCTGTGTCTGCAGGTTTCAGAATAGAGGAAATTAAAACCAGGATAAGAATGTGCAAGCAAGTAACAGGGCGCTGTTGATGATTGTGAGATCGGAAGTTGTGGCTAGGGTCCTCCTCCTAGCCGCGAGGGAGACAGAGGAGTCCTGGCTGGGGGTCAGGGGGGCAGGGTATATGCTCTGGACAGTTCCTGGAAGTCCCAGAGGATAAGAAGCTGATTCATCTCCTCTTCCCATCTTTCTTTCCACTAAGACCGTCCCCCTTCTTATTTTTTTCTCATCTTTCCCACTTTATCCTGGGCCTTCCCCTTCCTGCCCCGGATTTTATTTTCTCACTGTTTTCTCTACTAACTGCCATCCTTTCCATGTCTTAGCTGCAGTTACAAACCCTAGGTTATCTAGGTACTTCTGTCAGCCAGAAGCAATTCCAGAATTTATAGAAGCTCTCCGAAAGGTCTCATGTAGCCCCTAATATTTGAATTGAAGTAAAATATGAATCTCAATAAAAGCTCCACAATCCATAGTGTTTGCTGATAATGGCAACCCATCTTCTTTTGGTTTTCCCCCAGAGGACCTGGGAACCCTGGGAATATCCTGAGCTTGGTGCTTTAGTGACTTTTTTTTTTTTTTTTTAACTTTGGATCTTTTTAAAATCAGAAATCAATTTTGAATATTTTAAGTTCTTGATTTTGCTCTATAGCCCTAATCAGGGACAAGCCAACCCTTATGAAATCTAAACCCACCTGTTAGGTTAGAAAGATCATCATAGGCTTTCGTTAAGATAGTCCTGAGTTCAAATGTTGTGTGATTTGGACAACTTACTTTAACCTCCTTGAGCCTATTTCCTTATCTTATAATGAAGAAAATAATATTGACCAAGGAATATGGCTCATGCGTGTAAAACCGCCCAGCACAATGTCTGATTAAAACAGTAGCTGCTATTATCATTGTTCCACACCTTTCTCTTCCTTTTGAATAATCAAGACTAATCTGATGGGGTTTCCCAGCCTCTGGAAGGTGTATGGGGACTTGGAGACTCACAGAATGGTTACTGGAGAGAGGGTGAGACTTGGGAAGTGCAGGCTGGGAGGAAAATGCCAGTCCCCAGGCCTGACACCCTCCTACCTATCCCACCCTGCCCTGCCCCCTACAGTCCTGTCCAAGAACAGCAAGCCCATCCACACCACCATCCTGAACCCACACGTCCACGTGATTGGAGAGGACGCAGCTTGCATTGCCTACATCCGCCTTACCCAGTACATCGATGGGCAGGGCCGGCCTCGCACCAGCCAGTCAGAGGAGACCCGGGTCTGGCACCGCCGGGATGGCAAGTGGCTCAATGTCCACTATCACTGTTCAGGGGCCCCTGCCGCACCGCTGCAGTGAGCTCAGCCACAGGTGCACCTGGTCGGGGGTTGGGGAGCGGCTGGGACAAGTGGGGTCAGAGGAGGAAGAAGAGGTTGAGAGGTGGCATTGGGGGAGGATACATGGGCCATCCCAGAAGAGTAGCGAAGGCTGGACAGTGTGGTGGTTGTAATAAGTCATGCTCTGAAGTCAGACAGACTCGGGTCTGGCTCCTTGACTCCAAATTGGGTGACCTTGGACAGGTTACTTCCCCTCCCTAAGCCTCATTTTCCTCAGCTGTCAATAGGAAAGAAGGAGGGACTTCCCTGGTGGTCCAGTGGTTAAGACTCCACCCTTCCACTGCAGAGGGCGCGAGTTTGATCCCTGGTTAGGGAACTAAGATTCCGCATGCCTGCAGTGCAGCCCAAAAAAAAAAAAAAAAAAGGAGTGGTGCCTACCTCCTTTGTTGTTGTGAGGATTAAATAATATACTTGTAAGTAAAGCACTTAGTAAGTGCTCAGCAAATGTGAGGCAGTGTTATGTTTAAATACTAGCTTCTCCCCCATCCTCCACCCTCTCAGGCAGAATTGACCACGTATGTAGTGTGTTTAAGTCTCTGGAACTCCTCTGTGTGGGTATTGTCCTCTGTTCTGTTACCACGTCTGTTCTGTTTGACAGGGGCATAAGGAGATCCCAGCCGGAGGTCAAACCTTCGCAGCCAGTGGCTCTGGAGGGCCTGAGTGACAGCGGCAGTCCTGTTCGTTTGAGGTTTAAAACAATTAAATTACAAAGCGGCAGCAGCCAATGCACGCCCCTGCATGCAGCCCTCCCGCCCGCCCTTCGTGTCTGTCTCTGCTGTACCGAGGTGTTTTTTACATTTAAGAAAAGAAGATCGTTTTAAAAAAAAAAATGGGATCCATACCGTGATGCGTTTTAAAACCACCAATAGCCCTTGGGCTAGCAAGAAGGCAGGAGTTTGTGTGATGCCCATCCTGGCACAAGCAATGGGCTCACCTACCAGCCCGGAAGAGGTGAGCTCAGCCTCTGGCCTCCATGGACTCAGGGGACCAGGCAAGAACTCTGACAGAACTTTGGGGGCTGTGATGTGATTACAGCCCCTGAGGTGGCCTACCTGCCCCAGGTCTAGGAATGGACGTCTTCAGAATTTGTATACACGCCTAGAATGAGGCTGATGAAGAACATCATGGCCAACAGATCTACTTGGGAGAGAACGCGGAGCTCCCAGCCTGCCGTGGAGGCAGCTGAGAAACAGTGGCCTCAGGACTGAGAAGCAGGGCCCGGACATTGCTGTACTGTACCATTTAGTATAGACGGGAAGAGAATTGGTGCTGCAGAAGTGTGTCCGCTACAAAGCTGATGAGAAACCTCGTGTTAGTCTGACATGCACTCACTGACTCATCCATTTCTATAGGATGCACAATGCACGTGGGCCCTGCTATTGAGGCCCAATCCTTGCAGCTGGGAAGTGGGAGGGGTTGCCGCTTTGCTTCGTGTTTGTTTTCTTATAACAGCAAGGAGAGAGCCGGGCCTTGGTCTGGGCTCCCCCTGCTGCCTTTGGCAGTTCTGTTTCCGTGCTGATTTGGGCCATCTTTGTCTTGCCTTTTCATGCTGGTGGTCCCTGTGCTGACCCTCATCTGGGCCTGGGCCCTCTGCCAAGTGCCCCTGTGGGATGGGAAGAGTGAGGCGGCGGGATTGAGTGATGGTTGTTTCTATGCATTCAGGCTGCCCTCGGGGCTGCCTCCCTTCTTACTCTTCCCTTGCTGCACGCCCATCTCTTTTCCTGTCTTTGAGATTGACCTGACTACTCGGGCAAGAAGAGGTATCCTCTACAAAGAGACCTCTTTACTGACCAACTGAAGTATAGACTTAACTGCTGGACAATCTGCATGGGCATCACCCTGTCTCTCACCTGCATGTACCCAAAAGAGATGTCCAGAGCCAAGGCTCCTACGTTCATTGTCCCTCTCTGTGCTCAAGGAGTTCCATTCCAGGAGGGAAAAATTTATACTCTAAGCAGATAGCAGAGAAGATAATGGAGGAGCAATTGGTCATGGCCTTGGTTTCCCCCAAAACAACTGTGCAGACCTGTCTGCACAAATGTCTGCACTATTGGGGGATAGATGGGTAGGCCCCAGCTCCCTGGACTGCCTTAAGGAGGCACAGGAGCTGGGAGAAGAGGCAAAGCTACAGGTTTACCTTGGAGCCATCTGAGAAGAGAGCAGACTCACAGGTGCTGGTGCTTGGATTTAGCCAGGCTCCTCGGAGCACCTCCTGCATGCCCCAGCCCCTGGGCCCTAACCCTTTCCTGCCCTGCAGCCTGCAGTACCAGCACGCAGACACCTTCACCACAGGGTTTGGTTTTGCTGGCTTGAAGACGAATGGTCTTAGAGTTCATTAAGACCCATAGCTTCATATGGCTGCTCCAGCCCCACTTCTTAGCATTCTTAATCTTCTTCTGGGGCTAATGTCAGCATCTATAGACAATAGACTATTAAAAAAAATCACCTTTTAAACAGGAAATGAGAAGGCATTTGATGCAGAATTTTTGCATGATGACATAGAAATAATTTAAAAATAGTGTTTGTTCTGAATGTTGGTAGACCCTTCATAGCTTTGTTACAATGAAACCTTGAAGATATTTAATAAAATAACCTTTAAACACTCCATTGTGTTACTGCTGTTGGAGGCTTATGGCCAGAGGCTTAGATTTAACAGCTTGGGTTACAAGGCTTCAGGTGGAGAGAGGTACCTTCTCCCACCCGTTTTGGGCCCATGTTAGAATAAGACTTCCTCGTAAACTCACCAGCCTCCAATTAGTTCCCCGGGCTGCTGAGGCGGGTTTGGAGCGGGGGGGAAGAACTCGGGCCCTTAGCGGGTGAGCTCTGAGTCTCGCCCCGCCCCCGGGCCCCGCCCGCGTCCAGGACAGCCCTCCCGCCCCTCAGTGGGCCGGCCCGGCTCCCCCCCTCCGCCGGGCCGAGTGGAAGAGCCCACACCCTCGGCCCGCCCCGGCTCCGGGAGCCTCGGCGCCGACGCTAGGCGGACCGTGCCACTGCGCTGGGAGGAGGGGGGCGCCTCTGCCGGGACGCCCGGAGCCCGCCGTCTATGAGGCTGCGGCTCGGCCGCGCGCTGCGGAACACCGTTCGGCGGCCCGGCACCTCGGCCGCGCGGCTGCCCGGCCCGGAGGCGGGGGGGACCCGAAGTGGGGCCGCGAGCGGCTGCGCGCCGCCTCCCCCCGCTGGGAGCGGTGGTTGGGCCCGGCTGCGGCAGAGCGTTCGCTCGGAGATGGCGGAGCCGCCGCGACGCAGCCCGAGGCCCCGAGAGCAGGGAAGCCGGGCAGCCCCGGGACGTGGCGGAGCCCGGGGACAGCGGGGACGCCGCCCAGTCCGCCGGGTGAGCCGCCCTTGAGGGGACCCCCCCGCTCAGAGTGTGGCCCCCAGCCACGGTCCCCGCAGTTCTCCCCTCACAGATTTCCCTCAGTGTGGCCACCGAAACCGCCCTCAGGGGCGTCCCCGGCCGCCCCTCGGGGCGGCCTGCGCTCCCCTCCCCCGTCCCTTCCGCAGGCCGCCCTGGCAGTGGCCTCGTTCCCCTCGGCTCGTCCCCTCCGCACGGGGCTCATCCTCCCCTCGGGGCTCCCCCCAGCCCGACGCCCGCCCCGATGTCGCCTCAGCCTCCTCCACGCGCCCCTTGCCCCATTCCCTTTAATGCTCCACGCCCGACTCTCTCCATACCCACCTGTAAGCCCATGTTCCCACCAGCAGGGCCCTCCATCCGCGACCCCCGTGTGCCAGCCCCCCACGCCCGTGTCGCTGCTCGGTCCCCCTCCTCCCGCTGCATCTGCACTGCCGGTCTCCCAGCGCGGGGCCCACACCCCCGCCTTCCCCAGCCCGCTCTCTGTTGCTCTCCTCCTGCTGCTTCCCGCACCTTTAGCCCCCTCCCCGCCGCGGTCCCGTTTCAGCATTTATCCTCCCACCCCAGTACTCCCTCATCACCCCTCCCCTAAATATTGTTGCTTCTTCTAGGTTCGAAGCTAAAATGCAGTGGTTAAGACCAGGGCTGGAGCCTGACAGGCCTGACGATGAACCCCATTTCCTCCACTGACTGAGCTGTGTGATCCTGGGCAAGTTACTAAGTTCTCTGGACCTCAAATTAGTCATATGTAAAATGGGAATATTAGTTATCTCTTAGGGCCGGTGTGAGCATTAGATATATGGAAAGCTCTTAGAAGAATGTCTGGCAAAGTGTAAGCCCTCAGTAAATGTTAACTCTTATTCTTGACCTCGTGGGTGATACACCCCCAGTATCTGCTTCCCCACAGTGACTTCTTCTCACTACTGTGTTTGCCCCAAAAAGTTTCCTCTGATTCTTAGGATTCGTGCCTTCCCATCACCATTTTGATCCTTTCCCAGCTCTCTTTTCATGCCGATTAGTTTTACCCAGGCTAAGGCAGAACTATTCTTAAGTTGTCTCTCTCAGTTCTGAAGGACCCCATCTCTGCTTAATCACCCGGAGATGTGTATGTGTATGTGTCGGGGGGTGGGATGTGTGGTAGAGAGAGATCTCCAGCCACTGGCCTTACTTCAAGTGACTAAGGTGGGGAGAGTGACGCTTCTAGAAATAGTCTATCTACTTAAGGAAAAAAGTCTCCGGAATTAGGTCTCCTTAAAACTATTTTCTGATCCGACTGTTCTTACTCCTTCTCTATTATTGATTGGATACTACTTAAGCTCCTGTTGCTCTCTGTCATCCAGCCCCATTCAGTTCGCTCTGTTTTTGTAACAGGACTCAATCCCTCATGTCTCTCCAGGCTAGCTCAGGACCCTTCTGAGCTGTTCAGGGGTGAGGGTTTAGTACCACCTAGGCTAAGTTAGGAAAGAGAACTGGAGTGGATAGGGGGACAGACTCTGGACTCAGCTCTCTAGCTTTTCTTAGGTGCCAGTGATGTGGCCTGCTCTGGAGCTACATTGTTATCACCCCTCCTGACACTGGCACAAGTGAGGTAAAGGGGAGGGATGGGTAATTTTTCACAAGCAGTGGAAAAGAGAATCCCCAGGTTCTGGGTTTGGAAGGTAATAGAGTGATTAGCTAGCACCATTTCTCTTCCCTCTTGAATTTCCCCACCATAGTGTCCACCTGACTGCAAGTTCGTTAGTGCTGTTAGCCTGTGGTGTTGGGTTTGATAGATGACGAAGATTAACAGACACATGAGTGTCCTCTTATCTGATATTTTGTTGGAGCACGGGACTTCTGGGGCTTTCCGTCCCTTCTTCATGGGACGAACAGAGCTCCTGCTGGCTGACCAACTGCTCTGTCACGGGTTGGGAACTCCTTTCAGAGCAGGTTCATTTTCAGCCTCCTGGGCTGTTTGGCCTCTTGTCGATGGGAAATTTGTTCCCTTCTAGACCTTGGATATACTGCTTCCAATTCTGAGCTTAGCTCAGGGAGGAGACTTTAGACAGTATTCTAAGAAAGGGAACAGGCTGTGAAGCTAAAGTATGAGACTCAGATTATGTTGTTCTTCTACAGGAGCTTTTTTTTTTTTGGAGAACAAACCATCCTGTGAGCAGGAGGTAAGAGAAATGGGGTGAAGAGGGGAATGGATTACTGACACAGTTTCAAGGAGAGAAGTAACCCATTGATTTCTCTGTCTTACAGGTAGTGAGGGCAGAGATTGTGAACTTTGCTGACCTCTGATGTGAGGAGCTCAGCCAGGACCAAAGGTGGAGCCTGGCTAGATTTGCATCCTGAAGCCATGGGCCAGTGGGCCATGGTGACCTGAGACCAATGGACCCTGTCCAGTTGCCCCCTGTTGCCCCTTCTACCTCCCCTGTCCTATACTAAGGGGACTTGTTTCCACCTTTTCAGGGAACTGGCCCTGCAGGAATCCCTTTCCCCTCTTTTCATATCCTTCTACCCTCCCAAGAGAGCCTCAGCCTATAGAACTCCTCCCTCCCATCCCCTAAGGTGGTCCCCATCCCTGCCGCACACCCCCCACCCCCCCCCACGCCATGCTCAAGCTGTGGAAGGTGGTACGCCCAGCTCGGCAGCTGGAGCTGCACCGCCTCATACTGCTGCTGATTGCTTTCAGTCTGGGCTCCATGGGCTTCTTGGCTTACTACGTATCCACCAGCCCCAAGGCCAAGGAACCATTGCCCCTGCCCTTGGGAGACTGCAGTAGTGGTGGGGCAGCTGGCCCTGGCCCTGTACGGCCTCCAGTCCCACCCCGGCCCCCCGGGCCGCCAGAGACAGCCCGAACTGAACCCGTGGTCCTTGTGTTTGTGGAGAGCGCATACTCACAGCTGGGGCAGGAGATTGTGGCCATCTTGGAGTCTAGCCGTTTTCGTTATAGCACTGAGCTGGCACCTGGCCGAGGGGACATGCCCACACTCACTGATCATACCCGTGGCCGGTATGTCTTGGTCATCTATGAGAACCTGCTCAAGTATGTCAACCTGGATGCCTGGAGTCGGGAACTGCTAGACCGGTACTGTGTGGAGTATGGTGTGGGCATCATTGGCTTTTTCCGAGCCCATGAGCATAGCTTACTGAGTGCCCAGCTCAAGGGCTTTCCCCTTTTTCTACATTCAAACTTGGGGCTCCAGGACTACCAAGTGAATCCTTCTGCCCCACTACTGCATCTCACACGCCCCAGCCGCCTGGAGCCGGGTCCACTGCCCGGTGATGACTGGACCATCTTCCAATCCAATCATAGCACATATGAACCAGTGCTTCTTGCCAGCCTTCGGCCAGCTGAGCCCCCGGTGCCAGGACCCTTGCCTCGCCGGGCCCGGCTTCCCACTGTGGTACAGGACTTGGGGCTTCACGATGGCATCCAGCGGGTGCTCTTTGGCCATGGCCTCTCCTTCTGGCTTCACAAACTCGTTTTTGTCGATGCTGTTGCGTACCTCACTGGCAAGCGCCTGTGCTTGGACCTTGACCGTTACATCTTGGTAGACATCGATGACATCTTTGTGGGCAAGGAAGGAACCCGCATGAAGGTGGCTGATGTTGAGGTCAGTCTTTCTTTTTCCTGACTCATATCTTTCCTGAGAAGCTGTTTCAAGCTCTGTCCTATCAGACTCCCTTCCTTGATCCTGAGCTTGTCATAGGTACGCTCCCTGCCCTTTCTAGGCAAGAAGAATGCTACTTCTCATTTTTCTCCTTCTTAGTCTCCTGATTTCTCATGTCCCTGCTACTCTTCCCAGGCTCTGTTGACCACCCAGAACAAACTCAGGACCTTAGTCCCCAACTTCACCTTCAACTTGGGCTTCTCGGGCAAGTTCTACCATACAGGTGAGCTTCTCCCCTGCTCCTTCAGCATGTCAGTCTTCGTTTGATCTGTGCCTTCACTGTCCATGCTCCTGGGCAGACAGGTTGGAGAAAAGGGGCAACGTTTGGGGTCCGAATGCTGTGAGGAGCTAGCAGTGGGTATGAACTTAGGTTAGCGTGGGCGGCTGGAGGGCAGGCTGGCAATCGGGAAAATAGACAGTCTTAGGTGGCCAGAGGTCAGCAATGTTGTCCCAAGGATGGAAAGTGGTCAGTGTTGTTACAGAACAAAGGAGGGCACAGGGGCTGGCCGGCTGTGGTCAGTGGTCAGTGTGTGGTCATAGGGACAGAGGAGGAGGATGCAGGGGACGACATGCTGCTGAAGCACCGCCAAGAGTTCTGGTGGTTCCCCCACATGTGGAGCCACATGCAGCCACACCTGTTCCACAATCGCTCCGTGCTGGCTGACCAGATGAGGCTCAACAAACAGTTTGCTCTGGTGAGACCCTTGGATCTCTTCCCTGTACTTTCTCCCAAAGATGAGGCTTCCTTTTCAACCCTACCCTAATGGGGTACCCTTTCCCTACCCTTTCCATTGTTCTTTCTGTGGAGGCATCCCCACCCTCTTTACCCTCTACTCCCCAAACCTCACCAGGTCCTGGTGAGAGTCTCTGCCATTCCCAGGAGCATGGGATTCCCACGGATCTGGGGTACGCTGTGGCCCCCCACCACTCCGGCGTGTATCCCATCCACACACAGCTCTATGAGGCCTGGAAATCCGTGTGGGGCATCCAGGTGACCAGCACTGAGGAGTATCCCCATCTCCGCCCTGCCCGCTACCGCCGTGGCTTCATTCACAATGGCATTATGGTGAGGGACTCCCAATACAGACTTGAATCAAACTCCCACATTTGGACAGCCTCCAACCTGCATTGTCCAGGTTCATCCATATAACAGGGGGTAGAGAGATGGAAAGTCATGATGCACATAGCAAGAGCTTTGTTGCTGTAACTTCAGACTGAGTCCTCCACAAACCCAGGGAATCCTAATGCCTCAGGTCTTTTGTCCTTAATCTACTTCTCATTCTACCTTTCAAATCTCATCTGTCCCTGTTTGTTCTTTTCCCTTCAGGTGCTGCCACGGCAGACGTGTGGCCTCTTCACTCACACGATCTTCTATAATGAGTATCCCGGAGGCTCTCGCGAACTAGACCGGAGCATCCGAGGGGGAGAACTCTTTCTGACAGTGCTGCTTAATCCGGTAAGGTGCCGAGAGGAAAGGCTAGAAGATTGGACAGCCAAAGTGTTTGCATACTGAGACTTTTGCTCACCAAGCCCACTTCTGAAGTGGGGTAGGCTCTCCAAATCTGACATGCAGGCACCCCTTTTCAGATCAGCATCTTTATGACTCATCTGTCTAATTATGGAAATGATCGGCTGGGCCTGTACACCTTTGAGAGTCTGGTGCGCTTTCTCCAGTGCTGGACACGGCTGCGCCTACAGACCCTTCCTCCTGTGCCTCTCGCACGGAAGTACTTTGACCTCTTCCCTCAAGAGCGAAGCCCCCTTTGGCAGGTATAGGTGGAGCTCAGGCTGACCTAGAGACGTGATGGGGGTGGCCATTGAGGAAAAGATTATCTGATTCTTGGCCTCACCTTCAGAATCCCTGTGACGACAAGAGGCACAAAGATATCTGGTCCAAGGAGAAAACCTGTGATCGGCTCCCCAAGTTCCTCATTGTGGGACCCCAGAAGACAGGTGAATCATCCTTAGGCAACTTCTGTTGCCTTGCCTTAAACCCAAAGAATTCTTTGGCCAAGGAACTCTCTTCTCAACCCACCCCTTATTAATCCAGTCCCTTGAGTGATTCTTAACCTGGTTATATATCAGAATCATCTGTTGAGTTTTTTTTTGAAAGACCCACAAGTGATTCTGATGCACAATCAAGGCCGAGAACTACCATTTTAACCCTTCCCTGGGCCTCTCTCAGGCTTTCCTTTTCTCGCTCTAGCTTGGCCAAACGGTATTTTACCACCCAGAGTGATTATTTTCTCACCTCTTTCAAGCTGATGTTCTTGAGGTGGATTCTCTCCCACAATGGCCTGGACTTTCTCTCCCATTTAGGGACCACAGCTATTCACTTCTTCCTGAGCCTGCACCCAGCTGTGACTAGCAGTTTCCCGAGCCCCAGCACCTTTGAGGAGATTCAGTTCTTCAGCGGCCCTAATTACCACAAGGGCATTGACTGGTGAGACCTGGAATGCTTCTCAGGACACTCCCTTCCCCTAAAATACCCCATTCCAGCTTCTCCCAGCGCAGATGTCTGGCCCCTTCACTCCGAATTCTCTGCCTCTCCTCTCTACTACTTCCTAGGTACATGGATTTCTTCCCTGTCCCTTCTAATGCCAGCACTGATTTCCTGTTTGAAAAAAGTGCCACCTACTTTGACTCAGAGGTTGTACCACGTCGGGGGGCTGCCCTCCTGCCGCGAGCCAAGATCATCACTGTGCTCACCAACCCTGCTGACAGGGCCTACTCCTGGTACCAGGTGAGCCTGAAGCTAGGCACACATCAGAACTTAAGAGAGGTGGTGACTGCTAGAGAGACAGAAAGGAATGAGGGTAGGGAAACTAAGCTAGTGCCTTGGGGAGGGGTGCCTATGCTGTCTGTTCACTAGACCAAGAGTAAGGGCAGAACAATGCTGTCAAATCACCAATTCCTTGCCTTCCTATTCCTTGTCCTTCAGCATCAGCGAGCACATGGAGACCCAGTTGCTCTGAACTATACCTTCTACCAGGTGATTTCGGCCTCCTCCCATGCCCCTCTGGCACTTCGCTCCCTACAGGACCGTTGTCTTGTCCCTGGCTACTATTCCACCCATCTGCAACGCTGGCTGACGTATTACCCCTCTGGACAGGTACAGTTCCCCAGTAGCCCACATGGGGGTCCCCTTCCCCTCCTTTTCCCTTCAGCCCAGAGGCTTCTAAGGAATACAGAGGGAACCACATCCCTGTCCCTTTAGTTGCTGATTGTGGATGGGCAAGAACTGCGTACCAACCCAGCTGCCTCAATGGAGAGCATCCAGAAGTTCCTGGGTATCACACCCTTTCTGAACTACACACGGACCCTCAGGTGGGAGAGCATGACCCAGGGCAGGATGACTCGGGGGGAGATGGGGAAGCAGGTTGACCGTGTCTGTTTGGAAGAGCCATGGATTTACCCTGTCTTGCAGGGAGAGACGTGTGTCCCTCTGGGCTGGGAGAGGTAGTGTACATTTATGAGGCTTGGATTTCTTTTCTGTCTGTCACCCAATGGCCTCTTGTTGAGCAGGTTTGATGAAGATAAGGGATTCTGGTGCCAGGGACTTGAAGGTGGCAAGACTCGTTGTCTAGGCAAGAGCAAAGGCCGGAAGTACCCAGATATGGACACTGAGGTAAGCAAAGCCAGGGACAGGGTATCCCTTTCCACCTGTAAGATCTGATTTTGTCCACTCCTTACCATTTCTGACTTCATTTTTCTCCTGTTAGTCCCGCCTTTTTCTTACGGATTTTTTCCGGAACCATAATTTGGAGCTGTCGAAGCTGCTGAGCCGGCTTGGACAGCCAGTGCCCTCATGGCTCCGGGAAGAACTGCAGCATTCCAGTCCGGGCTGATGTATCAGCCTCCCGTACCAGCAAAAGCCCCCTTCTTCCCTAAGGGGCAAGCCCAGAGCAGGGCCCACAAGGGGGATTAGAGTGGCCTGGCCCCGCCCCCTTCTACCTCAGTGGCCTCGAGGCCTGGGATGGCTAAGAAGGGAAGGGCATCCCTTTCCCATAGGTCTGGGGTCTAATAAAGGGGCTTCCCTTGATACCCCACAAGATGGTACTAGGCACCTTTGGCCCATGGTCTTGCAAGGTTGGGGGGAAATGAGGGGGTCCAGGCAGGGTGTAGAGGAACGTATTAATCCAATGCTTTCCCTCTTTATCCCCAGCAGTGTATCTATCTCTAGTGGCCGTGGGAGGCACCCCTTACTGTGGGATCAATGGGATCTACCTGTGGCCCGGCCTCTCTAATGTCATTCACATTGAATGGGGATGAGGTCGGACGGTGGCTCACAGAGCTGAATAGGAGCCCTAGCTGTGGGCTAGAAATGAGTTTAATAAACATCCTTATTTTTCTCTTTTGTCTGCCTCACTGGAATGGGAGAAACCTAGAATAAAGCAAGTATCAAGATTTTCCTCTGCCCCAGTTCAAGGTTCATCCACACATGGGGGAAAGAAGGGAAAGGCCCAGACAGACGAGAGTAAAAAACTTTATATATTTATAAATGCCAAATAAATACCAGAGGCCACCCAACGCCCCCTCCCAGACAGGGCTGTCTCCCCCAACCCTAGGCTTCTAGGGTCTGAGACATCTTGGCCCCAAGCTACAGCCCAAGAACAGCTGCCAGTCTGGGCTACCAGGGAACTGAGTGGGGATGATCTGTCCAGCCAAGATTCATTCCCCCTTTGTGAGGGGTCCCCATAGCCACAGGCCTGTGTCCCTGTATAGGGCCCTGGGGGGGCCAGACTCAGGGGGAGAAGGTGGTCATCTCGAGTGAGACCCGCTGCCACAGCTCCTTGGTCTGTTTGCTGCGCTTGAGATTCTGCAGGATGTCGTTGAACTGCATCATGCCCATGGGTGTCAGGCAGAAGGCGCTGCGAGCACTGCGGATCGCGTTCACAAAGTCGTCGTAGTCGGCAGGGGTCAGGTGAATCAAGCGGTGGTGGATGTACTGGAAGACGTGGGGAGGATAAGCCACTAAGCACAGAACCAGGCCCCTCGGTCCTGGCGTGCTGGGTGATGTGTTCCCTGCCTGCCCGGGAGGTGTTCCACCCTGCTCCATACTTCCTGGGTTATCACCTGCATGTATGCCTGCTGGCAGCGCTGCACCAGTTGGTGGAAGGCCGGGGCACGCAGGTGGTTGTGGGCATGAGCGGGGCTCAGCCGCTGCAGCGTCTCCATGACGATCTCCTGCAGCACAAACGGGCTCAGCACCCCCTTGGCTGCCCCCACACAGAACTGGTGCACGTAGTTCACTCCTGGGGGGCAGGGGGAGGGGCATGAGACGGGGGTGGCCACCTCTGCCCTAGGGACCCAACTTTAATCTCTCAGCTCTGGCCTGGCAGGGAGCCTCCCTCCACCCCAGGAGCTGAGGTAGCCCCCCGCCCCTCGCGCACGCACACATACCCGACCAAGGCCTCAACTCTGAGCAAGAGCTAGGAAGGAGGTCTGGGATGGGAAGGTGGGGGGAGCAGGTGAGGGCGGACAATGGTCCTGGGGAGGGGAGGTGTTACCCAGCTTTGCTGCCAGCCCCAGCAACCATTTGACATCATCAGTGTAGGGGGGGGAGCGGGAGAAGTTGTTGGGGTGATCATTGTGTGCCCGGCGACCCAGCATCTCCAGTGCCAGCATCCCTGGGAGAAAAAGGGTGGGCACATGGTGAGGGTGCGTCCTCCACCCTCTACCTCAGCCTGGTACCTGAACCCACGGTAAACCAATTAAGAGGCATGGTGGGGAGGGGTCACAGAAGAGCCTCTGGCTGCAGGTGGGGGCACAGGAAGGGCCCTCCTCTCACCGACACGGTAGGCGGCGTGCAGGTGGTGTAGGCTGTGCGGGTTGACAGGCTGACTGTGAGTCTCCTCCTCGGGTGGTGGAAAACCCCCGCTCACCAGAGGGCTGGGCTGTGTGGGCAGGGCAGGCAGTGAGGCACCCTGGATGGCCGGAAACGTGGAAGCTGGATGGACGCTGCTCACTGAGGGCGGGATGAAAGCCACGTGAGGAACTCAAGAGCCCAGAGAGGGACAGAGAGGATTCCCTCCCCCACTCCCCTGCCCGGTGTGCCTCCCCTCCATTCACCTGTTCCCTGTCCCCACAACTCACAGGCCACACTGGTGGGCAGTGGGAGCCCTGGCTCTGTGTGGTAGGGATGTACTGTGATGGGTGCCATGGAAGGGACGGGGAAAGACACAGCAGTGGCGGCAAGTGAGGGGGGAGTCACCGAGTAAGGGTACTGAGCCCCCAGGAATGCAGGGTGCACACCCTAGAGGCGGGAAGAAAAAAAGGAAGATTCCAAATTATATTAGGATGTAGCTCTTCCCCGTTCATCCCACAGCTGGGTATCCTGCATTTCTTATCTCAGTTGGGCTGGGTCCCCGACTCCCGCCACCTCACCAGGACTCTTGGACAGCCCTGTTACCCTCCCAGAGTGCCCCACTCCAACCCGCCGTGAACTCCCAATGTGCTCCCACATGCCCAATCTCCCAGAACACTGCATACTCACCTGTGGGTATGCAGAGCTGGGCACAGGGAAGACGGCAGGCCGGGGCATATGAGGCATGGGGTGGGCGGGGTGAGCTGGGTGGGTGAGGTATTGAGGGCTGCAGGGCAGGTGGGGCTGTAGAGCAGTGTAGGGGTGCAGGCCAGGGGAATGACCATGCCCCAGTCCTGGACCCGGATATAAACTGGACCCCACCGAGATGACTGGCACCACTGTGGCTGCTGTCACTGCTGCTGCCGCCGCCGCCACTGTAACCGGCTCAGTCCCTGGGACCCCCCTGCCCTCAGGCAGCCCCCGCCCAGCCTCCCCAGCTGCCCTGATCCCACTGACACTACAGCTTGTAGCCCCTTCACGGGCTGTGGATGAGCCACCTGCTGTTTGCTCATATAGCCAGAACCACTGGTGAGCAACCTCAAACAACACTTCGGGGTATACGCCCCCACCCTTAGCCGCCTCTTCCACTGCCATGCAGGCCTTCTCCAACATCAGGTTATCCTGGAAGGGAGAGGCAAAGAAGGTGAAGGGGGAAGGGCTTTACTCAGGGACAGTTTTTAGATGACATTCCAATGTCTCCCTCAGAGTTGGCTGGTTCCTGGGGAGGCATCTAAGGTCACGGCCAGGGCCCAGAGTCAGTGTCAGAGCAGTGAATGCTTCACACAATGAACAAATACTTGTTGACCAGTAGAAGTCAAGACCCAGGTTACAGTCCCAGTTCCAAACTAATTTAGCTACTCCCAGCCAAGTCCCATCATCTCCCTGAGGCCTTCCCTAAGGAAGATAAGGGATTCTGGTGCCAGGGACTTGAAGGTGGCAAGACTCGTTGTCTAGGCATCTAGGTGATCATCTTGGTCCCTAGACTATAGGCCACATTTCCTTACCTATGAAATACGAATCATCCTGTTCTCAGAGTTGTAAGGTAAAGGATGTAATAGATGTGAAAGCACATTACCATGTCAAGTGTCGCCATGAGAGGACCAACTGGGTAGTTTGTGAACTCCAGGATATGGGAATAAGGAGCTGGACCCAACCTCCCTGCCCAGATGCCCCAAAGCAGGTCCGCAATTGCCTGTAAAAATACCTGCTCCTTGCACTGCACCAGGGCCCGCTGGATCTCATTGGGGTTCAACGCATGGGCATGAGGCAGGCAGCTTAGGGCTAGTTCCGCCGCTGCCCTCACCATATTGGAGTCTCGTGCCCGTGATGCCCTGTCAGCCAGGGATGCAACCTCAGGGGGTGTCAGGTGCCCATCCCAGCATTCTACCAGTATAGTCAGGGCTGCGCTGCCAATCTCCATTGCCTGGCCTTCAGGAAAAGGAGAGAAAAGCAGAGTGGGGTTAGCATGGGCAACGGGAATGGCATCTCTCCTATCAGGTCAGTAACTCCACAAGGATATGACTTATCACCATCAATTAATCCCCTTCCCATACCCAAATCAAGATGCTGGATTTACCTGTAATCCAGGAAACGTGGGAAGAATAAGTACGTGAGAGCCAGTTGGGAGAAACAAAGTTGTGCAGGCCAAGGGCATAAAGCCCAATCTCGAAGGCGCAAAGGTGCAGGTTACGGTGAGGACCCTGGTGGCCCCCCGAGGAAGATGGATGTGTGAAAATGGAAGTACTGCTGTTGCCCCCTGCCTTGATCAGCACCGTCTTCGCCAGCTCGAAGTAGAAGTGTGCAGCTGCCTCTGACGGCTGATTGGGTACATGGGGGGCATGACTCTCAGGACGGCGGCCCTTGTACCTGAAGGGGCAATGGGGTAGGGACAGGGATTGGGGTTTCTCTGAGGTGGGTGTCCATGTAGGTTGGAAAAGACCAGGGTGAGTGAGGATGCTGACGGAGACAACAGTTGGATTACACTAGGGATGTGGCTCTCGGGGTGGGCCAGGTCAGAAGACAAGGGTGTTTCTTCCCACTGACCTGCCAACTTCAACTGTCTTCGCCCGGGCCCCTCCACTGGCACTGGCCCGGCGACTTCCGCTGGAGGACGAGGAGCCAAGGGAGTCTGAGGAAGAGCTGCTAATGCTGTCACTATCCTGTCCTCGGCCCCAGGAGGTAGGGGCCCAGCCCCCTCGAAGTGGCCTCCGGCTTAAGGTGGGGGAGCTATCCGACGTCGTTTCAGGGGCACTGCTGTCAATGCTGGCCATGCCTAACCCCCCCCAAGACAAGACAGTCTCAGAAGTCAGAAGCTCCAGAATTCAGACTAAAACCTTCAGGAATATCCTTCCCTCCATGTCATCCCACGGGTTGTTACCTGTGTGCTTCTTCTTAGGCCGCCCTGGTGAGCCCCAGCCCCGTCCATTGTAGCCTCCACGGCTGCCAAGTGCCAAGCGGCTGGGAACCTTTCCCTCTGGTCTTGGGGTCAAAGCTGCCTCAGATGGGAGACCCTCACAGGGGGAATGTGGGGAACTCTCTACGTAAGGAAGACAGGACACTGGGATGAGCCTGGGAAAGGGGGGACCAACACAGCTCCATACCACACATCCCCCTGCCCAGTGCCCCCACCTCACCAGGCACATTCTTCTCTGTGAAGCCCTCAGTGGGGCCTGGCCCAGCCCCTGCCACACTCCCCGGCTGAGCAGGCCCTGCAGAGCCTGAGGTCAGAGGTTGCAGGGCCCCTGGAGCAGATGGGCCCCCATGCTTTGAAGGAGACCTCTGGCTGGCTGTGGCCGGGCGGCTAGATGAGTAGAACGAACTCAGTGTCTGTGGCTTATGCGTCTGGCTCTCTCGGTCCAACAGTTTGTCTAAGATCTGAAAGACAGAGAAGCGGTGACTGGACGCCCTTTATCTCCTGACTTCTATTACTTTTCTTTCTCCTTGAAACAGCTTAATACTTCCTCCTCAGGAAGGCTTCCCCAGTTCTAACCACAGGAGAACCTGCTGGAAGACAGGGGCTGGCTTACATATCTTGGTATCCCCTATAACATTTACCACAGGACTAAGTATGTTGATATTCAATATATATTGAAATAAATGAATGAATGAACAACTTTATGCCCCCCGTTTCTCTTCTTCCACCCCAAGCCCAAGCATTCCTGTAAGAACCACTGGTCTCTCACGTTCTTTACAAGGTGTTCCCAAGATTCCCCTGGTTATCTCCTGTAGGTAGAATAGCCCTTCCATTATACGAGAAACCCCTGAGAAAGGCGATAAAATTTGCTCTCTCTGCCTGTTGAAATCCCAGTACCTCAATCCCTTACCTTTTTGAGTTTGGCCTGGTCGTCTTTGTACGTGATCATTAGTGCTAGGGCCAGGTCACCCTTCTCCCGACGTGTGCCTTCACATAGCAGGGGATGCTCCGCCTCACTCACTGTTGTCTTCATGCCTGTGAGAAAGAGGCGCTCATGGGGGTTGTGAGTGGCCGTAACTTGCAAGACAGCCAAGGGTAAACAGGTCAGGGCTCCCCAGCCACCAGCATGTGAAGTAAGGAGTTCTCCTGGTCCAACCCACATTCCCTATGGAAGGTGCCCACTGCCTAATACATCCAGCCTAAGCTCTGGTCTGCTTTTTAAGACAATCATAATTTGGCCTTCTCTATCACCCCAACATATCCATCACTTCAGGGAAGTTGGGCTCCCCACTCTCATGAAGACTTGATTGCCCCTGTGTCTTTATTCACAGTGTTTTGTCCCCCTACCTAGAACTTAACTGATCTTTTAACCCATATTCCATACTCTATCCCCTTCCTAAGGCCTTTCCCCAGAGTCCTGTTTTTCTGTCCTTATAACACCCAACATTCATAGCCCACGTTTTTGCCCTCAATTCTTCAGTCTCGTAGGCACTATGAGTCATGGCACATAAACGTCATGCTGGCTTTCCCCTTACCATAGAGTCCCTTCAGAAGAGGGCTCATGTCTCATGCACTTCAAGGCCTGGGCCAGGCTTAGCTCACAGACGTGCTCAAGACACTGACAGACTCACCCAAGGCAGCAACTGCTGCTTCAAATCCCAGCTCCTCATCCCCAGGCATCTCGTTGTTCCAGTTGCGACTTGGGGGCCGGGAACCCGTGGGAGAAACCACTGGATAAAATTTGGGGTAAGTTAAGCAGACAGAAGTAGCATGGGACAGAATGAAAAGGGAAGAAACCCAAGACACTCATCATTCCAGATCCTTCCGTGAAGCTGCCCGATGCTTCTTACACGCGATTCAGAGCCTTGGGCTCTTGGTTTCTCTTTAGAGAAAGCTACCCCTGCCCCAGTTCCCCACTTTCTGTAGTGTCAGGCATCATACCTGGAGTACAGAGAACATCAAAGATGAAACTGGCCAACATGAGAGGCAAAACAGGCCGATAATCACAGAGTGTCCCCTCCCGAAGCTCCTCTGCCCGGCAGCGCACGGTACTCATCTCACTCGGACCCAGAGGAATCTTCTTGAGCAGGGTGGCCACCTCAGACTCCTGATATGCCAGCTTCACCTGAGGGCATAGGGAGGAACTAAGACCTCGATCACCCCAATGGAGATCAAGGTGTGAGTCTCTGAGGAGATGGCAGTGCAAGGTTCAGACAGAACTTCTGACCTCCAAGGCCTTGGTGGAAGCTGGGGGCCGCTGTAGCTCCAAGGCAAACATGCCCACTCGGAAGGCCAGGTTGTGGTGCTCTGGGCGCTCACTTAGCACTGTTAACAGGAAGGCCGCCTTGGTCAGGGTGTTGGTAGCCACCCAGGTCTGACGGCTTGTAGACACCTTGTTCTTCTTGCCCTAAAGAGGGAAGCACAAGGAGGCAGGCAGATGAGTTTGACTCGCCTTGGTGGAGGGAGGAGACTCTAGCCTGGGGTGGGGCGTGGGAGAGGGTTATGGGTAACTGGGGAGGGAGGGGGGCTCTCTCTCACCTTGGCAGGGGGCGGCTCTACCTTGAGGTCAGGTGGGTTGGCTAGCAGGTCCTGGGCAAGCTCCACGGTGAGGCGGGAGGCCTCACTGCTGTAGCCGTGCGCATGCAAGGCCTCAGCACAGGCAAATAATATCTGGAAAGAGGACATGGGCACCAAACATGTTGCAGGACACCATACTCACTCATGCAGCAAATATCCCATGAGCACTTGCTATACACTGGGCCCTGTGCTAGTCCTGGGTATACCACAGAGACTCACAGCCCATTAGAGAAACAGACACATAAACACACAAACAGGTGTGAAGCTGGCTACTACTGGGAAAGGTCCAGAGGGGAGCAGATAGGCAGGATACCTCAGTGGGACTTGGGGCAGAGGGGCAGTCTCAGGGAAGACCTCCTAGAGGACATGACCTCTAAGATCTCTGAGGGCTGAAGAAGGAACAGGGGCTAACCAGGTAAGAGGAGGGAAGAATATTCCAGACAGAAAGGCCAATCCGTACAAAACTATGGATGTAAGAGAGAGCATGGCAAGCTACGGGAATGGCTCAACCGAGTGTAGTATAACTGACATAGTAGCTAGATGAGGCTGGAGAAGCAGGCAAAGTTCAGAACAAGTGAAGCCTCACAGGTCATGCCAAGGACCTTCATCTTCACCCTAAGGGTAACGGGAAACCACTGAAGAGTTTTAAGCAGCAGAGTGACAAAATTATACACTCCAGGAAGATCAACATGGAGAGAAGAGAATGGACTGCAGGCAGCGAGGCCAGTTAGGAGCCTGCTGCAGGATTCTAAGAGTCACACAACAGTCCTGTCACTCGCAACCAGAGGCAGGTGGTCCCTCTCCCAGCTATGGCTAAGAGGCACCCTCAGAGTCCCCTCCAAGCCCCCTCACCTCCATGCGGCTCTCCTGTTCCAGTGGCTTCAGTCCGGCAAACAGGTCGTGTTCCTCCCCAGCCCCGCCCTCAGCCTTCTCTTCCTCGCCCCCAGCGCCATCCTGGGCATTCAGATAATACGCCTGGTAGTCATCCTCCTCCTCTCCAACCGCAGGGGCTGCCTCTTTGGTTTTAGGGAGCCCATTGCCACTCTCATCTGTGGAGGCGAGGTCATCCCGGGTACAGAGCTCCCTGGGCAGTAGGCCAGGGGGGCCAGCAGAGGCTGTGGAAGGCTCAGGCCCTTCTGAGAAGTACACGCCACCATCTTCCTCATAAGTATCTGGAGGTTCAGGAAGGAAGGTAGAAGGGCCTCGGGAGCCACCAGGGTGAGGGCAGGGTGGTGGGCTCTCCGGGAATCCACCAAAGGTGCTGGCCTCTGCACCCAGGGCCAGGCTGCTATCATCCAGGCTCATCTCAGCCAGATCCGGCTCCAGGGAGCTGTCTTCACTGCTCAGCCGTCGCTTGCTCCCGCTGCCTGCTGAGCCCTTGCCCCCACTGCCAGCCCCCCCCAATGCTTTGGCTTTGCCCCCACCTGGACCCATCTTATGCAGAGCCTTATCTCCCCCCTCGGCCGAGAGGCGGCGGGGACCCCGCTGCGACGAGAGGACGCCCTCACCCAATCCCTTGCGCTTGGCCCCAGGCTCCTTGGGCCGCACAGCTGGCTCGGCAGGAAGAGGGCGGGGCCGCTCCCGGGATTCTTCCAGGCCCCCAGATCGGGAGGCACCTGGCCGAGGGGGCAGGGCTCGGGCCCAGCACAGGGCCAGCTTCCTGTCAGTGGCACTGTAGGTGACACCGGGAAGGGGGTAGGCCTCTTCCCAGTTGAAGTAGCAGGCCTCTACCGCCGGCCGGAAGCCAGGGAAGAGCCGCTCCAGGGTCTTCTTGTGCTGTCCCCGCTTCACGTTCTCAATCACCTTCAGCTGCCACTGGCGCAGCTGCACACACAGCTCCCGGCGCCTGTGGGAACAAAGCAGGGGCCGGGAGGGCTTGTGGGGCCTACACTGCGCTGAGCAGGGACGGGAGGAAACGGGGAGATGGTATTCCCCGGAAGCGGGGCACAGGGAAGGACCCCAGGAAGTGCTTCTTGAGCCAGCCCCGTAGACATCGCTCGAATACTCAGGGATTTGGGAAAGTGGGTTATTTAGAGGAGGGATGGAAGAAAGCTTCTCAGGAAAAGAACTCATAAATCACTGGAAACCCTAATGCTCAGCACCTCCCACTTCCCTAGGACTAGAAAAATGGTACGTGTGTCCATGTACGGGAGATGAGGGCTCGGTCTGTCCAGGGCTGGCCCCATCTCCCGGCGGCGGTGAGCCTTGGGGGAGACTCACCGCTGGGGGCTGAGCGCAGGGTCCAGCACAGCCAGCCTCCACAGTGTGACCATCTCGTCACACATGCTAGCGCACGCGTGGGCCGCCACCTCTGACTGCCCGTTGCTGCGGCCTGTGTGCCCACTGGCGCTGCTGTGTGAGGCCGAGGTGCGCACGCTGTACCACCAGCCTGTTATCTGGAAACAAAGAGGGCTCTGAGATGAACCTAACAACTTAGAGGAAGACAGAGGAGCCCCACGCAGTGTCCCTGTCAGCAAGAGGGGAGTGCGGTTAAGGGAGGGAGAGGATGCGCCAGCACGGGCCTCCCCGGCTCTGCGGGATTACCTGTTCGTAGGTGAGGCACTGGTCGGTGAGGATTTCCAACAAGGGGGCAGCATTGCTGTCCCTCCGCTTGAACATCTCCCGCACGATGCTAAGCAAGTTCCAGACTCCCTCTGGCTCGCGGCCCCTCAGTGGGCGCAGCAGACATGCCCATTCAGCAGCGGCCGGAGGCTCCGTGGAAGACAGATACATGGAGTTCACATCACTGTGAAAGTCGCAGAGTGGAAAATGATGACCCTAAGATGGGGCTGAATAAAGCAGGTGAAAGAGCAACAGGACTTTGACACAAAAGGGGTCAAAATACAGAGTACAGGGGGAAAAGTATGACCCAGACAAAAATTCTTAGTCGCCCTCTACCTCAGTTTCCCAATCGCTGAAAGGAAGCAAAGTAACTCCTGCTCTACCTAAGGACAGACCACTCTGTGACTACGTAAAATTATCATCACCCACTGATTTCACTAATGACATGTTGTATGCGCCAGGCAGTGTACCGGTGCGGGGGGGCGGGGAGTGGGAGAGGTAGGCATTGCTAAAACAAAGAAACTGTCCATGGCCCGAGGGATGCGCCCCTCCCACCACAGACACAGGCATGAAGAGATCCTGTTTACCTGAACACCACAGGGGAGGGGCCACAGAACTTGTGCAGTGTCTTCTTGATGTTGTCAGTGAGTGTTGATTCATCCAAATACCAAGTACTCTGATCGGAGGCAGAGGGCCCTGCTGTGGGGTCTGGGGGTGACAAGCAGTCAGTCACCTAGAGGTAGGAGCCTGGATTCGCCTTCAGTAAGTGGCGCTCTGCACCCCCAAGCTTGCTTTCTTCCTGCTGCCCTTCTTTCTCACCACTCACCCGGGGCTCCACATACTGTATTGATGGCTGTTGACTGGGAGGAGAGGAGTTCATCGAGGAGACGCTGGGCTGTGGGCAGGATCTGAGGGGGAAAGGGACACAAAGGCAGAAGTGACCCAAGGAGGCCTGGGCCTAACAGGAAGGCCGATATGCAGCCCTGGACTAGTCAGAGAGGGTGTGTCAACCTCCCTCACCTGCTGAGGGAGCTCACTGATGAGGTACTGAGCAAACTTCTGCAGCTGGTCCCTCTGCAGCCGAGACAGGGACTCTGACACTGGGGCCCGCAGGCAGACTGCAGAAGCCTGAAGGGAACACCGAGAGAAAAGAAACAATCTGGGAAAGGGCTTGCTGACATCGGAGCTGGGGACGGAGCGGCAGAGTAGGGGAGGGGAGGGGGCTCACATCGTGGCCAGGCATGCGGCAGAGAAGGGGGGGTGGAGCGGAGAATAGGGCCAGGATAAATTGGGAGGGCCTCACGTTGTGGATGCGGAAGAGACAGAGTGCCACGACGTGGGTGCACCATTTGGCCCCAGCCCCACAGGTGCAGCTGCAGGAAGTGACCCGGCAGCGGTCAAACATCACAGCCACGTTGTAGGCCCCTTTGGGGGGGACCATCTGAGGTGGCACCACTGTAGCACTCAGGTGGAACCCTGGGGAGAAACGTCGGTATGGTCAGGGAGAGCCACCAAGACACAGGTCTCTGCCCTTGACCCTGGCCCTGCAGTTCTTCAGGCAACCCGCTCCAGCTTCTTGCACTAGTTCCTTAATTCTTAACACAGGGGGTGGGAGGAGCAGGAAGTGCCCATTGGTGAGGGGCCCTTACCAATCTGCAGGGGGTCCTTCACAGCCCTCATGCGGAATAGCTGATCCCCTCGCTGGAACTCATCTGCACTGCCGTTGGCCAGGCAGGAATACAGTCTGGGGGTGAAGAAGAAGACATGGCCACAATGCAGCAAATACCCTTCCACAGACCCTGTCAGAGACCACCATGCCCCAGGCACTCTCCCCAGTGTCACACCGTGCTGGGGAAAATCCCAGGTACTCCCTGCCCCGGCTGCCTCCTTACCGCAGCCCCAAGTATGGTGCCCTTTGTTCCGTGGGAAGCCCAGCGCACTGTGTGCAACATCAGGACCCCACTCCCCACCGTCAATCCTTTAGCCTCACCGAATATCCTCTTCATTCTCAGGGAAGCTCCAAAAAGCAATGCGGAGTTGGAGCTGCTCAGGCACCGGGGGGTAAACTTTCTCCACCACTTCAAATGGGATATGAAATGCCACCTGTTTTGCTGACAGCTCCACCAGTGGGATCACCAGTCCATCTTTGGAGACAAAGGTTGAGGTAAGGGGAAACAAAAAGGGCCATGATTACTTGGCACCGACGCCAATGCCACATCTTGATGCGCCCCCCACCCCCGCCTTCACTATGAAGAAAAGAGGACATCTGGATGAAAAACCAAGGGACCCTCCTGTCAGGATACACTAACCCTTAAGACTCCATCTGGGGAGGGGGAGCTAAACAATCCCTAGCCTACAGCCTGCTAGAAGATACCAGGGATATCCCAGAAACTCCTAGCCAAACAGGTGTCCCAGGATCCTAGCAAGTGATGAGTCTCACCTGGCTTGGCATCTAATTTCCCATATACCTAGCACTTGAGATTCATATTACATTGTGTATATATCTCCCCTGGCATTCGCTTCTCTAATTGCTTCTTTTTCTACTGTCCCTTTCTTTTTTACTATCCCGTTTTTTGTTTTTTTTTAAACTATCCCTCTAAATGACTCCATGCCTCCATCTAAGGAGGGAAGATAGGCCAGAGCCCGGAAAAGTTAAGAGAGGGACCTCCAGAAGCAAGAGAGAGTCTGCACTTTCTTTGG
Source organism: Hyperoodon ampullatus (assembly GCF_949752795.1). NCBI lineage: Eukaryota > Metazoa > Chordata > Mammalia > Artiodactyla > Ziphiidae > Hyperoodon > Hyperoodon ampullatus. The sequence continues at coordinate 62,819,189 of NC_136914.1, read as the reverse complement.
CACACCTGAGACCTGGCTTCCCACAGTGGATGCCCTGGGGTGTGGGTTGGGGGTGGAGAGGTTACCCCAAGGGAACCTGGCTGCCACTCCTGGACTCGCCTGGAGTAAGATGGAGCTACCATTCAAAGTTTCCCACACTGTTTTAATCAAAAAGCAGTGAAACGCAACAGACTGCATATCTCACCAAATTACTAGTCAGATTAAAAGACATATAGGGGCTTCCCTGGTGGCGGGGTGGCTGAGAGTCCGCCTGCCGATGCAGGGGACGTGGGTTCGTGCCCCGGTCCGGGAAGATCCCACATGCCGCGGAGCGGCTGGGCCCGTGAGCCGTGGCCGCTGAGCCTGCGCGTCCGGAGCCTGTGCTCCGCAACGGGAGAGGCCACAACAGTGAGAGGCCCGCGTACCACAAAAACAAGAAAAAACCAAAAAACAACAACAAAAGACATATAGAAAATCATGGTGCTGAAAGGAACCTTTCTAAAAAAAAAGTCAGTCTTCTTATAAATGAGCAACTGAAAAAGGGTAGGGTTGGCGGGGGAGGGGGGGAATGCTATGCTTTCCTAGATTTTAACCTGTTCATAAAGATACCAGTATGCGGAAAACCTTCACCACCATCTTCAGTTACTTCCCTCAAAGTGAGGGAGCTCTAAGCCTACCCACACATGCAAATATGAAAGAAGCAGAGAGCCCATAGAAGACCCATAGTGAAACTACCTATGATGTGTGTGTGTGTACAGGGCATATGCTGTCTCTCCAAATGAAGGTAAACATTACCACTCCTAAACAGTGACACATGTAAATTTCTCTCTGTCCCTAAGGGGTGCTGGAAATCTCTCCAGGGCCGTTTGGAAAACAGGACCTTAGAATGTCCAGAATAGAATCACAAATTAAACCCCTCAACTGGTGAAAAAAGTCCACTTCCAATGAAGCTCAAACTGTGCCTTGAGGAAGGCAAGGAAAGAATGTGGTGAGTCCTGAGTCTGCGGGGCTTCTGTTATCACTCTCTTCTCCATCCTCTTTAACAAAAGCAAAATTCTTCACAGCACTCATCAGAAAGACCCAAGGATGAAAGAAACTCAAGTGAGAAGCAAGAAGAGTGTTTCACGAGACTCGAGAGTCAAGTACCCACACTCTTCCCCAGGCCCCAGATGAAGGAAATCTAAGGCTTTAGTACAGTGGTCCCAGGCTTGGCTTCTGACAGATGTTCAATATGGCCAGGAACCAAGTCTCTGATCTAAACCTATGTGACATCCCCTCTCGTAGGCCAGTTAACCTCCACTTTGCTCCGGGTGGAATCCCTTCTTGGTGCAGTGGTGATCAGAGATCATCACCTTGAATCAAGAAGCTCCCAATACACTTTGCAATGGGGTGACACACCTCAAGTGGTCACTTCTTCACAATCCACCCCCTACCCACATTCTTTTCTATTTTCTGGCCTGCTTTAGGCTGAACTCGGTAAGTACTCCCAAGTCAAAGAGGGAATTCTCCTTTACCCCATCTCTTACGGCAAATGAACGACAGAAGATCTACTTTCTGTCTTTAATCCTATCCAACCCAGAATTTCCCAGCCATCACTACACACACACACACACACACACACACACACACACACACACACACACAGGTAGGTGTGGAGAAGGCAGCCCCAGGAAGACCGGAAAAGCGAGTCCTGAACAGCTCCCGAGCAGGGACAGCTTGGGACAGCTCCCGAGCAGGGACAGCTCTCGAGCAAGGCCGGAGCAGGGCCTGCCCGCTCCACTCCTTCCAGCTCACCCTCACCTCGCATTCTGGTACCTCCACTGCCACCTCCACCACCGCCGCCAGTGGGGGAATTGGGCCCCGCTGACTGTTTGCGCCATCCCCGCCAGTTCTGGCAGAGGCTCTCGGCCTCGGAGATGAAAGAACAGAGCGAATCCTCCTCAAAGCGGTCCGAATCCTCGAAAGAGAAGCGCTCTCCGTCCTCCCACTCCGCGAACATCAGCTCCATGGGGCCCGCACCCCCCGGGGCCGGGTCCCCCCCCGCGGATCCGGGGCCTGGGCCGCCGGCCGGGGGCTGTGGGGAGGCCCGGGGCCTGAGGGGCGAGCCGGGGCTGGGGGTGGCCGGGGCGCTCAGGGCGGCCGTGCCGGGCGAGGATCTCAGGCCTGGGAGAGACACGGGACGGGGCCTTGCCCAACTGCGAGGTGTGAACGGGGATCGTGGCCAGTCTCCGAGATTCAAGGCCCGGACGAAGCGCTCGAAAGCCGGGGCCTCTTGGCGGCTGTGGTGCCGCCTCCCCCATCAGCTGATCTGAACTTCCGGCCGCGCCGGCCACCACCACTTCCGCCCTCGCGCGCCCAGGAACCCGAGCCGTACGCGCGGATATAAGGAACCTGTTTAATTGCTACGTTTCCTGCTTTTTTTTCTCGAGCCCACCCCCAGATACCGTAAGAGGAAGCCAACCCCCAAAAGTATACGAAACGACTACAGATCCCAGCAACAACCCGGCGTCCATAATGTCCCGAAGGAATAAGCAGCCGCCACGCATGTCGGGAGTTGTAGGCTGTCAAGAGACAAACACAGGAACCATTGGGTGGAGTTATTGTCCTAACTCCGGATAGGCCCCGGGGCCGCGTCACCTTCTGGGAATTGTAGTTCAGAAGCCTGAATTCCAGAAGACTTTTCCATGGGGTTTAATTGGCGAAGCAACAGGAAAAGGCGGCGTTTGATTTCAGGAGATGGTTGCACTGTTTGTCAGTGGGGCCTTTGAGTCCAGGGGTTCCTAGCCTTTTTTTGTGCCATGGGCCGTTTAACAGCCTGGTGAAGCCCCTAGACCCCCTTCTCAGATTGTTTATAAGTAAACAAAATAAAAGAATTACAAAGGAAACCTTTTATGTTGAAATACAATTATCAAAATATTAATAAAACAAATTTGTAACATAGTACTTCTTTATTTATACATTAAATAAGATCCAGCAGCAAGTGTAATTACTACCATAATATTGAAGTTAGTGATGAATTTAAATATTGAGATACTGTGATTTCATATAGGTATTGCTAATAATACTGTGGTTTGTTTCCCACAGCCCTAATTGAAATGCTCAATTTAAGTTGTGGTTAAAGATAAAATCTTTTTCTCATCCATATTCACAGACCTCTTACTGGGAGTCTATTGACTGTAGGTTAAGAACTTCCAAGGCTAGTCCAAAATGCCTAAGCACTGAGCTTCTTCCTAACAGCTTGCAGAACTAGGCAACTACCCAGTGCTCCACCAATGGGGGTATGTGGACAATAGAAAGAGGTAACTGTGGGGGGGTCAAGGAGGCACGGCCCCTTCTTTATCTTAATAATTATCCCACTGGAGCTTTAAAACCCCCAATGACCCCTTTGTACATTTAAAGGGATGTATGTGCTGTAAAGTACACAGAAAAATTAACTCAGTTATGCCTGGAAGGGCAGAGTACACATAAAATGCTATACAATTGTTCTAATATCAGGAGGTCACAAAAGTAAATGCCTTCAGCAGCTAGGCAGATAACTTAATGAGAAGTGAACAGGTGATACACAAGATAATTGCCAATTAAGTCTCAGTTTCATCATTTGGGAGAGTCCTGTGGCCAGATCCCTGGAGAATGGAGACAAACGATAGTCAGCTCTACCTGATTAATCTTTATTTCCATGTGGGAATAAGAAACTATGGTTGCCAGATCTTTTGATTTTTTTAAGAAAAGCTAAAAAGTGGGCTTTTTATGACATTTTTCCTATTTTTGAATGTGGCCAGCTAATTTAAAAACAAAATTTTAACTGTGTGGGCCAAATAAAATTCATCTGCAGTACCTTTGGGTCATCAGTTTGTGAACTTCTGATTATTCCCGCAGCACCCTGCAGGGGTTATGCACAAAATAGGTAGTCGCTAAATACTTACAGATGATGGCAAAAAACTGCATATAGACAGACTCCAACATCCTTAATGCATCCAAAGGCAAGGGCATTAAATGGTATACAGGACTTCAAATGCAGGACAAGACAAAGGTTTTTGTCCTGCACCTGGTGCAAATTAGGGAGCAAAGACCTTCCAGAGTGTAGGGGAGGACACAAGGTTCAACTATGTTGGGAGTACCTAATCCACAACAAAAGGCCAAGTTCTCTTCAGAGGATTTTATTTCAACATAAAGCATAATTTCCACCCACATAATGATTCCAAAGGGTAAAAGAAAGTGTTTTGCCTCCTACTCTTCAACGAGAGCATGGCAGTGCAAATATCTCTAAAATGCCTCTGCAGAGTTCTCAGAAGCTACAGTCCAGTCATTGAAAATGCTTCTCCATTTTCAGCTGACATGAGGTTTGTTAGGAAACCTATGTAACAACTTATTCAATTTCTTGGGGGGTAAACTCCCCAACTCTCCCAGGTCCTCCTGGATTGATCTCACTTTTCGGGCTGCCTGAAAACACAGAACAAAAATTAAAATGACAGCTCCAAAGTTGGCCCTGACCTAAGCTAATAGTTCTCACAACACCCCAAATCACACTAAGGTATTAACCAGCCTGGAGATCTGTGTATTCTTCCCAGTCCCCTTTCATCAAAAGGACTTGGGACCCAAGAATGACTGTATGGTCTGAAGCTACCATGCCAGCTGGCAATTAAGTCTAGGCTGGAAACCAAACAACCTGTCCTTTACTATCTTTAGTTCAACTTCAGACAATAATGTCTATTTGAACAGCAATTTAAACTTTACAAAGTGGTTTTCCCATTCATCTCTTCACTTGACACTCACAAAATTCTGTAAGGTGGATATTAATATTAACCTCATTTTGCATCAAGTAAAGCTAAAACCAGTGACACAAATCGCTCAAGATCACAATGCCTTCAAAACAGTAACCTTTCCCACTTTGGCGTGACTCAAGTAGCTTCCAAAAACTTCCTCGCCCTTTTAGAATGAGAAGGACTTTCTTATCTCCTAGGAAGAGGCAGTAAGAACCACTACTGTATGCCCCCCATTTTCCTCCCAAAAGGGCACCCCAGGAGCCTACTGTCACCTCAGCCCTCGAAGCACACTCGAAGAAGTCCTGGATCTCTTTTTTGCACGCTTCGTCGCGGAATTCATTCTGCTTCCAGCAAGCCATCATTACTGACATCTCCGTGATACAAGTCGCCTCTGGAGGAGCAGAACGCGGGGACCCTCAGTCACAAGGAGACCCTTACCTTCCGGCCCTCCCACCCAGCAGCCCTCTGCACTCCTCCGACTTCCGCCCTGGGGCCTCCAAGGCTCCGACTGCTCACCGCCCTTCTCCCGGCGCCGTTCCCCGACATGGTTAGCTAGGATGAGGGGTTTGTTGGGCTTCAGTATGGGCTTCCGCGGGTTTCCAAACCTTGCTAACCGACCCCGGAGGCTGGGCGTCGCCATTGCTCACCGAGCTCCCGGCAGGCTCTGCGGCGCCGTGCGTGACCCTGCGTGACCCCTACGAGCTCGATGACAACCTCCCCCCCCCCACTCCCGCCCCAGCATGCACCTTTTTCTTTTCTTGGCGGGGTCGCCTTGATGCCGGGTTCGGATCCCGGCTGGTGCAGACCCGTGTGCAGGTTAGGAGGAGAGTCTTTGGGACTCTTTTGTGAATCTACGCTGACTCTTGTAGGCTCCGGGTTCTGAAGTCTTGGGGCAGTACTGGGCCGGGAACACCCAGGAAAGAGGCCTGATAAATGGACTCTAGTTTCTGGTGGTAAAGTCTGGATTAGAGGGTGACTGACACAGGCAAGGGCAGAGAGAATGGGAGCGAATCAAAATATGAGAGCTTAAGATGCTACGTTGGGAATGATTTTATTTTAATAAACCTTTAAGAACTGTTGGTTTTGATTACCTTTAGAGCCACTCCGAAGCCGCGAAGAAAAATAGGCTCATTTACGCTAACAGCTGCTGCTGCTTAGATATCGTTTGTTCATTTGTAGTGATCTCACTGGATTGGGTGAGGTTTAAGCACTTTCTCGCATTCATCGTTTTACTTAATCCTCTCGCCAATCCTCTGAAGATACTTAGCAGTACCACTCCTATTTATACACTTGGCCCTTAAATTATGATGCCTAGACTTGGTTCTAAGTTACTTTTTTCCCCCCGCCCCATCCCCTCCCCGCCAAGTGACTTTTAGCTGTTTACAAAACTCAGTCCAAAGATGAACCACTCATTCTCAAGGCATTTACACATGAGCTCCAAGAAATGTCTCTGGTAATGGAAGCATAACTTGGACAAGCTTGTAGTTCATAAGATGACTACTATGGAGAAACAATATTTAGTGTGTGCTAATCACTTATCACAGTTGTTTGGAATCTTCCCATTTATCTCTGCATGACTGGTTCGTTTTCTTCTATTGAGTCCCAGTTCATGTCAGAGAGGACTTCCCTGACTTCCATCCAAACCACCATCAACCTGTTTTATTTTCTTCAGAGTACCTATCATAGTCTGGATTATCTTTTTTTTTTTTTTTTTTTTTATAAATTTATTTATTTATTTATGGCTGTGTTGGGTCTTCGTTTCTGTGCGAGGGCTTTCTCTAGTTGTGGCAAACGGGGGCCACTCTTCATCGTGGTGCACGGGCCTCTCACTGTCGTGGCCTCTCGTTGCGGAGCACAGGCTCCAGACGCGCAGGCTCAGTAGTTGTGGCTCACGGACCCAGTTGCTCTGCGGCATGTGGGATCTTCCCAGACCAGGGCTCGAACCTGTGTCCCCTGCATTGGCAGGCAGATTCTCAACCACTGCGCCACCAGGGAAGCCCTGGATTATCTTGTTCATTTATTGTTTGTTTACAGCCTTACCCCCCAACACCCAATTAAAATGTAAGCATCACGAGAGAAGGGACCTTGTCTATCGTGTTCAGTGCTGTATCCCCAAGGCCTAGAGTAGTGCCAATAAATACTTGTTAAATGAACAAATGTTTGAAATATTTTTGCAAGTCTCCAGCTTTACCATCTTCACCCCAGAAATAAAACCAAGCAGAAGACACTGTTTAAAAAGAAGCCATTTATTATACAAAATTAAACCTGTGATAATCGAAGAAGCAACTCGGGAATAATAAAGGCATCAGCCCCATGCTCCACCCCCACTGCAGCAACACAAATAAAGCTAATTCCTATCAGAACTTCTACCACCAATAACCCCAAGTCTGGTACTGTATACAGAGCAGGCTGGGCCCCAAACCAGAGAAAATTCACATTGCTTGCTTTCTCCACAGAGAAAGTGAAGGCTTTAGTTAGATAGCCATGTGGCTATTCCTGGTTCTGCTTTCCCTTGTGGAAATGTAGCACCTGGTTTTGAATACTTTTATGGTAAGAGGAATAAAGGAGAAAGTCTGGGAAGCACTGACCACAAAGCAGGCATGTGTCTCCAGCCACAATCATTCATAAAAAACTGGCCTACTTTGTATATAAAAGTTCTAAGGTAATGCCAGTGTGAACTGGTGTAATTAGACAGGAGAGGTAGGGATGATTCTACACCTTGCATAAGCATCACCTACCCTTTTCATTACACATAATGATATCTGAGTCCTAACCTTATTTTGCACTTGGGTAATGATGTATTTTGCACTATATAAACTAGCATCTGCATTTAAATAGATTGCAAGCTTAGAAATCAGAGTCCTGAATTTGGCTTCTTTTGTAAGAGTCCTTACTATATCAAATTTTAACATAAGTATTTTCGAAGGTCTATCTTTCTTATTCTTTTCTGCAAAAGTCCAAACAGAAAACTTTCCATGCTGTTATGAGGGCATTTTTAATTAAATAAAATGAAAAAAAGGGAGTTCCCTGGTGGTACAGTGGTTGGGACTCTGTGCTTTCACTGCCAAGGGCCCGGGTTCAGTCCCCCGTCCAGGAACTGAGGTCCCACAAGCCACGCGGCACAGCCAAAAAAAAAAAAAAAAAAAGGAAAAGAAAAAAGAACCACGCTGGCAGTGAAACCCAGCCTAAATTATAGCTTTGCTTGGCCACATCTTTAGGACCCTAGTTGTTGGAGCATCTCATATATATACAATACATGAGCACCCCATACATATAAATGTTTATTGCTAGGTCTGTTGCAGAATTTCCATTCTGCAGTATATTATATAGTTTCGTGTCAGCCAAAAATTGTAAATTCTCTGTAAATCTTCACCCCATTCCAAGCAGGTGCCATTATTTTTTTAAATAAACACTTGATGTTAGCTTTGATCTAGCTCTAAAGAGCTAGATTTCTTAAATTTAAAAACAAGCTGGTGGGCTTCTCTGGTGGTGCAGTGGTTAAGAATCTGCCTGCCAATGCAGGGGACACGGGTTCGATCCCTGGCCCCGGGAAGATCCCACATGCCACGGAGCAGCTAAGCCCGTGCACCACAACTACTGAGCCTGCGCTCTAGAGCCCCCGTGCCACAACTACAACTACTGAAGCCGAGCCCGTGCTCTGCAACAAGAGAAGCCACCGCAATAAGAAGCCACCACAATGAGAAGCCCGCTCATCGCAACCAAGAGTAGCCCCCGCTCTCTGCAACTAGAGAATGAAGACCCAACACAGCCAAAAATAAAAAACAAATATGGGCTTCACTGGTGGCGCAGTGGTTGAGAGTCCGCCTGCCGATGCAGGCGACACGGGTTTGTGCCCCGGTCCCGGAAGATCCCACATGCCGCGGAGCGGCTGGGCCCGTGAGCCATGGCCGCTGAGCCTGCGTGTCCGGAGCCTGTGCTCCGCAACATGAGAGGCCACACCAGTGAGAGGACCGCGTACCACAAAAAAATAATAATAAAATAAAAAATAAAAACAAATAAATAAATTAATTTTTTTAAAAAGCTGGTATATCACACACAGAACAGCTTAGCAGTCTGCTCAAAATATTCAAAACCAACAAAACTTTATAGAAGGACAAGATTCTATTATATATAGTCTGTACTGAAGTCATAAGCATCATCTTCCTCTTCAGTCTTTACAACTATATATATATATATGTTTGTAAATTAATGTGTGTATATATACATATGTACACACACACTAATTTAAACCAGACATATTGATAAGCTATGGAACTTCTCTAGTGATAACTCATTAATACAACATTACAACCAGGGTAGTTCTAAGATCCAAGGTATTCTTTCTTGTTCCACTGCCCCAGAAAAAGCAAATGGTCTCCCTGTCCATTAAGCTGTAAGTTTAAACCACAGCAATAGAAGGGTCTGGCTACCTCCCTAAATCTGACTAACAACTTTTTATTTAGCCAGCCACTTGTGATGGCTTAAATGTCTTGCTTCGCTTCTCATGCCCTTGAGCTTAGGTGGGTGGGCTCCATCAAAATGTAGTCTCAGTAAGTACTATAAAGTTGTGCGTTGTAACAGTAATAGAGTGAATGAAGTTGGAATATTTATCCCACTTAAAGTGAAAAGTGCCACAGAATATGAGAGAATTACTAGAGCTATATTGCTGGGCTGTTTTCTTCTGCCATAATTTTCATGAGTTTTGGGGGGAAATGGACTTTTGTAGCATATAAAAATAATAGAAGAGTTCATTAGGCGGACAGAAGAGATCAAGGACTTATAAAAATCTGCACTTAGATTCACATTGGCCTATTTCAACATTTCAAAATCATTATAGCTTTTTCTGCTGTCATTTCCAGCCTGAGTCTCCATCTCTAATCTAAAATAGAGCAGGACAATTCATTAAATTGGCATGACATTTATTAGCCACTGAATCTTTCTACTCATGAGTTGAGAAGGAATTTCAGATATGCCCTAGATAAGCAGCAAACCAGCAGTAAGAAAAGCTGTCAAATCTACAGGCAGTTTAATGCTGGGGAAAATGAATGTGGGAATGGTGGCAAGGCTACTCCGTCTCCATCAGAAATTGTGGAAAACCAGGAAAGAAAAAGCCATTCAAAATGAAAAGGTTGACATGAAAAGCAAAGTAAATGATATAAAAAATACAATTCCACGGGCTTCCCTGGTGGCGCAGTGGTTGAGAGTCCGCCTGCTGATGCAGGGGACACAGGTTCGTGTCCCGGTCCGGGAAGATCCCACATGCCGCGGAGCGGCTGGGCCCGTGAGCCATGGCCGCTGAGCCTGCGCGTCCGGAGCCTGTGCTCCGCAACGGGAGAGGCCACAACAGTGAGAGGCCCGCGTACCGCAAAAAAGAAAAAAAAAAAAATACAACTCCAGAGAGCCAGAATACAACCCACCAGGAGTTTTGCTTCACCACCAACATAACAGTTTATAAAGCAAGAGATGAGGAAAAGAGATTGGGAAAGGTACTGAATAATGAGTGGTTTGAGGAATAGCACAGTAGTTTTCTAAAGATGCTAAACCTGGCCCATCTTACCTCATTCACAGCCAAGTACTAACGTGTTGTCCCAATCACGACTGAGAGGATGATATGGCTAAAGAAATAAGCAGTTCTTTAAAATTTTTGTTGATCAGCACCTTTAATCAAATGGGTGTTTCAGGCTTCTGGTTCCCACTAAACCAAGAACTGGATGCCTCCATCTCTCCTTCAGGAGAGGTCCTATTACCATAGGCTGAGACCCTGGCTACACATCTTTAGCATAAAATATCAGTAGATATAACTTATTCTTTGAATTCATGGTAAGACAGTGTTCATTAAGAACTTGCATAGCAGATACCCTTCATGTCCCATGGTAGAATAAGGACCTTCCATCTCCTTAGCTCTATCAAGTTAAGGACTCTTGCAAGCGTAATTAGAGATTTTGGTTCCTTTTCATGAAGATCTCAGTTAGGTAATCCCAAAATTTCCTCTGCAGTGTCTCATTGTTGTGGATCATGGCAGTGAGAGCTTCCCCCTGGTCCAGGCCTTGCCAGTAATCTTGCAGCCACATCTCCTTCCAGCTGAAACATCAAAATGGGAGTTGGATTACGGAACCTCAGCACAGCTATGAGTCCTACCTTTCTCTGAGTGGCCAAAGCAATCTTAAGTAGATACAGTGGTTTCTGGCTAGGACGAGGGATCCGCTTTGAGGGAAGGAAATGTGAAGTAAACCCAGTACTAGTCCAAGTGACAGGCAGTAAGCCACAAACACAAATTTATCACACAACACCCCCCTCCCCCAATGAGTTAAATTTCCTGACTTGCCTGCTCTTGGTCCCCAAATGTGGAGGGAATTAAGAGGCAGGCAGGACAGGGGCCGAACTATGGACACAGTAATCTCCCTAAGAAGAGCAAGGCGTCATATTTAGATGGTTACCTTTTATGTTACACCTATTTCAGTAATCAAAATGAAAGTGCAATAGTATCCAGTGTCTTGATGAGACACAACCTGAATGTTTCTCTTTTTTTAATGTGTTACATTTTTCCTTTGATAAATCATAATATTATGTTCAGCACAAACTAGATACAAATTACTTGATGTAAATTACTGGATACAAATTACCTCCACTCCCAGGACCAAACTGTGCCAGCCCTCTGCTGCCATCCACTGTCCAAGGTGATCTCTGCAGGACATTCTAGCAGCCTCTCTTTCTCAAGGCTAATCATCTTTTATCACGCCTCCCCCAACAGGTGTGTTTTGCTGCAAGTGGCTTCAACATTTTCCCACCCCACCTCCCATGCTGACCTTGTTTCCCAATGTCACCACCTTCTGCCACCTACTGCAGTAGCCCCCTCACTTCCCTTCCAATCCACACTGCCCACCATTGTTAATCATCCTTTGAAAGCACCCCTTCTACTCTGTCTAGGACAAACATATAATTTATCATTCAAATCAGGGTAATTTTAAGAGTGAAAGGAGGTGTGTTAATAGTTACACCAGGTTAACAGGTATAAACCCCGATTGTTGCAGGCAAACCTCCCTCAGAATACTCTCTTCTGTATTTCTCATCCCCAGCCCCACCATGATGAAGGTGCTCCATAAATAGCTGAGTTGATTTTCAGGACAGTCCAGCTCCAGAGCCTAGTGTTCAGAATATGTACAACCTGGCCCAGCTTTGTCTCTCCCCCATTGCTTCCCTGAACGGGCCCCTCTGCTCTAGTTGAAGCTTGTTTTGAACTACTGCAAACATTGTTTACAAAAGCTGATTTTCGTATGTTGTTGCCCTGAACGATATCTCACATCTTTTGCTGAGCTTTCGCAGTTTGTCTTATCCCCACAACTAGACTCTTGATACCTTAAAGGCAGAGTGATCCCATGTCATAATTTCCTTATACAACATCCCCTCAGCACCTAGTGCTCATTTATTGCCTGCAGGAAGCAAGTCAGTATATCATTTGATTTGACAGCCACAGGGGACCCCAGCTACCTTTACCTGTCATTCTCAGGAATCTCTTCCACACTGCCAAAGCCAGGTGTGGGCACTGGGCAGTCCATGTGTGAGGGCTGGGCAATATGAGGCTCAGGGACAGGGATGTCCCCAGGAGAGGCTGCATGGGCCTTCTCGGCATCCAGCCGAGCCAGTTCGTGGTCACAGACGAAACACTCGAAACCGTTAAGGTAGTTAGGCAGTAAAGGATCATTCACTCCCCACTCCCGCTGCTTCAGACTATCCAGAAGGAACTGGTTGGTGATGCCCCCAGGCTGCTTGTATGCCAGGTATTTCATATATTCCTCATCATTTTTGTCCAGAAAGTCAATAAACTCTGCCAGCTTCTGCGGCGACTCAAAGTCGTCAATGAGGATGATGGAGTGATTGTTGGGCGCCCAGTCCCTCACAGAGGGAGAGCCGCGGTACACAGGCACAGCACCGAGGTGCATGGGGCGCCACAGTTTTTCCGTCATGTAGTCGTCACAGATGGCATTTTCGAGGGCCAAATGAAATTTATAGCGGGACAAGAAGGCCAAGAGTTCTGGATCCTCAGTGGTGGCTGTGGCTGTGTCCTGTAGCCGCGGCGTGGGCAGCTCCCGATTCTTCAGGCATTTCCCATATGAGTCCACCTGAGTGGGGTACAGCACGCCGTCAAGAGGGTCTGGGTACTGTATATATGGACATATATACACTACCATATGTAAAATAGATAGCTAGTGGGAAGCGGTCGCATAGCACAGGGAGATCAGCTAGGTGGTTTGTGACCGCCTAGAGGGGTGGGATAGGGAGGGTGGGAGGGAGGGAGACGCAAGAGATATACGGGGATATATGTATATGTATAACTGATTCACTTTGTTATAAGGCAGAAACTAACACACCATTGTAAAGCAACTATACGCCAATAAAAATGTTTAAAAAAAAAAAAAAGATATGGCACGTCGGCCTGGACACCAGGGGTCGCGGCCTCAGCCCGGCGCGCCACCCTCCCCTTCCCGCCCCGCCCTCACCCACCGGGATGTAGCGCATGAGCTCGCGCACGTAGCGGTCCCGGTCCGCAGGCACGTCGCAGTGGGACTGCAGATAGAGCAGCGGCGCGTAACCCCGGCGGCGCCAGTCCGCGCGTTCCGGGAGCGGAAGCGCCGCGCGGCGCAGATAGGCGGTCCCGGGCAGCCACTGCAGCGGCAGCGGGTAGTCCGAGTGACGGCTGAAGGTGGCGGTAAGATTGAAGAGGCGGATGCCCGGACTGTGGCTCAGCAAGAAGTTGTTGAGGGGCGACTCCTCGTGCAGGAGCGCCCAGCTCTGGTGCGCCAAGCGCGGCAGCGGCGCTTCGGACGCGCGGAAGTCGGTGCCGTAGAAGAGCAGTGCGCGCGTCCGCGAGTCTCCCCGCACCCGTCGGTCCCGGGACGCCACGCACGCGCCGCGCGCGCACTCGATGCGCTCCGAGTCGCCCGGGAAGTGAGGAAACAGCCCTGGGCTCCACCATAGCAGCACCGGCAGGTCCCCCGCCTCCCCCATCCCCGGCCGCAGGGTCCCCGGACCACGCGCCACCCCCACTGCGCCCAGCGCGGAGGGAGGCCGGAAAACGGCGCCGTCCCACGGCTCCGCCCACTCCACCTCCCCGCCGGTCTCCCCCTCCGCCACGGGCCTTGAGCCGCTAGCCGCACAGACACTAAGCACTCCCAGGGCGGCAAGCACAGCCCCCGTGCGGCCGGCCCCCATGTCTATTCTGACAGCCGAAGCCCCTCAGGAACAGGCCCCGCCTCGCGGTGAGTCGCGACGGGACGAGGTCCTACGCCACAGGGGCACATGGCGCATGCGCAGCTCCGTGGCCACCTCAGCCGGCCACTTCGTGAGAGCCGCTAATCCTGGCAGGAAGTACTGCAAGGAAAGTGATACGTCACAGATGAGACTGAGGCTGCTGGTTACATCTTAATTTATTTCTTTACAAATTAAAGATGCATTGAAAAATAAACCAACGAAGAGAAATGAGAGGTCCAGAGCAGGGGCGTCCCGGGCTGGGAGCAGGCAAGCCTGGCCACCATCAAGCCTAGCCCTTGTCCTGCCCCAGCTAGGTGGGGTTGGAAGATAACTGTCAGCCACTCTGTCAGTACGAAAGCCTGAGTGGTGTCCTCGCAGGAGAGACTAGCCACCTCTGCCTCTCTCCCCAACAACCTCCAGCTTGGAGAGCAATGCTTCCAGCGGGAGCTCAGAGTGGGATGCGGGCTGGCTCTGTGAGGTATTGCAAGTTGATGGCCAGGCTCCCTACAGAACCATCCAGTGTTGGGGCCTCTCCAGCTGGAAAGGAGGCTGATACCACTACCAGGTCTTAATATACTTTGCAACTCTGTTCCCAGGCTCATTCATTTCTGATTACGTGCCTCTATTCACCAAGTGATCACCAATCATTTCAGGAGAGAGAAGGATCAGTGGAAGCAGAGCAAGAAAGCTAATCAACCACCCTCAGTCACTCTGAGTTGGCTGTTGACTTCCAGGCCCAAGAAGACTGACCACTTTTCTCTCTACCATCTACGGTCTATACCCCAGCTCTTGTGCACCTGTAGGTATGTTTATCCCTAATATAGGAAGTTGTTGATGACAATGAGCTGAATTAGCAGCCCCTCCCCCTGTAATACCCTGGGATCCTCACTCCTTCCTGCCTGCCCTTCTCTTCTTGGAGGCTGGTCCAAAGGGACACATAATATTATTAGGGTCTGGGTGGCTCCAAATCCCCCAACACCAAATCATATACAGTGAACTGAGAAACTACATTCATTATGACAGGATTAGCAGGAAAATGAGGGTAAAGTGAGGGGACAGGGGCACCTTCCAACAGCAGGACATGACAGAGTGGTAGGATACTTGAGCCCAGAAAGAAGGTGTCTCCTTATACCTCCCCCTCCCCCCAAAGAGACTGAGGTCAGCTTATATGACTTATAATATATGGAACTGTCCCAATTTCTCTGCTGTCCTGGGGTACTTTCTGGAAGCTGGCCTGGACCCTATGCTGTTTACCCACATGCTCTAGCTCAGTAGCTGCCGAATCTCCTTGTGCATATGACAGAGAAAGTCAACATAGGATGCTCCGCCGCTCAGGCTCTTGTCTTCCACCAGGAAGTGTTTGAACAGTGTCTCCAGCTTGTCCTCTTGTTTCACCACAATAAGCTACGGCCAGAACACAGGGTCATGAGGCAGGGCTAAAGGGAATTAAACATGCCCTGAAATCCCATTATCTAGTCACTTACTCCCCATCCCCCTTCCCAGTGAGGACTTGACAAAGTAAGAAATCCAGGTTCAGATCAGTGTTACCTTCATGTACCGTGATCTCTGTGCCCTCAAACTGTCAATGAGGCCTTGCACCTTCTTGGACAGCAGATTATCCAGAACTGGCAGAACACTCTGGAACACAAAATTCATTTATCCTTATGGTAAGGTATGCTGAATCCAGAAGTGAAGACGGGGCACCACAGATTTATGCATTATCTGAAATATGGAAGCCTGTGAAGAATGACAGCACCCTCCCTCTCTAAGTGTACCCTGCTGTTTAAGGGAATGAGCACACTTTTCTTGGCTCCTAACTCATATCACAGAGTCTACTTCCACAGCCACATTCTCCTTGACTCCCTGCCCTCACCAAGCCACTGGTGATCTGACTGAAGGAGGAGACACCGAAGAGGCTCTGGACAACACCCTGTTGGACACTTGCTCCCACCCAGAGGAAGAGGTTGAGCCCATTCTCCAGCAAATATATATCCCTGTTGCTTAGACGCTCTTCAGATGCTCGAACTGCTGGTGGTTCAGTGGTATTCTCAATGGGAGACTTTGTCTAGACAAAAGGAAGGGGGCAAAAGGTTACCAAGGACCATAAGACTCGTTTGCCCACCCACACCCCCATCCTCCACCCCCATACACATGACATTTCAGAAAGCTAAGCACCTGAGTAACTCTCAGTATGAAAACATTACATCAGATAAGATAGGTAAAAAATTAATGAGTGTCAGACACAGACAATATTAATCCTTCCCTTCCTCCTCCTATGATGTCCCTTTCTCACTACAATGTCTCACACTCCAGCACTCAGTCGCACCAACGGTAGGAGCCGAGGATAGAAGAAGACATTGGTCTCAGCCACATCCATGGAGGTAACCAGCTGTCGGACATAGGCCCGGTCATCAGTAGTGACTTCAGCTCCAGGCTGTAGGACATCACTCTTCAATACACAGTTCAGGTAAACTGGGAGTAGCTTCATGCACTCAGGAAGGATCAACTAAGGGGGTTATCAAAACAAAGTCAATGATCGTGAGAAATCCCTCCCAATGCAAAAATGTATCCCAACAACTCCTCCACCAAAATGCTTGCCCTACCTGTCCTGCAGAGGAGGGGCTGGCACAGTTCTTTCTGTAACAGGCCAAGATCTGGGCACACTGAGTGATAAGAGTGTCACGAACAGTCTTCACAGGGCTGTTCAGGACCCCCCGGTATGCTGGATAGGAAAGGGAGACAGCACAGTCACTGGTCAGCCACTCCATCACATGTGCCTTCCCACCATCACACCCACTCAGGAATGCTGAATTGTTGACCATCCTGGACCTTTCTCTTAGCCCCAATCCCACCCTGCCCTGCCTCTGCCCTCACCAAACTTGGCCATGTAGTTGATGAGCGTGTCAGTCTCACAGTTCCGATACAGATCAGCCAGCTGAGTGCAGCAGTTGAGGGCCAGGTTGTGGATGCGGAGCCGTCGCTGCCCTGCACAGCTGGTGTAGAGCAGGGCACACTAGGGGAAGGGAGAAAGGGGGAATTCACATCCCTCCCTCAGCATAGCCCTCTGCTATGTTATTAAACTAGAAGACAGTCATGAGCCATCCCTTCTCCAGCCTCTTCTAGTCTTCTCTACCCACCCCTCACCCCCTTCCCTACAGCCTATTTATATCCAGGGAAATGACCGTGGACACTTCTTCCCCAACCCCTGCCTCCTGCCCCCTACCTGCAGGAGGGCTCCATTCTCTTCATTGAGCCGATCGTCATGCTTGAACTCCACAGTCACCGTCTTGTCCCCATCCAGCCCAGCCAGCTCCACATCTGTTGTGTTGTTCATGTAGAAAGCCCCAAAGAAATCTACAGCACGGATACCTAAGGCCACATGGACAGGGCTAAAGGTATGACAGGTGCCTCCCTCCAGACTGAGCCCCCCCACCTGCTCTTCTCCAACTAGGACTGACCAGTGCTTGTCCGGACCCGCATCACAGCATCAAAGCCAACGACCTTCTGTACATCCCGACGCAGGTCACTCAGGAACCGTTCCTGGTCATTTTCCACCTGCATCCCCCCAGGCTCAGAGTCACATCACTGACTACATATAAACAATCTCCCTGCACCCCCTCCACTCTACAAGCCTGCAGAATCGTTAATGACAGTAACAGTGAAGATAATGATGTTGATGATAATGATAGCTTTTAAGCACTTATTACATATTACATGCCAGGTATCACATTAAGTGCCTTACATATAATTACTTAATCCTGATGACAAATCCTAATTACTAACTATAAAAATCCCATTTTGTAGATGAAGAAACAAAGGGAGAATAATTAAGTAATTTATCCTAGGTCACACAGCTGGTAAATGGTAGGGCCAGAATGTCAACCCGGGACTGATTCCAAGCCCCGTGCTCCTGACTGCCACACTCTCTTCTGTACACTGTGCAGTCTTCTCCTCCAACGCTATTCCTATTAATGAGCCAGCAGCTAAGGGGCCACTCCACATGCAGGCAGGCATTCCCAGTCCTGCTTCCACCTGCCACCCAGAGTCCCATGCCGTACCTGAAAGCAAGCGTATTTATAGACAGAGCCACCAGTGAGCTGGGGTACAACAGAGAGCGTGGCCACATCCACATACTGGTTAGGGAAGAGGAAGAGGTCTACGCAGCAGCCTTGGGCCACACACTCTTTGGCCAGGGTCTGATAGGCACCTGTCTGAGGCTGGAACAGAGTCTGGGGAAGAACAGAAAATAATGTTCAAAGATCCCAGTTCCACCCTGCTTGAGAAGTGTATATGCTGTATATGTAATGTGGGATATTCAAGGACATGTAAGACTTCAGATCTACCTCTCAGTTTGCAATAGTAACAGAACAGTCTCTTAAAAAAAAAAAAAAGTCTACCAAGGGCTTTGGGATGGGGTAGAGGTGTGGGAGCAGTGGAGAAGGTTGGCAGTCACGGATGTGACATGTGAAAGGGCAGAGGATCCAGTCCCAGTCCCCCTCAAGAAAGTTAAGAGTACTGCACTGTGAAGAGACAGCATGTTCCTCTGTAATAGAAAGTCCTCCCCGCAGCTCCCAATCCCACACCTTCTCCTTGTCTGTGTTGATCAACTTCCTGTCGTCTCTGTTCTTCAGTTTCCCTGGGGCCTCTGCAATGGGCAGGGAGGTGTGGAACAGAAAGAGCTTCCCTGCACACTCAGCAGCCTAGAAAAGAAGAGAGATCTACTTGTCCATTCTTTCCTTTATTCATCCATTATTCATTCATCCCTTCCCTCGTCATTTACTCAGTGCCAACTATGTCAGACAAGCTGACTCACTGCACAGCCATCAATCACTGAAGATACAGGGGTTGTATCCTAGGGGATAAGATGGTCAGAAGACAGTGTTGCAGAGGTGGCTGCCAGGGACTCGAGCCTTACCTTCAGAGCCTCCATCCCAGCCTGGATAACTGGGGCAAATACTGTCTCTGTCTCCCTTGTGTCTGCAAACATTTCTGGAATCTGATCCAATAAGCTGAAGAGATAGGTGATAGGAGGCAATCAAAATTGCTATCCAAATATCAAATCCCTCAATTCCCTAAGAGTCATCTGGCCCCCAGACTCTGAGAACTCCTGAGGCACAGCCTCTGTCCATCCACTGAACCCTCTGCTCAACTCTCTGGCTTTCTGTGGTTGTACCCACCCCACCCCTGCTTTACCCCCACAGTCTAACTCCTACCTGGTGATGACTGCTTGAGACTCATTGACATTGACCAGGAAGCCATCCAGCAGTGGCACAAACATGTCACCCACATCAGATACAACCATCATTTGTGGCTGGGCCAATGAGCTCTTCACATTGTAGAAGTGGAGCACCTTATTATAGGTGACAAAGCCAACGCGGATTGCTGACTCTTCTGCCCCGCCCTCCCTGTAGAAGGTGACATTGTTACCCACGGTTGCCACCTCCTCCACCACCCAACTTCATGACATCAGGATCCATGATGTGCTGGTTAACCCAGCCACCCACCCCTAAGCCCCCTCCCCAGGCATCATTATCCAATGGAAGCACCTCGGCTCCTAACTCTCACCTAGGCAGGAAGTCTAACAGTGACTTGAGCTCCTCACAGAGGAGCCTAACAAGACCACTCCTGATGGCATTGTAGGAGACGTCAATCATGAAGATGAAGGCAGGAGGGCTGGGGAACTTATTGTTCTGCAAAGGAAGGAAATGTTGGCGGCAGGCGGGGGGAGAGGGGTATTAGTAAGCAGGTCAGTTGACTAGAGAGAAGTCAACACCAAAGGGGACAATGACAGGGTGAGGGAAATGACCACAGCAAGTCTTAGCTGTCTCATTGTCCACCCACTGCTGCTCCCCATGCTACCTTCCCTCACCTTGCAGTAATCTACAGTGGCCAAGAATTCATAAGAACCCAGGGACAGCTCAGGACGGTCATAAGCATCCACACGTTTGCCGGTATGATCCAGATGTTGAAAATACTGGGGGGGAACTGTGGGGAGGAGGGCAGAGTGTTACTCAAAGGTCCACGCTCAACCTTAGCTGGGTCCTGGCTGAGCTCACTCTATTGCCCCACATCCCCACAGGTGCCTTATTTCCCCAACCCCTGAACCAACGGACCCTCATCTATCTAACTAGAAAGAGAACAATGAAGATGCAATCCAGATCCCCCCCAACCCCAGCCTCTGTGAACATACCATCGTTGATGCAGCTGCAAAAGCAGCACTGGAAGCGCCTCCCTCCCTCAACAAACTGCATGAAAGGGCACATGTATGCTTTGCAGCGATTGCAGCGCAAAGGGCCAGATTCCCCGTGGTCGACGACATACGGTGAAGCCTAAAGAGCAAAGGGGAGGGGCTCAGACATAGAGGGAAGCTACAGCAGTGGCAACAGATGAGGAGGAACAACCTGGAGGGAGAAGGGCATGGCTCAGATGGTTTGCCTGGGGAGGGAGCAGAGAGAAGGGAAATGAGGACAAATGTCAAATGTCCCTAAGTCTAAATTCTATAGTCCCCTCTCCTTACTCCTCATCTCTAGAATTTCACTTCTTCTGGAAAGAGAAGAGCAACTGTGGTACTGGCCCAAACAAACCAGGGGCTGACATGGACGTATGAGGAGAAAACCAGAGATTACCCAGGATTCTCATTTCTGGCCCAATCTTCAGTCCCCTTCATTCCTGCTCTAGGATCTTGACTCCTACCTCCTTTCCCAACAAAGTATCTATGACATTTGTCCTTCCCAATCCCTGGATTTCTGTGAGCCTACTGATGCCCAGGAAGATGTCACCCTACAGATAAGAGACCAGCAGCCAAGTGTCCAACCATCCCCACTGAGACCCAGGAAAAGAGAAAGAGAAAAACACAGAACAAGACAGAGAAGCAGGATGTAAAGTGAGCCGTGAGTATCCAGTTATAGAGAAATCCACCCCAAGTTCATTAAGCTAGGCATGAACATGAGGGTATCCTACCAAGGCCTGGCAGAGCAGCTGCCAAGCTCTCTTTCAATGCTGATTCCAGGTATCGGGGTGACAGATCATGGCCCAAACCAGGTAAGAGAAGGACTACTGGATCTTAATCTACCTTTTCCCTTAATATGCTGTCCTAACATCTCGACCTACCTGGGATGACAGGACAGCACACAAGAAAAACAGAATGATGTGCTTCTCTTCATCTGGAGACGACCATGCTATGAGGGGCTCCTGCAGCCAGCTGTCTTCTCCCCTGCAAGCTGGCCTTGACTCTTTCCATAATGTGTTTCCCCTGTGGACTCTGCTCCCATCCAGCAATTTCTTGGGCTTTTACTCTCATCCCTACCACCCCCTTCAGGCATGGGCCCTGTGATAGAAAGCTATTGAAGATATTCGCCCCTCCCGCCCAACCAAGACTTCTTCCATTGTGACTGCCAGAATCACATCTAGGAAGAAGTCTCACTCCCCACTCCCCCTCCCTTCCTCCCTTTCATTATACTCTAGTCCCTTCCCTGACTCACCTCCTCTGGGGGCAGCCTTGCCAGCGGCTTTATGACAGCTGCCAGGGGCACCTGAGCCTGCTTAGCCATGTCAGATGTGCAAGGGATATTATAGGATGTGCATCGGATGTATCGGGGACTTGCATTCCCTGAAGAGGAGGTAGAAAAGCTGAGTCAGATCACAGAATCACTCCAGACACTGGCTCTCCATTGCCAATCCACCCCATCATCCCAACAAATGCTAGAGCTGATGGTGGCTTCTTCCCCCTAGACACCAATGAGGGACTGGTCTCTGATTAAAGACTGACAAAGCCCCATCCATAAGCTGATAATGCTGGAGAAAAAGTCCCCGCAGGGAGTAATTCATGCCCTCTCACCTTGGTCTTTCACGAGGAAGTTGGTGGTGACTAAGGGTGGCACCTGGCCCCGCACTCCAGTAACAAATGGCTCTGAACCCCGGTTGTTCCTGTCATCCTCAATAACCTGAATCTGTAGGGAAGAGGTGAAATGAATGAAGTGACAGATGAAAAGGGAGTAGCAGGTCGCAGAGAGCCAGGAGAAAGAAACACTGGAGCTGCAGCACAGAAACTAATAATTTGCCAAGGAACACGCCTCATGCACCAGGCCTGCTCTCCTTCAGGAGATCATATAAAATGCTGTAATACCAATCTTCCACTCCACAGTCAGCAGCAACATGCTGGACAGGCAACATTGAGAAAGGGCTTCTTTATGAATCGCCCTGATCCCAATAAATGGTGAGCACCCTGTTATAATACCTACTCCAGGAAAGCTCCAGCTCTTATCACAAGCCTTCAAACATGATCAGATTCCACTTCCCTCCCCCATCAAGCCTCTGCCTCCCCTTCTCTTCCCAAGACACATTCTGAATCAGAGCAGGAGAACAGACAACGGTAACCATGTAAAAATGAAATCTACCTGGAATGACTCTACACTCAATGAAAGTAGAAGGGACAGGGTGAGGAGAGGATTACACAGCAGGAAATGATCAGGTAAGGTGAGGAAGCAGATGCTGCCTTATTTTCAGGTAAGCATCAGTGTGTAAATATGGGAGAAGAGGATATTATAGCCCAATCCTCAGTCCCCCACATTTTGACAGACCCAGCAAAGGAAAAAAAAAAAAGATCTTGCAAAGCTGGTGATCAGACCTTCATGCAGGCTGATAACCTTTGGTCAGTTACTTCAAGATGGGTTTGGTAAAACCAGAAAAAGTAAAGGGAGAATAAGACTCTGTATCCCATAGCAGAAAGAGTTGAAGCTTAGAAATATATCAGGGTCAAACAGACTCTCCAGATGAGAAAGTGGCCCACACTTTCTCAAACCAGCTGTCCCCTCCCCGTAAGAAATGAGTTTCCCAAATTTGTACATTAGTAGCCACCTACCCACGTTTCTCTACAACAAGCAGTAGACAAATCAAACCCAAAAGGGAAAGATCTACTGTTCAGTTTTGTCCTGTTCCATCCTATGTCACATGCAGGCTCCTGGAGGAGCCAGCAGAACTAAAACCAAAGCTTAATATGCCATCTGACCCCGCCCTTCGATCCTGACCTTCTACCATCCCATACTTAAAGGCACTGCTAACAGCTTGCTACTTCTTCATTATATGGTGACTCGAGGCATGCACATCCTTCTAGCTTGTAAAAGCAAGGGTCTAGAAGGACTAAGGGAAGAGAATGCGGAGGGATGGACATGGTGGATGAGGTGAAGATGAGGTCACAGGCATGCATGGGTGACATTAACACAGGGATGACACACACACACCCACCCCCTGCACTTACTGGACTAGGAATGGCATCAGGGTCTATTCTGTGCCTGGTTTTCTGCTGAGGAGGCAGCTCATTGAGTTGCTTTTAGTGTTTTAATAATAAAGGCAGCAGGGGAATAGAGGGAGGGAGACAAAAGAACAAGAAGCAGATGTTACTTCTCTCAGCCCTGATGAGTTAGACATGAACAGCTGGAGCCCAGCTCATACTGCTGAAATCAGGCCCCCCCTAGATCAGAAATTCCAAATTTTTCTGGGCCAAAAAAGAGCTTTTAATGGCTCAGGCTATGATGTAGAAAGATAAGGAAGGGGCAAATAGGAGGCAAGAGGAGTTATACGGAGGGGCTGAATGGGAGAAATTTTAAGAAGGAAGAAGAGGGATGTTCCCTCCAAAAGGCCAAGCCTCCCATGTAAGAACTATTCTTATGCTGAAAGAAGCCTCACATCCAACCAGACTCTCCTTCTCACTAAAGGAGGGAAAAGGAAAGAGGGACTGCTTAATCCTCTAGAGTCGCCCTTTGCCAACTGGGTCCCTCACCATGATAGTTCCCCAAAGGAAGAGGGAAGAGAACAGAATGGAATATGACAATGGCTAAGCATGGTGAGGTAATTGACATAGCAAATGTTGCAGACAGAACTATAAAGTGGCCTCCACTTGGGAGTACAGTACCTGCCTCTATTCTGTGTATGATGAGGAAGGCCTGAGTATTCTGATGGCTCTAAGGGTGAGATTCACCCTTTTCCTGGGAGAAGCAACTTCCCCACATTGCCCTTGAAAGTGTAGATCACTATTCCCCATCCACACAGCAGCAGGCTAACAAGCAAAAGTATTGGAGGCTTCCTCCTAAAACACCGTCCAACTAGGGGCAGAGAGAATCCAGAGAGGCTTTCCTTTTCTTACCACCTAACACCAGAGAATTTCCACCAGCTCTACCCATTAAGAAGACTGCTATCCTACTAGATCTAAGAGGACAAGACCTGGACCCACCCACTACTCCACAGAAGAGCAGAGGTTACCGTGCTCTGTCCAGCAGTGACAGAATGCAGCACTCAACCCAGAGCTCTACTGATACTGCTGATCACTCCTGGTTTCCCTTCCTTTCCTGCCCAGCTATGAAGTAAAAGTGCCCCCAAAAGACTTCTGGGACTTCAAGTTCTAGTTAAAGAGTCAAAGATTGCATCTAGGTGCCTTCCCTGGTGGCGCAGTGGTTGAGAGTCCACCTGCCGATGCAGGGGACACGGGTTCGTGCCCCGGTCCGGGAAGATCCCACATGCTGCGGAGCGGCTGGGCCCGTGAGCCATGGCCGCTGACTGCGCATCCGGAGCCTGTGCTCCACAACGGGAGAGGCCACAGCAGTGAGAGGCCCACGTACCGAGAAAAAAAAAAAAAAATTACATCTAGGTTCTACACCTACAAGATGATGAACGAAAAGGAAAATCAGAAAAGGCTAGGCAAACATCTCTTCTAGGTTGACTCACTTATCTGGCAGCCACAAGCATCTTCCCCAGGACCACATAAGTATCTACTTACAGGGCTTGGGATGGCATCAGGGTCCAGGCGCTTAGGAGGCAATGGTTGAGGAGGCCCAGGCTGACTTCCAAAAGCGGCTGCTCCTGGGTAGGGACTTCCATAATTGGACTGAGGGCCCCGGGTTGGTCCAAAGGAACCTAAGAGACAAGGACACAAGGTTGATGAACAAATTATTCCTTCTCTATCTCTTCTTAAGGCCTCACGGAAATTACTAGACTCCTATAAATGTAGAATTGAGAGGTACAGTAATGACCATTCAGAGAAAGCCCACACTATCTGAACTAAGAGAAAAAAAAATCTTATAAACCCCAGATCCTAGTAATAATACCCTGAAGCTGTCTATCTAGTTCACTTACAAATAAAAACAACAACAAAAACACGTGAACTGCTAAAGCCTTTGGCTCCTAGGTAGACCTTGGGAAAAACTCACCATTTTGTTGCAGCTGATAGCCTGGCTGCTGGGAGGAGTGCATAGGTGGTAGTGGTGGTCCTGGGGGCCCAGTCATTTGGGTGCCAGGGGGCAGAGCTTGAGGAGCAGGTGAGGGCACGTGGTTGGGCTGGCTTACTGGGGGCCCCCCAAAACTCTGTCCAGGCAAGAGAGGACCAGTCATCGAAGGCATCCGAGGACCCCCTGAAGCTGGGGGTGTGAAGCTGGAGGCCTGTAGTGGGACAGATCGCTGGGGAGGCTGGGTCCCAGGATGACCCTGGGCCTGGCCAAGGGGAGGAGCTTGGCCCTGAGGATAGGAGCCATACAGACCAGAGTTAGGGAAACTTCCTGAGGCTGAGGCCAGCGATGT
Source organism: Hyperoodon ampullatus (assembly GCF_949752795.1). NCBI lineage: Eukaryota > Metazoa > Chordata > Mammalia > Artiodactyla > Ziphiidae > Hyperoodon > Hyperoodon ampullatus. Next base: position 62,793,630 of record NC_136914.1, on the reverse strand, counting down.
TGGTGGGCCTGAGAAGTAGAAGAAGTAGAGTCAGAACCCCAGTCATTCTGCCTCCTTGTTCAGTAAATCACTTTCCTTTCCACATGAGGGGCAGGAATGACTTCTCCCATCTGCTGGGGCTCAGAAGCACAAGAAATAAAAGGGATTCAGGTATAGCCCCAGAGTCTGATGCTTCTAAAAAGAAGGGGACAGTATCCCTGTGGTCACAGCTACTCACCATAGCCTAGCCCTGAAGGTGGAGAGGCTGAGGCCACAGTACCACTGATCTGCATTCCGGCCAGCTGAGCAGTCACCTGTGCACTTGTTGGGGGAGGGCCATAGGGCTGAAGCACAGCTGGCTGGCTGACCACAGGGGCCAATATGCCTGACCCAAATGGCTGATACCCAGGGAGCCTGCGAAGAGAAGGAAGGCAGAGGTTTCTAGTGGGCTGAGACACCCTTCAAAGTTGGCAGGAACTCCACATCATATAGGAAACTATATTGTTTTACAGCATCTTACTCTCATCTGGGCTCTTATATGGCTTCACATTTTTATATATTTGTGAATAAATTACATTCCTCATGATCTACACTGTGATTATTCATGGCAAACCTTGTTTTCCATTAGGTTCACTCCAAAAACATGTGTCGAACACCCTCAGATCAGAGTATTATTTACTCTGCTAGTTAGATTATCACCTCCTCTACCTTAATCCTTTGTTGACAAACCACCTCAGTTCTGTAATCTGAAGCACTGAAGTAGTCGAAAGGGAAGGTGCACAGAAGCATTAACACAACAGGAGCTTAATAATGTGGGCTCAAACAAATGCAGTTTGATTGTTTAACTTTTAAACCAAAGTATCACTTAATCCTGGGAAAGATGTTAGAAATATCCATAAGATCAGAAGAGCAGGTCAGCTAAGTCTGGCATTCTATGCTAAGCAGAAAGATGATGCTAACTCTACCAGAGTTAAGGACTAGACAAACAGGACATAAACCAGGTAGCCTTCTAGCTGGGTCTATCTAGCAAAACCTCGTTACTTGGATAGCTGTCTTGGATACTCCCATGGTATCAGATGGCATATTAAAATATAAATTTAAAATCATTCCAATATCATTGTATACCAACTAGCAATCGCAACAGTGTTTTACAGTAATGTTACTGCAGAAATCTATAACATAGATTATTATACATAACAAGCTCCTTCTGGGGTTTCAAGAATGAATCAAATTCTTCACAACGGTAGCCTGTTACACTGAAATTCTGATTTATCCTTCCTGCTTATTTTGTCTCTACTAAATAACTAGAACTTTATTATGTTTGGTCAGCTTCTACTAGTTCTGCAGTTTCACACTTTTCATTTGTTCATTCAACTAGTATTTTCTGGGCAATAGGCTAGTGAAACTTACCTCCCTAAGCTCTTTGCTGGGCTTTGCATTTTGTGTCTTCCATAGCAACAAACATACTGTTAGCCCCAAGGCAGATGCTCATAAATCCTTGTCAGAATAATTATATTCCATGGTACTACTCTATTAACATGGATAATACTCTCCACTACCCAGTGGTATTCTATTACATACCATAGTAACAATAAACCGACACCTTATCTGTACATAGCTTTATAATTTACAAAGCATCTCTAAGTGCTTTATTTAATTTAATTCTCACAGCAAATTAATGAGGGAAACAGAGCAGATAGAAAACTAAGACACTAAGGGTATAAATAGACTATTCTAGAACTAGAACCCAGACCCAATTCTTAGTCCAATGTATCAATACTTTACTTTTTAATTGTGAAATATAACATAAATAGAAAAAAATACATAAAACATATATGTACTGCTGAATAATACAAAAACCCATTTAACCAAAAAGCAAGTCAAGAAATAGAATACACCAAAGGCCCTGTGTGCCTCTCCTCCATCACAGCCCTCTCCTTTCTCCCAAAGATAACTACTTTCCCATCTTCTTGATAATTGTTCCCTTATCTTTAAAACAATATAATTCAGCTATGTCAGGTTTTTAAACTTTTGTAAACAGAATCACATCGTACATACTGTGAGCTTTGCTTCTTTTGTTCAACCATATGTTTATGAATTCATCTATGCTGTCGCATTTAGCATTCTCTTTCATCACTAAATGTTATTCCACTAAGTAAATATGCCATGATTTACTTAAGCATTTTACTACAGATGGATATTGGGGGTTTTCCAATTTTTGGATATTATCAATAATGTTGCTATGTTCAATCATATATTGAACTTGTTTATACATACATGAGTTTTTTCTAAGGCATATAGCTATGAGTGAAATTACTGGTTTATATGATATGCATATCTTTAATTTTAACAGATAATTCCAAGTTATTTTCCCATAGTAGTTGTACTAATTTGCATCTGACCACCAGTGGATGAGAGTTCCTGATACACCATATGCTCAGCAATATTTAGTACTGTCAGACTTTTTAATTTTGCCAATCTGATGGATACATAGGAGTATCTTGTTGTGTGTTTTTTTTAATAAATTGATTAATTAATTTATTTATTCATTTTTGGCTGTGTTGGGTCTTTGTTGCTGCACGCGGGCTTTCTCTAGTTGCGGCAAGCAGGGACTACTCTTCATTGCAGTGCGCGGGCTTCCCATTGCGGTGGCTTCTCTTGTTGCAGAGCACAGGCTCTAGGCACAGGCTTCAGTAGTTGTGGCTCGTGGGCTCTAGAGCGCAGGCTCAGTAGTTGTGGCCCACGGGCTTAGTTGCTCTGCGGCATGTGGGATCTTCCTAGACCAGGGCTCAAACCCGTGTCCCCTGCATTGGCAGGCGGATTCTTAACCACTGTGCCACCAGGGAAGTCCCTTGTTGTGGTTTTTAATTTTTACTTTTTTCTTTACTCAAGAGGTTGAACAGCTTTTTAATATGTTCTTTGGCCATTAGCATTCCTTATTTCATAAAATACCTATTCTGGCTTTTGCCCATTATTTTTTTCAATTGAATTGACTTTTTCTTATTGATTAGTAGCAGTTCTTTACATACTCTGGATACTACTTTATGTTTATACCTACTTTATATGTAAATATCTTTTTCCATTCCGGAACTTGTCTTTCCAATGTACTTCCCGTTTAATGTCTCTCTCTTTGATCATTCCCATCAGCACAAAAACATACAAATATCTCAAAAAACAACCAACTATTAGTGGAAACAACCCAAATGTCCATCAACAGATAAAGAAAATGCAGTATTATATGTATACAATGAGATACTGTAATAAAAAGAATGAAGTACTGATACATGGTACAACATAAATGAACACTGAAAAAATTATGCTAAGTGAAAGAAGTCTGTTACAAAATATCATATAGTATATGATTCCACTAATATGAAAGTCCAGAATAGGGAAATCTATAGAGACAGAAAGTAGATTAGTGGTTGCTTAACATTGGGGGAGTGAGGAATTTAAGGAAAACCTAAATAGGGATAGCTACTTAGATAAAGGATACGGTGTTTCTTCTTGAGGTGATGAAAATGTTCTAAAACTGACTATAGTCATGGTTGCACATATCTGTGAATATACTTAGAACTATTAAATTGGTACACTTTAAATGGGTGAATTGCATGGTATGTGAATTATATCTCAATGAAGTTGTTTAAAAAATCCAATCAAATAAAATTGCCCTAAAACCTCACATCCCCTCAAGCTTTTGCTCTTCTTTTAGCCAAACATTAGAAAAGAATTGGTCTATACTCTGTCTCTTTTTTCTTTTGGCCGTGCCACACAGCTTGTGGAATCTTAGTTCCTGGACCTGGGATTGAACCCGTGTGCCCTGCAGTGGAAGTGCAGAGTCCAACTACTGGACTGCCAGGGAATTCCCTATCTCTACTTCTTTAATTACTATTCCTCTCTCTTTTTAAAGATTTTTCTTTCTAGGTTCATTTTCCTTTTTTCCCTTAGTCTATCCCTTAGTAGTTTTCTCAACCAGGGCCTATACACAGTAAACTCTCAGTCTTTGTCTGAAAATGTCTTTATCCCCCCTCTCTCTTAGCTAGGTACATAATTCTATGTTGACAGTTATAGTCCCTTAATCAAGGTACTAGTCTACTATCTGCTCTCCTCTAATAGTCCCAGTTTCCTCTAATCGATATTTTTTTCCTCTGAGAAACCCTAACGGCCTGGATTGAGGGAGAATGGTTGTTTAGCATTTGCTTCTGGAAGGTACTCCAATGATACTGCTGCCCAAGATCAAAATTTTTTTAAAGTTTTAAGATATAGTTTCCATACCATTAAATTCACTCCTTTTAAGTGTGTACAATTCAACGATTTTTAGTAAATTTACAGAGTTGTGCAACCATCACCAGAATCCAACTTTAGAACATTTTCACTGCCCCAAAAAGACAGGTTCATTTGCAGTCCCAAGACCTTTTCTTTATCCCCCCCACTTATCCACAGCCAGCCTGGGAGAAACAGGACTCCTTATTATTTCCCTCTGCCGGTGTGCAGATTTTTTTTTCTGGTCTACCTGTTCACTGAAGGTGTAGCCTAGGTCCAGACTTCATAGACAAGGTCTCAGTTCTAAACATCAGCTCAGAAATGCCCAAGGTACCGTCTTAAACTTAAGCCCGCAGGTTCTCAAGATAATAATTTCCACCCTCTCCACAGGCAGCCACAGTGTCAACTTACCACTCGGATTTTCAGTTCCCACTTTGTCTCTGGCACTTGAGGATTTCACTTTCTTTCTTTTAAGCTTGATTATGTATTTGAAAAAAAAGAATTGTTTCTATTTCCTCTCCCCTTTCTACATGTTTGTGGCAGAAGGGTTTTAGGTTACATTAATCTACTTACCAGCTGAAATTCTTTCACCTGCCTTCATATCTCCACTGAAACTACATCTGTCAATGATGTCGAACCTAGCCAAACCCAACAGTCAATTCTTCGTCTACATCTCACCCTTCAGCAGCAAATGACACAGCTGATTATTCTCGACTTCCTAAAATACTTTCTTCACCTAGTTTCAGGATGCTACTCTGTCATGGCTAATCTCCTACCTCACTACTGCTCTTTCTCACTGTGTTTGTTTGTTTGTTTGATTTGGCTGTGACAGGTCTTTAGTTGTGGCATGTGGGATCTTTAGTTGCAGCATGCGGGCTCTTAGTTCCCTGACCAGGGATCGAACACAGGCTCCTGCTTTGGGAGCACGGAGTCTTAACCGCTGGACCACCAGGGAAGTCCCTCATTGTGTTTTGATAGCTCCTCCTCTGACTGCCTTTTTAAAAAAAATAAATTTATTTATTCATTTATTTCTTTTTGGCTGCGTTGGGTCTTTGTTGCTGTGCGCGGGCGAGCGGGGGCTACTCTTCGTGGCAGGCTTCTCATTGCGGTGGCTTCTCTTTGTTGCGGAGCACAGACTCTAGGCGCACGTGCTTCAGTAGTTGCGGCACCTGGGCTCAGTAGTTGTGGCTCGGAGGTTCTAGAGCGCAGACTCAGTAGTTGTGGCACACGGGCTTAGATGCTCTGCGGCATGTGGGATCTTCCGGGACCAGGGCTTGAACCTGTGTCCCCTGCATTGGCAGGCAGATTCTTAACCACTGCACCACCAGGGAAGTCCCTCTGACCGCCTTTTATATGTTGGTAAGCTCCAAGGTTTAGTCCTCAACTCTACTATTTACTCTCAATGCTCACTTTCTAAGTGATTTCATTTAGTCCCATGGCTTTAAATAATGTCTCTATACTGAAGACTCCCAAATTTGTATATCCAGTCCTGACATCATTCCTTAGCTGCAGATCCATATACAACTGCTTACTCAGCATCTCTACTTGGTAGCTAGTAGCTTTCTTAAACCTATAATGTACAAAATAAAACCCTTCATTTCACCCCCCAAATCTGCTCCTTCTCAAATATTCTTCATCCCAGTAAATAGCACTATTTACCAAATTGCTTAAGTCAACAGGTTAAAAGACATCCAGAATTCCTCTTTCTCTCTTAACTCACATCTAATCCTACTGACTCTACCTTCAAAATATATCCCAAATCTGACTGCTTCTTACCACCTCTACCACTACCATCCTAAACCAAGCCAAGATCATCCCTTACCTGAACTACCGGCAATAACCTCCTCATAGGATTCCCTACTTCTACTCTTGAATTCAGCAAAGTGACCTCTTTTTTAAAATAAATATATTTGTTTTAATTATTAGAGAATGGGGAGAGCACAAGCAAAATTTTTAAAAAGTAATGTTTTTACTAATCACATTTGTGATAGTATTAGTATTGTTATATGGAGATTGTTGTGTATAATAAGGGATAAAATAAATGAGAAATTGTGGCATATTCCAATATTCAAATTCCATCATCCCCACAGCCTTGAGGATCAAGATTCCTGGTATGGAAGAAAAGAGATACAGATATAATGAAGAGGTTAAGTAAAGGTTCTGTAGTCTTGAATTTGAACTGAAAGTACATATTTAAACTAATGAGGTATTGTAACTTTAATATATGTAGATATGTATTTCTTAGCTATGTCCACTGAAGAGGCATAGGAAGTGACCAATCAGGCAGCAATGAACATTGCTAGTGCCCAGGTTATAGTCACAAAATAACATTTCTCACCAACAAAATAAAGGATTTCTTGGAAAAATGGGTAATTCCTGGTCTAGAATATAAATGTACAAGATAAGCCTGAAACATCTCATTAGACCTAAAAATTACTAGGGTCATGTCAAAAGGACTCAGGAGTCAACGTGAAGAGGCTCGCATTGGTCAAAGACAGGACACTTTATACTCCAATAATGATGATACTTGCAGTGAATTGAAACCCATCAAATACGTTTAAAACTATAAATTCATAATGATATTAAAAATAAGAGTTGGTCATCTTGTAGATAACAGAGAACCAATTCATTTCCCTATAAACTAGGAAATAAAGGTAAAGAATCAAGCATTTATTCTACATGAATTGCACAACCAGTAACCAAATAACAGATGACAAGAACTGTCTAAAATGGTATTCAAATAAATAAATGAGGAAAATAAAAGAATTAGAGTATCACCATTTTGTAAACCCAGTGAATTAATATACATATGCATCAACAACTGCTAACATCACAAAAAGAGAGACATCAAGATACTATGTGCCAGGCTTCCCTGGTGGCGCAGTGGTTAAGAATCTGCCTGCCAATGCAGGGGACATGGGTTCGAGCCCTGGTCCGGGAAGATCCCACATGCCGCGGAGCAACTAAGCCTGTGCGCCAAAACTACTGAGCTTGCGCTCTAGAGCCCGTGAGCTACAACTACTGAAGCCCGCGCACCTTGAGCCTGTGCTCCACAACAAGAGAAGCCACCGCAATGAGAAGCGCGCGCACTGCAACAAAGAGCAGCCCCTGCTCTTCGCAACTAGAGAAGGCCCGTGTGCAGCAATGAAGACCCAATGCAGCTAAAAATAAAATAAATAAATAAATAAATAAATTTATATATATAAAAAAGATATTATGTGCCTTCAAAGTCTTGCTCCACCCTATCCACAGGGATCAAATCTGGATCCAGTCTTTGGATTCAGTGGCCAATTTGCAGGAAATACAAAGGAAAAAGGAAAATACTGAACTGCAACATGAATATACCACCCAGATAATCCAGGCTGTGGGAAACTCTTCAGGTCAATAGCTTGGAGTCCTTAACAGATAAACAGTAAGAAAAAGGAAGAGATAAAAAGGGAACCTATGGACTTAAAAGACACATCAAGTTGTTTTTTCTTAATAGGTAAAACTAAACTGTGGTGTCTAGGGATGTACCTTTGTATGTAAACTATTTTAAAAAACACAAAGTGGCTACTATAAAAGTTAGGATAGGGAATTCCCTGGTGGTCCAGTGGTTAGGGCTCTGCACTTCCACTGCAGGGGGCATGGGTTCGAATCCTGGCTGGGGAACTAGGATCCCGCATGGCCAAAAAAAAAAAAAAAAAGTTAGGATAATGGTTACTTATCGGGGGAGGGAGAGAGCGATGATTGAATTGGAACACATGGAAGGGGTTTTAGCGGTGTGTGGCAGAGTTCTATTTCTTGATCTGGGTTGTAATCACTTTAAAAATTTACTAAGCCATACTTTTGTTTTGTATGGTTTTTGTGTATGTGTTTTACATTACAATGAAAAGATCCATCACATAAATGAACAAACAAATAAATGGGGAACATGTTACTCTCCAGCTTAAAACTCTCCAATGGCTTCCCACTGTAACTAAAATCAAATTTAAACTTCTAACTATGGCTTAGAAAGCACTACATGATATGGCTCCTGCCTATGTACCTACTTTATCTCCTCCACTCTCCACTCTGCTCTAGGCACACTGGCATTCTTGCTCTTCTTCACATCAACCAAATTAATTTCTCTACCAGGGCCTTTGCACCATTGTTCCGTCTATCTAAGACACTCATCCCCCAGATCTCTGGGTACCTCCCTTCATCACTTCACTGTGGTTTCAAACATCACTTCAGAGAGGCTTTCCTTGACCAATGTATTTAAAACAGCTCCCTACCTCCTCACCACTCATTCTCAATATCCTTATTCTGTTTTATTTCTTATTTACATTTGACTACTTGTTATCTTCTGTGTACTCCATGAGACTATAAGCTCACAAGGGCAGAGACTTGATCTGTTTGATAATGCTTTATCTCCAACCTCTAGAACAACATCTGACACATAGTAGTACAAAATAAATATTTTTAAGTGGATGAATGAACTAATGAATTCCCTATACTGCTTCTCACAGTTTTCCAACACAGAGGGTTAGGGAGAGTTTCCTAGGCTCTTCCTCCGGGCTTACATTCAATGTTAAAAATGTATATTCTGATAGATAGTGGGAAGCAGCCGCAGAACACAGGGAGATCAGCTCGGTGCTTTGTGACCGCCTGGAGGGGTGGGATGGGGAGGGTGGGAGGGAGGGAGATGCATGAGGGAAGGGATGTGGGAACAGATATATATGTACGACTGATTCACTTTGTTATAAAGCAGAAACTAATTAAAAAAATAAAAAATAAATTAAAAAAAAATGTATATTCTGAACACCTAATAAAAATGTCAGTAAGTGACTCTTCCACTACCACATACCCTATGCGTAGTTATACTTTATTCTTTGTTTACCAAAAAACAAACAGCATTCCAACAGAGATGACTGCCCTCATTTAACGGACTTCCATGCAAAGACAAGGGTTTACTGAGTCATGCACCACCAAAGTTTTCATCATTTATGTAGTTTTCCTTTGAGTATCTTTCCTTTCATAACTGGTCACACCCAAACTTAACCAATAAATCCTACTAAGTGCCTGATCTAAAGGAAAAGGGGAAGTCAGAAGAGACATAAATAATCCTGAGGTTCTTTTCTCCTGTTTTTCCCGTAGGGTAAGCTCAGAAGGACCATAACAATTATTAAAGATATGTCTAGTCAAGGAAAAAACCCAAGTTCACAAAAATAGAAAGAATATGAAAAAAACCCAGGTACTTAGATGGGTCAATAATCCACAGGGTGGACATTAGCAGCACCTGTAACCTGCAAAAATGAGAACAAAGTACAAAAAGATGAAGGGAAGAGGAAAAGGGATGTAAGGGAAAAGCAAAGAAAAAAAAGAAAAGAAAAGAAAAGAAAATAGGCCCTCACACATTCCTAATTCTTCCAGTCTCATCAGACCAGATTTAGGTTGAGCCAAATACGTACCTCTGAATGGACCTGAGGACACGGCGAGGAGGAAGGGTAAGCTGGGACGAAGTGAGAGAGTGGCATGGACTTATATACACTACCAAATGTAAAATAGATAGCTAGTGGGAAGCAGCCACATAGCACAGGGAGATCAGCTCGGTGCTTTGTGACCACCTAGAGGGATGGGATAGGGAAGGTGAGAGGGAGACGCAAGAGGGAGGAGATATGGGGATATATGTATATGTATAGCTGATTCACTTTGTTATACAGCAGAAACTAACACACCACTGTAAAGCAATTATACTCCAATAAAGATGTTTAAAAAAAAAAAACAAATACGTACCTCTGCATCTGAACAGTGGAGCTTGGCCCATTCTGTACATCTCCTTGTCCAAACTGGCCATATGCAGTCTGGCCACAAGGGCCCTGTGCTGTCGAGACTGGAGGTGCCCCTGAAGAAGGTGGGGCTCTTGAAACACCTGAGGGTAAAGAAGAGAAACTAAGCAATTGGGAAATAACTTTCTTCTCCACTCTGAGCAAGGAATGCAAAGCAAGGATCAATAAGCTCAGACCTTTACTGCAATATCACAAGCATAATACCATAGCTTGGTAATGAAAAGGACACCATCAACATGCAACTCCAGCTACAGGAGATACTGAACATGGATGCCCAGCCAGAGAGCCTCTACTCTCCTAGACAGGTATACTACAGGTGAAGCTGTAGCCAGAGCCACAAAAATGTAGGGCCTTCCTATGATCACCATACACTCTCACTCAATCCAGGACAGTCTAACGTTCTTACACTAGACAAAACGTCAACTCTTTTAAAGAAAAGATCCGGGGCTTCCCTGGTGGCACAGTGGTTAAGAATCCGCCTGCCAATGCAGGGGACACAGGTTCAAGCCCTGATCCAGGATGATCCCACATGCCGTGGAGCAACTAAGCCCGTGAGCCACAACTACTGAGCCTGCGCTCTAGAGCCCTCGAGCCACAACTACTGAAGCCCATGCGCCTAGAGCCCGTGCTCTGCAACAAGAGAAGCCACTGCAATGAGAAGCCCGTGCACTGCAATGAAGAGTAGCCCCCGCTCACCGCAACTAGAGAAAGCCCGAGTGCAGCAACAAAGACCCAACAGAGCCAAAAATAAATAAATAAAATTTTTTTTTTTTTTTTTAAAAGGAAAGGATCCCACTCCAGAACTCAGAAACTTAGAGCATACATGAGAAAGGTGGCACAGAAGGTGACCAAGTAACATTCTAAACTAGGTTGTAAAGAAAGGCATCTCTTAGGAAGACTATTCGGGACATCCCTGGTGGTCCAGTGGGTAAGACTCTGTGCTCCCAATGGAGGGGGCCCGGGTTTGATCCCTGTTCGGGGAACTACATCCCACATGCATGCCGCAACTAAGACATGGTGCAGCCAAAATAAATAAATAAATATTAGGAAGACTATTCTGCCAACCTCTTCTTCATATATTCTACTCATCCTACCCATCTTCTTTTAGCCATTTCTAAGTGTTGGCACTCCCAATAGCACATGGCTCAGGAAAGTATTCCCATGGGTTGGAGAATTTGTTCCTGCCCAATTGTTCAGTCAGGACAGGTCACCTGCCCTCCAATTACTGCTGTCACTATGTCTTCACAAAAGCTGTACTCCATCCTTTCTGCTCATCAGAGCTGCCATCAAAGCTACTTCTACTACCCCCAACCATCCTTCCCGCATGAGATGCAGGAAGAAAGCAATTAGTTACTTGGCATATCACTTTGGAAATATTGCTGACCCCTGTTCAAACTATTGTTTTTTTGTTTTTCTTTTGCTCTGCCCTCAGTAGAGATTAGACACTATAGAACCTGCCTACAGGAATATGATTAATCTGAACCTGCTCACTAGCCATCATAGAACCAGATATGTTTTCCTCTCAATAACAGAGCTTCCTCTTGGGGCAATGCCAAACTCCATCTTGATAAGCCAGGACTTGACAGATCAGAGGTGGACTCTGTCCAGCCAAAGTCCCAACCCAGAGTAAGGCTCTCCAAAGCCCTGAGACCTAACCTCACCACTTCGCAATTTTTTTTTCCAAAGTCATAATTAAAATGGTCATAGCTTCAATCATTTCCCAAATCTTACCTATGCCTCCTTGGTGCCTTCTTTTTCCCTATCCCTTTATGGAATTTACTGTTTTAAAAAGCATAAAGCACTTGGTATACCTAAGTCCTTAGCTAGCTTAACCAAAGATCAAATGTCAACCATTTTCTAAAAAACCCCTATGAATAATATAATGTGTAGATTACCAGCTGCTCTTCATGAAAAAGTAACGTAAAAGCCAAACACTGATCCTAAGGCAGCACCAGATTGGTTTCCTCTTATTTCCCTGATACTAGACAACATTTAAGAAGCCAAGGAAACTCAAACAAAGGAAAAGGAATGATATCAGCAGAAAGATATGACAGGCACCAAAAATCAGGCACACAAACATCACACTTTTCATCCATGAACTAGTTCCCCAAGTCCCAGAGTCATTTATAGATAGAACTATGAGTCCGATGAGAGGCATTATCAATATACATGAGAAACAAGTGATTTCAGAGAGACTTTGGGTCAACAGAAATAACTAATCCTGGTCACAGGCTCTGGACGAGCTGTGACCACAACCCTTCCATCCAGCTGTGAACAATGCAGCCAGGTGAGGCTGCACAGGGTGACACCCACAGGAAGTGAACTGCCATTGAACCTGGAAGATGTGCTCCCACTAGATGTCTTAAGGCAGAGACACAGTCACCTTATAAAAAAACAGGGAAGGGTGGGAATTCCCTGGCAGTCCAGTGGTTAGGACTCGGCACTTTCACTGCTGTGGGCCTGGGTTCGATCCCTGGTCAGGGAGTTAAGATCCTGCAAGCTGCGTGATGTGGCCAAAAGGGAAAAAAAAAAAAAAAAAACAGGGAAGGGCAGACTGCCCACAGGACTCTCAGTGACCAAGAGCCAGATTCATGTTCCTCAATCCCAGTCACCACAACCCTTTAGGCAGCTTAGGTAGGGCAATACAACCCAACCTGAAGACGACTAATTCCCTTCCTTAGCTCAAAGGAAGCTTGGAAACATACCTGGGGGAGGGGGTTGCTGATAGCCTGGTACTGGGCCATTGTAGGCTCCATAGGAAGTGGGGGCGGTTGTGGACCCTGGTTGCCCACCATAGCTGGATTGATGATGCCCTAGGTAGACAGGCTGGGGCTGCCCAAACGGCGGCACAGGTGGAGCTGACTGGTTAACGTTCATTATGAGAGCATCCCCGACTTGGTCTCACCTATTAGATGAGAGAGAAGAGAGAAATTAGTCAAAATCAGTTTTCTAAAGAGAGAGCACTATTCACAGTAGGAAGTAGAAATAGAAAAGGACTGACCTTATCAGGCAGTGATCAGCCTAATCATTCTCACACTACTACAGGATCTTTGTAATTTTCTTCCCCAGACAGCAGACAGACTGCCTCCTCAAAGTAAGGATTTTGTTACTCTGAACCCTATGCTTTGTCACTGCCAAGAGGGTATAAGTTTCAACCTCAGATAGGCCCACTGGAATGGAGCAGCAGCCTCCATTCCCCAGTGGTATGATTTCTAGTGTCTAGTCATACAAGAAGTCCTGCCACTGATAAACTATTGTGATATTACAGGTAAATGAAACAATGCTCCCACTTTCCATTCATTCACTCTAGCATCCATTCATTCCACAAAACTGAATACTCTCTAGTGTGCTAGTCATTTTTAATCACTCAGACTACATGTCTAAAACAGATTGGCTAAATTCCCTCCCCCTCAAAAGACAAATTTTAGAGTAACTGCTTAGAAAAATGACATTCTTTGGCTAAACTGCAGTAAATCAAGTGCTACTCCATCCCCAGTCTTCCCACCAAAAGAGTGTATGAACCTTAGAACTGAAGCATTAAAATCACTAAATGTAAAGGACAGCTGAAAACTCTAGCAAGGTATCAGATTAGAACTGAGTGCAGGCCTGGCACAAAAACTTCGCACAATAACCTAGGGAAACAGTTCAAAGATCAGTGGCAAAGTTAGATTTCATGGAAAAAGATCCTTATCCTTCAAGCAGAGGGGACTATAAGTATTCCAAATCCCAATGCACTTCTCCAACTCCCCTGTTTCTGCTCTTATATGCTTGTAATGAATCTAGGCCACCACCAAAATTATTACAATCTTGCCCAGCAACAAAGGAATAAATTGGAGAGCCTTTCCAAGGTCCTTCCAAGAACAGGACTATCTGATCACATCTACTCTTCATAGCCTGATCATTCCAACTATCCTATAGACAGAAGGGACCCAGGAAGCATAAGAGCTCACAGCTACTGCAATGGAACAATGGGCCTCTCCCCTTTGCTAGGTAGGGCCATCTTGACTACAGAAAAGCTGAGCTGCTCTTGGACTAGAACTCTTTAAATTCAAAGCCATCTCAGGAGCTGTTCTTCCAAATCCTAAACCTCACACAGGTCATTACATTAAGCTTGACAGATGTCCTCCTCCTCTTATTTTCCTAAAGTCAGTGTGGGGGTGGGGACGGTAGGAAAGGAGCTTCTTCTCGAGGAAATAATCCCCTCAAACACACCCAAGAGTTTGGAGTCAGGCTCAAGTTTCAACTCCACTCTGGGTGGACAGTCGAGGGTGACAACCCAGGAGGCGGGGCAAGCTTCCTAGAACTCTGAAAGTAGTCGAGCTGTGGAGGTTGGGAGCGCCGGGGATCAAGACCGAGAAGCCAAGCCAGCTTCTCGGGCCGCGATGAGAGAGACTTCCACTAAGTAGGAGATCGAGCGTCTTGCGCCCTTCAACAGGCTCAGGGCAGGAAGCGGGAGCCGGAATCTGGGCCGGGAGGAGAGAAGGGAGGGTCTAGGACTGATTCTGGATTGTGGATGCATGAGGTGAGGGTCTCTCCCCGGGCCCCGCCCCCGGGCCCCTCCCTTCCTTCTCAGACAGGACCCCGATCTGGCCAGTGATACCCCGGCCTCTCCTCTGCTTTCCTACCCACCAACCTCCCGAAGCCACTCCTCACCCGGCTCCAGATCCAGGTTCGACTTCGTTCCTAACGTCAAGGTTCCCAGGCTCCACTTCCGGTTCCGAGGGGGCCGGCGCGTCGCTCCCGGAAGTTCCACCCCCACGCTCCAAGGCCACTCCTTCTGCCACGTCGGCAGTAAGCACGCGCCGAGAAACCCGGATGCCGCGCATGCGCTACTGTCCCTTCTCGTCATGGCCGCCCCCTAGGGGCTCCGCAGTTTCTTATGCATTTCCGTTTTTGTTTTTGTTTTTGTTTTTGTTTTGCCCAGATGTCCTGGTAACCTTATGGTCCCACCAGCTGAGATGCGATTGAACTATGTTTAGTAACTCTCCTTCCTATGACATATTAGAAACCTCTGATTTAGAGTCCTGTAGCGATTTCCTGCTGACCCCTGGCCCCATTGATTTCCGTCTTGGAGGTTCTCACCCATGAACTTTGCCGGTCTTGAGATTTGCAGAGCGGAACGTACAATTTTTTTTAATATAATTATTCTGATGTAATATATCTTTTTAAAATTTATTTATTTTGGTTGACCCATGGGGCTTGCAGGGTCTTAGTTCCCTGACCAGGGATCCAACCCGTGCACCGGGCAGTGAAAGTGCAGAGCCCTAACCATTGGACCACCAGGGAATTCCCTTAGAACCCTGTAACGTTAAAGGGCACTAATTCTGCTTTCTGGGGTCATGTGTTCAAGTTCTGGCTCTGCAGTTCCCTAGCTTGGGCAACTTAATCTCGGCCTCAGTTTCTTTCATTTGTAAAATGAAGAGAATATGAATGCCCTTCTAAAAACTTGTTGAGAGTATGGGATTAGGTCACAAAGATTGCCTGGCACCGTAGTAAGTGCTCAGTAAAGGTCAGCCGTTATTAGTTAACCGTTTTTATAGAGCGCCTTGGTTTAGATGCAGAGCACTGCCACAGCCATATAATCTCTACTCTTAGGATGCCCCCAGCCTGTTGGAAGAGCTACAGTTCCTGGAGTAATTATTATTACGCCATTTAATAATAACAATATTGTAGCTAATATTTGTAGGAGTTTTAAAAATATACATAACCTCATTTAATCCTTTCAATAATCCTTTCATTTAATAATTATTTTTTAAGCATTGTTGTGTTACAGCCATGTTCTTGGGTCCGGGAATACAGTAGTGAACAAACAAAAGTTCTTCGCCAATTTAAATGAGGCTTTGTAATTACATACACGTATGATAAAACTATAAAGAAAAACAAAGTGGGAAGTCCCTGGCAGTCTAGTGGTTAGGACTCCACGCTTTCACTGCTGGAGGGCTTGGTTTCTGTCCCTGTCTGGCAACTAAGATCCTGCAAGCAGCCTGGCCTGGGGCGAAAAGAACAAGAAACAAACAAACAAAAAAACCCCAAAGTAACAAAATTCAGGCTGTTGGTTACCTCTGGGGAGGGAAAGAGAAAAGTATAATTGGGAGGAACATAATGGAGCATCAATAATATTAATAGTGTTCTATTTCTTAATATTCACATGGATATTTACATTATTGTTATTTTCAAATAGTTCATATGTATTATGTACAATTCATTTCAAAATAAAAGTTTTTTTTTTAATAAGGAAGAAAAGAAATGGGGAAAAAGAGCACTGGTGTAAAGGAAGCATTTAAAGGGAGAAAAACGTTAAATGAAGAATTTTATGACCAATGCGGGGAAAAGTTCTTACTCTCATATTGTGCACAGTAAATTTTAGTTATTCTGAGGCACAAAGTGGTTCATTCATTGAAAAACTTGCACTTCTAGTCGTTGCTGGAATCTGTTATTAGGCTTTGAGCACGTTTTAGTGAACAGGCAGATTTTTCCTGTCCTCAGGAGTTTATAGTGGAGGTCAGTGCTTCTCAAACTGTGATCCTGGGATCAACAGTATCAGTTTCACCTGAGAAACCTGTTAGAAACTGCAGACCCACCCTAGGCATATTGAATCAGAAATTCTGCAGGTGGGGCCCAGCAAGCTATGGCCCTCTAGACAATTCCATCACACACTGAAGATTGAGACCCACTAGTCTAGATTAGTAATTTGCCAAATTCAGCTAACATTTGTTGAGCAATTGCCATAAACTGGGCCCTCTGCGAAGTATTTTCACATAATTTAACCCATTTAACACATCAGCATAGGAAAGTAGGTATCCTCTGTCTTGCTTAATGTTGCACTCCTAGTAAGAGAGTTTAAATTCATAGTTTCTTGAATTTGTATAATATATTTGTATAATATATAAATTTATGTAATATGTAAAATGTCATTACACATCATCTAATCATACACACATTCCTATTTTAGGGAACCAGTAGCTTTAAAAGTTTTCCAGGTGATTCCAAATGCACTTAATTGATTCAAATGTGCAGGGTTAATTGAAAGCCGCTGGTATAGCACAATGGCTTACATGTAGCTAGCGCTCAATAAATGTTTGAATAGTGAATGAATGGATATTTAGATACTCTTTTTACTGATGAGGTCAAGTAACTGCCCAAGGTCATACAGCTAATAAATGATAGAACAAGAATCCAAGTCCAGTTCTGACTCTAAATTCCAAGTGCTTTCTATGACTACATCAAACACCAAGGGAAACAGCACTTAGCATGCTATCAGAGCAGCTATTCCAGGGACTTCTGTAGCCTTTAATAATTACAGCACCATAATATTATGTTTTTTAAAAGAAAGAGATCTCTTAACATAGGGCATTTCATGTAATGGAAACCTAAAAATAACTAAATATTTTATTATTAACATGGGTTGGCATGTTTATGCACACCTATCTGTACCCACCTTTCCATGACCAACTATGTGTTGTAAGAGGTAATTTATTTCACCAAACATTGAGCACCTGTTACATCAGTCATTTCTCTGGGGTCTGTTAATTGGCTTTTACACACAGTCCTTGCCTTCAAGTTTCTCACAATCTAGGAGGGAGACAGGCATATAAACAAACCGTAATATTGGCTGAAAACTACAATAATAGAAATACGAACAAGATACATATTTTGCCCAGAGGAAGGAAGGATTAATTCTATAGGTAGGGAGTGAGGAGATGGGCAGGAAAAGCTTTATGGAACAGGCAACACTTCAGCTGGAGCAGGCTGAACAGAGTTCCTCTACATTGCACCCAGCACTGCAGTGGGATATGGATCTCCACTTTGATTAATAGGTTAATTCATACAGCAAAGGGGCACTCTTTTCTGGGGATCTTGCAATCTTGTGGGACAAACCCAGCCATTCCTTGCTCAGGAATTGAAGCCCCTGCTGCTGCCACTTTGGAATAAGCTTTGGAGGAGAGCAGTTGGGATTAGTCCATGATCCTATCAGGGAAGGCACAGTCCCTGAAAGGATGTACCTTAGTTATAGAGCCCACAGAGCTAGTACTCTGAGTCCTGAGTAAAAAGCCCATGCAGGAGAATGGGAGACAGGGGAGGGCAGAAGTTTTCACTATAATTAGCTCTGGGAGTAATACAGCTTGGGGAGGGAGGGGAGTACAGCCGGTAACTATTTTGAGCACAGCTTCGATTGACAGGACATGTGTGCTGGACTGTACTGATCTCAGGGCCAAGCTGCCTGCCTGTGGTGTGTGCTGTGGGGTGGAAGGCCTAGGGCAGCAGAAGCAGGACAGCCAGACAGGCCGGACGGGGTACCAGCACCTCGACTTCTCTCCCTGGGACACTGTCCAAACTCCGAAGGCCATAGGCCAAGCTGAGAGATGGGTGCTGAGGAGGAGGTGCTGGTCACACTGTCTGGGGGAGCCCCCTGGGGCTTCCGACTTCAGGGGGGGGCCGAGCAGAGGAAACCTTTACAGGTATCCAAGGTAAGGGAGCCTATATTGAGATTTCAGGGAAAGGGGAACCCAAGGGAACTTGGGAAGAGTCATGTGGCGGCCTGTGGGGGGAGAAGTGGGAGGCTGTGAAGAAGTGGAGTGGGGGTGGGTAGGTGGTTGAGGAAGCATGCTCACATCTGACGGGGGGAGTAGTGTCTGAGCACAGCCTTCTTGTGGGGGGCTATTAGAAAAGGGAATTCCTGGTTTCTGGGAGCAGAGAAAAAGGAAGACTGTGCCTCAATTTCATAGGAGCAGAGGCCCAGGGCTGGCCATCCAGTCTTTGCTCTCCTGGGTCTGTGCCTCCACTCCAAACTCCAGGAATGTAGGGAAGGTTGTAATTTCTCTCTAACTAAATTGGTATGTGATGATCTGAGGCTCTCACCAAGCCCAGCCCAGCCCTGCCCTGCCCCAGCCTTCAGTCCTCCACTTTCCCTACGCCAGATCCCTTCTCTCACTAGGCAAGACTTTTTTTAGGGCTAGGAGGGTTATGGCAAGATATGACCTGTCAGATGAAGTTGTTACCATTTTGGTTTCATAGCACAGGTTTAATTTTCTCAACTATAAAATGTAGGTAATGATAGTACCTACTCCATACGTACTAACTTCTAAGGATTAAATTCAATAAAACATGTAGAGTGCTTGGCACTGTGCCTAACATTTAGTAAGCACTAAATGTATAGCCACTATTACTATTACTACTTTAACATATGTACATGTGTGTGCACAACCGGCACACATATACATACACAATCGCAATCCCTCAGAATCTGCTGGACTCCCTCCAATCTGAAGTACTGTTCTAAAATCTTGACTGGGTAGAAAATGGTGCCTAGGACTCCAAGGACTAGAAGAGAACTGTTGGCTAGTATAGATACTTCCTTTGGAGGAAAATCTTGAGGGGATAACCACCGTTTCTACAATAGTACGTCCCGTCCCCCCTTGCAGTTTTCCCCGTCTTTTTCATTCAGTGGTTACCCTACCTCCCTTTAAAGGATGTGTTATTCTCTCAAAGCTGTACCTTCTTCCCTCTAGATTGACCCCCCTTAACTGTCACCCCTTGTCCCTCCCCATCCTTTCTTACCCTGTAAAGTAAAATTCCATCCACACACCAGTCCCTCCTGTCCTAACTCCTTTCATTCTATTCCCTCCTTGGAGCCCTCCCTCACCTACAGTCTCTCCTCCAACACATTCTCAGATCCGGAGACGGAGCCAGGCTGGCAGAGCAGGACTCCGGGAAAGGGATCAGCTTTTGGCCGTCAATGGGGTTTCCTGCACCAGCCTCTCTCATGCCAGAGCCATGAGCCTCATCGATGACTCAGGGAATCAGCTTGTCCTCACCGTGCGGCGGTATGGACCCCTGCCACCCCAGCCTACACCCATCCCCCTAGTCCAGGGCTTCCATTGCCTGTCTCAGCTCTATGTCTCACTGGCCTGACTTCAGCTACTGACAAGTACCCATTTCTGCTTGTGTATCTGTGCTGGAGTACAGATGTTTGTGTATGCCTCCCAAAGCACTTGAATGTGGGTGCGTGGGCCTATTTAGGCCCCTTGCCTGTCTTTTTATCATCACATCTCTCTTTAAACCCACTTCCAGTCAAAGCCTGCCAAGCAGATTGGCCTACCAGCTCATCTTCAGATCTCCACTCTTCCCAGCCCATCCATTTCACCTACATGCCAGTCCCCTCTCCCCCCTTACATCCTTCTCCCATCTCCTCCAGATCTCTCTAGCTCTCAGTCATCCAGCTCATTTCTTAAGTTCTGTCATCTTTTCCATCCAGGGTAGAGGACGAGGGGCCTGTGCGATCTCCATCCCCTGGTGAGCTTCAGGCACTGTCACCCTTGTCTCCGCTGAGTCCTGAGCCCCCTGGTGCTCCAGTTCCCCAGCCTCTCCAGCCTGGGAGCCTCCTCTCTCCCCCTGACAGTGAGGCTTACTATGGAGAGACAGACAGTGATGCTGATGGCCCAGCCACCCAGGAAAAGCCCCGCCGACCCCGCCGCCGAGGCCCAACAAGGCCCACCCCTCCAGGAGCCCCACCTGACGAGGTCTACCTGTCTGACAGCCCTGCAGAGCCAGCACCTGGTGTCCTTGGCCCTCCCAGCCAGGATGACAGCCGCGTGAGCTCCCCATCTTGGGAGGATGGGACAACCCTTCAGCCACCCCCGGCTGAGGCCCTGCTGTTGCCCCATGGCCCCCTCCGGCCTGGCCCTCATCTCATCCCTATGGTGGGGCCTGTTCCCCACCCAGTGGCAGAAGACCTGACTACCACCTATACTCAGAAGGCCAAACAAGCCAGTGAGTGCCTGAACTCCTTTTCCTTAGTCAGGATCCTTCAATCTCAGCCCTAAATCTAAACCTCCATAACCATACATTCCACCTACCTTATGCTTCCCTTGGATACAGTCTTGGGGACAGGTGGAGAAGAGTAATGGATAGGAGGGGAAAATAAGTATTCTCATGATCCCCATTAGTTTTGCTGTTTGAACTAGGGTGACAAAAAAGTACAGGGGGCTCAACCCAACCGAGGAACAGGATAAGTAGGGAAGTTGGAAAGGGACATGAATTGATGAAGGGTTTGCTTGTCGTTGCTATGATTTTGCTAGGTGTCAGACGGGGTGAGGGCAGAGTGCAGACATGGGTCAGGGGAGTATTTGGAAGCAGGACAGGGATACAGGGACTCTTCAGTGTGAATCGCAGGCATAGCATCAGAGCTACCTTTGACATTGCTAGTTCCATTAGGATTCCTGGGGACTGGGAGGCTATGGAATAGTCATGAGATCTCTAGGAAGTGGTGGAGGGAGGGATCTTTGGCTTCTTATCTTAGGCGAGAATGTAGGCCCCAGCAGAAAAAGCCAGTTCCACTTATCTCAGGCTCTTTACTATTTTTGATGTGAGCTACAGAACGAAGTCTAAGAGTGAACCTTCTCCCTGTCCTATGCCTCCCATACCCCTCCTCTAGAGACCTTTCTTGTCACCTTGGAGATCTCAGGGTTACCCCTCTAGTTCTCATCTCTCGTTCCTCCCCTCCACCATTCTGATTCCTGATCCATAGAATTTTGTGCCTCTAAGTCTGGAATAGAGGCTAAGGACGTGACAGTTTACCATCTGACATCCCTGAGAGTGTCCCACGTCCCACAAAGAAATTCCAGATGCACACCCACGATCTCATGCTTATCCCCAATTCTCATTTTAGCACCCTCTCCCTTCCCCATCATGCTCGGTGAGACTGTAGTTAGTGAGTGGCTCAGGGATATTTTTAGCCAAGCAGACCTCATTGTCCAGTGTGGTGGGGTAGGGGGAAGGGTAGGCAGGTGTCCATGTCCATCATACCAGGGTTTGTGGGGCAGCCCAGAGAAGGGAGGGGGTCAGGCTCCAAAAATAGCACAGTGAGCTCATTCAGCTACCAGCTCTGGGGATAAGACAAAGGGGCTTTAAAAGGCGTGGGGGGTGCCTCAAACTGGTTCTGCTCCAGCCAACACTGCCTTTCTCGGCATGGAGACTTTTGAGCCCATCAGCCAAGAGCCTCTCAGCCAAGCCAGTTGCGACAAAGCCCCAAGCCCAGTTCCTGAGCTCCAGGACCCGTTCTATGCAGGTACTACCCTCCCACAGCCAAGAGAGTTCTGGAATCTAGAATGGAGGGGACTACATCAATAGTTTGGGAAGGGAGGTCTTTGGGAAAGGTCTTACTCCCTTACCCCCTCCTCCTTTTTTCCTTCCTCTTCCTTCTTTTCTTAGGAGTTTCACTGCCCTTTTCTCAGAATGGGCTGATGCTATGGCCACATGTCAAAGGGGTTTGTGACCACATGAGCTATGGAAAACTCATGGAGAGAGGGTGTATGTGTGAGAGAGAAGTGTGAGTAATCTATGAATACATGAAAGCATGTATGTGGGAGTCCATGGGAGAAGATATGAGTGAACAAGAAAGTGTCTGGATACATGTGCAGCTAGTGTCAAGAAAGCTTTGATAGTAATAATTACTCACAGTGCGGCTTAGGTTAAATGCTAAATTTACCTACATTATCTCACTTAAACCTCATAGCAACCCTATGAGGTAGACGTTATGTTATCATCCTTCTTTACAGATGAGGAAACTGACTTCAGTGAGATGAAGTAACTCTCCCAAGAACCAAAAATCTGAACTAAACTATGACTCCAGTGCCTATCTCTAGTCCACAGTACTATTGTGTGGTATGAACGTTGGAATGGGTGGAATGAGAGCCCTAATCAGAAGGGAGCTTTGATATCTTGAGTGGAAAGTAGATGGAATTTCAAGAATTTTTCAGGAGGAACTGGGGATCATGGATCGGAGAGTATCTGTGTCCGAGTCAGGGTCCTAGCAGCAGGGCAGCGTTCCCATTTCCTGGCTCCACCTCCCAGGCCCCACATGGCATGGGAAACCCTGTCCTGGCTCCCCTTAGCACACAGTGCTTGCGTGCCTGCCTGGTAGTGTCTACCTGAGCTCTCTACCCAGAAGGCTTGGAAAATAGGGGGCAGCTCTGACTGTCAAAGAAGCCCACCCCACTCCCACCCTCAGCTTGGGGGAAAGGAGACTGTATCAACTGGTGACTTTGAGATATCCTAAAAGATCTGGAAGCTTTCCTTGGAGAGCAGCACTCTGGCTTTTCCTGCATCTCAGATCTGAAGCCATCCCTGCCTGTGAGTAGCAGGGGTTTAAGGCACAGCGGAGCACCTTGGATTTAGAAGGCACTTAAATTTTGTCCCAACAATTAGTGACAGTGTCTCTGCTAGGGGAATTCTGGGAAGAAGGGCCACCTTGAGTATGCATGTATGTTTTTGTGTGGACACGTGTATTTATACATGTGTATATGAACTGGGATGTATATAAGCTAGAGTATATGGGGATGAGAGAGAAAAGTACAGATGAGAAAATATGCCCATAGCCACCTCTCCCTAGAGCCATATTCTTGTTGAAGTGATGTGTGGTGGGAGTTATTTCTATGAAGGTATATGACGTGGATCACATGATGATAGTGGAATTATGAATGAAGATCCTCATTGCTAAGGATCCTTTGTGTCCTTATTATAGGGTAAGGGGTAGGAAGAGGGGATAAGCCCCAAACTTTCTGAGAAGTCCCCTAACAGGGTCTCTTTGGTGGGAGAAAAGTGCCCCTTCTTATTTTTTCTTACCCTGGGACCTGCTTCATGTCCTTGCCTGCCAGGGGAAGTAAACCCCCTTCTACCCCAGCCTCACATTGCCAGCCAGGAATGGAGGGAAGCGGGGGAGGCATGCGTGTGGTGTGGGTAAGAGCAATCTCCTGAAAGATAGGAGGGAAGAGAGGATAGGAGGACAGCTATGGTCAGAGTGGTGTCAGGGCAGCCAACTACCCTCTGCCTTCCTTTCAACTGTCCTTGGTTTCACCTTTCACCTCCACTCTGGGTCCAAGTTAGAGGACTTTGCCAAAGGCAGGAGAGACCTTGTGGGTCAGGCCAGTGAGAAGACCAGAGGTGGGAGGCCTGAGGGAGCTGGCTGGGGGGGCGGGGGGCAGGTGAGAGCCTTGGGGAACAGAAGATGCTCACTGACCATTCCCCTCCTCCTCTCCTCAGAACTGCAAAGGGCAGAGAGCCTCCAAGAGAGAAGTGTGAAGGAGGCCAAGACCAAATGCCGGACGATTGCATCCCTGCTAACCGCAGCCCCCAACCCCCACTCGAAGGGGGTACTGATGTTTAAGAAACGTCGGCAGAGAGCCAAGAAGTACACCCTAGTGAGCTTTGGGGCTGCCGCGGGGACAGGCGCCGGGGAGGAGGACGGCATCCCTCCGACTAGTGAGTCCGAGCTGGACGAAGAGGCCTTCTCCGACGCCCGCAGCCTCACCAACCAGTCCGACTGGGACAGCCCCTACCTGGACATGGAGCTGGCCAGGCCGAGCTCAGGCGCAGCAGAGGGCCAGGGCCCGGGGCTGGGAGGGCAGCTGAGTGAGGCCTCTGGAGGAGGGGCCCAACTCTTTGAACAGCAGCGCCAGCGCACAGACTCCAGCACCCAGGAGCCGGCCGGGGATGGTCCAGCCGCCACGCTCAACGGGCAGGGCCTGCAGTCACCACCTCGGGCACAAAGCGCTCCGCCAGAGGCTGCTGTGCTCCCATCCAGCCCTTCGCCTGCCCCTGCAGCCAGCCCCAGACCTTTCCTCCCTAGCGGTGGAGCCTCTACCCCAGCTCCAAGCATCTTTAACCGGTCAGCCAGGCCGTTTACTCCGGGCTTACAAGGGCAGCGGCCAGGTACCACCTCGGTTATTTTCCGGCCCCTGGCTCCCAAGAGGGCAAATGAGAGCCTGGGAGGCCTCAGCGCCGTCCCACCGCCTTTCCTGTCCTCTCCGCAGGGGACCACTCCTCTGCCCAGCTTCTCTTCAGGGGTTCCCAGCCACGTGTCAACCCCCGGTTCCCCCAGCACCCCACGCTCCTCCGGCCCCGTGACGGCCACCAGCTCCCTATACATCCCAGCCCCCAATCGTCCTGTTACGCCAGGCGGAGCCCCAGAGCCCCCCGCCCCCGCTAGCGGAGCTGCCATGACCTCCACCGCTTCTATCTTCCTATCGGCGCCTCTGCGACCTGCTGCACGCCCAGAGGCCCCCGCCCCTGGCCCCGCAGCCCCTGAGCCCTCCAGCGCTCGGGAGAAGCGCATCTCCGTGCCAGCTGCTCGCACCGGCATCCTCCAGGAGGCCCGGCGTCGGGGGACTCGAAAGCAGATGTTCCGGCCGGGAAATGAGGAGACGAAGAACTCGCCCAACCCGGAGCTGCTATCGTTGGTGCAGAACCTGGATGAAAAACCCCGGGCTGGGGGTGCGGAATCTTGTCCAGAGGAGGATGCCCTGAGCCTCGGGGCTGAAGCCTGCAACTTCATGCAGCCACCAGGGGGCAGGAGTTACAAGACGTTGCCTCACGTGACAGCTAAAACCCCGCCTCCAATGGCTCCTAAGACCCCACCCCCTACGACTCCTAAGACTCCACCCCCAGTGGCTCCCAAGCCCCCTTCTCGAGGGTTCCTCGATGGGTTAGTGAATGGGGCGGCCCCTTCAGCTGGAATCCCTGAACCACCAAGGCTTCAAGGCAGGGGTGGGGAGCTGTTTGCCAAGCGTCAGAGCCGAGCGGACAGGTATGTGGTGGAAGCACCTGGTCCTGGCCTTGGCCCTCGGCCCAGAAGCCCTTCTCCTACCCCCTCCCTGCCCCCTTCCTGGAAATATTCACCCAATATCCGTGCCCCACCTCCAATTGCTTACAACCCACTGCTCTCACCCTTTTTCCCCCAAGCTGCCCGAACTCTCCCTAGTAAGATCCAATCCCAAGGGCCTCGGGCAGCCCCCAAGCAGGGCATTAAGGCTTTGGATTTCATGCGGCACCAGCCCTACCAACTTAAAAGTGCCATGTTCTGTTTTGATGAGGTTCCCCCGACTCCCGGACCCACCTCCTCAGTGCCTCCCAAAACTGCCCGAGTCCAGGAGATCCGCCGATTTTCGACTCCAGCGCCCCAGCCCACTGCAGAGCCCCTGGCACCCACTGTGCTTGCCCCCCGAGCAGCCACTACATTGGATGAGCCCATCTGGAGGGCAGAGCTGGCCTCAGCCCCTGTCCTGAGCCCAGCCCCTCCTCCAGAGTCTCCCAGGGGTCTTGGGACCTCCCCCAGCTCCTGTGGCTTCCAGGTAGCCAGGCCCCGGTTCTCAGCTACTAGAACGGGATTGCAGGCTCATGTGTGGAGGCCTGGGGCGGGCCACCACTGAACAGGGCACAGCTCCCAGGACCAAGGGGAGGTGGAACATCTAGTTCCTAAAGTTGCTTCTACCCAACCCGCCCGCCCCTGCCACCCCTCCTTTGCAGGCTAAATTCCCTCCTGCCAGAGAAAGTTTTGGAGTTGGTGTCCCATCTCCCAGCTTCCTCTTGACTCCTAACCTCCCTGCTGCTTTCCAACCTATAATACTATCTTTGCTTTGGTGTCTGTGCTTCTCTTTGTAGTTCCTTGCCTGGATCTCTGTCTTTAACTCTGTCTCTTCACCTACACTCCTCCACTGGTCTCCATTTCTCTACATTTGTGCTTTTTTCTGTGGGCCTTGTTTTAACAGTCAATGAGAAAGACAGAGAAGTTACCACTGAGACCTCAGGCAAGAAGCTCACCACCAGACAGGCAGCAAAGGGACTGAACTGACCCCTATTTGCACGAAATCACTTGCTGCTCCTCACTCTTCTTTCCCAAGCTTGGCTGGCATTTTCCTAGGTGTGTGTGTGTGCAAGTGTGTGCGTGCACACAGATGTGCTCTTCTGTCTGAGGCAAGAGTAAGAGGAGCGGTCTAAATAAAGACCCAATCTGGGTCTTACCCTCGCACTAATGAAAGAAGAGTCAGTTATCCTCACATAGAATGTCTGGTGGGGAGAAAGAGACTCATTAGAGTTAAAGATCATCGTCTGTAGCAAGTGTAGAGCATCTGGTGAAATTCATAGAGTATGAGGAGACTCGAAGGACCAGGGCAGTTTGTATGGGTTGAGTTATACCAGCTAGACCAGGAGTAGAACTAAGAATTCTGTTCCTTGGGATTTCAGAAAGTTAGCAACTGGAGAGGCCCATGCTGAGCAACAAAGCATCCAAGAAGTGAAAAGAAAGAAAGAAAATGTCCTCTGAGAACGAACAAATCATTGGCTTCATTGTCTCATGAACTTAAGACAGAAAGGAGAAAAGAACCATGATGTGGAAAGTGAGGTAGAAACCAGGAGCAGAATAGAAATGAATGAAATTGATCGAGCCTCAGAGAGAAGCATGGTGAGGGAGAATACAGTGTTGGTAGAGAGTAAAATTGGATAATAAGAAACCAATCATGTACAAAAGGGGGATTGGGGAGAAATTTGAGGGAGAAGAATGTATTTGTTAGAGTGAAGGGGGATGATGGTGGAGGGATGCGAGAGTGTGTGCTGAGTGTTGAAAGACAGGTATCTGTGCTACCTCCTTTGAATCTGTCCCTCTGTCTTCTGCAGCTTGTCATAACTACCTGAGAAAGGGCAGGGAAACACCCAGAGCCAAAACCTCTTTTTAGTTCTACCCCATCCCTCAAACCCTAGTTCTTATTTCTTTCCGGCTTCAGGTCCTGATCTCTGATCCTAGAGGGATATGGACTCCCCTCTCACCATGACCACCACCAGTCATGTTTGCTGCTTGATCTGGAAATTGATAATTTCCTTTGCATATTGAGTGTGAGTCACAGTACTTTGGTTTGTGCACAAGAATAAACTTATGCCCCATATCTTCTGTTGTTGTCATCTCTTCTAGTTTTATACCTAAATCCTGGTCTCCCCTTCATCTTCTCTAATTCATTCCCCTGATCTCCTGATTCCTGATCTCTTTCTCAGTTCCTACCCTCCTATTTTTTACTGTTTTGCCCTTCACCCCCTGGTCTTTTGCTCTTCTCTACCACTTCTATCCTGCTCCAGTGTAGCCACCTCCATCACTCCCCCAGTTCTCTCTCTCCAGATTCTCCCCTTCTCCATCCCCTGCTCCATATTTCTCACATGAGGCCTCAGCTTACAGAACCTAGACAATTTGGAAAGGCCCTCTAAGCCTTTCGCCATCAACATTTCCCAACACCCTGGAGGAAATGAAGGGAAAGCAATGGCTGAAGTTGAAGGGGGGGTGAGAGAGGGAAGAAGGAGAGAGAGGGTGGATCAGCGTGGATTGAGACTAATAAAAAAGAGAAGGCACTGAAAGGCGGCTAGAATTAGACTTCTGAGAAGGGGAATGCCCCAGTTCTACCAGCAGGGGGCAGATTTGTGCCAATAACCAGTCCCATGACCCTGATTCTCCCAAATATGCAGCCTCTCAGAATTTCAAAGGAAGGGCTCAGAGAGCCTAGGCTAAATATTCTGTCTTCATTCACTAGGTAGTTTTAGGTACTCAATCATAAGAGACCAAAATTTTGCTTGGTTTTTGAGGGGAGGATGGTAATGATGACGAAATCACCTTTTGCTATTTATGTTTTTTCATCTAATTGCTTCTTTGGGTTAAGAGAGAATGGAGAAAAAGGACAAAAGATGAGGAATCTGGAGGCTAAACTGGTCTGGGCAGAGGCCAAGTAGAGGGGAGCAGGGTGACCTTTCAGCCCCTAACCTGAACCTATAAAGTTCAGGATGGGAAAAGGACATGGTCAGGAAGAGTGGGTAGCTCACAGAGGGACAGAAAGGTATTCTGGGGACTACAAAAGCCACTTCCTAAGGCAGCCACAACAGGGTGGTGGATACAGCAGAGGTGCAGCAGCTGGTTACAAAACCTGAGCAGAAGATGGAGAAGGATCCAGGATGTTCACGTAGCTACTGAGGAAGGTGCCGGGCAAATGACAGGTTTCCCTGGAGGGGGCTCTCAAGCTTGTGCCCTTTCCCAGAGGCTTCTCTAGACCAGTGTGAATGGGACAGTCCAGATCCTATGGGGTGTGTGCTCCCTTTGAAGAAAATCCCAAGTAGGAGCCTCAGAGAGTAAAGCCCTGGCAGGTCAGAAGCCTACGTGTACCCCTTCAGGGAGAAGTGACATGTGGGACTTCCCTGGTGGTGGCCTCAGTGGTTAAGAATCTGCCTGTCAGTGCAGGGGACACGGGTTTGATCCCTGGTCTGGGAAGATCCCACACACCACGGAGCAGCCAAGCCTGTGCACCACAACTACTGAGCCTGTGCTCTAGAGCCCGTGAGCCATAACCACTGAAGCCTGCGCACCTAGAGCCCTTGCTCCGCAGCAAGAGAAGCCACCGCAATGAGAAGCCTGCGCACCACAATAAAAAGTAGCCCCCGCTCGCCACAACTAAAGCCCACATGCAGCAACGAAGACCCAACGCAGCCAAAAATAAATTAAAAAAAAAAAAGTGACATCTATCTAGCAGAGCAGGCTAAACTGAGCACCCGAACAGCAAATGGGGATGAAAAGGCAGAAACTGGTCCAGTCTTCCCCCACATCATCCCTGATAGCCTAACTACTGGATTTGGTTAATTTGGTCCCTTATCCTGCCAAAATCTGGCCCTCCCAAAGGAAAGACCAGCCTATCCAGGAACTTTCAAAGGGCAATTCCATTGTGAACAGAAATTCCCTTCCCAAAACATAGCATCTTAAACCCTCCCACCCCCAAAATGCACCCACATGTCCCTCCAGCTCCAGTCTGGATTGTCTCTGAATGGCTCTCCAGACACATTCTCCTGGTTCTCACTTTCCCACTCCGAATTCTTATTTACCACTTGCTGCCTGCTTCCTCTCTCCCTCTCAGTTTTCAGTTTCTCCCTGAGTGCTTCTTTGGATCTCAGCCTCGAGGTGCCAAAGAAGAGGAGTCCCTGGGCAGACTGATCCGTGGCTCAGACAGCTTAATGAGAGAATTCCAAAGGCCTTTCCTCCCCTTCCTGAGCCTCTGGGCAAGGAGGATGGGATCTTGGTTCCAGGGTCTCAGTACCCCTGTGCCATTTGAGCTGCTTGCGTTCATCGTCTCTATTAATAACCACCCTCCCTCCCCCACTGCCAGTGCTGCCCCCACGCCTGCCCAGCTCGGGTTCTCTAGTCACAGCAGCTCAGTCCTCCAAAGCTGCTGGACCCCAGGGAGAGCTGACCACCGCTTGAGCAGCCGGTAAGTCTCCCGCTTTATAGTCAGAGGGGCTGGAGCCCACTCTGCTGACTGCTGTGTCTGTGTCTGTAATAGTGACCCTTGATCCTGGAGGGAGCTACTCACCTCCTCCATCTGTACTCAGTTCCCAGTTGTCCAGTTCAGGGGAGCCACAGAGAGTTGGAAGGAGAAGGGCCCAAGAGGGTGGGGGGATTGGAGATGTTGGGGGAGGCACTGGAGGAATGAGAAGGGGGTCTGAGAGGCTGGATGGAAAACAAGAACCTAGTTGGGGCTGAGAGAGGTATGGGGAGAATCTATTTAGCAGTTCCTGGACTCTGGCCTCAGCAGACCCCACTAAGCTAGTAGAATCGCAGATGTGTTGTGAGACAGGACTCAGCAGAAGACATTTCGCTGAGTGCCAACTTCTGTTAGGGAGGGGCTGGAATCTGTATCTTTTCCCAGCTTGTCCCCCTCCACTGCCAGATCCTATGATTATGTTCCTGTCCTCCCTGAATTCCCCACTGCTATGATATTGCTGAATTGACATGCATCAAGATTGACCTCCCTCTCCACTCCAGGTCTGGGGGGTGGGGAGTGACTGAAATGGAGTGGGAGCACTGGTGTCACCTCCCAGGCCATGATCCAGCTGGCCCGGTGGAGGGGCAATAACCTCTCCATCCTATGGAGAATGTTTCTGGCTGGATCTCCTCAACCCTGGCAGAACATTTTTTTCTGCTCCACCCCCCCACACCCCACTCTGGGGCTTGGGGAAGACTGAGAGGCCAGAGTTTGCAATGATAATCCCAGTCTGGGAGCCCCGTACAAATAAAAACTTCAAGTCATGCCAAACCAATGAAACCTGGGTGCATTACCTGACCTGTAAGTAATGTGTTTGTTTTACCCCCAGGCCCCCCTAACACATATTGTGTTCCTAAGCCCTGCACCAGCTCTATGTAAAACAGCTGAAAAGAGGTTGGTAGAAGGTAGGGGCAACGGGTGCACCTATACTTTCTGCCCTGCTTCCCAAGAAGAGAAGCCCTAAAGCAATGGTTTTTCACCTTTTAGAGAAATGTGTACTTCTTTAAAAAAATCTAATGAAATTTTGCTCCCTGAAGTCCTTAAGCAGTGCCTTACTGTAGACATTCACCCCAGTCCCTGTCCATCCTTCACCTCCTCCTTCCCACCCTATCCAGGCTCCATCCACCTCCACAATGCCACTCTCAGGGACCCCCGCCCCCAACAAGAAGCGGAAATCTAGCAAGCTGATCATGGAACTCACTGGAGGTATGGCATGTTTGCACCTACCTAGTGTGGGACTTCTTATTGAGAGTATCTCTGGCCCATGAGCCCCAGAAGTATCATAAGGTTATATGTGTCTTAAGGCGAAGAGATAAGGAGAGACGAGGAATTTGGGGTGGGGGTGAGGTTTGCAGGGGTGGGGGGAAGGGGGGAAAGGAAGAAAGAATTCAGCACTGACTACTCACCCTTCCACCTTTTTCACCTTGTAATCTGAGAGCATAATACCCATGCCATGTTACCCAGCACAGGTCCAAGACAACAGGACCCACAGGTCAGTGAGGTATGTTTGAGAAAAAAATATGTATGATGGAGACTGGCACAGAGTAAGGTCTCAATAAATGCTTAGCTTCCTTACTTCTTTCCCCAGAGCTAAGGAGCCTTGCATAGGCACTTAAAATGGAAAATTGCTCAGGCATTTTACTGGGGGTGGTAGGAGTACAGCATGTGAAGAGCTCTCCCAATACCTAGAAGCCGTTTGCAGCCAGTTCACTGAGGGGAAGAGAAGGCAAAGGAGTTAAGATAGGAGTATATATTTAGAGGTGGCCTTTGGGCTTTCCCCCGTGCTATAGTTTCCCCAGTGACCTCCATCTATGATGTTTCTTTACTCTTTTGCCCTGTACCCCATACCTTTTACCCCATTCACCGTCTTCACCCCATTCTAGTATCCCCACTGTCTCACTCTGCACCCCATTTCCCATGCATTCTCTCCAACTCCAAACCCAGGAAATCAAAATCCCTCATAAACTAGACAGAATTTGATCAGACATCACAGACAGCATCTGCTTCCCTCGGTGATCTCTGCTGGGACACACGCACTTAATTAGTTGTGGATGGCGGCTTCATCTGGAGCTAGAAAACCCTATTTTACTCTTTCCCTTGCCTCTGCCTCCCCACCTCCCTGAAAGGTGGACAGGAGAGCTCGGGCCTGAACCTGGGCAAGAAGATCAGCGTCCCAAGGGATGTGATGTTGGAAGAGCTGTCGCTACTCACTAACCGGGGCTCCAAGATGTTCAAACTGCGGCAGATGCGGGTGGAGAAATTTATCTATGAAAACCACCCTGATGTCTTCTCTGACAGCTCAATGGTGAGTTCGGAACTTTACTACTCTCAAAGCCTCGTGCCTCTTTTGACAGCTTCTTGGTAGGCCCGGCCGGAGTCTCTAAAATTAGACCAACCTCCCCTCCCAGCTAATTTATAAGCTCGTTAACCCCCCAGATACAGCGAGCCCCCAATAGCTCCAGGGTGAATTACAGCCCACCTCTGAAACTAAATCTGTATCTTAGAGCTGGTGAGGCAGGGTGGGGAGTCCACACCTTCAAGGAGAAAACTCCTTCCCAGTATGGTTAAGTATTAAAGATAGGATTACCAGATAAAACACAGGATGCCCAGTCCTATATTTTAAAGTTGAGATACACACTAAATAAGCTACGAGGATATATTGTACGGCACAGTAAATAAAGCCCATATTTTATAATACCTTTAAATGGAGTATAGTCTATAAGAATACTGCATCGGGCTTCCCTGGTGGCGCAGTGGTTGAGAGTCCACCTGCCGATGCAGGGGACACGGGTTCGTGCTCCCGTCCGGGAAGATCCCACATGCCACGGAGCGGCTGGGCCCGTGAGCCATGGCCGCTGAGCCTGCGCGTCTGGAGCCTATGCTCCACAACGGGAGAGGCCACAACAGTGAGAGGCCCGCGTACCACCAAAAAAAAAAAAAAAAAGAATACTGCATCACTATGTTGTATACCTGAAACTAATATAATATTGTAAATCAACACTACTTCAATTAAAAAAAATAAAGTTGAGATATATACACATAATTTTTTAGTAAAGTATGTCCCATGCAATATTTGGGACATAAGTTTTTTGTGTTTCTTTTTGTGGTACGCAGGCCTCTCACTGTTGTGGCCTCTCCCGTTGCGGAGCATAGGCTCCAGATGCGCAGGCTCAGCGGCCATGGCTCACGGGCCTAGCCGCTCCGCGGCACGTGGGATCTTCCCAGACCGGGGCACAAACCCATGTCCCCTGCATCAGCAGGCGGACTCTCAACCACTGCGCCACCAGGGAAGCCCCAGGACATAAGTTTTTTTTTTTAATTGAAGACACTTAGGGAATTCCCTGGTGGTCCAGTGGTCCAGTGCTCTCACTGCCAGGGGCCTGGGTTCGATCCCTGGTTGGGGAACTAAGATCCTGCAAGCCACGCAGCATGGCAAAAAAAAAAAAAAAAAAAAAAATTGAAGACACTTAGTTAAATTTGAATTTCAGATACACAATAATTTTTTAATATAAGTGTGTCCCATGAAATATTTGGGACATGAAAATTAAATTAAAAAAATACAGGACACCGAGTTAAATTTGAATTTCAGGTACATGATGAATACTATCTTATATCTAAATATGTCCCATGCAATACTTAGGCATATTTATACTAAAAAAGTATTATTGTGTATCTGAAATTAAAATTTAACTGGTGTCCTGTGATTTTTTCTTTTTGCAAAATCTGGCAACCCTAGAAAGAGGTAAGTGAATTTTTATAACCATCTCTTCTTGAGCCATTCTTTTATCTAAAGGGTCAGTATAAGGACCACAGATGTGGGGACCGAAACCATGCTTTAAGGTCCTACGTCTCCTAGTCAGGATCATTCTCTGAAGAGAAGTAGAGATTGGAGAGGGACCAGGCACAAGACATTTCAGCTGAGAAGGAGGGGATCGTTTCCATTTCCTTTCTTCCCCCTCCACCTTTCCTGGGCAGCCAGGGGAGAGTGAAAATAGATGCCTACATGGGGCCAGGGGCAGGAGTGTCTGCCATTTGCCCGTATGTAGGAGCAGAATAAAAATGCTGAGCCGGTCATATCTAACTTTAGGAGGCCAAAAGCCCTCCCCCCTGCCTGTGTCTGGTTACACTGGGTGGAGCATGGGGGTGTGTTCGGTGGGTGGCCAGGAGAGCCTCCTGAAGGAGTTGGCAGGGTTATTTTTAGGCTTTGGGGATGGATCCAGTGTTGCCCTTTGGGCTTCCCTTCCCCCTACCCACTACAGTTTCACTGTCAGGAAGTCCTGGTCCAACAGGCACCAAGAGGAGAAAGGGAGAGGAAGAGGAAGAGACAGAAGAGACTTTTATCTGTTAGACAAGATGCAGGGGAGGAACAGAGATCTCTCTAGTTCTTTAACTTAAGGCTGGGTTCTCCATGCCAGCCCCAATCTCTCAAATCTAAGTTGAGCAGAACTCTTGGTCCCCTTTGCCTTGGTAAGGAGGGAAAGGGGATTTCAGAGAATGAGTTGCCCCCATCCTAGATGTAATTCGAACTGAGCCATAGGGGTTGTATCCCTTAAGGAGAGTTTAATTTCTTTCAGTCAGGCTATCTGCTAACCATCTATTGGAGGGGGGAGTCTCAGACGATTCAGTGTCTTCTGGTTGTCCATTGTCTCTGATCACCTCCTACTTGCTATGGTATTCCCCGTACCCATTGCTAACCTTCCCCTTACTTTGTCCTTTCTTTTCAGGATCACTTCCAGAAGTTCCTTCCCACAGTTGGGGGACAGCTGGGTACAGCTGGCCAGGGATTCTCCTACAGCAAGGGCAGCGGTGGAGGCCAGGCAGGGGGAAGTGACTCTGCCGGACAGTATGGCTCTGACGAGCATCACCATCATCAGGGCCCTGGGTCTGGATATGGGGGTACAGGTGGTCCTGGGGGCCAGACTGGCCGAGGAGGAGCTGCTGGCACTGCAGGGGTTGGCGAAACAGGACTAGGCAAGTATCCTCACCCAAGAATAATGTGTCTGGTCTCTAAAGCAGAGAAATACCCAGGAATGAGGCCTAGACTGGGTGTAGGAAGCAGGAGAGGCCTGTTGAGATAGCCTGATGGACTTTCTGGGTCCATAAGGATACGGAGATGTGTCTACTCCACCCAGAAGCCTTGTCTCTCAGTCACCTTTCTAGCCTTTCAGTTTGTATCACAAATCCGACTCCAGGCTGTCATTATTTCACAAACCTTATAAAATTACCAAGATGTTTTACCTTTGGTCCCTGGCCCCAGCAACTTCTCTAGTGCAGGGCTCTGAGACTAACTTCCATTGGCTACTAGCTGCTATTATTTGACTTATTATTATTTCTCTCCCATGGCTGCCAGACGACCAGGCAGGTGGAGAAGGAAAACATATCACTGTGTTCAAGACCTATATTTCTCCATGGGAGAGAGCCATGGGGGTTGACTCCCAGCAAAAAGTGGAACTTGGCATCAACCTGCTGGCCCACGGGGCCAAAGCTGATCTCCCTCAGTATAAGTCCTTCAACAGGTAAGGAGGATGGGGAAGGAATCTGATGCATTCCAGTGTATGGCAACATGCCCTTAGTTGGAATAGAGACTGGTTCAAATGTTTCAGGAGAATGAGGAGGCATAGGAGGAATTTGGGGGCCGCAATTGAAGGCTTTTGGTCTTTTCACTCTAGCTCAGAGAAACAGCATGGTATGATGAAGGAAAAATTTGCTAGGAGGCAGGATCTGAATTTTAGTTCGTAGTTATTAGCTGTGCGGGAAAGTCACCCTACTTCTGAGCCTTGGTTGCCTTGACTGTGAAATGGGAATAATATATTACACGTTTAAAGGCTTCTTGAGGCTCCCTTCTTTCAAGGTTACAATTCCATTACTGTCCTTATAGTATAATTCTATTTTTCTTTTCTTTTCTTTTTTTAATTGAAGTATAGTTGACTTACAACATTATATTAGTTTCAGGTATACAACATAGTGATTCAGAATTTTTATAGATTATGCACCACAGCAAGTTATTATACTATTGAAGATTCTATTTCTTTATACCCTACTTTAGTAAGGTTCAAGTATCTATCCTTTTGGAACTGGGCTTCTCTAGACTGTGTGAAAACAGGACAGGGAAGCCCTAGAGAAGTGCTTTTGCATTTGGTCCTAAGGTGCCTGGATTTTCCAGGAAATGTTAATTCCTCTCATCCAGGGCACACACTATCCACTGAAGGTGGGGTAGGGGTTTTGAGGGGGGTCTCTACATTATAATTTAAGGTGACCTCAGACCCTTGAGTCTATAGTGTTTGGAGTAAATTTCTCTGAAAATATGACTGGTTTGGGTCACAGCTATCCATGAGACTCTCTATCTAGTACACACTAGACTACTTTTCTCATTTTTAGCTTTGGGGAAACAAGCAAACCCGAAGGGGGAATGGAGTGCTAAGGGAGAAGAAGAATAAGGAGTGCAGAAGCAATCTGCAACTAGAATTCACAGACCTTCCCATCCTCAAAACAGTGTAACATCTCACTGACAAAACCCTTTCTTTTGTTCTGGTTTTTAATTAAATAATGTGTCCCCTTTTCAGGACAGCAATGCCTTATGGTGGATATGAGAAGGCCTCCAAACGCATGACCTTCCAGATGCCCAAGTTGGAGCTGGGGCCCTTGCTGAGTGAACCCCTAGTCCTCTACAACCAGAGCCTCTCCAACAGGCCTTCTTTCAATCGAACCCCTATTCCCTGGCTGAGCTCCGGGGAGCCTGTAGACTACAACGTGGATATTGGCATCCCCTTGGATGGAGAAACAGAGGAGCTGTGAGGTGTTTCTACCTCTACTTTGTATCAAGTTTCCCCTCTCTGGTTGCATTTTGGAGAGGGAATGCTGAGCAGGATCCCCCCACTGAAAATCCAGTATCCTTGTGGGAATGGAGGGAAAGAGAAAGGAAAGATCTGCCCTTCCATCCTTCACTCCAAGTCCCCACTCCAAGCATCTTTTCTTACCAACTCAGAGCTCCCCTTCCACTTGCTCTGTAGGGAACCTTCTCTTATGGAATTTCCTCTGCCTTCGGTAACAGTTAATAAACTTCAAGGAAATGAACTCATTCTTCCTCTGATATTTGAGGGCAGATGAAAACTGAGGCTAACAATGCACAGAGACTAATTAAAGTAAAATACCATACATCCATTATTCAGACTTCCAGACAGACCTGATTACTTACACACCCACACCCACATCCGCACCTGCCAAAGCACATTCATAGGTGTATACAAAGACATACTTATTGAATAGTACATAAGACAAATAATCATGCACAAACACATGTACCGGCCCATATGTGGGCAAAGCTAAGCAGCAATTGTGTGCTGTGTTTAGGAAATAGGCGTTAGTGACCCTGGCGTTAGCTCTGTTTAAGAAGCTGATTAGAAACTGGGATAATCAGGATTACCCAATTATTACAGAACGAGAGCATGCCATAAAGTTTCCAGATGACGCTAGAGTGAGTTTAGGAATATATGTCAAAGGTTACAGGTTCCCAAAAGGATGACATAGAATAGGGAGCCATGTTGGAATCCAGAAGGAAGTGGGAGAAACCATCTGCAGTTATAGTATGCCTGGCTCATCAAGAAAAGATCTAAGGGTCATAGGGGCACTGCAGTTGTGTTCAGAAAGCACTATGATTGGGAAGAAACCATGAGAATCCAATAGGAATGAGTAGCGATACTCTTTATTGACTTCAAGCATGGGGTTTCTTTAGAGTCCCAGACTTACTCTTATGTCCCACAAAGTCAGAGTTTGATGCAGATCTGGAAAAATAACTTCTGAGGAGAGCTGGCTGAATTCAGCTAACTCCATGAGCCACTAATGATTATATTAGGTTCCTAGACTGCCTGGACTGATTAAATTTTCATGGAACTTGGGTCATATGACATTTACTCTGGTCACCTTCCTTTATGACATAAATAAATTTCAGGGAATTCATACTTCCTCTAAACTAGTACACAAAACTCTATTTCTATGTGCATTTTTCTAAGAAGAGTTGTCATAGTTTGGCTTTCCCCCCAAACAGACCCTGAAACAAAGATTTGGATGCAAGTAGTAAATTTGGGAGGTGGTCCCAGAATCCAAGCAGTGTAAGGGAATGAGAAGAAGGCCAAAAAGGTGCTTCCAGCAATTGGGGCTGAATCTCACTAGAGACTCTCTGAGAAAAATGTTATTCAAAGTGTGGCCCATGGACTGGCAGCAACATTTTCTCCTGGGAGCTTGGATAAAAGTGCAAATTCAAGGGAATTCCCTGGTGGTCCAGTGGTTAGGACTTGGCACCCTCACTGTCAGGGACCCGGTTCGATCCCTGGTCGGGGGAACTAAGATCCTGCAAACAGCGCAGCAAGGCCAAAAAAAATTTGCAAATTCAAGAATTTGTGTCTTATTAATCTCTCCAGGTGATTCTTATGTGTTAGTAAAGTTTGAGAAACACTATAGTAAAACATACTTCAGAATTGCCTCACTGAGGCAGGGTAGAAACTGAAATATTTAGCTACCAAATCCCATCTCTCATTGGTTACGGATTGCCAAGGAGAATGTTAACTCTGCTGGCACTTCCAGGCAAGGAGTTAACTCAGGTGTTTAAGGTAGGAAGCTATGGCTTGTACAGGATTTGTCTACCAAAGCTGTAGTGAACTCTAGGATAGGCTGAGGGAATATGGGCAGGGCAGAGACAGGATGTGGATAAGAGTTCATAGCTTTTATGAGATTCTCATGTTTAAAAGTCTGTGAGCCCGGGCTTCCCTGGTGGCGCGGTGGTTAAGACTCCACCTGCCATTGCAGGGGACACGGGTTCGAGCCCTGGTCCAGGAAGGTCCCACATGCAGCGGAGCAACTAAGCCTGTGCACCACAACTACTGAGCCCACGTGCCACAACCACTGAAGCCCAAGCACCTAGAGCCCGTGCTGCACAGCAAGAGAAACCATCATAATGAGAAGCCCGCCCACCGCAACAGAGCGTAGACCCCGCTCTCTGCAACTAGAGAAAGCCCATGTGCAGCAACGAAAACCCAAGACAACCAAAAAAAAAAAAAAAAAAAAAAAGTCTGTGAGCCCTCCCCAAAAGTTAAGGACTATATTCCTTCAACAAATGTTTATTGAGTGCCTACGATATACTAGGTACTATATATCAGGCATCAGATGTACAAAAGCAAATAACAACATTTATGTGACAAAGAGATTTCCCAACTATAAAATAATTATTAAATGCCTACCCTTAAAGTTGGGGTAAAAAAAAGTTCAGGGTCTAATAGTCCAACAGCTCTGAAAACCTAGAAACTTAATTTTTCCAACCTCAGAATATCTGAAATCTTGTAAATATATACCACATTCTTTATCCATTTATGTACTGATGGGCACTTTGGTTGCTTCTACATCTTGGCTACTGTAAATAATGCTGTAAGGAACATAGTGGTGCATATCATATATCTTTCCTAGTTAACATTTTTGTTTTCTTCAGATAAATACTCAGGATTGGAATTGCTGGATCATATGGAAATTCTATTTTTAATTTTTTGAGGAATCTCCATACTGTTTTCCATAATGGCTGCAGGAAAGCTCCCTCTTAGATAGAAGCTTGTGAAAAGGAAACCATGCACTTCAGATTGGGACTACTTGAACACCCGTGCCAGAACCCCACCAAAGCCCACAGTCTTCCAAATGAGATCACACACCTGGTTTCAGGACTTAATGAAGCTCAGGTTCTTGATGTCTCATCGCAGAAAGAATTCAGTGAGAGACAAAGTGATAGGTAAGAAGTGGATTTATTTAGAGAGAAACACACTCCGCAGACAGAGTGTAGGCCATCTCAGAAGGTGAGAAAGGCTGCCAGGGTGTGGTGGTGTCAGTTTTTATAGGGGTGGGTAATTTCATAGGCTAATGAGTGGGAGGAGTATTCCAGCTATTTCGGGAAGGGGTGGGGATTTACAGGAATTGGGCCACCACCCACTTTTTGACAGTGGGCACCGCCACTGTCATGGTGCCTTTGAGTGTGTCATTTAGCTTGCTGATGTGTTACAGTGAGCATATACTGAGCCTCAAGGTCTAGTGGAAGTTGACTTCTCCGCCATCTTGGACCCATTTGGTTCTAATCAGTTTATGTCCCGTCCTTAGGCTGTGTCATTCTTTCAAAGGTTGTGCCCTGCCCCCTTTCCTCCTGTTTCACTTGCACTCTTCAGTGGGCACAGGTCCCCACTACCACCTATTGTTTTACATCAGGTCTCTTTTATTGTTACCCACCTAGACTCTGCAGCCGTTTGAGTTAGCAACTTCAAGGGTTTCTTTTACATAAACCACCTGCCCATAATACTATGCCCTGAAGTCACCCAGATAATGCATTCCCTGGTATAGGGTCTAGAGCTTTGCTGTCTAATGCTGCAGTCACTAGCCACATGTGGCTATTAAGCTCTTAAAATTTGCCTAGGCTAAATTAAGATGCTCTGTAAATATAAACAATGGATTTTGAAGACCCAGTATGAAAAAAAGAATGTAAAATATCTCATTAATAATTTCAAAATATTAAAAAAAATTGCTGTACACCAGAAACGAACACATTGTAAATCAACTATACCTCTAATAAAAATTTTTAAAAATTTCAAAATATTGATTACATGTTGAAATATTTTGAATACACTGGGTTAAGTGAATAACTAAATTTCATTTTTCTTACTTTTTAAAAAATGTGGCTCCTACAAATTTTAAATTGCATGATGTGGCTCACAGTATGTTTCTACCGGACAGCACTGGTCTAGACTATGAGAGGTATTCAGGGGATTGGAGAGAAGAAACTGAATTCTCCATTTATTATTTTTATTCCCTTATTTGTTCCCCTCTGTTTTACTCTCACTGAACAACGTTCTTTATATAAGCTGTTGCAGTAAGGGGGACTCCTTACAGGGCCTGAGGGTGGGCTGCTGTCTAACACTCAGAAATGAATTGTCCGAGGAGACACACGTGCTGACAAAGCAAGAGACTATTGGGAAGAGGTGCCCGGGCAGATAGCAGCAGGGTAAGGGAACCCAGGAGAACTGCTCTACCACGTGGCTTGCAGTCTTGGGTTTTATGGGAATGGGGTTACTTTCCGGGTTGTCTCTGGCCAATCATTCTGACTCAGGGTCTTTCCTGATGGTGCACGCACTTCTCAGACAAAATAGTTTCCAGTGAGGATTCTGGGATGTTGGTAGGACATATGGACTGGTGTCTCCTCTCTCCTTTTGACCTTTCCCGAATTCTACCGGTTGGTGGTAGCTTGTTAGTTCCTCGTTCCTTACCAGGACCTCCTGTTGTAAGATGACCCATGCAAGTGGCTACTATCTTGCCTGGCCAGGGTGGGCAGCTTCAGTCAGTGTTTCCCCTAACATGTCCGTCGTCTGTTCCAGATCCTACTCAGTCTGCATTTACAGCTTTCTGAGAACAGAGAGAAAGCCCTTACAACTAAGTGTTGAGAGAGTCACCAAGTAAGGATGTGCCCACAGGGTGGCAAGCAACAACTGCAAAGTTCAAATCACAAACCAGTGCGGCCCCCTTCCACATTCAAGGCCAAACATCTGTGATAATGTTCGACTAAAAACAACAGCAACAAAACACTTTGATTTCCTAGTTTCGTTGAGCAAATTGATGGGGGTGGGGCACCAGTGTATAAACGTAAATATTTCTGTTAAGTCAAATACACAACCAAAGTAGGGGAAGAACGAATCAAAGT
The DNA here is from genome assembly GCF_949752795.1 of Hyperoodon ampullatus. Taxonomy (NCBI): domain Eukaryota; kingdom Metazoa; phylum Chordata; class Mammalia; order Artiodactyla; family Ziphiidae; genus Hyperoodon; species Hyperoodon ampullatus. The sequence goes on along the minus strand of NC_136914.1, from coordinate 62,751,745 downwards.
TTCCAGAAGGAAGGTAAGGAGGAGATGGAAAGGTCAATTTCTGGCTTGCTCCCTCCATCTCTACTCTGCATGCATAAGGAAAATGCCAGGAAGACTGAACTTCAGCCAAGGCGACACTGCTTTAAGTTTGAGGCACTGGGAAAAGACAGCCCCATACCTCAAGTTATTCCAGTGTAGGGCTCGTCATACTAACTTCCCCCATCCCAGACCGTCCTGCGTCTTGCCTACAATAGTTTTCCGACTCTCCTGCCAGTTCAATATCCTTCTCCGCCCTCGCCCACCTCCAGACCTTTCCAGGCCACCCCTTAAGCGCCTTGCGGCCGCCATTTTACACAATACTATCGCGAGATATACTTAGCCGTCTCGACCCTGACTCATTCATTTACTTTCTTGCGAGAGACTCTTCCCGGCCGTTCTCGCCGTAGATGAGGAAAGTGTCGCGAGAGCTGGTTGCCTTGGCTCCCTGTAGCTATAGCAGCCGCGGCGGTTAATGATGCAGCGGCAGAAGCGGTGAGTGCGACACTCAGGGGGGCGGGGCCGGAGGTAACAGGGTGCTGGGGGGTGTGTGTGGTAGCGCTTGGGGAGGGGGGTGGGGAAGGTCGGGTCGCGGGAGAAATGGGCCCGAGTGTGACGTGTGGGGTAGGACCCGGGTCCAGTAGCTATAGGGACAGGGCGCGTGTCTGCACTAGGGCACGCTGTGAGGGTTGAAGCTGGTGGGAGGTCTAGGGGGAGGGACCGGGGTGTAGAAGGGTTCAAGGGGCAGGGCCCGGAGTGTAAAAAGGGTGTTCGTGTTGGGAGCAAGATGGTTATGGGGACTCAGAATTGGGTAAAGTAAGTGGGAAGAAATGGGGTACAGCGAGGAGGAGGGTACGTTGAATGGGAACCTAGAGGTTGGGCCCGGTTTGCTTTGCCCTGGCGGAGATGGGGGGTGCGGTGTCAGACCTTCGCAGTTTCCTGGGGTCCGCCTGAGGCTGGTCGGGGACTGCGCGCTAGGACCTGGGTCCTATAGGACATGGCGGGAATGGTGGCGTCCCGGAACTTCACCGCCCACCCCCCCTTCCAAAGAAATCCCCCACGGACTCTGAGATGTGAAAGGAAGGTCCTGGTGAAATAGTATTAGTGGGAAAGGATCTTTCGGTAGTGGTGAGTGGGATAATGAATGTTGCTGCTCTGAAATAAAGTGTGGGGTGGGGGCGGGAGAGAGAAATTCCTGAGGAAAAAAAACTAAGATGTGCGTATCGAGTTGGAAGAAGGGGGTGTGTGCTAAGTTCACGTTTCTTTCCAGTTTCATTCAAGTGTAGAATTCCTTTACGGTGTACTTATGAAATTATATATGCGGTGTAAAATCAGTTTAGATCATACAGTGAAAGAATGTACAGTACGACATTTAAACCTTCCACGAATGTAATTTAAAAACTAAGAAAAATGTTTCTACTGCAGCAGCACAAGGCTGAACACTAGGGATAGTTTTAGATACTTGAATATAAAACCTAGTGTTCCGAAAGTGTGTCTATTCAGGTTGTTTGCCTTTTAAGAAATGGATGAAGTTTTATTTTTAGGAGACAGAAAGAGTTTTGAATATCCGTCAATCTGGAAATAAAAGGAGTCTTCTGGGAGTTAAAAATCACTGAGAGGCAAAACATTTACTCTCTGAGTCTCAAGGACTGTTTTCTTTCTTTCTTTTTTTTTTTTTTTTGCGGTACGCGGGCCTCTCATTATTGTGGCCTCTCCCGTTGCGGAGCACAGGCTCCGGACGCGCAGGCTCAGCGGCCATGGCTCACGGGCCCAGCCGCTCCGTGGCATGTGGGATCTTCCCGGACCGGGGCATGAACCCGTGTCCCCTGCATCGGCAGACGGACTTTCAACCACTGCGCCACCAGGGAAGCCCAAGGATTGTTTTCTAGAGTCAGGTTTGGATCACTTTGCTGTTAACTCTTATTTCTAGTGAAAACAGTGGCATCAATTCAGGCATAAAAAATAATTTGTTCATTTCAATATACAGATACAAGCTTTCTGATAATTATTTCTCAGAAATAATTATTTCTGATAATCATTTCTCACTATCTTTTGTAGGTATAAATTTGCAAAGGCATAACCTCTCTATTTATTTATTTATTTTTTGAGAATTAACGTTTTATTTGATGGACTTGCTGAGGACTTAAGCCTGGAAGACAGCCTCTCAGATGACTCTGAGGGACTGCTCTGAAGATGTAAGGGAGGAGCCAGGATATATAGGAGTTTTTGCAAGAAACCAGGAAGTAGGAACATCAAAAGATCATTGTTAATTAAAGAAAAACAGGGACTTCCCTGGTGGTCCAGTGGTTAAGACTCCAGGCTTCCATTGCAGGGGGTGTGGGTTCGATCCTTGATAACCTCTCTTTTGATTATGTAACTGGCATTCTCCTTGTTGAGGTTTACAAATTCATTAATTAGAATAGTGGATTTTAATCCTTCTAGAGCTAGCCTTGATGTGGTTAGTCATTGAACCTATTTATTTGATATATGTTAGACTAAAACTTTTAATTTGTAATGTTAGTAGCTAACCTTTAAAGTCGAAATGCTTTTCTGAGGCAAGATAAAGCTTTATGTGGTTGAGTCCAAAAGATTTCTCCATGAATCCATTAAGGAGCTTTACTGAGTTCCTATTATGTGTAGAGTACTGTGTAAGACATTGCAGGGGGGAAAAGATTAATTCATTCATTTATCCCTTCAACAAACGTTTATTGAGACCTATTTTGTGTCTGATTACTAAGTCTCCAGGATACAAATATAAGTAAGCCTTGCTCTTTGCCTTGGAATTGCTCAGAGCCTAGGAAGGGAGAGAAATAGAGTAACAAATCATTACATTGTAGTAACCACAATATATATGTGAACACAGGCTTATGAAACAAGGTTCTGGCCCTGAGGAGTTTACATAGGTTGACAAGACTAAAATGGAAGAAATTATTTAAAAAATTACAAAATATTAAGCAAATTCTAAACTATGCTGCATCAGTAAAACACATTACGTTTCTCAGAAGAGATAAAATTAGAATGGAAGCTTGAGGAGAAAATTCACAGATCAGTTCATAATTTAATAGTGTTTTTTTTTTTTGCGGTACGCGGGCCTCTCACTATTGTGGCCTCTCCCGCTGCGGAGGCTCCGGATGCGCAGGCTCAGCGGTCATGGTTCACGGGCGTAGCTGCTCCGCGGCATGTGGGATCTTCCTGGACCGGGGCATGAACCGGTGTCCCCTGCATCGGCAGGCGGACTCTCAACCACTGCGCCACGAGGGAAGCCCTAATAGTGTTTTTAAAGTACTCTTAAGTATCACTGAACATTTTTTTAAAATTTATTTAATTAATTTATTTATTTTTGGCTGCGTTGGGTTTTCGTTGCTGCGTGTGGGCTTTCTCTAGTTGCAGTGAGCGGGGGCTACTCTTGGTTGCGGTGCACGGGCTTCTCATTGCGGTGGCTTCTCTTGTTGCGGAGCACGGGCTCTAGGCGCATGGGCTTCAGTAGTTGTGGCTAGCGGGCTCTAGAGCGCAGGCTCAGTAGTTTTGGCGCATGGGATTAGTTGCTCCGCAGCATGTGGGATTTTCCCGGACCAGGGCTCGAACCCGTGTCCCCTGCATTGGCAGGCGGATTCTTAACCATTGCGCCACCAGGGAAGCCCCTGAACATTCTTAAGTCAATAATAATAATAATAATAAGCATAAATGCTAACATTCATTGATTGATTATTAATGTCCTAGGCACACTATTTCATTTTATTTATTTATCCCCCCACACCCCCAATTATCTCATTTTATCTTCACAACACTCTGCTAGTCAGCTGGTACTAATACTTCAATTTTAAACATAAGAAAACTGAAGCTTAAAAAATTAAGGAAGTTGCAGAAGATCATAGAGCTAGTAAATGGCAGATTAGGGATTGGAGTTGGAAATATATGTGACTGGTAATCTAAGCAAGATTCCTTTCTTTTGCAGTAAGGGGGTCTTGGAATGGGGGTAGGGGGCCAGTCATTGAATGTGGAATTGGTCAGAAGATCAGAGTTCAATCTCTGTGTCTCCTTATTCATAGAGTTTTCTCCCTCAAATATTGACACTGCATATGAGGAACTAATTTGAATATTAGCATGATGCTGAATATGAGGTTTGTATTGTACAGAGAATTGAGTACATTACCATATTCATGTTGTATATGATTGTATTGGGAGCTATGCTTGGGAAAATAGTTAATAAGCAATTGTTAACATCTGTAAGCTTCCAGAAAGTGATCATTTTAACAGTGGAAATGGTTATCTATATTCATATACAGGGCAAATGTTATTACAGCAGACTAAGGGATTTAGGTAGAAATTTTTGTATACTGCATTTAAAAAATATTTTATTTTATTTTTTTGTATATTTACTTCCAGGTTCTTAAAACTCTATATTCCGAAGTCCAAAATCTGATTTTCTGGTTGAAATTCAAATTTTATATCTTCCTTTTATATTGAGGAAACTGAGAACTTTTAAATGACTTGCCCAAAGTCATTTAATGCAATGTCCCAGGTATTCTTAAGAATTACATGCAGATTTGATGGTGAGTCAGTGATTTTTTTTCATTGAGTTGACTTTCTGCATCAGTCCCTCATCAGTACAGATTTTAGCTGGAATAGCACGGGGGTGTGAATGAGATTCCAATGTTTTCTAACACCTTTTAACTAAGTGGGCTGTGTGCCCATGTTTTAATGTGAGTTATTTTTGAGGCATTGAAACATTTTTCCAAGAAAGGTTTAGAGCAAGAGAGTGAGATGATAGGAAGAGCCTTCAGTGGTGAGAATGGGAACTTCTCCAGAAGGGTTGAAAACTGAAAGCAGTTGATGATGTGTAAAGAGAATAATGGTCTAAAAGCTTTCTATAACTCCACCCACCACCGGAGAGCCTGGAGACCTTTTCTTCTACTTTGATACACACAGCCTCTGGAAAGATTCTGTCCACCGGGAGAAAGTATTACTTTCTCAGCATTTATATTAGCAATAGTACATAGACACTGAACAAACCAAAAACAATTTACATGGTAGCTGAAAAGTGATATCTCATTTTAGATTTCCATCTCTTTGGTTACCTGTGAAGTTGAACATTTTCCCGTATTTATTATTTTTTATTAGGCAAAGAATAGAATAAGCAGTTTCACAGAGAGAAATATAAACAGCCAATAAAGAAATAAAAAACAGACTGAAAACAAAAAACAGGCATAGAAAACAAACGTATGGTTACCAAAAGGGGAGGGAGGGGAAGTTTGGGATTAACAGATACACAGTACTATATATAAAATATTATTATTATTATTATTTTGGCTGTGTTGGGTCTACATTGCTGTGTGTGAGCTTTCTCTAGTTGCGGTGAGCGGGGGCTACTCTTTGTTGCAGTGTGCAGGCTTCTCATTGCGGTGGCTTCTCTTTGTTATGGAGCACAGGCTCTAGGCGCATGGGCTTCAGTAGTTGTGGCATGTGGGCTCAGTAGTTGTGGCTCATGGGCTCTAGAGCGCAGGCTCAGTAGTTGTGGCACACGGGCTTAGTTGTTCCTTGGCATGTGGGATCTTCCCGGACCAGGGGTCAAACCCGTGTTGCCTGCATTGGCAGGCGGATTCTTTTTTTTTCTTTTTTCTTTATTTTATTTATTTATTTTTGTCTGCGTTGAGTCTTTGTTGCTGCGCACGGGCTTTCTCTAGTTGTGGCGAGTGGGGGCCGCTCCTCGTTGCGGTGCGCGGGCCTCTCCTTGCGGTGGCCTCTCTTGTTGCAGAGCATGGGCTCCAAGCACGCAGGCTTCAGTAGTTGTGGATCACGGGCTCCAGAGCGCAGGCTCAGAAGTTGTGGCACACGGGCTTAGTCGCTCCGCAGCATGTGGGATCTTCCCGGGCCAGGACTCGAACCCGTGTCGCCTGCATTGGCAGGCGGACTTTCAACCACTGCACCACCAGGGAAGTCCCCATACATAAAATAGATAACTAACAATGACCTACTGTATAGCACAGGAAACTATATTCAATATCTTGGAATAACCTATAATGGAAAAGAATCTGAAAAACAATTTGTTCTATCTATCTATCTCTCTACCTATTTATCTATCTATCTATCTCTGAATCACTTTGCTGTATATCTGAAACTAGCACAATGTTGTAAAATAGCTACTTCAATTAAAAAAAGAAAGAAAAAGATGCGCAAACTCACATAATCTGGAAACTGAAAATTAAAACAATATTTTTTGTTGACTTCTCTTTTTTATTATTTAAATTTCTTTTATTTTTTAAATTAATTAATTTATTTGTTTTTATTTTTGGCTGCGTTGGGTCTTTCGTTGATGCGCGTGGGCTTTCTCTAGTTGTGGCGAGCAGGGGCTACTCTTCGTTGCAGTGTACAGCCTTCTCATTGTCGTGGCTTCTCTTGTTGCAGAGCACGGGCCCTAGGCATGCGGGCTTCAGTAGTTGTGGCGCATGGGCTTCGTTGCTCCGTGGCGCGTGGGATCTTCCTGGGCCAGGGGTCGAACCCGTGTCGCCTGCATTGGCAGGCAGATTCTTAACCACTGCGCCACCAGGGAAGCCCCTGTCTTTAAAAACATTTAAAAACCTTACAAATGTTTAAATTGTGTACTTAATTTGAAGAAAGAGAAAAAAGAATACATTCTTTAAAAACATAATTCTTTATGTAGAGGCTAAGAAGCAAAGGTTCCTCTTCTAGAACTATCCTGTTTGGTGAATTTTCTTCCAGTTCTTTTTCCTGCAATATATGCAATTTCTATATCTATTTATATCTTTTTTAAGTCCGTGGATTGATAATTTTTTTTCCTATAGCTCTTTTGTTTTCCTGTAGTTCTTTTTTTTTTTTAAACTTAGCAATATGCTTTTGAGATCTCATCCTGTCAGTACACACTTTTTAACAGCTGATTGTATTTCAGTTTGAATGTCTGTAATTTATTTAATTTTTTCTTTATCTATGGACATTTAAGTTTTCTCAGATTTTTGCAGTTATCAGCAACACTGAAATGAACATCCTTTATTCTTGTCTCTTGTGCAAATGTCCTAGAATAACTCTAGAGTAGGTGCCTAGAATTGTTGTTTACATGGTATACATGGGGCTTCCCTGGTGGCGCGGTGGTTGAGAGTCCGCCTGCCTATGCAGGGGACACAGGTTCGTGCCCCGGTCTGGGAAGATCCCATGCCGCGGAGTGGCTGGGCCCGTGAGCCATGGCCGCTGAGTCTGCGCATCTGGAGCCTGTGCTCCGCAATGGGAGAGACCACAACAGTGAGAGGCCCGCGTACTGCAAAAAAAAAAAAAAAAAATGTATAAATGTTTCTAATTTTGAAAGATACAGCCAATTTGCCCTACAGTCTATGTACCATTCTTTATTCCATCAGCAGTTTATGAAGTTGCCTCTGATACTTGATATCAATCTTGTGCTGTTTTACTAATATAATGGGTAAATTTAAAATTTTTAATTTATAGTTTCCAGATTACTTGTGAGTTTGTGCATCTTTTTGTTTCTTTATTGGCTGTTTACATTTCTTTCTGTGAAATTTCTTATTCTGTTCTTTGCATATTTTTTTAACTTGGTTGTTTTCTTTTTTCTAAAAATTTATTTATTTGTTTATTTATTTTTGGCTGCGTTGGGTCTTTGTTGCTGCGCGTGGGCTTTCTCTAGTTGTGGCGAGCGGGGGCTACTCTTCGTTGCGGTGCGCGGGCTTCTCATTGCGGTGGCTTCTCGTGTTGCGGAGCACGGGCTCTAGGTATGTGGGCTTCAGTAGTTGTGGCACGCGGGCTCTAGAGTGCAGGCTCAGCAGTTGTGGCGCATGGGCTTAGTTGCTCCGCGGCATGTGGGATCTTCCTGGACCAGGGCTCGAATGCGTGTCCCTTGCAGTGGCAGGCGGATTCTTAACCACTGTGCCACCAGGAAAGCCCCACCCAGGCTTTTTGGTTTTGTTTTGTTTTTTGTGGCCGCACCAAGGGCTAGCAGGATCTAATTTCCCAACCAGGGATCCAACCTGGGCCCTGGCAGTGAGAGTGCAGAGTCCTAACCAGGGAATTCCCAATACCACCCAGTTTTAATTATTGCTGAAGGTCAGGTCCCCCTCAGTCTTAGCATATAGATAAGAAGAGATTTTTTTTTTTTTTCTTTCGGAAACAGTCTTTCAGGTTTTGTTACAAACAAAGATTCTGTTGGGAATGTAATTGGGATTGATTGCAACAAATAACTTACTTTATCTGTGAATTTGTACACCCATGAATTTACAATGTTGAGACTTTACATTTAGCAACAGTGTATTCTCTTTATTTAGGTTTAAAAAAAATCCTTTAGAAAAGTTTATAGTTCTCTTGATAGTAGTCTTGCACATGTCTACTTTTCTAGTTATTTAATGGTTATTTAAAGTTGATATGGGGCTTCCCTGGTGGCGCAGTGGTTGAGAGTCTGCCTGCTGATGCAGGGGACACAGGTTCGTGCCCCGGTCCGGGAAGATCCCACATGCCGTGGAGCGGCTGGGCCCATGAGCCATGGCCACTGGGCCTGTGCGTCCGGAGCCTGTGCTCCTCAACGGGAGAGGCCACAACAGTGACAGGCCCACATACCACAAAAAAAAAAAAAAAAAAAAAGTTGATATGGCAATTGGGATCTTCTACTCATGACATATAAAAAATTGGTTATTGCTGGCGTATAGGAAAGCTATTGATACTTCTGTGTTGATCTTGAATTGGATAACGTAGTAAATCTATTTTAAAAATGATTTAAATGGTTTTTCATTTGATTCTTTTGGATTTTCAAGATAGTTATCTTTTTCAGCTCTTCATGTCTTTGCCAATTTTCATTTTGGTGTATGCAATTTTTTTCTTATTTTGACATGTTTTATAGTTCTTTATGTTAAAAATATTAATCATCTATTATGTAGCTTGCAATGTTTTTTAGTTTGCTCTTTGTTTTTATGGGAAACCTTTTGACCATCAATGGGTAAAACACTAGAATGTGCTACTGCAATGCTTCGAAGTTATCTTGACAATAGGAAAATTCTAAGAGGGTTAGAATTATTCAAACCAAGTCTGGTGAATAAAACTATGAATTAAAAATAGAGGAAAAGGGGCTTCCCTGGTGGCGCAGTGGTAAAGAATCTGCCTGCCAATGCAGGGGACATGGATTCGAGCCCTGGTCTGGGAAGATCCCACATGCCACGGAGCAACTAAGCCCGTGTGCCACAACTACTGAGCCCGTGTGCCACAACTACTGAGCCCGTGTGCCACAACTACTGAAGCCCGTGCACCTAGGGCCCGTGCTCCCAACAAGAGAAGCCACCACAATGAGAAGCCCGTGCACCGCAGCGAAGAGTAGCCCCCGCTCGCTGCAACTAGAGAAAGCCCGTGTGCAGCAACGAAGACCCAACACAGCCAACAATAAAATAAAATAAAATAAATTAATTTAAAAAAATAGAGGAAAAAAGCTCACTTCTGGGTTCAAATGAGATTTGATTAGAAAAGTCAGAAACTCTTTTAATCTTGCTTATAGTGATGTGTTATCTGAGTTAAAGGAGTTGAATTTAAATTTGGGGAGACAATAGCTGAATAAAATTGATCAGGTTGAAAATACACAATAGAATATATAAATAATAATCATGTCTGATATTTAATCATACACATGGAAGAAGCTGGTTTTTCTGATTACTGTTATACCTGGGTAAAAAAGATAACTCTTTAGGAGCAATGTTCCTTCACAGCTCACTTCTGAAGGGAAATCCTGACATGTGGACATTCCTGAGTTTAGCATTGAGGGGGTGGTTGGCATAGCAGAAAGAATGTGGGCTTTGGAACCAAACAAACCTTGGTTCCCATTCCAGTTGTTCACTTATTAGAACTGTGATCTTTAGCTCATTGTCATAGCCTCCTCTGTAAAATAGTATGCTTAAAAAATGGTATATCACATCAAATAACATCATCTACTGCTCAAAATTGATACTGCTGTGCAGCTTCATTACATGGTGCAAATATTTGATCAATGAAAAGTATACTATGACTTAGGAGGTCTGAATTCATATGTTTGCTGTTGAACCATCAGTAACACCAGTCAGATCAGGGGTTAGGAGAACCAAGAACCTAGGGTTAGTACCACGTAGTTTAGGTACCAAGCACCTAGAAGCATGTTTGAAATGCAGAATTAGAATCTGCATTTTAACAAGATCCCCAGGTGATTCATATACACCTTAAAGTCTGAGAAGCAGTGATCTAATGTGCAGTGTCTAAAGGAAGGTGGTAACTCCAACTCAAAGCAGTAGGGGTTGAGATGGTAGGAGCTATAGAAAATTAGGCAGGTAGTCACTCTGTGGTTCCAGATGATTCATTTATTCACTGTAGGACCCTCTCACCAAGCTGGGGGATACAAGGAACATCTTCTAGGAGACAGGGCTAGCTTGATCCTGGTTGGGTGTCTGGTCACTAGCCAAGGGGTTTGGCATTAGAGCAATAGCTTTAGTCTCTGCAGGAATCTAGGCTAGCTGTGCTGTTCAATATGGAAGCCACTAGACACATGTGGCTATTAAAATTAAATAAAAATTCAGTTCCTCAGTCATACCAGCCACATTTCAAGTACACAGTAGTCACATGTGTCTACTATATTGAACAGCGCAGTGCAGATATTGAACATTTCCATTAGTGCAGAAAGTTCTGTTGGATAGCACTTGAGAGGAATAGGCAGAGCTACCAAGGTAGGGTGGTTATTTGCCTTAAAGGCTGTGTCAAAATGGCCAAGTATAGAAGGCAGAGAAAAATCCATGAATTGCTGGTCACACACATAACTCCCCATCCCGTTCCAGAACCTTTCCATTGCTGATAGCTGCTGATAAATTCCCTGTCCTGTTAAGGTCTGGGTGTGCCTGCAAGTGAAAGCATCAACTAAAAGGTAATAGAGGGCAGAAGCTGACAAGGAAAATGTTCTGGAGAAATTGCTGAACATTGGGAAGAGTAGGAATGGCTGGGTATGGAGTTTGGAAAATCATATGAAGTACTAAAAGAGATAATTTAGCTGCTAGTAAAACACGATTGTTCCCAGAAGAAATAATACTGAAAATAAATTCTAATGTCCACATTAATGCCGAACCAGTCACCAACTTGATCACGTCTTCACTAAAGTTTTTAAGTTGGTCTATCAATGTTAAAAATATGAACATTTTTTTTATGTTTAATGAGAATTAGTGGAAAAGAAGAATTCAGTTTGAGGTTCACTTTTCAGTCTTTCCCCCCAGAGGATACATCTATAGAAAAGGCTATCCAAATTCTATTTGTTTTTGTTTTGGGGACAGTGCCATATAGTAAATTTGTGAATTACTGTATTTCTCTTTTTTTATTGATGGTTTATATCAGACACATACGTGAATGTAGGATTGTTGTATGTATAAAAATGTTTTAAGGGCTTCCCTGGTGGCGCAGTGGTTGAGAGTTCGCCTGTCGATGCAGGGGACACGGGTTCGTGCCCCGGTCCGGGAAGATCCCACATGCCGTGGAGCAGCTGGGCCCGTGAGCCATGGCCGCTGAGCCTGCGCGTCTGGAGCCTGTGCTCCGCAATGGGAGAGGCCACAGCAGTGAGAGGCCTGCGTACCGCAAAAAAAAAAAAAAAAAAAAAAAAAAAGTTTTTAAATTTTCTGTTACTCTTTCAGAGTTTTCCTTATTTCAATTTGGCTATGTAGGCAAGTGGCTTTGGCCACACCGTGCAGCATGAGGAACTTCCCAAGCAGGGATCAAACCTGCACCCCCTGCAGTGAAAGCACAGAATCTTAACCACTGGACCACCAGGGAAGTACAGACCAGTGGCTTTTAAGAAAAACCTATTACATTTGTTTTTTGCAAATAGAAAATATAGTCCTTTCATTGTTGGTATGCAACTAATGAAGTTTCTGAAATTGACATTTCAGTATTTTAGCACTTTCCATTAACAGTACCTTCCTGTACCACATTGAAAGCAAGAAACATGGTCCAAAAAGCACATTTTTCAAATAACATTTGTTTTTTTTTTTTTGGCTACGCTGCAAGTCTTGCGGGATCTTACCTCCCCCACCAGGGATTGAACCCAGGCCCTGGCAGTGAAAGCGCTGAGTCCTAACCACTGAACCGCCAGGGAATTCCCTCAAATAGCATTTGAGTTTTTAAATGAAAACAGAAACTGAGGATAAGACTATATTGGACTCTTGCAAAATATGTTTTTGTCAGTTTTAGTCTGACCTGTGTATAGATTCATTTTTTCCTAAGACATGAAAAGTAGGCTTTTAATATAAAGCTGGTGGGAAGTCAGTGACTTCCCAGAAGAAAAAAATGTTAATTTTCTCCTGAGAAGAAAATTTGGATAAATACTTTTTAGTTAATACATTAGTTGCATAGTAGGTTTGTAGAAAAATTCACTTACTATAGAAACAGAGCTTTCTCTTTGTATGTCATTGTCTCATTTCTGACCTGGGCTCAGCTCTTGTTTCCCTGTGCAGATCCACTTCCTTTGGTGGTGCATCCTGTCCTGGGTGTTGGCCCCAGTCAAAGCTGTATGGTGCCAAAAGAAAACAAGTTCCTTGATCCTTTTTTGCTATTTCAGCCTCTTATTTATCTTTACTTGTGGTCTTTGAAGACCAGAAAGGTGTTTGTGAACAATTGAGAATTACATCATGGGTGTTCCTACAGTGTTGGGGAACACCAGAGAAAGGCAATATTATTTTAATCTTGGGTTTTTCCCCTTCTTCGGGCCCACCAGGTCTAAGGAAACTTCTAGTTATTTAACAGAATTGAAATAAGAAATTTTGTAATTACAAAGGTAGGTTTTAGACACCTCAGAGTTACAGAGTATTTATTGATATTGAGAATACACGTTTAAATTATTCATGCTTTATCAGTCAACACCAATGTTTAAATCACAAATTGCCACATAGCAAGTTATTTTGGGTAGGAAATCTGTATGAACCAAACTCTGGTAATGATTTTAATTGGGCAAAGTATAGAAGTCTGATTTAGAGGTGTCTTTTCCTATGCCTCCTCTAAAAATTCATGAAAAGAAACAACTCCTTTTAAAAATTCAACTTGTTCTTATTTCACAATGACTTTCATCCTTTTTATGCCTTATTTCAATAGATAGTTACTAAGCATCTGCTTTTTTTATGTATAAAGTGAAATTTTTTAAAAATTAATTAATTAATTAATTAATTTTATTTTTGGCTGTGTTGGGTCTTCATTGCTGTGTGCAGGCTTTCTCTAGTTGCAGCGAGCGGGGGCTACTCTTCGTTGTGGTGTGTGGGCTTCTCATTGCAGTGGCTTCTCTTGTTGTGGAGCACGGGCTCTAGGTGCATGAGCTTCAATAGTTGTGGCACGTGGGCTCAGTAGCTGTGGCTTGCAGGCTGTAGAGTGCAGGCTCAGTAGTTGTGGTGCACGGGCTTAGCTTCTCCGCGGCATGTGGGATTTTCCCAGACCAGAGCTCGAACCCGTGTCCCCTGCATTGGCAGGCGGATTCTTAACTACTGTGCCACGAAGGAAGTCCCTGGTTTTTTAAAAAATTTATTTATTGTATTTTTGGCTGCGTCGGGTCTTTGTTGCTGCGTGCAGGCTTTTCTCCAGTTGAGGCGAGCGGGGGCTACTCTTTGTTGCGGTGCGCGGGATTCTCACTGTGGTGGCTTCTCTTGTTGCGGAGCATGGGCTCTACGTGTGAAGGCTTCAGTAGTTGCAGCATGAGGGCTCAGTAGTTGTGGCTTGCAGGCTCTAGAGTACAGGCTCAGTAGTTGTGGCACATGGGCTTAGGTGTTCCGCAGCATGTGGGATCTTCCTGGACCAGGGATTGAACCTGTGTCCCCTGCATTGACAGGTGGATTCTTAACCATTGCACCACCAGGGAAGCCCTAAGCATCTGCTTTTAAAATAAGTTTTATTAAGGTATAATTCACATATCATACAATTCACCCATTTAACGTGTACAGTTCAAAAGTTACTATATGTGCAGAGTTGTGCAACTGTTACTTCAATCAATTTTATTACATTTTATCAGTCCAGAAGGAAACTATATATCCATAAGCAGTCATTCTCCATCCCAACCCCTCCCTCCCTTGGCACTACTAATTTATTTCTGTCTGTATAGATTTACTTATTCTGGACATTTCATATAAATGGAATCATAAAATACCAATATGTAGTCTTTTGTGACTGACTTCTTTCATTCAGCATAGTATTTTCAAGGTTCATCCATGTTGTGGCATGTATCAATGTTTTATTCTTTTTATGGCCAAAAAAATATTCCATATTCCATTATATGAATAAAGCACATTCTTTTCATCCATTCATCAGCTGAGACATTTGGGTTGTTTCTACTTTTTAGCTATTACGAATGAGACAAATGAGGTGCTTAGCACACAAAATAAGGATACTAAGGGTTGTGCAAGTGCAAAATTTAAGGAGGCAGTCACTTACTCTCAGGGTTGTGCAAGTGCAGGGTTACTTGATTGACCTTGAGAGTGAGTGCCTCCTTAAATTTTGTACCTGGGAGCCTCCAGTGTCCCCTATAGTCTTGGCAGTGGATTGGCTTTCCTTGAGCTTCACTGAATATCAACCACTTAAAAAAACTGAGTAAGAAGGTATGCTCTTTGTCACTTTCCTGTTCAATAGCATTCAGTGATCTGCCATTGACTATCAAAGACTAACCTGTGATCTGTGATTCTAGTTTTATTTCGAGTTAGATTTCCACTGTCTTATTTCAGCCAGTGCAAACTACTTTCTATTCCCTAACAAGTCAAAAGCTTTTCTATTTTCCTGACTTTGCCCAGTGCCATTTTTCACCTGGAACTGATACACTGAACAGAACCTATTTGTGGTGGCATTGATGAGGGTGAACCACTATTTGAGCTTATGACACTAATCTTGTTCAGATTCTAGTTCCCAATTATTAGACATAATCTCCTTCCTCTCTAGAGCACAGATATTTTTCAGGAAACTAGTTAGGAACTTTCTGACTAGATTTCTTACTCAGAATGCAGAAAGATATGTGTCCCTAGTCAGGACAGATTCCATAGTTATGGTTTAAATTTTTCTCTTTTTTTTGTTTTGGCCACGCAGTGCAGCATGTGGTTTCTTAGTTCCTCGACAAGGGATTGAACCTGTACCCCCTTAACCACTGGACCACCAGGGAGGTCCCCAAATTGTTATTTTTCCTACATTTCCTACAATTTCCTCAAAGTTCTTTGCTTAGCTCTTGCTGAGCAGTGCCCAAGGGGATTACTAACGTTATGCAACTGATTTGTTTGTGACAATAAAGCCATGCAAATTTGAGGCCATTAAAAGTAAAATCAAGTCATAGTAATGTGTGTACACTGTTTAAAAGTGAAATGATACTTTAAGGCTTATAAGGAAAAACATCTTTCTCTGCTCTACTCTTCCTTACCCACTCCTGCTTCTTGTTCTTCAGAGCACTTTTAAATGTTGTCTTTTTTTGGTCTTTTTTGTATTTACCTTCATATATATTTCTAAATAGTACGCTTAAAGTGCTATTTCCTACCCCCACCCCCATACATACACACTTTCTCTCCCAATGTAAGTATAACTTTTTTTTTTTTTTTGGTGGTACGCGGGCCTCTCACTGTTGTGGCCTCTCCCGCTGCGGAGCACAGGCTCCGGACGCGCAGGCTCAGCGGCCATGGCTCACAGGCCCAGCCGCTCCGCGGCATGTGGGATCTTCCCGGACCGAGGCACGAACCCGTGTCCCCTGCATCAGCAGGCAGACTCTCAACCACTGCACCACCAGGGAAGCCCCATCATACTTTTAACATACAGACCCTGTACATGTTTTTGGAAAGTGTATATACTTAAGTATTTAGTTTTTTTTTTTTTTTAGTTTCTGCTTTATAACAAAGTGAATCAGTCATACATTTACATCTGTTCCCCCAATTTTTTTTTTACAGTGATTGTAAATGGTAATATGTTTTTTATTTTGTTTTCTGCACGTCTATTGTTAGTACAGTTGACCCTCGAACAGTACAGGTTTGAACTATGCAGGTACACTTATAAATGGATTTGTAAAAATAAATACATACTATAGTACTACATAATCCTCTGTTGGTTGAATCCGAGGGTATGGAACCGCCCATACTGGAGGGTGACTGTAAAGTTATAAGTGGATTTTCCTCTTTCTTAGGGGGTTCTGCACCCTTACCCCTGTGTTGTTCAAGGGTCAACTGTATATAGAAATGCAATTGGGACTTCCCTGGTGGTCCAGTGGTTAAGAATCCACCTTCCAATGCAGGGGATGTGGGTTTGATACCTGGTCGAGGAACTAAGATCCTACATGCCGTGGGGTAACTAAGCCCAGGCACCACAACTAGAGAAGCCCACGCCCCGCAGTGAAGACCCAGCGCAGCCAAAAAAAAAAAAAAATGCAATTGATTTTTTTTGTGTTAATCTTATATCCTGTGGCCTTGTTATTACTTCTATGAGTGTTTTTGTAGATTCCTTGGGATTTACTATGTAGACATCATGTCATTTGCAAATAGAGTTTTATTTCTCCCTTTCCAATCTGTATGCCTTTTATTTCTCTTTCTTGCCTATTACAGTGCCTAGAACTTCTAATATTATGTTGATTAAGAGTAGTGAGAGCAGACATCCTTGCTTTGTTCCCAACCTTAGGGGGAAAGTATTTAGTATTTCACCTTTAAGTGTGTTGTTAGCTGTAGGTTTTTGTTTTTGTTTTTATTTTTGGCTGTGCTGGGTCTTTTGTTTTGGTGCATGGGTTCTTCTTTGTTGCAGTGCGCAGGCTTCTCTAGTTGTGGCACGCAGGCTCCAGAGTGTGCGGGCTCAGTAGTTGCGGCTTGTGGGCTTAGTTGCCCTGTGGCATGTGGGATGTTAGTTCCCCAACCAGGGATTAAACCTGCGTCCCCTGCATTGGAAGGTGGATTCTTAACCACTGGACCACCAGGGAAGGCCCCTGTAGGTTTTTGTGTAGATGCTTTTTTATCAAGTTATAAGCACATATTTTAAAAATTTCAGGTGAAATCATATTTCTTCTGCAGTGCTTTCTCCAGATTCCCCCAAGCTAATATTTACCCTCCATGTTTCAACAGCATTCTGCTTATATTACTGTTATTGAACTTTCTTAATTGTTTTCTGGTTGATTTGTGTTCATCCATCCCTCCCTCAGACACATACACCCTCTAGGCTATGAGGGCAGATGCTGTTTTATTAATTTTAATATCACTAGTTTAGAACAGTGTGCCTGGCACCATTGAATTGTTTGATTGAGTGAGGGAGTGAATGAATGAGTAATTGAACAAGAGAATAAAAAACTCTCTCTCACAGGGCTTAAGATAGTTTTTAGTGATAAGGGTATGAACTTTGGAGCCAGACAGAATTCAAATCTCAGCCCTTCAATTTAATACTACTGTGCAAAGTTGGTCAAATTACTAAATATTTCTGAACCTTAGCTCTCTTATCTGTGAAATTAGTATAATAATAACCTACTTGAACAAATTAAGTGAAATAATAGATGTTAATTCTCAGTGCAGTAGCTATCATGTTGTAGGCACTCAAATTTTAGTTTTCTTTCTTTTTTTTCTTCATTGAACTGTATTTAATGATAGTGAATGTAAAATCACTTTGTGAACTGCAGAAAGTTATTTCAAATACTGTTCATGTTTGTGTTAAAAACAGTCAAACTAATTTTGATTATGTTGGTTTAAGGGGAAAAAATAGGGACATGAGAAAATGAAGAAAGTTTGAATAACTTTTGTTGAGCAATACCATGTGCCAGCCACTATGCTCAACACTTTACATATAGTAATCCATTTAATCTTTACAATAACCTATGAAGCACATACTTCCTCTGAAGGATTATTTCTTAGTTTTTTAATTGTAGTTTCCTTACTTCCACCCTTTCTAAATAAGCCTCAGGAATGGGGCTAATACACTTTAATGCAGATTTCAAACTTTGTATAGAATATGAAGAAGAATAATTATTTTATTTCTAAGCTCTCATTTTAGTATTTGGGGACTGTGTACTTTAGGTTAAGTCTTTGTTTTTTAGCAAACCTTAGTGGTGATATTTATAGGCATACATTGGAGATATTGCAGGTTTGGTTCCAGACCACCACAATAAAGAGAATACTGCGATAAAGTGACTCACCTGAATTTTTATATCCCACTGCATATAAAAATTATATTTAGGGCTTCCCTGGTGGCGCAGTGGTTGAGAGTCCGCCTGCCGATGCAGGGGACACGGGTTCGTGCCCCGGTCCGGGAGGTCCCACGTGCCGCGGAGCGGCTAGGCCCGTGAGCCATGGCCGCTGAGCCTGCGTGTCTGGAGCCTGTGCTCCGCAACGGGGGAGGCCACAACAGTGAGAGGCCCGCGTACTCCCACAGAAAAATAATAATAAAAATAAAAATTATATTTATACTCAGTCTTCTAAGTGTGCAATAGTATTATGTATAAAAAATGTACCTTTTTTTTTTTTTCCACGCTGCGAGGGCTGCAGGATCTTAATTCCCTGACCAGGGATTGATCCCGGGGCCACAGCAGTGAAAGCGCCGAGTCCTAACCACTGGACGGTGAGGGAACTCCCGAAAATGTACATATCTTAATTAAAAAATACTTTATTGCTAGAAAATGGTAACCATCATCTGAGCCTGCAATGAGTTGTAATCTTTTTGCTGGTAGAGAGTCTTACCTCAGTGTTTATGGCTGCTGACTGATCGGGGTGACAGTTGCTGAAGCTTAGGGTGGTGGTGATGGTTTCTTAAAATAAGACAACAATGAAGTTTGCCACATCAATTGACTCCTCCTTTTATGAATGACTTCTCTGTACTATGCAGTGCTGTTTGATAGCATTTTACCCACAGTAGAATTTCTTTCAAAATTGTCGTCAGTCCTCTCAAACCCTGCCACTGCTTTATCAACTAAGTTTATGCAATATTCTAAATCCTTTGTTGTCATTTCAACAATCTTCACAGCATGTTCACCAGGAGTAGATTCCACCTCAAGAAACCGCTTTCTTTGCTTCTCCATAAGGAGTAACTCCATATCTGTTCAAGTTTTATCACGAACCCCTCAAAGTCATCTATGAAGGTTGGGAATAAACCTCTTCCAAACTCCCGCTAATGTTGAAATTTGACCTCTTCCCATGAAGCACAAATATTCTTTTTTTTTTTTTTGGCCACGCCACGTGGCTTGTGGGGTTTTCGTTCTCCAACTAGGGATTGAGCCCAGGCCCTTGGCAGTGAGAGCATGGAGTCCAACCACTGGACCGCCAGGGATTTACCCACAAATATTCTTAACGGCATCTAGAATGATGAGTCCTTTCCAGAAGGTTTTCAATTGACTTTGCCCAGATCCATCGGAGGAGTTACTACCTATTGCAGCTATAGCCTTACAAAATGTATTTCTTAAATAATAATGAAGCTGCACACCCAGATAGGGACTTGAACCCACTGTCTTTTAATTGTGATCACACACTTGGTCTCAGGACTTAATGAAGCTCAGGTTTGTTTTTTTTAAAAAATAAATTTATTTATTATTTTTATTCATTTATTTTTGGCTGCATTGGGTCTTCATTGCTGTGCGCGAACTTTCTCTAGTTGCGGCGAGCAGGGGCTACTCTTCATTGCAGTGTGCGGGCTTCTCATTGCAGTGGCTTCTCTCGTTGTGGAGCACGGGCTCTAGGCACGTGGGCTCAGTAGTTGTGGCTCATGGGCTCTAGAGCACAGGCTCAGTAGTTGTAGCGCACGGGCTTAGTTGCTCCGTGGCATGTGAGATCTTCCCGGACCAAGGATCGAACCCTTGTCCGCTGCATTGGCAGGCGGATTCTCAACCACTGAGCC
This sequence comes from Hyperoodon ampullatus, assembly GCF_949752795.1. Lineage (NCBI taxonomy): Eukaryota > Metazoa > Chordata > Mammalia > Artiodactyla > Ziphiidae > Hyperoodon > Hyperoodon ampullatus. Next base: position 62,731,927 of record NC_136914.1, on the reverse strand, counting down.
ACCAGGGAAGCCCCGAAGCTCAGGTTCTTTATGTCTCATCAAAGAAAGAATTTCGTGAGAGACAAAGTGATAGATAAGGAGTGGATTTATTTAAAGATACACATTCCATAGACAGAATGTGGTCCATCTCAAAAGGCGAGAATGGTCTTGGGAGAAACACACTCCACAGAGTGTGGGCCATCTCAGAAGGCAAGAGGCCCTGAAATATGGGGTGGTTAGTTTTTATGGGCTGAATAATTTCATAGGCTAATGAGTGGGAGGATTATTCCAACTAGTTTGGGGAAGGGGTGGAGAGTTCCAGGAATTGGACCACTGCCCACTTTTTGACCTTTTATGGTTAGCCTCCAAACTCATGGCACCAATGACACTGTAGATGTGGCACTTAGATGCTAGTGTATTATAGTGAGCATATAATGAGGCTCAAGGTGCACTGGAAGTCGAATCTTCTGCTGTCTTGGACGTAGTTGATTCTAACCAGTTTATGTCATATCCTCAAGGGCTATGTCCTTTTTGGTTTTTTTTGGCTGCACCCCGTGGTGTGTGGGATATAGTGCCCTGACCAGGGATCGAATCCATGCCCCCTGCATTGGAAGTGTGGAGTCTTGACCACTGGACTGCCAGGGCAGTCCCTATGTCATTCTTTTAGAGGTTGTTCCCTGCCCCCTTCCCTTCTATTTCAATAAGACCTGAAAGTCAGAATTACTCCTTGATCCATGAGCTGCAGAATGGATGCTGTGTTAGCAAGCATGAAAACAACATTAATCTGGTTGTACATCTCCATCAGAACTCTTGGGTGACCAGGTACATTGTCAGTGAACAGCAATATTTTGAGAGGAATCTTTTTTTCTTATCTCAACAGTGGACTTAAAATATTCAGTAAACCATGTTGTAAACAGATGTGCTGTCATCCAGGCTTTGTTGTTCCGTTTACAGAGTACAGGCAGAGTAGACTTAGCATAATTCTTTTTTAAAAAAATATTTATTTATTAATTTGGCTGTGCCGGGTCTTAGTTGCAACACACGGGATCTTCGTTGCAGCATGCAGGCTCTTTAGTTGTGGCATGTGGGATCCAGTTCCCCGACCAGGGATCAAACCTGGGCCCCCTGCATTGGGAGCATGGAGTCTTGACCACTGGACCACCAGGGAAGTCCTGACTTAGCATAATTCTTAAGGGCTCTAGGATTTTCAAAATGGTAAATGAGCATTGGTTTTAACCTAAACTTGAAACTGTGCACCTCAGACTGGGACTTGAACCCATGTGCTGGGACTTGAACCCAGCCTAAACCCAGATTGGGACTTGAGCCCATGAGTCCGGGACTTGAACCTGGCCAAAACACTGATTGGGACTTGAACCCACGGTCCTTTAATTAGAATCACTCACCTGGTGTCTGGATTTACTGAGGCTCAGGTTCTTTGTGTCTCAGTGCAGAAGGAATTCAGTGAGAGGCAAAGTAATAGGCAAGAAGTAGATTTATTAATATAGGACGCTTGTGAGAGATGCAAGCGGTCAGGCAAGGAGGCTCTGCCCCAAGGATTAAGTGGGCTACAATTTTATAATAAAAGGAGAATAGGGGAGGGGAAAAGACAGCCTTCTTCGAGTAGACCTCAGGCTTACATCACTAGCTCCTCCTTCGTATTGGGCAGGACAGTGTCTGGCCCTATGAGGTCAAACTAGGACTGTCATAGCGCTTATTCAAATCAGTAGAAGGGTGGTAACATTTTTCTTTTACCTAATGACCTGGGACATATCTCCTGCTTTTATTTATCGCTTTATAGTTTAGCAAGGCTGCTGTGTTCCACGACATTCCGATAGCTTTCTTGAGCGATCATTAACTTACAGTGGTCTCCCAAAGTTTCCTAGGTTTCCCTCTCTATCTATAATCCCATACTGGGACTTCTACAACTACCTGTATAACTATCCTATCCTATCCCTATCAAAGTCACCGGCTGCATTGAAACCGAACAGGACCTTGTGGGGCCTTCCTGGGTACAAAAGCCCCTCTGTGTCCCCTGTTTCTTGTTTGTAGAGAAACGTTTTAGTCTCCTAGGCCTTCCCTGAGTTCCACAGAGCAGACTTGAGCAGTTAGTAATTAGAGAAGTGAGGGAATGCAGAAACAATGGAAAAGCAGTCAAGCAAGAAAAGTAATGATAGCTTAAACAATAGTTCAGCTATAAAACAGAATCACAGGCTTTGCTGGTGGCGCAGTGGTTAAGAATCCGCCTGCCAATGCAGTGGACATGGGTTCGAGCCCTGGTCCAGGAAGATCCCACATGCCGTGGAGCAACTAAGCCCATGTGCCACAGCTATGGAGCCAGTGCTCTAGAGCTCACGAGCCACAACTACTGAAGCCCGCATGCCTAGAGTCTGTGCTCCACAACAAGAGAAGCCACTGCAATGAGAAGTCTGCACATCTCAGCAAAGAGTAGACCCTGCTCACCACAACTAGAGAAAGCCCATGCAGCAACAAAGACCCAACTTAGCTATAAATAAATAAGTAAATAAATAAAAACAGAATCACAGGACTCCTAGTTCTTCCTCAAGAGATATACATAACAATCTGATGCATATCTTTGAGTTGTTCTGCAGAAAATAAAACCCCCACCCAGGTGGAGGTGACTGCATGCTGACCACAAGCACTAGACCCCAGACTGGTTAGAACCAGAAAGTTGATGATTAAAATTTCCAAAATGTCATCCTGTTATCTCATCTTCAACCAACCAGGAGAAAGTCCATGAGCTGATCTTGCACCCTGCAACCCGCACCCCTAATGTTGCCTTTAAAAACCCCCTTCCCTGAAAGCCATCAGGGAATTCAGGTCTTTTGAGCATGAGTTACCTGTTCGCCTTGCTTGGCACCCTGCAATAAATGCTGTACTTTCCTTCACCACAACTTAGTGTCAGTAGATTGGCTTTCCTGCGTATTGGACAAGTGGACCTGAGTTCGGTTTGGTAATAGCATTAGCCCCTAACAAGAGAGTCAGCCTGTCCTTTGAAAATTTGAAGCCATACTTTGACTTTTCTCTAGCTATGAAAGTCCTAGATGTCATTTTCTTCTAATAGAAGGCTATTTTGTCTACATTGAAAATCTGTTTAGTGTAGCCACCTTTATTAATTATCTTAGCCACATCTTCTGGATAACTTGCTGCAACTTCTACATCAGCACTTGCTACTTCACCTTGCACTTTTATGTTATGGAAATGACTTCTTTCCTTAAACCTCATGAACCAACCTCTGCTAGCTTCAAACTTTTTCTTCTGCAGCTTCCCTACTCCTCTTAGCCTTCATAGAATTGAGTAGAGTTCGGGCCTTGCTCTGGAGTAGGCTTTGGCTTAAGAGAATGTTGTGGCTGGTTTGATCTTCTACCCAGACCACTTAAACTTTCTCCATATCAGCAGTAAGGCTGTTTCACTTTCTTATCATTTGTGTATTCACTGGAGTAGCACTTTTAATTTCTTTCAAGAACTTTTCCTTTGCATTCACCACTTGGCTAACTGTTTCATGCATAAGGCATAGCTTTTGGCTTACCTCAGCTCTTGACATGCCTTCCTCACTAAGCTTAATCATTTCTAGGTTCTGATTTAAAGTGAGAGACATGTGACTCTTCCTTTCACTTGAACACTTAGAGGCCAGTGTAGGGTTATTAATTGGCCTAATTTCAATATTGTTGTGTCTCAGAGAATAGGGAAGCCCTTGAAGAGGGAAAGAGATGGGGGGACAGCTGGTTGGTGGAGTGGTAAGAACAAAGCAACATTTATCAAATTTGCTGTGTTATATGGGCATGGTTTGTGGTGCCCCAAAATAATTACAATAGTTAACATCAAAGATCACTGATCACAGACCACCATAGCAAATATAATAATAATGAAAAAGTGAAGCACAATAAAAGTGAGGTGTGTTTGTACTTTCAACTTTCTTCTCTAGGTGTACGTTAGCTACCCCCAATATATTAATTAGGTTCTTCAGTTTTATGAAATTGATCAGAGCAATAAATTCATTTATTGCCTATGGCACATCAGTTTTTTTCAACAAATATCACCAATAAAGCTTGAATTGATTTTTGTTTTTTTCTTTGGCTGCACAGCATGTGGGATCTTAGTTCCCTCACCAGAGGTCAAGCTGGTGCCCCCTGTAGTGGAAGTGCACAGTCCCAACCACTGGACCACCAGGGCAGTCCCAAGCTTGAATTGATTTTTGAAAGAAGAGAAAAGCAGCAGACTGTTTGAACTAGGATTTAAAATATTTCTCACTCAGTAATTTATATTTATCAGGTTTAGACCTATTTTGATTAGTTCTCTCTCTCTTTTTTTAACTGTGGTAAAATACACAATGTAGAATTTACCACCTTAACCTTTTATAAGTGTACAGTTCAGTGTATTAAACATATTCACATTGTTGTGCAACCAATCTCCAGAACTCTTCTCATCTTGCAAAACTGAAACTCAACACCCATTAAACAACTCCCCATTCCTCCCTCCCTGTAGTGCTTGGCAACCACAATTCTATTTTCTGTTTCTGAATTTGACTCTTCTAAGTACTTAATATAGATGGAATCATAGAGTATTTGTCCTTTTGTGCATGGCTTATTTCACTTAGCATAAGGTTCATATATGTTGTAGCATGTGTCAGAATTTCCTTCCTTTTTAAGGCTGAATAATATTCCATTGTATGTGTATATCACATTTTGCTTACCCATTCACTTGCATTTCTTCCATCTTTTGGCTATTGTGGATAATGCTGCTATGAACCTGCTTTCAATTCTTTTTTTTTTCCCAGTCTTATTGAGATATAATTGACATACAGCACTGTATAGTTTAAGTTGTACAGCATAGTGATTTGATTTACATACATCATGAAATTATTATCACAGTAAGTTTAGTGAACATCCATTATCTCATGTAGATACAAAATTAAAGAAATAGAAAAAAATTTTTTCCTTGTGATGAGAACTCTTAGGATTTACTCTCTTAACAACTTTCATATATAACATACAGCAGTGTTCACTATATTTATCATGTTGTACCTTACATCCCTAGTACTTATTTATCTTATAGCTGGAAGTTTGTACCTTTTGATTGCCGTCATCCAATTCTCCCTCCTCCCCCTCCCCACCTTGGTAACCACAAATTTGATCTCTTTTTCTATGAGTTTGTTTGTTTGTTTTTGAAGTATAATTGACCTACAACACTATGTTAGTTCCTGTTACACAACACAGCGATTTGATATTTCTATATATTTCAAAATGATCACCATGCTAAGTCTAGTTATGATATGTCACCAAAGATATTACATAGATATTGAATATATTCCCCAGATTGTACATTTCATACCCATACTCATTTATTTTGCAACTGGAAGTGTGTACCTCTTAATTTCCTTCACCTATTTCATTTCTCCCCCCAGCCGCCATTCCCTCTGGAAACCACTTATTTGTTCTCTGTATCTATAATTCTGTTTTGTTTTGTTTACTCATTTGTTTTGTTTTTTAGATCCCACATATAAGTGAAATCATTCTTCTTTTGATCTTTTGCATTGTAATTTGATGACTAGTGTTCTGTTTGGATTCCTTTCTCTTTTTGTGTATGTGGTTTTATTATAGATTTTTGGCTTGTGGTTACCATGGGGTTTATTTATTTTTTTATATCTTAAAAAAAACAAATTTATTTATTTATTTTATTTTTCTGCATTGGGTCTTTGTTGCTACACGTAGGCTTTCTCTAGTTGCAGCAGGTGGAGGCTACTCTTCATTGTGGTGCACAGGCTTTTCATTTTGGTGGCTTCTCTTGTTGTGGAGCACGGGCTCTGGGCATGTGGGCATCAGTAGTTGCGGCATGGGGGCTCAGTCATTGTGGCTTGTGGGTTCTAGAGTGCAGGCTCAGTAGTTGTGGCACACGGGCTTGGTTGCTCCATGGCATGTGGGATCCTCCCAGAACAGGGCTCGAACCTGTGTCCCCTGCATTGGCAGGCGGATTCTTAACCACTGTGCCATCAGGGAAGTCCCTACCATGACATTTATATATAGCTATATATCTATATGTATGTGATTATTTTAAGTTACTGATCTCTTAATTCAGATGCATTTTAACAGCCCTGCATTTTTACTCCCCCCCTACTCCCCACCCATGTTTGCTGGTTTTGACATCATATGCTACATCTGTGTGTATCCCTTAACTACTTATTGTGGATACAGATGATTTTAGTACTTTTGTCTTTTAACTCTTCTACTAGCTTTACATGTGGTTGGTTTACTTCCTTTACCAATGAGATTTTTTTTTGTAGGTTTTTTTTTTTTTTTTTTTTTTATTGCGGTACATGGGCCTCTCACTGTTGTGGCCTCTCCCGTTGCGGAGAACAGGCTCTGGACGTGCAGGCTCAGCGGCCATGGCTCACGGGCCCAGCCGCTCCGCGGCATGTGGTATCTTCCCGGACCGGGGCACGAACCCGTGTCCCCTGCATCGGCAGGCGGACTTTCAACCACTGTGCCACCAGAGAAGCCCAAGTGCTGAACTCTTTTAGCTAGCTTTTTCTTGTCTGTAAACTTTAGATTTCTCCATCAAATCTGAATGAAAGCCTTGCAAGGTAGAGTATTCTTGGTTGTAGGTTTTTCCTTTTCATCACTTTAAATATATTGTGCCACTCCCTCTAGCCTGCAGAGTTTCTGCTGAAAAGACAGCTGATAGCCTTATGGGAGTTCATCTGTAACTTGTTGCTTTTACATTGCTGCTTTTAATATTCTGTCTTTATCTTTAATTTTTGCCATTTTGATTACAATGTGTCTGCGTGTTATCCTCTTTGGATTGATCCTCTTGAGACTCTCTGTGCTTCCTGGACCTGGATGTCTGTTTTCTTTTCCAGGTTAGGGAAGTTTTCAGGTATTATATCTCGAAATATGTTCTCTGTCCTTTTATTTCTCCTTTCCTTCTGGGACCCCTACAATGTGAATGTTAGAATGCTTGATGTTGTCTGAGAGGTCTTTTAAGCTGTCCTCATTTCTTTTTTCTTTTTTCTGTTCAGCTTCAGTGATTTTCACTACTCTGTCTTCCAGCTTGCTGATCCATCCCTCTGTATCATCTAATCTACTGTTGATTCCTTCTAGTGTGTTTTTTATTTTATTTATTGTATTCTTCAACTCCATTTGGTTCTTCTTTATATTCTGTAACTCTTTGTTAAAAACTTCTAACTTCTGACCCTTTTCATCCAATCTTCTCCTGAGTTCTTTGAACATTTTTATGATCATTACCTTGAACTCTTTATTGGGTAGATTGCTTATCTCCACTCACTTAGTTCTTCTGGAAATTTATCTTGTCCCTTCATTTGGAACGTATTCTTCTGTCACCTCATTTTGCCTAATTTGCTGTTTTTATTTCTATATATTTGGTAGATTGGTTATGTTTCCTGATCTTGGAGAAGTGGCCTTTCATAGGAAACATCCTATGCATCCCAGTAGTGCACTTCCCTCTGGTCACCAGAGCTATGTGCGTGGATCCTTCTGTTGTGGTGGGTTGACTACTATGGGTGGTCTGGTAGGTGTGGCTGGCCCCCTCTCTGGTTGGTTGCCAGACCCTGACTTGTGCACAGGCTACTGGCTGCTGGTGTGTGGGGCCGGGTCATAAGGAGGCTGGCTCTGGGGCCCCAGGGGTCCTGGGGCTAGTGCTGGCACACTGATGGGCAGAGCCAGGTTCCAGGGTGGGTGGTTGTGGGGCTGGAGGTCCTGGATCTAGTGTTGGCATGCCTGTGGGTAGGGCTAGTTCCTGACAGAGCTGGTTGTGGGGTCTGGGGTGTCCCAAGCTGGTATTGGCCCACTGGTGTGTGGGGCTGGATCCTGGGGCAGCCAGCTGAGGGGTCCAAGGTGTTGCAGAGCTGTTGTCAGCCTGCTAGTGGGTAGGGCCAGGGCCCAGGGGTGTGGGGGTGGGCAGGTTCCTGATATGGTTGACTGTGGGGTCCTGGGTATCTTGAAGGTGGTGTCAGCCTACTGGTATTGGATTCCTCTGCTGGTATTGGATTCCTCTGCTGGTGCCTGCCCACTGGTGGGAGAGGCTGGTCCTGAGGCTAGTGCTGGCCCACTGGTGGGTGAGGCTGTGTCCCAGTGTCTCTGGCCAGCCTACTGGTAGGTGGGGCTGTGTTCCTGCTTGGCTAGCTGCTGGACTGAGGTGTCCCAGTACTGGTGCTGAGAGGCTGGTAGGTGGGGCTGGGTCTCGGCATTAATAAGCTAAAGGGTGGATTCCAAATTGGTGCTTGCCAGCACCAATGTCCACATGGTAGAATGAGCTCCCCAAAATGGCTGCTGCCAGTGTCTTTGTCCCCAGGATGAGCTCCAGTTGTCTCCTGCCTCTCCAGGAGGCCCTCCGAGATCAGCAGGGGGTTCTGACCCAGGCTCTTTTCAAATTACTGCTTCTGTGCTGCATCCTGGAGTGTGTGAGATTTTGTGTGTGCCCTTTGAAAGTGGAGTCTCTATTTCCCACAGCCCTCTGCCTCTCCTGAAAGTAAGCCCCACTGGCCTTCAAAGCCAAATGTGGGGCTTGTTGTCCCGGTGCAAAACCCAGGCCTGGAGAGCTGGTTGTGGGCCTTGGGCTCCTTGTTCCTTGAGAAGAACCTCTTCAATTGTAGTTGTCCTCCCACCTGTGGTTTGCCTACCTGGGGATATGGGTTTTGACTATACCATGTCACCACCCCTCCTACCCAACTTTTTGTGGTTCCTTCTTTATTTCTTTAGTTGTAGAAGATCTTTCCTCCTGGTCTTCCAGTTTTTCTCATCAGTATTTCCTCTGTAAATAGTTGTTATTTTGGTGCGCCCGTGGGAGGAGATGAGTTCAGGATCTTCCTACTTCGCCATCTTGGCCAATCCTCTCAGTTCTTTTGGATATATACCCATAAGTGGAATTGCTGGATCGTATGATAATGCTGTCTTTAATTTTTTTGAGGAATTGCCTTACCATTTTCTATAGTGGCTGTACCATTTTACATTCCCACTAGGAGTTCCAGTTTCTTCACATCCTCTTTCACAACTGTTATTTTCTGTTTTTTTTTTTTTTATAGTATCCATCCTAATGGGTGTTTTCAATTTTCATTTTGGTTTTGATTTGCATTTCCCTAAAGACTAGTGATGTTGAGCATCTTTTCATATGCTTATTGGCCATCTGTATATCTTCTTTGGAGAAATGTCTATTGTCCTTTGTGCACTTTTCAATCACTTGTTGTTAACTTGTAGGAGTTCTTTATATATTCTATATATTAACTCCATATCAGAGAAATGATTTGCAAATATTTTCTCCCATTCTGTGGGTTGTCTTTTCACTCTGTTGACTGTGTCTTTTGATGCTCAGAAGTTCTCTGTTTAAAAATTTTTATTATTTATTATTTAAGACATTTAAGAAGAATAATACAATAAGGATCCTTGTGTCTACTATCCAGCAAATTAAATATTACTAAATAAGTTGAAGGCTCCTGGTTATCTCCTTCTTGATCACAAGTCCCTTGCCATCTCTCAAAGGTAACCACTAATGAATTTGATGTTACTCCAACTAGTTTATATTCCTAACTCAGCCTGTTAGTGTATTAGAAGCTTACCATGACAGAGGTAAAAATACTGCAAAGGTCCTGTGGAAGGCTGAGATGGGAAGGGTTATTTCTTAGATTTTTTTTTTTTAAGTTGAAAGCCCAGTTCGGCACTGTCAGACAGTTTTATATAATAGGTGCACAGAAATATTTGTTGAATGACTGTTTGGTACCCAGGTACTTTTTTTTTTTTTTTTTTTTTTACTTTTGGCTGCGTTGGGTCTTTGTTGCTGCGCACGGGCTTTCTCTAGTTGCGGTGAGCGGGGGCTACTCTTTGTTGCGGTGCGCGGGCTTCTCATTGCGGTGGCTTCTCTTGTTGCAGAGCACGGGCTCAGTAGTTGTGGCACACGGGTTTAGTTGCTCCGCGGCATGTGGGATCTTCCTGGACCAGGGTTTGAACCTGTGTCCCCTGCATTGGCAGGCGGATTCTTAACCACTGCACCACCAGGGAAGCCCAGTACCCAGGTACTTTTGATTGAAGATAATTAAAGTACCAATATTACATCACTTTGAAGTGAATTCTACATATCTTTTGAGTTAGTATTATTATGTGTTTTACCAATAAATAGACAGCTATGGCAGAGTAAATGTTTTCTTAGAAGTAGTGAAACTGAGGGGCAAACTTGGGTTTGGAGCATTTAGCTTTAAATGCATATAGTGCATTTAGCTGCCTCTGTTAATTGAGACTTGTAGACAAGACAAGCAGAATAAGAGAATGGAGAAGCATTACATTCCTGGTTTAAGAAAATGAGTTGTAAGTTCTGAAAAAAGGGGTGATTCTGGTCAGGTCTGACTCTGGGCAAGGACCTGTTGAAACAAATAGTGTGATGTTCACAGGGTAGAAGTGAAGAACCTCACCTCCATTATAAGCTGAAAATGAAATCCTTCTCTAGTGAGGCCATACTGGGAGCAGCAGCAGCTGCTACTGCTATACTGCTGCCTGAATTTGGTGGCTATGTGAGGTGGCCAGAGCAGGAAATGATTCCGTGGCAGTAGGCATGTATAGAGAAGGACTTGTTCTGGCTCTGGCCAAGTGGTTACACAGGTTGTGGGTGTCACTTTAAACATACAAAGACCTGCTGGCTGGAGGAGGAGCAACTTCCTGAGGATCAGGTGCACATCTGAAGGGATGAGCTCATCCTTCTAACCAGACCTGCTCTAGATGCTGAGTGAATGTTTTCCTAATTGCAAGTCCTGCAGCTGGGAGAAGCAGGAAATGGTTGAAGCTTCAGGCACTTTGTGAGTAGCAAAAAAACAGAAGCAATTTTGGGACTCTTTTGAAATGTGTGGTTGTGAATATCAAGTTGAAGGTGACACATGTGCACATTCATTTTTTCTCTAAGTTGAGGTTTGCAGTAAAGTGTGTCGATGGTTGAGGAAACCTTTGGTGGTTTTAACTTTATTCTAGTGATTCGCTTTGAGGTGACTTAATAGTTTATTTCCTATACTGTCTTGTTTGATTTTGCTTCTTTGGGAAACAAAAATCCTGGGGATTCCTTTTTAATTTCCAGGGATCTCTATGGCTTTTTTAAAGCTTTAGTTAATGGGACTTAGACGCTTTTTAAGTCCCCTGTGCTGGCTTTCAGAGCCCTATGCATGATTGTATTTTGTTTTTTGTTTTAATTTACCTAAACTATTCATTTTAAGTAAGCTTCTTTAAAATTAAGTTGGCTTAAAAAAGAAATATCAATTATTAATTATTTTTTAGTAAACTTTTTTCTTTTGAGATACTTCTCAAAATTCACACAGAATTAGAGATCTGATATACTCTTCACCCAGTTTCATCCAGTGGTAATATCTTGCAAAACTGTAGTGCAAAATCACAACCAACATATTGACATTGATACAGTGAGGGTACAGAATATTTTCATCACCACAGGATACATCATATTACCCTTGTACAGCTGTACCCACTTCCTTTGCACCTACCCACTCCTTAACCCCTGTCAACCACTAACTGAAAAATCAGTTTTTAAGCAAGAAGCTTTGTGTGCTGTCTTAAGTAGTTTTGTGTTAGAGATCTACATGACCTTATGAAAAAATCCCTAGGCTGCAATAGGAGATTTTGGTTCATTGTAGCTCTTTGACCTTGGGTAAATAATTTAAATTTCTCTGTTCTTCAGTTTCCCTATGTGTAAAATAGGATAATGGTATATTAATTTCTATTTAACCTATTTATAGGATTTTTGAGAAATTCTAAAGTTCTTTAAAAAATAAGCACTCTATAGATTATTACTAGCAGCAAGGACAATAGTTTTCAAACTAGAAAGTATATAGCAAATTGTAAACTACAAACTAGCCTAGATGGCAAGAATGATCATTTTAAAGTGAATTTAAATTTTAAAGCTCAGTTGAATTTCAGAGTACTGAATTAACTGGCTGATGGTCTCAGAGTCACTGTTGTTAATCTTTGAGAAATCATAAAAACCAGAGAGAGACAAATGTCCTGATATCCAAAAAGAGGAAAGTAGTTGGAAAACTGCAGACTTGTAAAATTAATGTTAAATACAGAAAAATTAAATTATAAGTGATCAAACAGATGATATGGAGTATTAACCCAAAAGATTTAGTATAGGCTGATTTATCATAACAAATTTCTTCTTTTTTTTTGCGGTACGCGGGCCTCTTACTGTTGTGGTCTTTCCCATTGCGGAGCACAGGCTCAGCGGCCACGGCTCACGGGTCTAACCGCTCTGTGACATGTGGGATCTTCCTGGACCGGGACACGAACCTGTGTCCCCTGCATCAGCAGGCGGACTCTCAACCACTGCACCACCAGGGAAGCCCTATTTCTATTCTTAAATTCTATTACTTCTATTTAGAATTACGAGGTTAGTAGATCAAGAGATTGTTCTAGTTATAGTCATAATCCCAGAGTTTCCGTCTTTTTTTTTTTTTTAATTAAGGGTACTTTAATTAATTAATTAATTTATATTTTTGGCTGTGTTGGCTCTTCGTTTCTGTGCAAGGGCTTTCTCTAGTTGCGGCAAGCAGGGTCCACTCTTCATTGCGGTGCGCAGGTCTCTCACTGTCGTGGCCTCTCTTGTTGCGGAGGCACAGGCTCCAGACGCGCAGGCTCAGTAGTTGTGGCTCACGGGCCTAGTTGCTCCGTGGCATGTGGGATCTTCCCAGACCAGGGCTCGAACCCGTGTCCCCTGCATTAGCAGGCAGACTCTCGACCACTGCGCCGCCAGGGAAGCCCCAGTCTTTCTTTTTTTAACAGCTTTATTGAGATATAATTCACATACCATATAATTCACCCATTTAAAGTGTACAATTCAGTGGCTTTTGGTCTATTGCATTGTTAATGTTTTTTCATGTTTAAATTAATGCAGTTTATTTAAACATCTTTATTGGAGTATACTTGTGTTACAGTGTTGTGTTAGTTTATGCTGTATAACAAAGTGAATCAGCTATATGTATACATATATCCCCATATCCCCTCCCTCTTGCATCTCCCTCCCACCCTCCCTATCCAACCCCTCTAGGTGGTCACAAAGCACTGAGCTCCCTGTGCTATGCAGCTGCTTCCCACTAGCTAGCTATTTTACATTTGGTAGTGTATATATGTCCATGCCACTCTCTCACTTCGTCCCAGCTTACCCTCTCCCGCTCCCGTGTCCTCAATTACATTCTCTACGTCTGCGTCTTTATTCCTGTCCTGCCCCTAGGTTCTTCAGAACCATTTTTTTTTTTTTAGATTCCATATATATACGTATTAGCATACGGTATTTGTTTTTCTCTTTCTGGCTTACTTCACTCTGTATGACAGACTCTAGGTCTGTCCACCTCACTACAAATAACTCAATTTCGTTTCTTTTTATGGCTGAGTAATATTCCATTGTATATATGTGCCACATCTTCTTTATCCATTCGTCTGTTGATGGACACTTAGGTTGCTTCCATGTCCTGGCAATTGTAAATAGTGCTGCAGTGAACATTGTGGTACATGATTCTTTTTGAATTATGGTTTTCTCAGGGTATATGCCCAGTAGTGGGATTGCTGGGTCATATGGTAGTTCTATTTTTAGTTTTTAAGGAAAAAACGGTTCCATACTGTTCTCCATAGTGACTGTATCAATTTACGTTCCCACCAACAATGCAAGAGGTTTCTCTTTTCTCCACACCCTCTCCAGCATTTATTGTTTGTAGTTTTTTTTTTTTTTTTTTTTTTTCAGTACGCGGGCCTCTCACTGTCGTGGCCTCTCTCATTGTGGAGCACAGGCTCCGGACGCACAGGCTCAGAGGCCATGGCTCACGGGCCTAGCCGCTCCGCGGCATGTGGGATCTTCCCGGACCGGTGCAAGAACCCGTGTCCCCTGCATCGGCAGGCGGACTCTCAACCACTGCGCCACCAGGGAAGCCCTATTGTTTGTAGATTTTTTGATGATGGCCATTCTGGCCTGTGTGCGGTGATACCTCATTGTAGGTTTGTTTTTGTATTTTTTAATTTAATTAATTTATTTTTGGCCGTGTTGGGTCTTTGTTGCTGCGTGCAGGCTTTCTCTAGTTGCGGAGAGCAAGGATTACTCTTTCGTTGCGGTGCGTGGGCTTTTCATTGTGGTGGCTTCTCTTGTTGTGGAGCACGGGCTCTAGGCACGTGAGCTTCAGTAGTTATGGCATGCAGGCTCAGTAGTTGTGGCTCACGGGCGCTAGAGCGCAAGCTCAGTAGTTGTGGTGCATGGTCTTAGTTGCTCCACGGCATGTGAAATCTTCCTGGACCAGGGCTCGAACCCATGTCCCCTGCATTGGTAGGTGGATTCTTAACCACTGCGCCACCAGGCAAGTCTACCTCATTGTAGTTTTGATTTGCATTTCTCTAATGATTAGTGATGTTGAGCATCCTTTCATGTGTTTGTTGGCAATCTGTATATCTTATTGGGAGAAATGTCTATTTAGGTCTTCTGCCCATTTTTGCATTGGGTTGTTTGTTTTTTTGATATTGAGTTGCGTGAGCTGCTTGTATATTTTGGAGATTAATCCTTTGTCAGTTGCTTCGTTTGCAAATATTTTCTCCCATTCTGAGGGTTGTCTTTTCTTTCTCCCAGTCTTTCATGATACATTTGTAGATGTTATATAGTAAAATATGGTTTGGTTGATTGACTAAATGAATGTGTAGAAGACTGAATAGTTGTACCCACTTAGACTCTTGATTTCACCAGGAAAAGCCTCTGGTGGATTTTCTTTGGACCTTGGTTAGAGTAAAACAATTTTATTTCTATTTATTTATTTATGGCTGCGTTGGGTCTTCGTTGTTTTGTGAGGGCTTTCTCTAGATGCGGTGAGCGGGCTTCTCATTGCGGTAGCTTCTCTTGTTGCGGAGCATGGGGCTCTAGGCACATGGGCTTCAGTAGTTGTGGCACACGGGCTCAGTAGTTGTGGTGCACGGGCTTAATTGCTCCACAGCATGTGGGACCTTCCCGGACCAGGGCTTGAATCCATGTCCCCTGCATTGGCAGGCGGATCCTTAACCACTGCGCCACCAGGGAAGTCCCATTAAAACATTTTTAAAACAAGTTAATCAGAGGTGTAAGTATTGCAAAGATGCAGGAATAGTTAATTTGACAGATGATAAATAAAGCCTTAAAAATTACGTCCATAGGGTGAAATCATGGGCTCAAACTGAAATTAAACTTTGCAGGAATAAGTCCTATATTTAAATTCAAAACTTCAAATGCACAATAACAGAATGAGGAAGAGCTGGTTGGGCAGCAGTTCATGTGAAAAATATCTGGGAATTTTGGTTAATCACAAATGTAGCAGCAACTGCCTGTGCAATGTAGCTGCTAAAAACACCTTCGGCTATATTACCAGTTTATCCAGGTCATAAAAGTACTGGTTCCAATATATTTTTGTGCTAGGTTGCAAATACATTTTGCATATTGGTTTAAATGTACACTGATAAAGTTGAGAGCATTCTAAGGAAGGGAGACTGGACCAAAAATGGTCTGAAAACCATTTATGTAGGAAATTGTTGGGATTTGAGGAGAGGAGTATTGAGAAATTTTAGAATAATTTAAAACATTTATTTAAATTTTATGCAGTTTAAAATGGAAACATGGGTATTTGTTATATAATTTTTCTTTCTCTCTTAGAAATAAAACAATAGAGATAAAACCAAAGCCCCTTTCCTCTCCCTCCCTACAAGGAACTTTATCTTATTTTTATCAAAGCAATACATGTGCATAGTTTTAAAAATGTGGGGCTTCTCTGGTGGCACAGTGGTTAAGAATCCGCCTGCCAGTGCAGGGGACACAGGTTCGAGTCCTGGTCCAGGAGGATCCCACATTCCGCGGAGCAACTAAGCCCGTGCACCACAACTACTGAGCCTGCGCTCTAGAACCCGTGAGCCACAACTACGGAACCGGCGCGCCTAAAGTCCATGCTCCTCAGCAAGATAAGCCACCGCAATGAGAAGCCCACACACCGCAACGAGGAGTGTCCCCCCGATCGCTGCAGCTGGAGAAAGCTTGCATGTGGCAGCGAAGACCCAAGGCAGCCTAAAATAAAATAAATAAAAATAAATAAAATTTAAAATGTGAATAGTTTGTATGTGTATAAGGAAAAATAGCAGTTATCCCCCCCACAGAGGCAACCATAATCAAGTGTCTTAAATATTTCTAATAATATAATCATATCAATTGCTTTTGAAAACTGTTAAATGTATATAAAGTGTTCAATATAAAGAATATGAAGTGTTGGCGCTTTTAAATACATATATGTGTTCGGTATATTTTCAACATAGTTATGTGATTTGGGGGGTAAAGTCGTTATTTATTATTTATATTATACAAATATTGAACCTGAGCTACATCATGTACAATGATGATAATTCTTTTTTTGTTTTGTTTTGTTTTGAAAAATTACATCTTATTTATTTTTAAAACCAAACCACTAGGAAAATATATTACCATCTTGAAAGAGCAAACAGGCTATATTATCAAGTAATAAGTTGCTGAAAACACAGCAAGGTCCTTAATAAAATGATAAGGTGCCAGAACTGGGGCAAGAACAACCCATGTAGCAAAAGTGGTATTTGGTAACGGGGCCGGGGGGTGGGCTGTCCCATTTTTTGCTCTAAAGGAGTCACAGCTTGCCCCTGAGTTGCTTACTTTTTCTCCTTTGACCTTCATGTTGCCAAGGGATTGTTTCAACAGAGCTCTGTTATTACAGGGGGCAAAGTAAGCAATACTGGGTTTAGGCTTTCATTCTATTTTGTTTTATGAAAACCAGATTTTTCCAAAGCCAGTACTTCATAACTCTCTTAATTAAGCAGGTAACAATTCACCTTTTGCTGTCATTCCTGAATACTAGCATATAGCACAATCAAAATCCCCCTTCCCTTCAAGGGTGAGTGTCACTGCAAGATTGTCTTGTGACTCGTCTGGCTCTGCTGCAGACAGCCTCAGGGCTCATCATGGCTGCCAGTTAGAGGGAAGGTTTGCTTCCCCTACCAGTGTGATAGCGCTTCTTATATTTTTTCAGGGTCTCCAGGCTGAAAGATGTCATGTGTGAGAATTTTAAGAAATGTGCATCCACATTTTGACGGCCAGAAATGAATATCTGCAAGGACCCTTTCAACGTTTTTATCCAAACTACCTCCCCCAACTCTACATCTTAAAGTAACTTCATGCCCTTGTATATAAAACAAAACCAAGCAAAACAGATCCCCAGAAGCCCCCTTTCCCCTTCTAACTTAGTGACCTCATGGATTTTGTTTTATTTCCAGTTTGTGGAAAATGTTGTAGTGATCCTTCTGGTAAACAGGAGGTTGGCAACAAATAGAAACACCTCTCCTCACACTCCACCGGCTCATAGGCGGGTCAGATGAAACTGCCAGCCTGTTGGTATCTGTGTACTAAGAGAATCTGGTACCTTGGAGGGCTCTGGTTTGGTACAAGGGAGACTCCCTGTTGACAGGTTAAGCACTTGCCACATGAAATTCAGGCTCACAAAAACTCTCCTGTGTTATCTTGTGCTATCTCTGACCCAAATTTTAGCACCAATTTTTTTCACTTTCTAGGATTCAAACACAAAGGAACCAGTGTCCAGAGGCAAGTGACATAGGCCTTAAACTTGCGGCCATCCTTAATTTCCTCGTTCATAAAAGTTCCTTAGAAAATCCAAATCCCCATTCCTCTTTTTAAACAGATTCCTGCCTTCAGCCCCAATGGCCAATAGCAGACATCTATTTCCCAATGGACGAGAGACATTCCTTCATCTTCTTGGTCTTGGTTGGGGTGAGGTTCATGTGGTCATCCACACACTTTGTCACGCAACTCTCCAGCTGCTGCTTCACCTGAAGCTCTTTACTCCCTGCATCTATTGAATCTTTGGCTTTGTCGTTGCAATGCATAGTGCACCGGGCCAGGCCGTCCTGGAACTTCTCCAACTCGGTGGTCACCAGGGCCTGGGCTTGAGCCAGAGGTGCATGGCAGCACGCAATGCACTGGTGCACTTGCTGCATGGACGCCTGGCTGTCCTCACAACAGACGGCGCTGCAGCGGGACATGAGGCCCTGCATCTTTCCCAGATGTTCTGTCTCTCCATACTCTTCACCATAGAGTCCACCGCCTCCTGCACCAGGAGCTGCTGCAGCTCCGCCATGGCGACTCGGCGCTGCCCCCTGCCGGCCGGCGCCCACATGGACTCCCGCTCAAGAGCCCGCCCCCTCGCCCCCTCGCCGCGCTTCCTGGGTCACTGCGGCCCGCCCTTTCCAGATAATTCTTTTCTTATACAACTTTTCATTTTCCTAAGCATAATTGCCTTGCTTTTTTCATTTGCTCAGTTTTTAAAGTTCTAATCACTATTAAATCATTCCCGGACTCAGCTAGGACCTAAAACTCTGCTCCATTCGTTCAAATCCAGTAGGTAGGTGATCAGTCCTTTCTTTCCCCCTTAGAGATCTACCTTGTATACTCCATTTTTTTTTTTTTTTTTTTTTGCGGTATGCGGGCCTCTCACTGTTGTGGCCTCTCCCGTTGCGGAGCACAGGCTCCGGATGCGCAGGCTCAGCGGCCATGGCTCACGGGCCCAGCCGCTCCGCAGCATATGGGATCCTCCCGGACCAGGGCACGAACCCGTATCCCCTGCATCGGCAGGCAGACTCTCAACCACTGCGCCACCAGGGAGGCCCTATACTCCATTTTTTAAATGATACATAGCAATAAATCTTAAGACTGTATCACATTGTATTTATTCATTCTCCTTTGATGAACATTTAACTTGTTTTCAGTTTTCCTCTAATTAAGGAAGATACATGTGTGAGAATTTTTCTTGGCTATGATGAGAAGTGAAATTACTAGTGTATTATTTATCTATTGCGGCATAACAAATTACCTCAAAATTTTGCAACTTAAAGCAACAAATATTTGTTATCTGTGTTTCTGTGAGTTAGGCATCAGAGTGTGTGTCTCATAGGCTGTAATCAAGTTATTTATTTATTTATTTATTTGGCTGCTTTGGATCTTCATTGCCATGTGCAGGCTTTCTCTAGTTGCAGAGAGCGGGGTCTACTCTTTGTTGTGGTGGGCCGGCTTCTGAATGTGGTGGCTTCTCTTGTTGCAGAGCATGGGGTCTAGGCATGCGGGCTTCAGTAGTTGTGGTTTGCGGTCTCTAGAGCACAGGCTTAGTAGTTGTGGTGCATGGGCTTAGTTGCTCTGTGACATGTGGGATCTTCCGGGACCAGGGATCGAACCTGTGTCGCCTGCATTGGCAGGTGGATTCTTAACCACTGCACCACCAGGGAAGTCCTTGTAATCAAGTTTTTAACAGGAGCTTTGATTTCATCTGAGGACTCAACTGGGGGAGGATCAGCTTCCAAGTTCTGCCTCTCATGTGGCATGATTCTGCTTCTCACAGGTTAATTGACTGAGGACCTTAGTTCCTTTCTAGCTTGTTGACTGAGGCATCCTTCAATTCCTTGCCTTGTGGGACTCTCCGTACAACATGGCAGCTGGCTTCCATGACAGTGAAGAAGATGGAAGCCAGAGTCTAATCTAATCTTGCAAATGACATCCCATCACGTTTGCTATATTTTGTTCATTAGAAACAGGTCACTAGATCCAGCGCATACTCAAAAGAGAGGGGATTACATGAGGGGATGAATAAAGTTGTGTACTGCTCTGAGTCTTGGTTGTACTAGAGTATTTAGCCTGGAAAGAGGCGACTAAGGGAACACATGAGTTTTGTCTTACATATTTGAAAGGCATAAGTAAAGAGGAAATAGTAGATCTCCTCTGTTTTTGATCAGAGATTGAACTAAGAGCAGTGGGTGGAAATTAAAATGTATGGCCTTATAAGATAATGTGATTTCTGTTCTTGAACATAGTCTGTTAGGAGCTGGGTGACCTCTTGTAAAAAAGATTACAAAAAAATTTCTTGCATTAGGTTAGAAACTTTAAGTTCTCCAAAGATTATTTCTACTCTAAAATTCTATAATTATAACTGAGTGAGTTTCAAACTGTTAGTATTTGAGTAGTCTGTTAATCACTAATCAGGGAGAAGTGTATAGGCTTACATGTGTATTTGCACATATGAGGTTTCATTTAGAAGATCCAGGTTAAAAAATTAAGAGGAGAGCTATAAATTTACACTTTAATTATTTAAAATCACTGTTCTTTTCCTGTTTTTATATTCCTTTGGCTACCATAGAATGTTTACTACTATAATTCTTATTTTAAAATATTAGCAGCAACTCAGTTTTTTCTTCTAACAAAAAATATTTTCATTGTAAAAGAAAAAATAGAAAATACAAATAAGGAAAAAATAAGAATACCTTATAATCTTCCCACCCAAAGATTATATTAACAATAACTATATTAACCTCATGGTATAATGGTATATAATCTCTCTGACCTTTTAATTTAATTTTACATATACAAATACACACACAGATTTATTATTTGTGCTAATATGTTCTAT
The DNA here is from genome assembly GCF_949752795.1 of Hyperoodon ampullatus. Classification (NCBI taxonomy): domain Eukaryota; kingdom Metazoa; phylum Chordata; class Mammalia; order Artiodactyla; family Ziphiidae; genus Hyperoodon; species Hyperoodon ampullatus. The sequence continues at coordinate 62,711,451 of NC_136914.1, read as the reverse complement.
AGCATCACAGCAAACACTGAATTAATGAATACTGAATCATTGCTCCTAGGGGAAATACAGGATTAGGTTCCTATGAGTCTCTGGTCCCATTTTTGTTAACTAATCAACATGTAACCTTGTTTTATGTGTGTTTTTGTTTAAAGACACATTATTTAATATATATTATTGATTCACTAACATTGAACTCATGGTGAATAGCACTGTGACTTATGCCTGAATGAACCTTACCTAACACACGTATTTTCTCCAGAAGGCACATCACAGCCTTCTTGCACTTAGAAACAACAGACTTCAGTACTACAATTGGGGGTTATTTTAAACAGTGAAATCACCAACCAAAAACACAAAAATGTGAAAAATGTTGTACTAAATAAACCACTAAAAGGACACTAGTTTGTAGTATGAGAGCTGAAACAGAAGGCTGAGTATTGCCTTTGACCTAGTTGGGAATGTGCACCTCAGGCAACTCAAAATTTTCACCATTCTGTGCATTCACATGTCCATGAGTGATCACAGAAGTGTTGCAAATATTGATTTTGAGGTTACAAATAATTTTAGTGAGTAGGAAAATTGGCATATGAGGAATCCATGTAATGAGGATTGACTCTGCGTGTGTATAGTAGCTTTTGTTTTCCATTTTGCTTGATTTTATAAAATGAAATATTTTTGAAAATACTGTTATAATCTGCTCTTTTCACCTAACACCCTAATCATTTATTCATTCAGCAAGTTATTTATGGCATGCCCACTATGTGTCCACATAGTATACTAGACTCTGGAGATACAGTAGCAAATAAGATAAACAAAGCCCTTGCCTTATGGAGCTTACATTCTAATGGGGAAGGTAGATAATGAGTAATGTCTAGTAGTGATAAGTACAATTAAAAAAACTAAAGCAGGGCAAGGAGATAGGGTGGCAGTTGGTAATTTTATTTTATTATCTTAATTAAAAATATATTTTTTCTTTTTTTAGAAGTTTATTTTTTGGCTGCGTTGGCTCTTCATTGCTGTGTGTGGGCTTTCTCTAGTTGCAGTGCATGGGCTTCTCATTGCAGTAGCTTCTCTTGTTGCGGAGCATAGGCTGTAGGTGCGTGGGCTTCAGTAGTTGTGGCGTGTGGGCTCAGTAGTTGTGGCGCATGGGCTTAGTTGCTCCAAGGCATGTGGGATCTTCCCGGGCCAGAGATCGAACCCTTGTTCCCTGCATTGGAAGGCAGATTCTTAACCACTGCGCCACCAGGGAAGTCCCTATTATCTTAATTTAATATACTTTTTTTTTTTTTTTTTTGCGGTACGTGGGCCTCGCACTGCTGTGGCCTCTCCCGTTGCGGACCACAGGCTCCGGACGCACAGGCTCAGCAGCCATGGCTCACTGGCCCAGCCACTGCGCGGCATGTGGGATCTTCCCAGACAGGGGCACGAACCCGCGTCCCCCGCATCGGCAGGCGGACTCTCAACCACTGCGCCACCAGGGAAGCCCAACATACTTTTTTAGGTAAACAAATATTGACTTTATTGGCAGTTGGCCATTTTAAAAAAAATTTTATTTATTTTATTTTTGGCTGCGTTGGGTCTTCATTGCTGCGCACAGGCTTTCTCTAGTTGCGGTGAGTGGGGGCTACTCTTCCTTGCAGTGCACGGGCTTCTCATTGCTGTGGCTTCTCTTGTTGCAGAGCATGGGCTCTAGGTGCACAGGCTTCAGTAGTTGTGGCTCGTGGGTTCTAGAGCGCAGGCTCAGTAGTTGTGGCGCACGGGCTTAGTTGCTCCGCGGCATGTGGGATCTTCTCAGACCAGGGCTCGAACCCGTGTCCCTTGCATTGGCAGGCAGATTCTTAACCACTGAGCCACCAGGGAAGCCCTGGCCATTTTAATTAATTAATTTTTATTGAAGTATAGCTGATCTACAATGTTGTGTTAGTTTCTGTTATACAGCAAAATGATTCAGTTTTATATATATCTATATATTTTTTTCTTTTTCAGATTCTTTTCTATTATAGGTTATTACAAGATATTGAATATAGTTCCCTGTGCTATACAGTAGGACCCTGTTGTTTATGTATTTTATATATCGTGGCATATAGCTATTAATCCCAAGCTCCTAATTTATCCCTCCCCAACTCCTTTTCCCTAAGTTTGTTTTCTAGGCAGTTGCCAATTTTATTTATTTTTTAAATTTTTTGTTAAAAATTTTTATTTTTTTTTATGAAAAGACAACCTACAAAATGGGGGAAAATATTTATAAATGATACAACAGACAAGGGCTTAATTTCCACAATATACAAAGAGCTCCTACAACTCAACAATAAAAAAATGAAATAACCCAATTGAAAAATGGGCAGAAGGCCTTAATAGACATTTCTCCAAAGAAGACATATAGATGGCCATTAGGCACATGAAAAGGTGCTCAACATCACTAATTATTAGAGAAATGCAATTCAAAACTACAATGAGGTACCACCTCACACTGGCCATCCTTAAAAAGTCTACAAATAACAAATGCTAGAGAGGGTGTAGAGAAAAAGGAACCCTCCTACATTGTTGGTGGGAATGTAAGTTGGTGCAGCCACTATGGAAAACAGTATGGAGGTTCCTCAGAAAACTAAAAATAGAATTACCGGGCTTCCCTGGTGGCGCAGTGGTTGCGAGTCTGCCTGCCGATGCAGGGAATGCGGGTTCATGCCCCGGTCTGGGAGGATCCCACATGCTGCGGAGCGGCTGGGCCCGTGAGCCATGGTCGCTGGGCCTGCACGTCCGGAGCCTGTGCTCCATAGCGGGAGAGGCCACAGCAGTGAGAGGCCCGCGTACCACCAAAAAAAAAAAAGAATTACCATATGATCCAGCAATCCCACTCCTGGGCATGTATCCAGAGAAAGCTATAATTCAAAAAGTTACATGCAACTCTATGTTCATAGCAGCACTATTCACGGTAGCCAGGACATGGAAACAACTGAAATGTCCATTGACAGTTGAATGGATAAAGAAGATGTAGTACATATGCACAATGGAATACTACTCAGCCATAAAAAAGAACAAAATAATGCCATTTGCAGCAACATGGATGGAACTAGAGGTTATCATACTAAGTGAAGCAAGTCAGAAAGAGAAAGACAAATACCATATGATATCACTTATATGTGGAATCTAAAATATGGCAGAATGAACCTATCTATAAAACAGAAATAGACTCATAGAGAACAGACTTATGGTTGCCAAAGGGAAGTGGGAGGGAGAGGGATGGACTGGGAGTGTGGGGTTGGTAGATGCAAACTATTACATTTAGAATGGATAAACAAGGTCCTACTGTATAGCACAGGGAACTATATTCAATATCCTGGGATAAACCATAATGGAAAAGAATATGAAAAAGAATATATATATGTATATATAAAAAATGGAATCACTTTGCTGTACACCAGAAACTAACACAACATTGTAAATCAATATACTTCAATAAAAACTTTTTTTTTTTTGGCTGCACTGTGCAGCATGTGGGATCTTAGTTCCCCAACCAGGGATTGAACCCATGCCCCCTGCAGTGAAAGCGTGGAGTCCTAACCACTGAACCACCAGGGAATTCCCCAGGAATAAATTTCTTTATATTGGTATGGACTCATAGATATTTATCTTATTCTTTAGCCTATAATCCAATATTACTTTCTTTTTCTTCTCAAATTGTTTCAGATTTGGCCATTGGGCACTCCTTTGGTTGTCTCCTGTGTCCCTTTGATATACCTCTATCAATTTAGGATATTTGTTGTGTTTTGTGTTTAGTATTTCCTTACTTTTTGACATTATAAGATGCTCCAGGCTCATCTCATGTATTTCCTGTCCCAGGCCTAGAATTAGCCATTTCTCCAAGGAACCTTGGATACTTTTATTGGAGAATAGTATTTGAAACTAAGATGTCAGGTCTCGGTGTGCTTGTTGCAACTGGTGTGTCATTGATTCTAAGCATTCTCAGCTGACAGAGCAAGTAAATATATGTGTGTATACATATACACATCTGTAAATATTTCTAGATGTAACCATCTTTATCTTTATTTATTTATTTTTTAAAAATATTTTATTTTTTGACCATGCCATGCAGCATGTGGGATCTTAGTTCCCTGACCAGGTGTCGAACCCACACCCCCTGCATTGGAAGTGCAGAGTCTTAACCACTGGAGTGCCAGGGAGGTCCCCCATCTGTGTCTTTATTAAGCTAAACACAAGTTTATATTCCAACTCTAATCTGTTACCACATGGATAATCTTAGCCTTTTCCTCCGTCTTATCTGTAACTTCCCATTCCAAATGTGAGAAACCTTCCACCATCTCCCATTCATTTACTTAATTGTTCAATTCCAATATACATGTATAGTGTTTTTCAGAATTGTTAACTTGTACACCTGTGAGAAGCATCTGTACTAGCTAGAACAGTGGTAACGTTCAGTTTCTTTGCCATTAGTCTTACAAACTCCAGTCATTTCCATAGTTGCTTAGGTCAGTACCTTTATCCACTACCCCCTTCAGTGAGGTTGTTTAATACATTTGTATGTTTTTATTATGGAAAATTTCAAACATATACAAATGTAAGGAGAAGAGTGTGTTGAACTCACCTATACCCATCACCAGCTTCATGATCTATTAAATATGCGGTCAGTTGTGTTTCAACTATCCTTCCCCCACTCCTCCTTAGTCAACCCATAATTATTCTGAAGTAAATTCCTTACATATTATTTCATCTGTAAATATTCCTAAATGAGACTTACCGTAATTTAACCAATCTCCTATTGACAGACATTTAGTTTTTACTTATTACAAACAGTGCAACTGTAATATCTTTCTACATTATCGTTGCAAACTGCAGGGTAAATTTCTAGAAGTTGAATTGCTGAAACAAAGGGTATAAGCATTTTTTTGTGTGTGTGTGGTACGCGGGCCTCTCACTGTTGTGGCCTCTCCCGTTGCGGAGCACAGGCTCCGGACGTGCAGGCTCACGGGCCCAGCCGCTCCGTGGCATGCGGGATCTTCCCGGACCGGGGCACGAACCCGTGTCCCCTGCATCGGCAGGCGGACTCTCAACCGCTGCGCCACCAGGGAAGCCCCGGTATAAGCATTTTAAATTGAGAAATACCACCAAATTAATTTTATTTCTACCAGGAGTGAATGAGAATTTATCCGTCCTCTCACCCTCACCTGCTCTGGTTTCACCAAACTTTTAAATACTTGGCATTCTGAGATACAAAAGGTGATAGTACTTTTCTTTTACATTTCTTTAATATGAATGAGATAGGACATTTTCTCTATCTTTATTGGTCGTCTATTTTTTCTCTCTGTGAACTGGACATTTAAATTCTTTGTTTAAGGAAAGAAAATAAAGTGGCACAAAGGACCACTTCCTTTCCCAAACCATTAATACCATGCTGTCATGTCTCCCTTTTCCCCTGTTCCCAGTTCAGATCACCAACTTGGGAGTGGCGTTTAAGTCTCTTTAATGAAGGTAAATACTTGCCCATCTTTTTCCCCTAACCTTCTGTCCCCCTTTTCACTCACCAAAGGTTCATTAGTTCTCTGCTTTCTTTGCACCTTGAACACAGTCAGATTGTTTTTCAAACAGGTGGTTTTAAGTCAGCTTCTGAGAGTACTCTGGGGAAATTTGCCCAAAAAGCAACAGGAAGGATTTCTACAGACATGTAGGGGAATGTTTGCAATTGTTTAGCAAAGGGTGTGCCCAGCAAGTATCGTTTCAGGCTGCCTTGTTCATCTGTTCTGTCTTTCCACCCAAACGTAACACTTGTACTCTGACTTCTGCTGCTGTGACATGTCGGTGGCATTTTCAGCCTTATTTTTGTCACAGTGAATTATCTGTGTCCATTCGCTTTGGACATACATGTAAACAGTAGTATTACTGTTGGCTTCTTGATTAGAGAAATGGTGATTGCATTCTGTCCTGAATTAAATGACAATCTCAGACGGTAAGAATGCCCTGACAGCCTGATTTTCTTGCTTATGTATTCTTTAAAAACAGCTATTCAAAATCTCATACACACATAAGTTGTTTGCCAAGCATTTGAAGCCATGTAGTTTTACCAGGTGGCCGCTGCTGTTGTTTATGGGAACCTAATTTAAACCACAGACATGGAACAGTGTCCTTGTTTTGCAAAGAGGAAAACTGTGATTTTTTTTAAAATAACAGCTTTATTGAGATATAATTCACATACCACACAATTCATCCATTTAAAGTTTTACAATTCAGTAGTTTTTAATATCTTTACAGAGTTGAACAACCATCACCACAATTAATTTTAGAATATTTTTATCACCTCCAAAATTAATGGTATATCTATTAGCAGTCACTTTCTATTTCTTTCACACCTCCTCTCAGTCCTAGGCAACCACTAATTTACTTTCTATTTCTGTAATTTGCCTATTCTGGATATTTCATATAATTGGAATCGTACAATAGGTGATCCTTGTGACTGGCCTTTTCACTTAGCATAATATTTTCAAGGTTTATTCATGTTGTAGCATGTATTAGTACTTCATTCTTATAACGACAGAATACTATTCTATGGTATGAATATATCACATTTTATTTATCCATTTATCAGTTGATATACATTTGGGTTGTTTCCACTTTTTGGCTATTATGAATAATGCTGCTATGAACATTCATGTACAAGTTTTTAAGTGAACATATGTTTTAATTTCTCTTGGAGATTATCTGTCTACCTACCCACCTACCTACCTAACCTACCTACCTACCTACCTATCTCTAGGAATAGAATTGCTGGGTCATATGGTAACTCTGTTTAATCTTTTGAGGATCTACCAGGCTGTTTTCTAAAGTGGCTGTACCATTTTACATTTCCAACAGCAGTGCAGGAAGATTCAGATTTCTTTCCACTCTTGTTAACCCTTATTATTATAGCAATTTTGGTGTGAAGAGGTGGTTTTGATTTTCATTTCATTGTTTAATTTAACCTATGTTTGTTTTTTTAATTATTAATTATTAACAAGCTATCAGCTTTATTTTTTAGAACAGTTTTAGATTTATAGAAAAATTGAGCAAATAGTGTTACCAAATTCAGATTCTGCTGCTCACTGCTCAAAAGCTGATACTTGACAAACATGTTGGTTGGAAAGGAAAGGTTACTTTATTCAGGAGGTAGGCAATCTGGGGAGATGGCAGACCTGTGCCTAAAAACCAACTCTGACGATTCTGCTTAACCATGAAAGTGTTTTATTTATTTATTTGTTTGTTTATTTATTTATGGCTGCATTGGGTCTTCGTTGCTGCACGTTGGCTTTCTGTAGTTGCGGCGAGCAGGGGCTACTCTTCATTGCGGTGCGCAGGCTTCTCGTTGCTGAGCACGGGCTTTAGGCGCGTGGGCTTCAGTAGTTGTGGTGCACAGGCTTAGTTGCTCCGCGGCATGTGGGATCTTCCTGGACCAGGGCTCGAACCTGTATCTCCTGCATTGGCAGGTGGATTCTTAACCACTGTGCCACCAGGGAAGCCCCATGAAAGTGTTTTAAGGGAGACTCATTTGGGGAGGAGGTCAGAGTCTTCCTTAATTTCTGTGTGCAGGCTTTCCTCTGAGGTAACAGGGTGGTGTTCCAAGAATCTTGTGCACAGCCTGAAGTTACCCTCCTCCACCTAGGTGGGGTCCTTATTTCCTACAGAAGCCCTCAAAGGTATTGTTATGTATATTCTTTGAGGAGGAACCAGGACCCTGCTTTTATTGCTGCGCTGTTTCTTTCTTTTTTAAAAAATATTTATTTATTTATTTGGCTGCGTCGAGTCTTAGTTGCGGCCTGCGGGATCTTTCATTGCAGCGCACGGGCTTCTCTCTAGCTGTGGCCCTGACCAGGGGTTGAACCTGCATCCCATGCATCGGCAGGCGGACTCTCAACCACTGCGCCACCAGGGAAGCCCTAAATATCTTTATTGGAGTATAATTGCTTTACAGTGTTGTGTTAGTTTCTGCTGTATAACAAAGTGAATCAGCTATATGCATACGTATATCCCCATATCCCCTCCGTCTTGCGTCTCCCTCCCACCCTCTTTATTCCACCCCTCTAGGTGGTCACAAAGCACCAAGCTGATCTCCCTGTGCCATGCAGCTGCTTCCCACTAGCTATTTTACATTTGGTAGTGCATATATGTCAATGCTACTCTCTCACTTCGTCCCAGCTTAGGTTTTTTGTTTAAGTCCCCATCTAAAATTCCACATTGCATTACTTATCACCACTCCTTTTGGTTATAACGGTTTCGCAAACTTTGATTATTTTTGATGACCTGGACTACTACTGGTCAAGTATTTTGTGGGATGCCCCTCCACTGAAATTTGTCTGATACTTTTCTCATGATTAGACTGGGGTTATGGGTTTTTGGGTGGAAGATCCAGATATATAGTATCATTCTCATCACATCATATCAAGGGTAAATGTTGTCAACATGATTTATCATTGTTGATATTGACCTTGATCACCTGCCTGAGGCCCTGGCTGTCAGGTTTCTTCACTGTAAAGTCACTCCTCTTGCCTCTTTCCATACTGTATTGTTGAGCAGCCTTTCATGTGCTTATTATTCATTTGTGTATCTTCTTTGGAGAAATATCTATTCAGAACTTTTTTTAAATTGAGGTTTTAAGAAATACCCATTTTTAAATTGGATTGCTTTTATTATTCAGTTGTAAATATTCTTCATCTATTCTAGATACGAGTCTCTTATCAGAAATGTAATTTGCAAATATTTTCTCCCATTTTTTTGGTTATCTTATTACTCAAAAAATTTTTTTAAATTTATTTATTTTAGGCTGCATTGGGTCTTCGTTGCTGCGTGCGGGCTTTCTCTAGTTGTGGCGAGCGGGGGCTACTCTTCGTTGTGGTGCGCGAGCTTTTCATTGCGGTGGCTTGCCTTGTTGCGGAGCAGGGCTCTAGGCACAGGCTTCAGTAGTTGTGGCACATGGGCTCAGTAGTTGTGGCTCGCAGGCTCTAGAGCGCAGGATCAGTAGTTGTGGTGCATGGGCTTTGTTGCTCCGTGACATGTGGGATCTTCCCAGAGCAGGGCTCAAACCTGTGTCCCCTGCATTGGCAGGCGAATTCTTAACCACTGTGCTACCAGGGAAGCCCCATCTTATTACTTTCTTGATGGTGTCCATTAAAACATAAAAGTTTTAATTGTTACGAAGTCAAATTTATCTATTTTTCCTTTTGCTGCTTGTGTTATATCTAAGAGGACTTTGCTTAACCCAAAGTCATGAAGTTGTATGATTAAACTTTCTTCTAAAAGTTTTAATAGTTTTAGCTCATTTATTTAGACATCTGACCCATTTTATTTATTTATTTAAAAATATTTATTTATTTATTTTGGTTGTGCTGGGTCTTAGTTGCTGCATGTGGGATCTTCGTTGTGGCCTGTTTAATTGCAGTACGCCAGATCTTTAGTTGCGGCATGTGGGCTTCTTAGTTGCGGCATGCAAACTCTTAGTTGTGGCATGCATGCAGGATCTAGTTCTCCACCTGACCAGGGATTGAACCTGGGCCCCCTGCAGGGAAGCATGGAGTGTTACCTACTGGACCACCAGGGAAGTCCCTGATCCATTTTTAGTTAATTTTTTTCATATGGTGTGAGATAGGAGTCCAGCTGCATTCTTTTGCATATGGATATCCAGTTGCCTTGTAAGCAGATAGGGTTGGGGATCCCCAGAGAAAGAGAACCAGGCATGGCTTTCTTGATATAAGAGTAGCCATTTTTGGCCTAAGCCATTTTATGATCTAAGCCTGGTCACAGTGCTAGTCCTTGAACAGGTCTCAGTAATTAGTGATCTTAAGGGAACAAACGAATGCAAAAATAAGCAGACCAGTTGTCAGACAAGAGAAGTAACAATAGCAAAGATAATATATCAGTTGTAAAGACTCCCAGTTCTGTTTCAGTGGTAAAGATTAGCATGAAGTGTTCAACCACCAGAAAAGCTGGAACTTGAGGGATGATGATGTTGACCTTTTCTGACCCTTGTGACTTCAGTCAACTAAAGCTTGGACTCTGTCGTTGGCCCAAGTCCCTTCATGAATATGCATGTACTCTTAGCTTAAAACTTTCCCAATTTTGCTATATGGGGAGACACTGCTTTGGGAAAGATCCTTGGTGTTCTCCTTACTAGCTGCAAGTAATAAATCCTTCCTTCTCCCAGTCTTTGGATTGGTTGTGTCTTTTGGCTGGACATGCATCAAGAGGTGAACCCAATTTTCGGGTAACAGCCTCAACACTATTTTTTAAAAAATATTTATTTAATTTATTTATTTGGTTGTGCTGGGTCTTAGTTGAGGCAGGCAGCCTCTTTAGTTGTGGCTCACCAGCTCTTTAGTTGCACAATGTGGGCTCCTGAGTTGCGGCTCACCGGCTCCTTAGTTGCGGCAGGTAGACTCCTTAATTGTGGCAGGTGGGCTCCTTAGTTGTGACGTGCAAACTCTTAGTTGCGGCATGCATGTGGGATCTAGTTCCCTGACCAGGGATCGAATGCGGAGTGTTATCCACTTTGCCACCAGGGAAGTCCCCAGTACCGTTTGTTAAAGAGACTGTTCTTTCCCCCTTGAATTGTCCTGGCACGATGGTGTGACTTTGTTTTTTTAAAGGATTTTTAAAAATTATTTATTTATTTATTTTGGCTGCATTGGGTCTTCGTTGCTGTGCGTGGGCTTTCTCTAGCTGCAGCGAGCGTGGGCCACTCTTTATTGCAGCACATAGGTTTCTCATTGTGGTGGCTTCTCTTGTTGCGGAGCACGGGCTCTAGGCATGTGGGCTTCGATAGTTGTGGCACCCAACAACTATTGTTGTGGCACGGGCTCAGCATTTGTGGCTCACGGCTCTAGAGTGCAGGCTCAGTAGTTGTGGTGCACAGGATTAGTTGCTCTGCGGCATGTGGGATTTTCCCGGACCAGGGCTTGAACCCGTGTCCCCTGCTTTGGCAGGCGGATTCCTAACCACTGTGCCAATGATGGTGTGGTTTTTAAGGTTCAGTTGAACATGGGGAAAAATTTAGCCTGTGTATATATATATATATTTTTTTTTTTTTGCCACACCACACGGTTTGCAGTATCTTAGTTCCCCGACCAGGGATTGAACCCAGACCCTGGTAGTGGAAGCATGGAGTCCTAACCACTGGACCACCAGGGAGTTCCCCTAGCATGTATATGTTAATACATTATTAGTAACTCTACCCCAAATCAGTTATAATTTGCTGAAATGTGGTAGAAATCTCAGAGGCTTTCACTACAGCTAGAGAAGACCAGAGACGATTTAGGATAAATATTGCCAAAAATGTAAATTACTCTGCTGACAGCTTAGCATAACTATAGACTCAATTTGGTTCTTGTGAAACCTCTTAAGGAGAGTTTTTGCCTTTAGAATCTTCTGAGTTAACACCCATAATTATTTCAGTGACATAACAAGGTGTTATCAGAACTGGGAACAAATTGCTCTTCAGTGTATTCCCAATTTTAGTTTGTGGCCATCCAGAATTTTTGGCACAGTCACCACTGTCCTTTAGTCCTCTCATTATGTGCCTGCCCTAAATCTTCACAGATTTGGAGTAAGAGCACTAGAAGAAAGAGCTCTAGAAGTGGATTTGGGGTCTGAGGGTTTGAAGAGGTTTAGGATAAGAGCTATACGGATAGAGAAGGTAAAAATGAGAAAAATATAAGATTAGGGGTCAGACATGGTTTCAGAAAATTGGAGGGAGAGTGTTAATGTAGAAGCAGCATAACTGGGCCTCAATGTCCTCTACTTACAGGAAGTAGTAAGTTCAAGCTCTGTGTGGTCTCATGAGATCCCTTGGACAGGGTCTGTCTGAACTTAGTCTGTTCTGGAGTCTATAGTACAGGAATAGGCTAGCAACATAATTTTTACTTGCACTCTATTTCATCATCTTCCCCTCACCCCCCAACATTTTCTTCTTTCTTTCTGTTTTTTCCCTTAGGCATGTCTTTCTTCTTCCTTGATTTTGCCTTAAACTTGTAGGCTTAAGATTTAAAAGAGAATGAGAGGTTCGTGTTTTTAACCGCTTTCTATGAGACTAGTGATGCCAAAAACTTGGCCTCTGTGCTCTGGTGCCGAATTGAATCTTGGAGACAGAGTTTTGGGTGAAGTAGAACAGAATAGCTTTATTGCTTTGTCAGGCAAAGGGGGACAGAGAAGACTTGTGCCCCGAAAAACTGTGTGTCCCAATGTGGGGAGATTTGGTGAGGATTTTTTTTTTTTTTTTGACCGTGCCACATAGCTTGTGGGATCTTATTTCCCTGACCAGGGGTTGAACCTGGGTCCTCAGCAATGAAAGCAAAGAGTTCTAACCACTGAATCGCCAGGGAATTCCTGATGAGGAGTTTTACAGCAGTGGTTCAAGGGCGGGGTTGCTGATAAGGATCAGAATGTACTCAGGGCCTGCACTCCTTTAATCTGGCCTCAGGTGGTTTCCTGATGAGCTTCTGGAGGTTATCAAACTGTGACCTTCTCTGGAATAAAGAATGCTAAAATCTTCCATTTTTGGGGGATTTTAGTTCTGTAAAAGAGCTCAAAGATATCATTATGAGTATCCCTTGAGGACCCTGCCCCAAGGCTACACTATTGTTTGTTGGCTGCTCCTCCCTTGTCTCTGCATCCCCTCCCTTCCCTGATTAGCAACTGTTTGAAAGGCTTCCATGCCCAAGAGCCCCACAGAGTCCTGCTAGGTTTCACTAGCACTTAGGTGATTCTGTGGTGCTTGAGAAATATTTAACATCCTTACTCCTCTCTAGAAGCTTTCAGTCTCTTTGAAGAAATTTTAAACCGTTGTTTTAGAGATATATTGGCTATATTCATAATGACATAGTGCTATTTCAAATAATTTTTAGGATAATGCAAGATGTAATTAAATATATGAATTTAAATGATAATGATATTATGACATTAGAAACTCAAATAAGTGGCCCCTGACTGCCTTTCCTCTTTTTTCAGAGTCCATTTGTGTGAGAAATACACAGAACTGTTTTTGGATGGTTTGTTGCTTAGGTCTGTGGTTAATAGCCAGAGTTTATCCGAAGTATGTCCTTAGGATCATAATTGTTTGGTTTTTTTTTTCTTCTCTATTCCTTTTTTGCATTATACCTCTTCTTAGTAATGGTACTTGAGTAAAATAATCAGCTATTCAAGGTACATATGCTATTTACTGACACTAAATAAATCTCAGAATATAAACTAGATACAAATTAGCTATATAGTTTTTATTGTTTTCCATGGACTTTCCAGTATATTCTTCTTTACAATCTAGAGTCAAAGGCTAGAATATTTTCTCTTGGGTTCCTTGTTAACTAAGATCAAGTCCATATTTTAGTTTCATTTTCCAAACTCCAGTTTAAGCTTTTTTTCCCCCATGTGAACATATAGCCAGGAGTCAAATGCTACTGTTCCATGGGCTTCCACTTGATATAAAGCAGTCTTTACCCTACCCCTCCCCACCTCAATCCTCCATAGTTTATTTAAAAGTCTCCAAATTTCCTCACTGCTCCCTAGAGTGCTAGAATCAAGATACTTTTATTTTCCAATCTGGCTCCTACTCTGGAGCCACTCAACTCCTTCCTTTCCGCTAATATCAGCATTATCATTAGCATCTCAGAAATAAAAACCAACAAAAATGGTTTTGGGGGTTACTCCAGGAGGGAGTCACCTTGGTTTTTCTTAGAGAAATTCTGTTTCTCTTTTATGGCTCTAAGAGAAGCAAAATATTCTCTTATTAAATTGAACATTCTGCTGTACCCTACCCCTCTGGATAGTGGATGGTGACCAAGTGGGAGTTTTCAGCCTGTGCTCTTCCATATCACCCCCCCACATACCCCACTCACCCGCACAAGGATTTCTCTTGATTGTTTTATTCAAGTCTGAGAAGTAGTTTCTCCCTGCTAAAATTTTTTATATTGTTTCAGAGGTCTTTGTCTGTATAGTCAAAGGTGGACTCTTATGGTATAACATTCCCTGAAAAGTACTTGAAAAATAGGACAAGTTTTGTTGAAGCACAGTTTTACAAAGTACTGTTGTTATTGAACAGAACTTGAGTTCACATGCTTGGAGCCTACGAAAGCCAATCTGCTGATACCAGGTTGTGGTGAAGGAAAGCACAGCATTTACTGCAGGGTGCCAAGCAAAGAGAACAGTCAGTTGTGCTCTAAAGAACTGAACTCCCCAGTGACTTTCAGGGAAGCTTTATTTATCTAAAGTTTTTTTGATGTGGACCATTTTTAAAGTCTTTATTGAATTTGTTACAATATTGCTTCTATTTTATGTTTTGGTCTTTTGGCTACAAGCCATGTGGGATCTTAGCTCCCTCACCAGGGATCGAACCCACACCCCCTGCATTGGAAGGGGAAGTCTTAACCGCTGGACCGCCAGGGAAGTCCCAGAGAAGGGTTTTTTTAAAGGCAACATTATGGGTGAGGGTTGCAGGGTGCCTGATCAACTAACTCATGGACATTCTTCTGATTGGTTGATGGTGAGGTAACAGGGTAATGTTCCTGGAATCTCAGTCATCAATCTTCTGGTTCCAGATAGTATGGGGTCTAGTGCTTGTGGTTAGATGTAGTCACCATTCTCTACCTGGGAGGCGGGTGGTGGTGGGGGTCTTAAGTTTCTGAAGAACAGCTCGAAGATATGCATCAGATATCCCTTCAGGAGGAACCAGGAGTCCTGTGACTAATCTAATTATTGATTGCATGAGGCTGCTCCTTGGAACTCAGGGAAGGCCTAGGAGACTAAAGCCTTTTTTCTACAACCAAGAAACTGAGACACGGAGCGGCTTTTGTACCTGGGAAGGCTCTGCAGGCTCCTGCTCAGCTTCACGGTTGTAACCAGTGTCATCCAACTTCAGGATCCCTGAACATTTAAAAATGACATCTAAACCCATATATGTTAGTCTCCCTCTTTGTTTGGGAACCCTTGACTGAAACTCCCCACCTTGGCTAGGCAGGATGATAACTGCTTGCCTGCATTGTCTCACAATAGGAGGTCCTGAAGAAAAACACGGTTCTGCCTTGGAAAGCTAACCGGGAGAATTTGGGAGGAGCTGAAAGGAGGGAGGACACGCCAGCCCATAGTATGTCTTGTAAAACTAACCTGGAAAAATTTGGGAGGGGCCAGAAGGAGAAGGGAGGAGACAATGTGTCCTGGCAACCTCCCATAAACCTTCAGGATGAAATCCATCTTAGCTGAGACATGCCTGTTCCACCAGGAAGGACCCTGAGTCAGACCGAATATGGGCCAAGCAAGATGATTGGGCACCTGGAAACTGATCCCCTTACCATAAAACCTGAGACTGTAAACCACGGGGCAGAGGAGTTCTCCTAGGTGCCCTTACCCTGTTGCTCTCTGCTCGGGTGCCCCTTCCCAGTAAAGTCTTTTGCTTTTGTCAGTATGTGTGTCTCCTCGGATTCATTTCCGAGTGTTAGACAAGAGCCCACTCTCGAGCCCTGGAAGTGGTCCCCCTTCTTGCAACATCTTGACCTAGCAATCATGCCCACAAAAACACTCCTACAAGCAGTTTGGCACTCATCTAGCACAAAGCTGTAGTTACTCAATTTATTTTGGGTTGAGATGCCTAGTGGTTGACACAGGGTTCTCTTTGTATGAGACAGAATCTCCTATGCAGTCTTGAAAAGGAAATAAGAAATGTCCAAAAATAACTTATACAAGGCAGAATGTGAGTATGTAGGAGAGTTTTGCATGAAGTATTTTCTGAGTGGCTTCAAAAGAGATTACAGTTCATTAGGGTAAGATTTCCCTGTGGATCACCTCCCTTGCCTGGCTGAGATGAGAAGTCATGTTATCTAGTTGCATTGTAACCAGGGTTGAAGCTCTGTAACTCTGCCCCAGTATTCTTAGTTTTCTTTGATTAGTTCCACAAGGAATATATAACCATCTCTTAAGGACTTGATTGGAGAGCTTGACCTTGATATTTGTACACTCTTTTTTTGTATTTAGCACTGATCGTAGAAATCCTGTGTTTCACATTTTGAAATGACACTAACAAGCACTAGGAGACCTGAATTAGAATGCTAATGGTTAGCAAAAGAAAAGCAATAGTTTCTTTTTTTCTTTCTTTCTTTTTTTTTTTAATTTGGGCACTTCCCTTGTTGTGAAAGGACTACTTTAGACTAGTATATTGTTAAAATGTAAGAACTTAATTAGTTTTGGGTAGTGCCTGCTTTTGTTTAATTTTGCCAATAAATCTTAATTAAATCTTTAAAAAAATCAACCCATACATTTTCTCTCAACCTGTAGAAATACAACAGAACTTCCTATTCGGCAAGGATTCTGCTGATGAGTTTTTTCATCAGTATGCTTATAAAACAACTCCTTTCAATAAAGCTGTTTTATAACAGGGAGTAGTACATAGAAGGGTGTGCGTTGGTCCTCTGGGGCCTTTGTGCCCTGCCTGCAAATGTGAGTTCTGGGTGGAATGATCACATGTTTGGGGGTAGGACTCTGCCTGCTGTTTGTTCTTGGTGATATAATTTGGCCTCTTCCCTGAGAGAAGGGGGGAGATTTTTCACTGTCCTCGCCTTTCAGGTTGGGAATCTTTGAGAGTCCAAACTTTTAAAAATTGATTCCTGAATCCAACCTCTCAGTTTATACAGTAATTTTCTTTGAGTGTGTCTTGTTTAAGATCATTAGAAGAGTTTTGCCTCTTAAAATGATTTAATTCAAGTCTAGACAGTCTTGGAATTATGAATTAAGGATTCAAACAACGACATTGTTTTGGTTTTCTCAAAAGCACTACGAAAGCGTCTTCAAGTGCTCCTTTTGACTTACTGCAAAGGACTTTTTTAGTGCTGGCCCTCCATTTGAAAGCAGCTGCCACTCCGCAAACCTTATTGTTATACTGCTGACCTCTGTCATCAGGAATGCTCCGGGAGGAAACAGACTCCTAAATGTTTTTCTTAAGCCTCTATGAAGTTTGTGATATGTCCTTTCAAGTTACTTTTGGTTAGTTTCTTAAGTTTACTTTGTGTTTCGTTGGAAGCTCCATGTTTTTAGCTTTATCATGAGTTGTCAGTGCTGAGTTCCTGGTAGGTGGTAAAAAGAATTGCCCTTTCCCTGTTACTCTGTTCTGCGGGAAGCCTTTGTGGTTTAAATTCACAGTTTCCCATTGTTGCTAGCTTCAGTTGTCTCCTCCCTCCGTACCCTTCCCTCCCCAGAACTCTAGCTCTTCCCTTGCCCCTCCCCATTCCTGTATCACTGGTCCCACAAATGCCCTTGTGATTGCTGGTGGCCTTTTGCTGGAGGTTTGAGTGTGCTCTCTGGTAAGTACGTGCTTATGGTAAAACTGGGTGGGTGGAGGGATGTAGGGAACTGGTCAGTCTTTGTGAAGTGTTGCTTTTAACGGGCAAAGTTTAAACCTTGAAAGTGAGGTTAACTTCTTAACTTTCAGAAGGCTTCTTTAATGCTGACTGTTGTTTCTGTTCTTCCCTCCTCTTATTCAATTATTAAGGCTTTGGAAATTTGATTTTTATTATTGGTTTAAAAACCCATTCTCATAGATTTTCTTGAGCTCATAGAATTAAAGGCAAGGGTTGTGGGTTTAGTATTTTAAATTTCCTTCAGATAGAAGGTTATTTGTGATTTCTTTATACTTATTTTCAGTATTAACATACTGATAAAAGAAATAATGAAGAAGAGGTCTTATTTTGTGGCTAAGCTAGAAAGTAGCATTTATTTCCAGAATTGGAATGATTCTTTTTTCTTCTCAGCAAATGTTGGCAAAATTCACTAAGATTTTGGCAATATATTGTCAATTCTGGGAAATGGTTTGCTGAGTACTTGAGGATAACAGATGGTTCTGGGAATTACTTTTGGGAAGTTAGATTTGTTCATTAGCACCTTCTCTCTTGAGATGTGAGATCTATATCCTTTTGAAAGTAAAATATTTAATATTTGGTGTTCAGCTTAAGTCAAATATCACTTTCATAATGGGCTTTCTATTTCCTTGGATTATACGTTTTGATCCTCAACTAAGAAACAGTATGTGTGTGTGTGTGTGTGTGTGTGTGTGTGTGTGTGTGTGTGTGTTTGTATGTGTTGACATTGAATGGATGATATTCTGGTATTTCAAGCAGTTATAAAGTTGTAAGCCTTGGGTTCTTCAGAAGTACTGCTAATTCAAAGTCATTTTTATGGTAGCTGATGTGAGGGAAAACTTGTTTGTGTTATTTCATTGCGGTTCAATTGAATCACTTATTCAAGTGATAGGTGCACTTGTACAATAATGAATTCCTGAGCTCTACTACCATGTGGCAAGTGCTAGTTTCTATGCTAAGTGCTTTGCAGTTACTTCTAATTCCCAGTATGACCTTGTCAGATAGGTAGTATTATCCCTTTGGGAAACAGTCATGCATAGGTAGAACATGGGTTTTTCTTTTCTGGAAAATGAGGGAAATAATCCCTACTTGGTAGATTAATTGTGAGAATTAAAGGACATACCATGTGTCTGGTGCCTAGCATAGAGTTGGTGTTCACTAAGTGGTGGCTACTGTTATTATAATTTTACAGCTGAAAGAGCTGGGGGGTAAGTACTTTGCTTAAGGTCTCTCAGTCGTCAGAAGTAGAGGTGGGATTCGAACTGGCCCAAAAGCAGGAGTCTGGCAGCATGTTTTTGTTTGAGTATTGGAAGGCTTTTAGAGTAGATTTCAGTGGATCCCTGCCCATCCCTCCACTCCCGCCCCCAGAGAGGAGGGGTTCTTGATATATGCCTTTCTTTCCTTCGTATCCTCTGTCACCTTCCCAGTCATGTGCTTGGTCTCTCACACTGGAGTTGCTTGTGCCATTCAGTGCCAGTGTTCTCCTAGCAGAAATGAGTCAAGCCAGTGCAGTCAGTGGCTTTTGATAGAGCCATCATGCTTTCATTATTGTTTGTGCTGAAATAATTTGGGTAGTGGTATGTTTATTTTTTTTTTTAGTTTTTTAGTTTTTTAAATTGTAAGCTTTTTTTTAAAGTGGTATGTTTATAATGATTAATAAAAACTGCATGGTTGCAATCGAGCATTTAAGTTAAAAAAATCTTAGGGTTTAAAAAATTAGCAAAAAACTCTAGTTCTAAGTTACTGAACTAGAGGATAATATAAAAGCAACTTTATGGAATTCACAGTTATCATTTTGCTATCCTGGGGCCTAATGTATTCACTATTGACTTTTTTCCCTTTACCTACCATAGTTACTAGTTTGGTGCTACTAGCAGTGTGCTTTTTTGTTTGTTTGTTTGTTTTAAATTTATTTATTTATTTAATTTTTGGCTATGTTGGGTCTTCGTTTCTGTGCAAGGGCTTTCTCTAGTTGCGGTGAGCGGGGGCCACTCTTCATCGCAGTGCACGGGCCTCTCACTGTCACGGCC
Organism: Hyperoodon ampullatus; assembly: GCF_949752795.1. Lineage (NCBI taxonomy): Eukaryota > Metazoa > Chordata > Mammalia > Artiodactyla > Ziphiidae > Hyperoodon > Hyperoodon ampullatus. The sequence goes on along the minus strand of NC_136914.1, from coordinate 62,692,061 downwards.
TCTCTTGTGGCGGAGCACAGGCTCCAGACGCGCTGGCTCAGTAGTTGTGGCTCACGGGCCCAGTTGCTCCGCGGCATGTGGGATCTTCCCAGACCAGGGCTCGAACCCGTATCCTCTGCATTGGCAGGTAGATTCTCAACCACTGCGCCACCAGGGAAGCCTTACTAGCAGTATGTTTGAGGAAGAATGTTGTGTTTGTGCTACTGGCTATTAGGTAGAGTATCTTTCTTCCATAGACCTTTGGGAAACAGAAGATATGATTTAGGTATGATATGATTTAGGCAGTAGATTCAGGGAAGAAATAAAGAGATGACTGGTTATACTAATAACTGAGTTATCTCTAAATTGAAAAATGTATTTCAAAAAACTTAGTTCTTCATTTATTCTTTTATTTAACAAGTATTGAACATCGGCTGAGTGTAAGGCAATGTAACTTTCTGCTTTTTATTCTAATAAAGTACTCGTGTGTTGGTTAAGAACTGATTAACAAAATGTTTCTGGGAGGGAGAGATTAAATTCCAATTGGTAGGGGACAGTATTTAGAAAATCTTTTGGGAAATGAATTAAATATAAATGACTACTCCTTCCTAATAGGGTGTGACTATCATTAGTCTTTATTACTATAAATTGCCAGCAGGATGGCTTCTTCAAACAGGTTTGCTGAGTGGAGTGGATTATTAGTATTAGGAAATACTGGGAAGATGGGGCTGGGGAAAGGGTAATACAGATGACCCTTGAACAACAGGGACTGGAACTGCATGGGTCCATTTATATGCAGGTTTTCTTCAGTAAATATACATATTCTTTATTGAGCAAAATGCTGGGTGTATACATAGAACAACTCATTTTTTTGTGTTTTAAGTGTAAGTATTTTGTCACTGAAGTTTTTTGAGCTAAATAGTAATTGATCAGAGATTGCTTTTGGCACCATTTTATAGATAGAATTAGAAGGGGGAGAATAGTTTGGAAGTTACCACAGTAGTCGAGGTGAATTGTATTGAAAATGCATTATTTTTAGAATACATTTTCCCTCATTTTGATATGGCTTTTGGTTTGTGCTATCAATTATAGTTTAATCTCATAGAATTTTTACAGTAAGTGTGTATGTGTGTGTGTGTGTGGGTGTGTGTGTGTAAGAGAGAAAGGGAGAAGGAAAGAGAGAGGATGGGTATAGGGGATGCAGTTATCATAATCATAGCTACTATTTATGGAGATCCTATTTTGTACCTGGCCCTAAGTATTATAATTTTGTTGCAATACTCTCAATAAATCACATTTATTACATGTAGTAAATGACCTGAAAGTGATGGAGCAGGACTGGAATTTAGATTCATTTTATCCTGCTTCTTCATAATTATAATCAAAACATTTATGCCTCATTTACTAGATACTGGGCTAATTTTATATATATATATAAAATATATATACACATATATGTATGTATACACACACACTGTTTCTTTTAACCCTCGTAAGAGTCGTATGAGAGACATATATTTTTTAAAATTCCATTTTATTGATGAGGTACCTGAGACTTCAATAATTGATTCAATAAGTTGGTCAAGATAACACAGTTGTTAGGTGGTAGAGTCCAAACCTGTTCTACCATGCGAACTCTAGGTCCCTAAGTTTTATTTTTATTTATTTTAAAAGTTTATTTATTTTATTTATTTATATTTGGCTATGTTGTGTCTTTGTTGCTGGGCATGGGCTTTCTCTAGTTGTGGCGTGTGGGGGCTACTCTTCGTTGTGGTGCACGGGCTTCTCATGGGGTGGCTTCTCTTGTTGCAGAGTGTGGGCTCTAGGCCCGTGGACTTCAGTAGTTGTGGCTCACAGGCTCAGTAGTTGTGGCACATGGGCTTAGTTGCTCCACGGTCTGTGGGATCTTCCCAGACCAGGGCTCGAACCTGCTTCCCCTGCATTGGCAGGCGGATTTTTAACCACTGCGCCACCAGGGAGGCCCGGTCCCTGAGTTTTATGATTCACATTGTGTTCGCTGGGAATGGTGCCTCCTGGATCTCCACTATGATCATGGTGTTTCCTGAGGTTATATAATGTGGTTAGCCCTGCAAAGGCTGCACTTTTAACCACTATGTTCTTTCTACTATCATGCTGCCTCCCTTAGAAGTCAGTAAATTATCTATATAGCTCTGGATCTTTATAAGGAGGGGCTAAGTAGCCTGCAAATGTCATTTCTTTTTATTTATTTTTTAAATTAATTAATTAATTTATTTTTGGCTGTGCTGAGTCTTAGTTGCAGCATGTGGACTTCTTAATTATGGCATGTGGACTCTTGATTGCGGCATGTGGGCTCTTAGTTGTGGCATGCAGACTTCTTAGTTGTGGCATGCATGCGGGATCTAGTTCCCCCACCAGGGACTGAACTGGACCCCCTGCATTGGGAGCACGGAGTCTTACTCACTGGACCACCAGGGAAGTCCCCAAATGTCATTTCTTAGTCATTACATTTGTCACTTAATAGCAAAGTGAAACATGTCTTCTTGTTTTTTTTTCTTTTTTTTTTCCAGCTGCTTTTGGACAAATTTATTGTAAATGACAGTTTTCTAAGCTCTTACAAAAAGAAAAAATATAAGGCTTTCTGCCCTTTATCAGCATACAGTTTTTCTTGTTGTACATGATGTAATAATTTGAAGCTGCCGAAGTCCAACCCTCAGGAAATTGTTTGAGTTGAGTTACTGTATTCACTGGGGAGTTTGTGATAACCAGCCCATAAATCAACAAATAACGTGGCCTTGTTTATGGTTGTAGATGCTATCTCTTTTTATTTTTAAGCTTGAATCAGAGCAAATATTGATTGAGTTAATACAGTCTTCATTAGAAAAAACCATCTGTGATATCTCAAGCTAGATATGGAGATTTGGAGGACTCTTATTTAAGGAGAGTCAGAGTTTATCAGAATGTTGGAATTGGCTGTTCTAGGTACTTATCCCTTCAAACGAGAAGTTTTCTCTTTAAATTAAACTTTCAGTGATTCAGTGCCTATTATATTCAACTTCTGTGTGGAATAAAAAGATACGCTTAAGGAATATGTGAGGTACTCCATGTACACAAATAACTGTAGTATGGGGGAGGATGGGAATGCTTATCTTGGAGTGGAGGATGAGCGAGGGGCACTTAATAGGTGCTCAGTGAAATGTCTGATGAATAAATGAGTGAGTAGAAGATGTAGCTGGAAAATGGTGGTAAGGTCTAATGATTCTCAAACTTTGTGTAGGTGCCAGGCATATTTAATTCAATCTTATAAATTAGTAGTTAATTTTACTAGCAGACTATGCGAATGTAAAAATACGCAATAAAAAAAGCATAATCACGGATTTCCCTGGTGGTTCAATGGTTAAGAATCTGCCTGCCAACGCAGGAGACATGGGTTTGAGCCCTGGTCCGGGAAGATCCCACATCCTGTGGAGAAACTAAGCCTGTGCATTACAACTACTGAGCCCACATGCTACAACTACTGAATCCCGTGCGCCTAGAGCCCGTGCTCCGCAACAAGAGAAGTCACTGCAATGAGAAGCCTGAGCACCGCAATGAAGAGTAGCCCCTGCTCTCTGCAACTAGAGAAAGCCCGCGCGCAGCAACAAAGATCCAACACAGCCAAAAATAAATAAATTAATTTAAAAAAAAAGAAAATACAATCATGAACATGAGTCAATAAGAAAAAAATCTGTCAAAATAGGTCCTGTTGACTGCTTTGGGGTTTTTTTTGTTTTTGTTTTTGTAGAAAGGAATAGCTTTATTGCTTTGCCAGGCAAAGGGGCACACAGCGGGTTCCTGCCCCCCAAAAACTGTTTGTCCCTGCTTTTTTTTTTTTTTTTAAGTTTACTCTTTGTTAATGTTTTTGCCCTGTAAGCAATGGAATAAGTGGACAAGAAAAAATTATGGGAGAGAAACTTGTGAAAACTCCATCCATTAATTTCTCCCCTTGTGAATTATAAAAATACCATTGGGCTTCCCTGGTGGCACAGTGGTTGAGAGTCTGCCTGCCGATGCAGGGGACACGGGTTCGTGCCCCGGTGTGGGAGAATCCCACATGCCACGGAGCGGCTAGGCCTGTGAGCCATGGCCGCTGAGCCTGCGTGTCCGGAGCCTATGCTCCACAATGGGAGAGACCACAACAGTGAGAGGCCCCCGTACCACAAAAAACAAAACAAAACAATAAAAATACCATTTTTCTCTAGCCAAAAGAATACCCATCTCTGGAAGCCATTGAAAAGGGGAGTGTCATGGTATTTTAGGAGTCCTCTGGTAGTCACATATATAGAAATGGAGACCTGTCAAAGAGTCAGAATGTGGTCCAGTAGTCCAGAGGGGAGAGGATCTGGACCTTAGCAGCAGCAGCAATGAAAATAGAATGAAAGGAAATAGAAATCCACATCTGGCCCCCTGTTTCTAAATAGGAAGTAGTTACCAATTATTAAACAGCTTTCATATTGTTAGAATATTAGGTGTCTCAATGGTTGGTTATCTCTGGTCCAGAGTCCTTTCATTCTGTTTTTAGGGAAAAGAGTTTAAATTCCAATTTTAGTTTTACTTTAAGTAAGGAAACTATAAATTAAAGATAATTCATCTATGAATTATAGATAATTTAGAAAATAGAGAAAAGAGGAAAAAAAAATTAATCACCCTAACAAGACCCCTGTTATTTTACATTTACTTATGCTTGATCTTGTAGATTTAAAAACTTTTCTAATAGTTCATTCTAGGTAAATCAAGCTCTGAGAAACAGGTTTCTGAACTAATAACCCATTAACTGCTAAACTGTGATGTTAAACATGATAACCCCAGACATTTCACACAAGCCTTCATTGGACTCTAAATTTCCCATGATCACAAACTATTAGTCCACCTACCTTTATAAGTATAGATGTTAATCCTCCAATTGCCTCTATTCCGCATTGGGCCCAAGCTTTCATCTCCCTCAATGAATTATTTGCACATTTAAAAAGTTTTTTATTTGAACCAGTTTTGGACTTACAGAAAAGTTGCAAAAATAGTACAGTTTTTATATAGCCCTAACCCAGCTTCCTCTAATGTTATCATCTTATATAAGCATAGTATAATGATCAGTACCAGGAAATTAGCATTGGTTCAATACTGTTAAGTAAAGACCGTCAAACTTTTAACTTTCTTCACCATTGTTCTTTATTGAGGATCCTATCTAGGATCTCACATTGCATTTTAGGCTTTTTTCCTCCTTAGTCTCCTAGGTTCTGTAAAAGTTTCTCAGTCTTTCTTTGTCTTTTATAACTTTGACATTTTTGGAGGGTATTAGTCAGTTATTTTGTCAAATATTCCTCAATTTGGATTTGTCTGATTTTTTTTTTCCTCATGATTGAACTGAGATTATATGGTTTAGGCAAGAATGTCAAGAAATGTGTTCTCAGTGCATTATTACCATGGGATTCATGATGCCAACATGTATTATTGCTCTTGATGTTTGACTTCATCACTTGGTTAAGGGGGTTTCTGCCTCATTTCTCTATAGTAAAGTTACTATCTTTCCCTTTGTGGTTAATAAATGTCTTGGTGGAGATACTTTGATACTATCATTTGCATGAATGTCATGGAATTCTCTATGTATAGAATTAGTAGTATTACTTAGAGACCTCATTGAACTTCATTTAATGATTATGAAATGAATTCCCTTAAGGGAGCCATCCCTTTCTAAGATACCTGCACCTTACTCCTGGTTTCATCAAAGGACCTTCAGGTTCTGCAGGAATAAATCCTTTCTAGTCAGTATTGGTCTCAGTTACACTCATATCCCATCCACAAAGAAGTCTCCAATGCTAATAAGCTATAGATCTCTGAACCTCCTTTACCCCACTGTCTCTTAGGGTGATAGGCTCTTCCTGTGGCCCAGTGTCCTTCCAAGTCTCATCTCTCTTTACGGTTAAGCCAGTTTCATTTTGCAAACATTTGAATGACTACTTAGGGTTTTTTCAGACACAGAGGCTAAGAGAAGCTGACTTTGTTGGTGAGGAATATAGTAGTAGATAATTAGGGTGGCTACGTCTATAGCCTGGTTTAATACTTTGGCCTGAGAAAAATGGCAGCACATTATGATGCATTGTGTATACTTGTTGTGAAGTAATCATTCTCTGTATTTCATTAATATAGAGAAATGTTTTTTTCTAGAGGTCTTCATTTTCTAGAGCTGTACCTCTAATACTGGCAGTCTTGAGCCATGATCTTTTAAATTTAGCCCTGCCATTTCTACTCTGTCAACTGTGTGTGGATCCCTAGTAGAATTATTACAGTCAGCCCAAGAATGAAAAATTCAAATATACACCAAAGAGTACAATCTAGATCTATTTAGTGCTAACAAAATTTATATAAATCATAACGTATTAGATGACTTTGATTAGTAAAATACAAATTTATTAGTATTACTGAATTTAAAGTAGATTTTTGAATCATATATTTTCTCAAGTAACATATACTATAAAAGCTCAGTTTCTGTAATATGATTCAGAGTCTGTGGGACCTGGAGCTTACATAATTCAGGGGGCCCACTTTAAGGGAAACATTTTTTAAAAAAAAGAAAAGTAGATATTGGGCCTGAGGGCCTGTGCAAGAGATGGGCCCTGAAGCTTAATCTTCATGGTTTCTTCTTTTTTTTTTTTTTCTTAATTCTACCCCTACCTTGCCCTTGCCTTTCAGTGTTGGCTGCACATATGGTGCCTCTCCCTTCCCAAGGAATTGCTCTTACTAATATCATTTCCTGTCACAATTCATGGTTTCTTCTTAAGCTTGCCTCTGGATGTGGGGGTCTGCAAAAAGGTTGGGACCCACTGTTTTCTGTCATTTCACACATGGGAAAGGTTTTTTAGCCTGCTCACAGGAAGTTAGTATGTTCAGATTGGGAACAATGTGGGACATACAATTTAGTAACTCTACTACATAAAGAAATAGGTAATAGGTGATAAGATGACATGCTTCTTTCCCAATTTTGGCTTCTAAGCTTCCTAGAAGTTTACCTGATGTTAGAGACAACAAGGTAATGCAGGCTGTTTTGATTTAGTAAAGCCCAGGAGCTAGGTCATTATGATGATTAAATAAGTATAAAGTAAATTAAAGATTAAATAAATATAAGTATTTATGTTCACATTTTTTATTTCTTCATGATTCAGACTTGGTAGGTTGTATATTTCTATATTTTAATTTATTTCTTCTAGATTATTCAGTTTGTTGGTGTATAATTGTCCACTGTAGTTTCTTATGGTCCTTAGTATTTCTCTGTTATCAGTTGTAATTTCTCCTTTTTAATTTCTGATATTATTTATATGAACCTTCTCTCTCTTTTTTCTTAGTCTAGTTAAAAATTTGTCAATTTTATTTATATTTTCAAAAACCCAGCTTTTAGTTTCATTGGTCTTTTCTGTTGCCTTTCTAGTATGTGTTAATCAACTTGATATGGGAATCCCTTCACACAATGTATTCATATATAAAATCATCACATTGTACACTTTAAATATATTACAGCTTTATCAATTATACCTCAATAAAGTTGGGAAAAAAGGAATTTATGAACTAGCTTATTCAGAGTCTATTCAGCAATAGTAAAATATAGGTTGCTGTATCTTCTTCAGAGTTGAGAGCAACACGGCAATAAGATTCTTGTATGCTCTTTCTCCTCCTTCCATCTTTGATTGAATATTCCATTGTGTTTGGAGTTGGCTGGAAACTAATAAATGTGGATAAAGATAATGATACATTTTCTGCAAAGAGTTTGGGAATAACTAGCTGCCAAATAGCCTACTATCAGTTTGTTGTAGTCTAGGACTATTCTCTGCAGGATGCTGCAGTGCCCTTTGATTGCTACTGTTACAAAGGCAAAATCAATCAGATAGGAGTATTAGATAATGGACTATGGAGCCGTTTTAATTTAAATTTGAATAAATTTGCATCTAGCACTTAGTTACCAATATCAGGTGGTGGTTGTTTTTAATCATCATCTAATTGGCTGACATGAAAACTAAGCAAGATTCTGTATTGAAAACTGTATATGGGGCTTCCCTGGTGGCTCAGTGGTTAAGAATCCACCTGCCAATGTAGGGGACACGGGTTCGATCCCTGGTCCCGGAAGATCCCGCATGCTGCGGAGCAACTAAGGCTATGTGGTACAACTACTGAGCCCACGTGCCACGACTACTGAAGCCCGCATGCCTAGAGCCTGTGCTCCGCAACAAGAGAAGCCACCACAATGAGAAGCCCTCACACCGCAACGAAGAGTAGCCCCTGCTATCTGCAACTAGAGAAAGCCCTTGCTCAGCAATGAAGACCCAAAGCAGCCAAAAATAAATAAATTAAAGAACAATAACAACAAACAAACCGCATATGGACAACTTCTTTGGAACAGATTGCCACTAAACAAGTAATGCAATGCTCACCAAGTTTGTTTAGCTTCGGGTTTTTTGTTTGTTTGTTTTTTTAAACTAAGTATCTAAGGATATGACTCAGATGCATTTATACAGAACTACCTCACTAGGATCTCATCTGCCCAAAGCTGTGTGATATCCCTTAAAATGTTTATATTGACAGTGAGGAAAGCCTGAAGTTTTAACTGAGTCACATTAATATTAGAATATCTTGCTTTATAAGATGAAGTAATTATGGAAAGTTTATGTATATGTATATATGTACACATACATACATACATATATACACACACATATATATTTAGAATCATGCTTTTTAGTTAGAATCACAATTTATAAATAGAAAGATAGATTATATGACAAATAAAATAAACTATAGTGAACTCCTATGTAATGTATCCCACAATTACAGATATTTGTATATAACATAATAACAGATATAACACAACTGGCTTCTGACCTCCATCCATTCTATTCTCAGATGGGATGGAGGGGAACAGGGAGAGGGGAAGGACCCTACAAACAATGGTCTGATAGAAACATTAATTTCCCTTAAAATTATAGAAAATTTATATAGGAATTCAGAAACGGGGGAGATCCCTTCAGGCTTGGGGTAGTCAAGGAGTGTTTTACAAAGGTTTTTACAAAGAGGCTGGGTTACCTATAGAGGGGAAGTAGGATACTGAGCATCCCAAGTAGGTAAAACTATTAATAAGATCACAGAAACGGGAAAACTCTTTGTTTGGGGAGAAGTTTTGTTTTCTTTTTATAAATTTATTTATTTTCTTTATTTATTTTTGGCTGCGTTGGGTCTTTGTTGCTGTGCGCAGGTTTTCTCTAGTTGCAGCAAGCGGGGGCTACTCTTCGTTGCGGTGCACGGGCTTCTCGTTATGGTGGCTTCTTGTTGCGGAGCACACGCTCTAGGCGCACAGGCTTCAGTAGTTGTGGCGCACGGGCTTAGTTGTTCCGTGGCATGTGGGATCTTCCCGGACCAGGACTCGAACCTGTGTCCCCTGCATTGGCAGGCGGATTCTTAACCACTGTGCCACCAGGGAAGCCCTGGGTGGAGAAGTTTTATGTAGTGAGATAAAAAGAGATAAATATAAAATATAAATTAAGGTCAGATTATGTTATTAAGAATCAGACTGAGAAGTTTGGACATTATTCTTCAGGAGGGACCTGGGAAAGGTTTTTGTTTTTTTAATTGACACTTTAAAATATGCTTTAAAAAGTGTTTTTTAGAATCTTTGGTAGTCTATATAAAATTACCAAAATTTATATTAAAATACCACAATCTTTTTGGTATAGAGTTCTGAGTTTTGCTAAATGCATAGAGGTAGTATAGTATAACTACCAGCACAATCAAGATACGTAACAGTTTCATCACCCTGGAACTGCCCCTTTGCAATCAACCCCTACTGTCACCCACAACTTCCAGAAACACTGGTCTATTTTGACTTTTGAATTTTAATTTTGACTTTTCCAAGATGTCATAAAAGTGAAATCATATAGTATATAGCCTTTTGAGTCTCATCATAGTACATTTGAGATTCATCCATATTTTTGTTTATGTCAATATTCTTTCCTTTTTATTGTTGAGTTATTGTATGTATGTACCATTTACTAGTTGAAGAACATTTGGGTTGTTTCCAGTTTTTGGTGATTATGTGTAAAGCCACTATAAACACTTGTGTAAAGGTTTTATGTGGCATAAGCTTTCATTTCTTTTGGGTAAAATACCTAGGAATGGGATTGCTAGGTCAGATGGTAAAAGTATATTTAACATTATATGTAATTGCCAACAGTGTCATTTTGCATTTCTATCAGCAATTTAGGAGACTTCCAGTCGCTCTGATACTTCCTCACTAGCCTTTGTAATTGTCAGGTTTTAAATATTTTTGTTTTTGTTTTTAGCTATTTTAGTAGGCATGTAGTGTGGTTTTAATTCCATTTCCCTAAAGACTAATAATATTGAATATCTTCTTATATGTTTATTTGCTATCTGTGTATTTTTTAAAATTTATTTATTTAATTTATTTATTTTTGGCTGTGTTTGGTCTTTGTTGCTGTGCACGGGCTTTCTCTAGTTGTAGCGAGCGGAGGCTACTCTTTGTTGCGATGTGTGGGCTTCTCATTGGGGTGGCTCTCTTGTGTAGCACAGGCTCTTGGCACGTGGGTTTCAGTAGTTGTGGCTCGTGGGGTCAGTAGTTGTGGCTTGCGGGCTCTAGAGCACAGGCTCAGTAGTTGTGGCGCACGGGCTTAGTTGCTCCATGGCATGTGGGATCTTCCCGGATCAGGGCACGAACTTGTGTCCCCTACATTGGCAGGCGGATTCTCAACCACTGTGCCACCAGGGAAGTCCTGTGTATTTTCTTTTTTTTTTTTTTTTTTTGCGGTACGTGGGCCTCTCACTGTTGTGGCCTCTCCCATTGTGGAGCACGGGCTCCGGACGCACAGGCTCAGCGGCCCTGGCTTACGGGCCCAGCCGCTCCGCAGCATGTGGGATCTTCCCGGCCCAGGGCACGAACCCATGTCCCCTGCATCGGCAGGCGGACTCTCAACCACTGCGCCACCAGGGAAGCCCCCTGTGTATTTTCTTGAGTGAAGTATCTGTTCAAATCTTTTGTCCACTTAAGGAAATTCTATATTTTTTCTTATTAAGTTTAGAGGATTCTATGTGTATTTTGGATACAAGTCATTTATCCAGTGTGTGATTTGAAAATATTTTCTTTTCATCCTTAGGTTGTCTTTTCATTCTCTTAACAGTGTCTTCCAAAGAACACTACCTCTTAATTATGATGAAGTCCAATTCTCTAATTCTTTTTTTCTTTTATGGGTTGTGCTTTTGTTGTTGTATCTAAGGAATCTTTGCTTAACCAAAGGTCACAAAATTTTCATCTGTCTTCTTCTAGAATTTTTGTAGTTTTAGGTTTTCCATTTAGGACTGTAATCCATTTTGAGTTATTTTTGTGTAGGATGTAAGGTATGGGTCAAGATTCAGTTTTTTGAATATGTGTGTCCAATTGTTCCAACATTATTTATTGAAAATACCATCCTTTCTCCATTGGGTTGCCTTTGCACGTTTATTGAAAATCGGTTGACAGTACTTGTGTAGGCCTGTTTCTGGGCTCTCTATTTTGTTCCAGTGATGTATGTATTTGTCTTTTCACCAATACCACATGGTGTTGACCACTGAGTATTCCAACTTTTTTCTTCTGTTTCACAATTCTTTTGGCTATTATAATTCCTTTGCCTCGGGACTTACCTGGTGGTCCAGTGGCTAAGACTCTGCACTTCCAATGTAGGGGGCCCGGTTTAGATCCCTGGTCAGGGAACTGGATCCCCCATGCCACAACTAACTAAGAGTTTGCATGCTAACTAAAAAGATCCCGCATGCCACAACTAAAGATCCTGCATGCCGCAACTAAAAGATCCCGCATGCTGCAACTAAAGATCCTGCATGCTGCAATGAACATCCCATGTGCTGCAACTAAGACCCTGTGCAGCCAAATAAATAAATAAATAACTATTAAAGAAAAATTAATTCCTTTGCCTCCATATAACTTTTAGAATCAGCTAGTCAATTTCTACAAAAAGAAATCTTGCTGGGATTTTGATTTGAAATTGCATTGAATCTATGGACCAGTTTGGAGTGAACTGACACCTTAACAAAACTGAGATGTCCAGTTTACAAACATGGCATGCCTATCCACTTACTTCAGTTTTGTAGTTTTCAGGATACAGATCATATATATATATGTAGTTACATTTATATCTAAGTATTTTATATTTTATGGTATTATTTTAAGTAGTACTTTAAAAGAATTTTAGTTTCCAATGTTCATTGCTAGTATATAGAAACACAAATGATTTTTTAAAAAAATATTGACTTTGTATTTTGTGATCTTACTGACTTCACTTATTAGTTCTTAGAGTTTTTTGGGTAGATTTCTTGGGATTTTCAAGTGTAGAACATCATTGTCTATAAAGACGGTTTTTACTTCTTCCATTATAATCTATATGTTTTTGGTTTTTTTTGTGGTACGCGGGCCTCTCACTGTTGTGGCCTCTCCTGTTGCGGAGCACAGGCTCCCAACGCACAGGCCCAGCGGCCATGGCTCACGGGCCCAGCTGCTCCGCGGCATGTGGGATCCTCCCGGACCAGGGCACGAACCTGTGTCCCCTGCATCGGCAGGCGGACTCTCAACTACTGCGCCATCAGGGAAGCCCAAATCTATATGTTTTTAAAACTTCTTTTTCTTGCCTTATTATACAGTCTAGGACCTCCAGTATGATATTGAATAGGGGTAGTAAGAGTAGACATCTTTGCTTTTTTGAGGACCTGAAAAGGTAGGAGTGATCCTACTGAAAACCTCTTTTGGCTGAGCAGCTGACATTGTTCTACTGCTAAGGAATAATTCAAGCTTTCCACTTTTTTTGTGTGAAATCACAAATAAGTAATGAGGTATGTTAAAGAGAAATATTAGTTTAAAAAAACTAATTATATAAATGAATTGGAATAGCAAGAGACAGGAGGCCAGAAAGACTTTTGTATTGTAATAGTCTAAATGGGAGGTAATCCTGGTGTAAACTAGGTGATGACACTGGAAGTGAAAAAGAAGGATCAATGTAAGAGATTTTGAAGGGAGAATTGAAAAGCCTTTATGATGTGGATGGGGAAGGATAGGAAAGAGTCAGAGACTACTGAGGTTTAGAACCTGGGTAATTGGAGATGCTGATCTCTGGCAACCTCGGCCTGCAGGGGCTTGAAGCAGGATTTTGGTTTCCGGCCAGAGATTGAAGTCAGGCCGTGGCAGTGAGAGTGCCGAATCCTAACCACTGGACCACCAGGGACCAGTGGCCAGTCACAAGGCCATGGCCTGTCAACTGTGTAGAAATGAATTTCCACATAGAGACGGAAAGTAGTGAAACAAGTAAAGTGTTTATTAGGAAGAAAAAGATTACGTGTGGATAGACACAAAGGCAGGCTCAGAGTTGTGCCCCTGTGGTAGTTATTTATTTATTTATTTTTGGCTGCGTTGGGTCTTCCTTGCTGTGCGTGGGCTTTCTCTACTTGCGGCAAGCGAGGGCTACTCTTCGTTGTGGTGCGTGGGCTTCTCATTGCGGTGGCGGAGCACGGGCTCTGTGGCACATGGGCTTTAGTAGTTGTGGCACACGGGCTTAGTTGCGCTGCGGCATGTGGGATCTTCCCGGACCAGAGCTCAAACTCGTGTCCCCTGCATTGGTAGGCAGATTCTAAACTACTGTACCACGAGGGAAGCCCACCTCGTGGTAGTTTGAATCATTTATATGAGGCATTTCTTCCAGGTTTCCTTTGGCCAATCATCTTGCTTTGCCTGGTTTTGAGTCTGTGTTTGGTATATGTCAGGGTCCTCCCATGTGTGCACACACATCTCTTAGCCAAGATGGATTCTATTGAAGTGACCTATAGGTAGGTTGACATCTCTTACTATGAGGTGATGCCCCCTCCCTTTTGACCTCCAAAGAGCCTTTCTGTGCATGTATAGTCAGGAAGGTCTTCTTGACCTCAAGAAAGAGAAATATGTTGTCTCTATCTTTTATCTGGGCAGTGCTCAGCTCTTCTCTCGTGCCTGCTATTTTGGAGTATCTGTCCACAGGGAACAACTCCAGCTGCCCAGCCTGGGGCCCATCTATCTCCTGCCTCAATGCCATTAGTAAAATAAATAAATAGATAAATTAATTAATTTTTAAAATGGGGGATAAAGAGGAGGGACTATTTTGGGGGGGAAGGCGGTGACTTCAGATTTGGACATGTTAAACTTGTTTTGAAAGTGGGACAATGTGCACATAGTTGGTAATTTGGTTTCAGAGTTCATAAGATTTGTGATTTATCAAACCAGAAGTTATGGTTGAAGTTCTGATGGAAAAGGGGATGAGAACACTCATGGGAAGTACTCTAGACAAGAGCAAGAAGGTCTAATTTTAACTTTAGGGAATGTTTAGTTTTGTTTTTGTTTTTTTGGCTGTGTTGGGTTTCGTTGGTGCACGCAGGCTTTCTCTAGTTGTGGCGTTGCAGTGCACGGGCTTCTCACTGCAGTGGCTTCTCTCGTCACAGAGCAAGGGCTCTAGGCACGCAGGCTTCAGTAGTTGTGGCACATGGGCTCAGTAGTTGTGGCTCACGGGCTTAGTTGCTCCATGGCATGTAGGCTCTTCCCAGACCAGGGCTTGAACCCATGTCCCCTGCATTGGCAGGCAGATTCTTAACCACTGCACCACCAGGAAAGTCCCAGAATGCTTACTTTTAAGAAAGCAACAAAAGAGAGAGAAAATGGACTGTCAGAGCAGTAGGAGAACCAGTGTTCATTTGTCATTCTCTCATTTTTGTCATTCTTTTATTTTCTTATTAATTCACCCTATGAATTCACGATTGTGTTACATCAGGCAGCCAGTGTTAGGTGCTGCAGAAAAGTTAAGAAGAATGAGGCATATGGAAAAAGCCAGTGGGTTTTAAAATTAGGAGATTTCTTTAGAAGGCAAATGTTCCATGAAGTAAAATTGTGGTGGTGGAATAAAGGAACAGTACCATGTTCTGAAGACATTAATGATGAGCAAGGAGAAGCAGCAGTTGTAAATTATTTTACAGAGACGTTTAGCAGTGAAAGGTTGAAAAAAATTTAGGACAGTAGGCATAAGGATTTAATACGTTCAAGGTGTTCTTTACTGTTACTGGTTTTTTAAAGAATATAGGATATCTATGTGGTTATCTTTAAAGGGAAAAGAGCTCATGAGAAGGGAATGTTTGAATGGTAATAATAACAATAACAATAATTTATATAGCAGTTACTATATGCCAGACATTGATATCCTCATAATAAGCGAGAAGATACTATGGATATAGTTTGTAATTATTGACATGTGGAGTGTACCAAGGAATTGAGGTAATTGCCTGTTGATTTATCAGTGCAAGTATAAATTCTTCAGTAAATTATAAGTAAACTGCTATATAGAATAACAGAACCAGAAATGTGGGCAAATTTTCTGGAAACTGTTGGGATATCTCAGTGTTGTACAGTTTGACTTCCTATTGTTTGGGTTACTTTTGACTTTAATCACTAGTGATGGGGCTACTGTTTCTTCATTAGAAACTGAGATACTCTTCATGGCTTTTCCATTTGAATCATTGATCAGTTGAACATGGTCAGTGTTTGTAGACCTTCTAAAATGTTACCCTATTCCTTGTAATAGACTCAGTTGTTTACCTTTTTATGTTAAACTTTGTATTTTTTAAATAATTGTAAAATTCAAATGTTTCTTCAAGCACATAGCTAAATCATACTGACATGTACCTTGCTCTATGTGAGACCTATTGTTCTTTTTATATAATTAGAAGACTTATTCCTGCTGGCTTACAACTTTCTAGTATCTGAGGTCCCCAAACAGAAATTTACTTTTCAGTTTTTAGGCTCAGCAATTCACTCATTCAGTGAACTCATTATTAATTCTTTGTTTTGAAAACTTGCTTTCACATACCTATCACATTAAATCTCAGTCACTGTGTGAAATAGGTATTGTGCCACTGTTCCATAGACCCAGAAAACAAAGTTCAGGACACCTAAGTTATTTGGGATTACATAAAGTAGTAAAAATGTAGAATTTGAACCCATGTTTTTCCAACTCCAGGTCTAGTCCTAGTCCTCTTAATAATATCACAGTTACTCTACATCACTTACTCCTGACAACAACTTGAACTTACACTGTGTTTTGACCTCTCCTTGTCATAGAAATAGGATTCAAGCTTTATTTCCTTTTAATTTGTCCTTATATCTTTACATTTTTGTATTTTTCTTTTTCTTTCTTTTATTTTCAGTTTGGGATTGCCAATATCATCTGGCATGGTTATTATCTACCAGCTTAATGATTTTAGTCATGATTTTGCATTGAGTTACTAATACTGCATACAGTACAAGGTAATTCTTATATAATTTTAAATTCTTTTATTATTCGCAGATATCAATTCCTTTTCAACTTAAAAAAATAATTTAAAACTTACAAACAAGTTGCAAGCAATGGAACAAAGAATTTTCATATACCCTTGAGCCAGATTTATTTATTGTTAACATTTTGCTATATTTGCTTTACTATTTTCTCTCTCCTTCTCTCTCCATATATACATAAGTATACACGCATACACACAATTTTTTTTTTTTTCCTGAACCATTTCAGAGTAGGTTGCAGACATTATGCTCTTTTACCCCTAAAATACTCTGGTACTGCCTAGGAAGTTCTTTTTCTTTTTAAAAATAGGTTGTTAGAGCCATGTCGGTAGAACTCTTTATTTTCTCATGTATCTTTAGTAGATGGATTATATTGTTTGTTGCTAGACCTGTAATTTAAGTGAAATATTTTGTCATCAGTATTTCTTGGACTGTTTGTTATTACCACTCTTGGCTTTGTTCTTTTTGGCTCTCACCTCTGGTTTCTGACACACCTAGCTCAAGTGTGAGAGCTTTTTGCCTTACCCTACATAATGCTGCCATTCAGAGCCTGAGAATCTTTTTTTTCTGCTACTGCCTTTTTTCCCTTTGCTCCCTGAACTCAGGGGTGTGTATCATAGGGCAGGCTGAGTTTCAGTGAGCTCCTAATGTGGATACTGGAAACCCCACCTGCCTGCCAAGTCCTTTTGGCTTTGAGCAAAGTGAAGGGTTGGTATTTGTCATTCCTTTGCAGCAGTTGAGCTGAAGGAATGCTGCATGGCTTGTTGGAAGTTGCTTAGTGGCCTCCAGTGGGGTGTGTATGGGGTGTGTGTAGAGGGTTGAGGGTCTTGTAGTCTGTGTAGGAGACATGGGGTCCTGCCTGGTGCTATATGCTAATCATCAGGCAGTGTTTATTGAGTGCCTGCTTATGACTAGACTAGCACTGTGTTAGGAGCTTTTGGAATAGTATAATAAAATATATAATTAAGTCACAGTATGTAGTCAAACAATTCTGGCTCTGCCACTTACCAGCTTTGATTTGGGCAAGTTAATGTCTTTAAGCCTCCCTTTACTCTTCTGTGAAACGGAACTATTAATACCTACATGATAGGGCTGTTATGAAGATTAAGTAAAGAATATAGGTATTGTTTAGCACATGTCTGACACTAGTTAGTATTTCATTTCATACAGTCATAGTCAGGATGTATGACTGATACCATATAAAACAAATAGAGATTAATAAAAACAAATACAGAATAATATGACACTATAATGTATAACCTAATACTTTAACTGTGACCTGTAGATTGTAAATAGTCTGGGAATTTAGAGAAGGAAAAGAACAGTCTGTGCAACCATTTAATATTCCTGTGCCTCAGCTTTTCCACTGAACGCACTATGGATACTGCTAGGTGAACCAAGAATGATTAAGATATTATATTTTTGCTTTTTTAGGTCATCCATATGATGGTGAGAAGGAAGGGAGAAGCTTGGGAAACTGTTAGAAACCAAATTTAATATTTAACATTCTTAATTTTTTCCTTCTGTGTACCTGGCAGCCTTATAGAAAAACTTACAGGTGAATATTAGAAGCATTTCCTTCCAAGGAAATTTTCCCTTGTTGCCTCACTGGCATTTTAATTAGGTGAAAATTAATGTTGGTCAATGGATGGCCTCTGATTGTGAACACCTTGGATATAATCTGAGGATTAAGTGATTTGTAACCCAAATTATCTCTCTGATCCTCTGGCAAAAAATGTTAACATACAAACAAACAGGTCAGAAGAAGATTTAGTTCTTTTGGACTGGATGTTAAGGACATATGGTTTACTCACCATGAGGGTTTCTGTGGGATGGGACATCTTTACTCAGAGCCCAGACTGATAACTGCCACTCCCACCTTTAAATAGGCTTTTATAGCCATGAGCATGTAAAATACCTTGAAAATTTTCTGTACTCACAACATCCAAAACAAACTGTTTCAATTTCTAATTTGGTGTGTGTTTACTTGGTAACTTTTTTCTTAGCCTGATTTTGGAAAGTTTGCATTCAGTTCTTATTTTTGCCCAGGTCAACTTTCTTCTCCTCCCAGAAAATTTGGGAGAAGGCTCCTATGAGAGTAAAGCTGCGCACACCTTTTTCTTCCCACCTCTTTGGTTTGAGTGTTTCTCCTTTTTGTTGTTGTTAGGATTTCTTTGCAGGGGTGGGGTGGTGAGCATTGTTTGTCTCGGTTTCAAGTTTTAGTGAGAGGTGAGGCAACGCTGATCTTGGCAGAAGCGCACAAAGCTAGTAGAGTCATTAAATGACGCAAGCTTTTGATTGTTTTTTTTTTCTTTCTTTAAAGCTCTCTGGCACAGCTGGCTAGTCTAGTCACAGAGGAAAAGAGAAGAGAGTTTCTGAAGTTCTGGATGGAATACTAGAAAATGTTTGGGACATATTAAAAAACAGCAGCAGAACAACAACAACAGAAACTCCATTTATTTCAAACAAGCTTCTTAACTTTGTGGAATCTATGTCAGTTGCTTAGAACTTGGGTTTTTACTTCAGAGGATGATGGGACGAGGCAATAGAAGGCGAGGAGGGTTGCGTTGGATTCTTGCTTATCTGTCTGCCTCTCCTTCCAGTTGGAAAATTCTTCAATCCACAAGAAGCATTATAAACAAGCCTAAAGAACACATCCTACCCTGATCCTGGATTCTGTTGGAGTTGAGGAGTACAGCCACTTCACCAGGGTTTTATGGAGGCAGTTCAAGAAAAATCTAAGGAAGGATTTCTCTGTTTGAATTAATCCTGTGCCATGTTACATTTTGGGCATTGCTTGGAGCAAGTAGGGGACAGCTCTGTCATGTGGATCTAAGGATACCTGAGTTTCTTGAGCTGCATATATGATGTTTGAAATGTTGTAAATTCAAAATCTTTCAACATAAATTTGTTAAATTCTGGATTCTCTTTATATTAAGGACTTCAGCAGACAGAAACTCCCTCCCCAAAAGATACAAAGCTTCCTCTGTGTTTTCAGGCTAAATGTGAACAATAATGTCTTGGAAGAGAAATTATTTTTCAGGGGGCCGTGGTAGTGTCCAAGGGATGTTTGCTCCTCGAAGCTCGACCTCCATAGCCCCCAGCAAAGGCCTCAGCAATGAGCCAGGACAAAACAGCTGCTTCCTCAACAGTGCCTTGCAGGTAAGGGTAATTTCTTTCTTTTTGGTGAACTTTGACTTTCACTTGCTGATGCTGTATTTCTGATTACTCTTTTAAATCTAATACTTGATAGTCTCTTTTTGAGGTCAGCAGCCTAAGATCATTTTTTAAGTTAATCTCTGTGATCGTAGGCAAGTCACTTTATCTCTTTGAGTCTCAATTACCTCATTTGTAAAAGAGGAGAGTAATAATGATAGTAGAAATAATAACTGTAACTACTACTACTTAGCTGTCTAAAGGGAGGTACATGGACTAGATGATCTTACTACTTGTTTATTGACTTTTTTCCTGAACAGTCTCTACTGTTTCCTTTTTTTCCATTTGAGACGAAGGTGTCTCATCACCCTAGTCGCCTTCCTCTAGTATAGAAAGCAAAATTCTTTCCACAGGTGAAAGATTCTCAGGTATGTTATTCTTTTTTTTTAATATTCTTTTTTACTTTTTATTGATGTATAATATACATACAGGAAAATGCATGTATCATAATTATACAATTCAGCTTTCAAAACAGATCACAACCATGTAAACAGCACCCAGAGTAACAAAGAGCTGATTTCCAGCTTGCAGAAGACTCCCTTGTGCTCTCTTCCAGTTACTAACCACTCCCCAAGGGTAAACACTATTGAAGGGTAACCACTAACCATAGATTAGTTTTGCCTGTTTTTGAACTTAATTTAAATGAATCAGGTATGTTATTCTTGTCTCATAATATTCAGGCTCTTAGCACACGTTCTGATCCGGGTCCAGTCTTTGTCCACTTCTTCATCTCCTTCCTCTGAGCTCTCCTGCAGTGTCTGGTCAGATATGCTTGCACAGAGCTGGTAGAAAATAAATTCCTCTAAGGTGATTATCTACTCTAAATTTTCCCTTTTTGTCTTGCTTGCCACTTTAGCTGTCTCAGAATCCCAAAGCTTCCTGTCTGTCTGCCTGCCCTGCCCAATCAGGGCCATAGTGTGTTCGGTTCATCCCCCTTGGTCTAACTTTCAAGTGATTACTTTCCCCTTTTTTCTCCTCTTCACAGTAAAAGTAAATGAAATTTGCCACCCAAGATAATTATGCTTGGGTAAAATATTAGCTTTACGCCTCAGATGTATGAGAAAATAAGTTGTTATGAAAGAAAAAAAGACAAGACAACATATTTGGTATAAAAAGCACTGGACTTAGGAGACCTGGGTTCTAGTTTTAGCCTTTCTTTAGACTAGCCTTGTGACCTTGTACAGGTAATAGTATTTTAATTTTCTCATTTGTAGTACAAGAATCTTGTCAAGCTTATTTATTTATTTACTTATTTATTTTGTATTATGAATCTTCATGTACACATCAACCAGGCACAACAATGATTAATATTTACCAGTCTTAGTTCATTCACTGGCCCCCTTTTTTGCTGAATTATTTTAAGCTACTCCCAAGCATCATGTGATCTTTAAATACTTCAATGTATTTCTCTAGTACATAAGGACATGAAAAAAACCATAATCTCAATGACTTTATGACACCTAAAAAGTTTAGCTAAAATTATTAATATTATCTAATACCCAGTCCATGTTTAGTCTTCTCAGTAGTATAAAAATGTCTTTTTTAAAAAATTGAGGTAAATTTGATGTACAATATTATACAGGTTACAGGTGTACAACATAGTGATTCACAATTTTTAAAGGTTATACTCCATTTATAGTTATTATAAAATATTGACCGTATTCCCTATGTTGTATGGTATATCCTTGTAGCTTACTTATTTTATACAGAATAATTTGTACCTCTTAATCTCCTACTCCTGTCTTGCCCGCCACCTTCCCTCTCCTCACTGGTAGCCACTAGTTTGTTCTCTATATCTGTGAATCTGTTTCTTTTTTGTTGTATTCACTAGTTTATTTTATTGTTTAGATTCCACATATAAGTGATATCATACAGTATTTGTCTTTCTCTGTCTGATTTATTTCACTTAGCATAATAACCTCCAAGTCCATCCATGTTGCAAATGACAAAATTTCATTGTCAAGATTATTTATGTAATAAAATTTCCATACTCTGTTTTCAAATTTTTTTTTGAAAACATTAAAAAATTCTATGCTGTCTAGAGTCAAAAATTCATTGGTTAGGCTTCCCCCCCCCACATATTAGCTTTTTGAGTCACTTTGCATAAACTAACAATACTTTTGTAATTTAGAAGAAGGTAAAAAAGGGTGTTGATAGAGATGTGTGTGTGTTTACCTCCTATCAGGCCATAGTCCTGTTTTTATAATTCTGTTTTTTTCTATATGTTCTATTTTTATTGTCAGTCTAAGCAATAATATTTACAAATTTCTGTTCTAATTTCCAGTGCCATATAGAATATATAACTTACACACACATACCTATTTCTATATTTATACTTGAAGACATTGACAGTTTTGGAGTGCCTGTTATAATCATGTTACAAGCTGAAAGTAATGGTTTCAATGAGCTAATATTCTAACTTTTGGTATGAAAGCTGTGTTCACCACAGATGTATTGAACCCATTACATTTATTATAAAAAGGCATTGCTTATTTAGGAGTGTAACGTGTTTCAAAGAACTTTTGGAAATATATATCTATAGACACCAAAGTATGAAGAAGCCCCGGAGGTGTGCTATAATCTGGTGCTCCAAAAGTAGTGCCTTTTCATATATGGTGCTATTTAAATGTTTTCCAGATAAGAGGAGCTTCCTAAGGCATTTATGCTATATATTACACCATTTCTTTTTCAACTGAACTCATAGTTTACTCAGATTTCGTGAGTTTCTTTATGAAGTGTCTTTTTGTATTCCAGGATCCCATCCAGGATATTACATTTACATTTACTTGTCCTGTCTCCTTAGGCTCCTCTTGGCTGTGACAGTTTCACACAATTTCCTTGTTTTTGATGATCTTGACAATTTTGAAGGGTACTAGTCAAGTATTTTGTAGGATGTCCCACTATTGCAGTTTGTCTGATATGCTTCTCATGATTAGATTGGCATTATGGGTTTTTGAGAGGAATACCATAGAAGTAAAGTGTTGTTCTCATCACATTGTATCAAGGTTACAAACTATGAACAGATTTTTTTTTAACATCTTTATTGGAGTATAATTGCTTTGCAATGTGTGTTAGTTTCTGCTGTATAACAAAGTGAATCAGTTATATGCATACGTATATCCCCATATCCCCTCCCTCTTGCGTCTGCTTCCCACCTTCCTTATCCCGCCCCTCTAGGTGGTCACAAAGCACTGAGCTAATCTCCCTGTGCTAGGCAGCTGCTTCCCACTAGCTATCTATTTTACATTTGGTAGTCTATATATGTCAATGTTACTCTCTCACTTCATCCCAGCTTACCCTTCCCCGTCCATGTGTCCTCAAGTCCATTCTCTATGTCTGTGTCTTTATTCCTGTCCTGCCCCTAGGTTCATCGGAACCAATTTTTTTTTATATTCCATATATATGTGTTAGCATACAGTATTTGTTTTTCTCTTTCTGACTTATTTCACTCTGTATGACAGACTCTAGGTCCATCCACCTCTCTACAAATAACTCAATTTCGTTTCTTTTCATGGCTGAGTACTATTCCATTGTATATATGTGACACATCTTCTTTATCCATTCATCTGTCGATGGACACTTAGGTTACTTCCATGTCCTAGCTATTGTAAATAGTGGTGCACTGAACATTGTGGTACATGACTCTTTTTAAATTATGGTTTTCAGGGTGTATGCCCAGTAGTGGGATTGCTGAGTCATATGGTAGTTCTATTTTTGTTTTTTAAGGAACCTTCATAGCGTTCTCCATAGTGGCTGTATCAATTTATGTTCCCACCAACAGTGCAGGAGGGTTCCCTTTTCTCCACACCTCCTCCAGCATTTATTGTTTGCAGATTTTTTGATGATGGCCATTCTGACTGGTGTGATGTGATACCTCATTGTAGTTTTGATTTGCATTTCTCTAATGATTAGTGATGTTGAGCATCTTTTCATGTGTTTGTTGGCAATCTGTATATCTTCTTTGGAGAAATGTCTATTTAGGTCTTCTGCCCATTTTTGGATTGGGTTGTTTGTTTTTTTTGATATTGAGCTACATGAGCTGCTTGTATATTTTGGAGATTAATCCTTTGTCGGTTGCTTCGTTTGCAAATATTTTCTCCCATTCTGAGGGTTGTCTTTTCGTCTTTTTTATGGTTTCCTTTGCTGTGCAAAAGCTTTTAAGTTTCATTAGGTCCCATTTGTTTATTTTTGTTTCTATTTCCGTTTCTCTAGGAGGTGGGTCAAAAAAGGATCTTGCTGTGATTTATGTCATAGAGGGATCTGCCTATGTTTTCCTCTAAGAGTTTTATAGTGTCTGGCCTTACATTTAGGTTTTTAATCCATTTTGAGTTTATTTTTGTGTATGGTATTAGGGAGTGTTCTAATTTAACTCTTTTACATGTAGCTGTCCAGTTTTCCCAGCACCACTTATTGAAGAGGTTATCTTTTCTCCATTGTATACTGTTGTCTCCTTTATCAAAGATAAGGTGACCATATGTGCGTGGGTTTGTCTCTGGGCTTTCTGTCCTGTTCCATGGATCTATATTTCTGTTTTTATGCCAGTGCCATACTGTCTTGATTACGGTAGCTTTGTAGCATAGTCTGAAGTTCAGAAGCCTGATTCCTCCAGCTCCGTTTTTCTTTCTCAAGATTGCTTTGTCTATTCAGGGTCTTTTGTGTTTCCATACAAATTGTGCAATTTTTTGTTCTAGTTCTGTGGAAAATGCCATTGGTAGTTTGATAGGGATTGCATTGAATCTGTAGATTGCTTTGGGTAGTAGAGTCATTTTCACTATGTTGATTCTTCCAATCCAAGAACATGGTATATCTCTCCATCTGTTTGTATCGTCTTTAATTTCTTTCATCAGTGTCTTATAGTTTTCTGCATACAGGTCTTTTGCCTCCTTAGGTAGTTTTATTCCTAGGTATTTTTTGTTGTTGTTGTTGCAATGGTGAATGGGAGTGTTTCCTTAATTTCTCTTTCAGATTTTTCATCATTAGTGTATAGGAATGCAAGTGACTTCAGTGCATTAATTTTGTATCCTGCTACTTTACCAAATTCATTGATTAGCTCTAGTAGTTTTCTGGTAGCATCTTTAGGATTCTCTATGTATAGTGTCATGTCATCTGCAAACAGTGACAGTTTTACTTCTTCTTTTCCCATTTGGATTCCTTTTATTTCTTTTTCTTCTCTGATTGCTGTGGCTAAAACTTCCAAAACTATGTTGAATAATACTCGTGAGAGTGGACAACCTTGTCTTGTTCCTGATCTTAGAAGAAATGGTTTTACTTTTTCACCATTGAGAACAATGTTGGTTGTGGGTTTGTCATATACGGTCTTTATTATGTTGAGTTAGGTTCCCTCTATGCCTACTTTCTGGAGAGTTTTTATCATAAATGGGTGTTGAATTTTGTCAAAAGCTTTTTCTGCATCTACAGAGATGATCATATGGTTTTTCTCCTTCAATTTGTTAATATGGTGTATCACGTTGATTGATTTGCGTATATTGAAGAATCCTTGCATTCCTGGGATAAACCCCACTTGATCATGGTGTATGATCCTTTTAATGTGCTGTTGGATTCTGTTTGTTAGTATTTTGTTGAGGCTTTTTGCATCTATGTTCATCAGAGATACTGGCCTGTAGTTTTCTTTTTTAGTGACATATTTGTCTGGTTTTGGTATCAGGGTGATGGTGGCCTCGTAGAATGAGTTTGGGAATGTTCCTCCCTCTGCTATATTTTGGAAGAGTTTGAGAAGGATAGATGTTAGCTCTTCTCTAAATGTTTGATAGAATTCACCTGTGAAGCCATCTGGACCTGGGCTTTTGTTTGTTGGACGATTTTTAATTACCATTTCAATTTCAGTGCTTGTGATTGGTCTGTTTATATTTTCTATTTCTTCCTGGGTCAGTCTTGGAAGGTTATGCTTTTCTAAGAATTTGTCCATTTCTTCTGGGTTGTCCATTTTATTGGCATATAGTTGTTTGTAGTAATCTCTCACGATCCTTTGTATTTCTGCAGTGTCAGTTGTTGCTTCTCCTTTTTCATTTCTAATTCTGTTGGTTTGAGTCTTCTCCCTTTTTTTCTTGTTGAGTCTGGCTAATGGTTTATTAATTTTGTTTATCTTCTCAAAGAACCAGCTTTTAGTTTTATTGATCTTTACTATTGCTTCCTTCATTTCTTTTTCATTTATTTCTGATCTGATCTTTATGATTTCTTTCCTTCTGCTAACTTTGGGGTTTTTTTGTTCCTCTTTCTCTAATTGCTTTAGGTATAAGCTTAGGTTGTTTATTTGAGATTTTTCTTTTTTCTTGAGGTACGATTGTATTGCTATAAACTTCCCTTTTAGAATTGGTTTTGCTGCATCTCATAGCTTTTGGGTTGTCGTGTTTTCATTGTCATTTGTTTCTAGGTATTTTTTGGCTTCCTCTTTGATTTCTTCAGTGATCTCTTGGTTAATTAGTAGCATATTGTTTAGCCTCCATGTGTTTGTATTTTTTAGTTTTTTTCCTGTAATTGATATCTAGTCTCGTAGCGTTGTGGTTGAAAAAGATACTTGATACAATTTCAATTTTCTTAAGTGTATCAAGGCTTGATTTGTGACCCAAGATATGGTCTATCCTAGAGAATGTTCCATGAGCACTTGAGAAGAAAGTGTATTCTGTTGTTTTTGGATGGAATGTCCTATAAATATCAATTAAGTTCATCTTGTTTAATGTGTCATTTAAAGCTTGTGTTTCCTTATTTATTTTCATTTTGGATGATCTGTCCATTGGTGAAAGTGGGGTGTTAAAGTCCCCTACTATTATTGTGTAACTGTCGATTTCCCCTTTTATGGCTGTTAGCATTTGCCTTTTGTATTGAGATGCCGCTATGTTGGGTGCATAAATATTTACAATTGTTATATCTTCTTCTTGGATTGATCCCTTAATCATTATGTAGTATCCTTCTTTGTCTCTTGTAATAGTCTTTATTTTGAAGTCTATTTTGTCTCATATGAGAATTGCTACTCCAGCTTTCTTTTGATTTCCATTTGCATGGACTATCTTTTTCCATCCCCTCACTTTCAGTCTGTATGTGTCCCTAGGGCTGAAGTGGGTCTCTTGTAGACAGCATATATACGGGTCTTGTTTTTATATCCATTCAGCCCATCTACGTCTTTTGGTTGCGGCATTTAATCCATTCACATTTAAGGTAATTATCGATATGTATGTTCCTATTACCATTTTCTTAATTGTTTTGTGTTTGTTTTTGTAGGCCTTTTCCTTCTCTCATGTTTCCTGCCTACAGAAGTTCCTTTAGCATTTGTTGTGACGCTGGTTTGGTGGTGCTGAATTCTCTTACTTTTGCTTATCTGTAAAGGTTTTAATTTCTCCATCGAATCTGAATGAGATCCTTGCTGGGTAGAATAATCTTGGTTGTAGGTTTTTCCCTTTCATCACTTTAAACATGTCCTGCCATTCCCTTCTGGCTTGCAGAGTTTCTGCTAATAGATCAGCTGTTAAACTTATGGGGATTCCTTTGTATGTTATTTGTTGTTTTTCCCTTGCTGCTTTTAATATTTTTTCTTTGTATTTAATTTTTGACAGTTTGATTAATATATGTCTCTGCGTGTTTCTCTTTGGGTTTATTCTGTATGATACTCTTTGTACTTCCTGGACTTGATTGACTATTTCCTTTCCCGTGTTAGGGAAGTTTTCAACTATAATCTTTTCAAATATTTTCTCAGACCCTTTCTTTTTCTCTTCTTCTTTTGGGACCCCTATAACTCAAATGTTGGTGCATTTAATGTTGTCCCAGAGGTGTTTGAGACTGTCCTCAATTCTTTTCATTCTTGTTTCTTTTTTTCTTTTTTTTTTTTTTTTGTGGTATGTGGGCCTCGCGCTGTTGTGGCCTCTCCCGTTGCGGAGCACAGGCTCTGGACGCGCAGGCTCAATGGCCATGGCTCACGGGCCCAGCCACTCCGGGCATGTGGGATCTTCCAGACCGGGGCACGAACCCGTGTCCCCTGCATCGGCAGGCGGGCTCTCAACCACTGCGCCACCAGGGAAGCCCCATTCTTGTTTCTTTATTCTGCTCCCTGGCAGTTATTTTCACCATTTTGTCTTCCAGCTCACTTATCCATTCTTCTGCCTCAATTATTCTGCTATTGATTCCTTCTAGAGTATTTTTAATTTCAGTAATTGTGTTTTTCATCACTGTTTGTTTGCTCTTTAGTTCTTCTAGATCCTTGTTAAATGTTTCTTGTATTTTCTTCATCCTGTTTCCAAGATTTTGGATTATCTTTACTATCATTACCCTGAATCCTTTTTCAGGTAGGTTGCCTATTTCGTCTTCATTTATTTGGTCTTGTAAGTTTTTACCTTGCTCCATTGTTTGTAACATATGTTTTTGTCCTTTGATTTTTTTTTTTTTTGATGGGTGGTGCTGTATTCGTGTCTTATGGGTTGTTTGGCCTGAGACATCCAGCACTGGAATTTGCAGGCAGTTGTATTAGAGCTGGGTTCTGGTGCTGTGATTAGTACCTCCGGGAGGCCTCACTCCAATTAATATTCCCTGGGGTCTGAGGTTCTCTGTTAGTCCAGCGCTTTGGACTTGGAGCTCCCATCACAGGAAGTCGGGCCTGACCTGTCACTGGCCTGGGAACCAAGATCCCGCAAGCTTCGTGGTGTGGTTAAAAAAAAAAAAAAGAAAAGGAAGGACAGAAAAAAAGAAAGAAAGGAGCAGTACAATATCAAAGTGTAAAAACAAAATTAAATTAGAAAGATAAAAAATATTAGGAAAAATAAAACTATAATCGAAACAACTGCAACAAGGTAAACTGCAACAAGGTAAAATAAAACCACAACAGAAAAAAGAAGAAAAAAAAGGGGCGGGGTGAACAAGCCAAAAGGAGAGAATAATAACAAAGTATAAAGAATATAATAAAATTAGAAAAAATAAAAGATTTATTAGGAAAAATAAAAATATAAAAAATCAACAACAATGAATCAACAAGGTGAAACAGAACCCCAATCTAAAAGAGGAAAAAAGAAAGAAAGAAAAAAAAGAAAAGCCTTGGCTATGGGGGCAGAGTTTAGGTGGTGGTGGAACTTAGGCAGGGGTGGAGTTTAGGGTGGGGCAGGATATAGGTGAGTGGGGGGGGTGACATTTGGGTGTGGGGAAGGGCCTAGGCTCCAGAACCCACGCAGCTGTAAAAGGCCTTGCGGATGGAGCCTCGATGGGGCAGTGTTTAAACATGGGGCAGGGCCTCTGCTTAGGACCTGTGTGGGAAGGAGAGAGGCAGCACGTGGAAAGGAGGGCCTCTGAAGTGTGGAGTTCTGGAGTTTGGAGGTAGGGCCCTTAGTGAGGGTGTATGGGTGGGGTTTAGGTCCAGCGTGTTGGTCAGGGTCTCTGAGTGTAGAGGTGGGGCCTTTGGTGGGGGTGTAGGGGCGGGGCTTGGGTTCTGCAGGGCAGGAGGGAGGCTCTGAGGGCAGAGGATTAGGCCCAGGAGCCCAACAGGCCCCCTGGTGCCTAAGTGGACAGAGAAGGTGCTGGCCCGGTTCCCTTCCGTTCCTTTGTGCCCCTCCCCCATTGTCTCCCCCAGGGTCCCCTCTACTGCTGATGGACCCCTAACCATGGGTGGGTCCTGCTGGGTGTAGCAACTCCTCCCCTCCCCCAGCCACCACTCAGGGTTGCCAGTCCCAGAGGTCCAGCCTTTACTTTTGCTCCCCCTTCCCTCCCTCCCACTCCCGCAGGCCTGTGCGGCTGTCGGGGGACTCAATGGGCAGAGGATCAGGCCTGGGATCTAAGCAGGCTGCTGGGGGCCCAAGTGGGTAGGGGAAACCTGGCCGTGCTCCCTTTTGATCTTCTGCTGTCCCAGTGGTCACCCAGTTTCCCCCTTCAGGCGTGGGATCCCCTCCCCCAGCTGCCCCTCAGGGATGCCAGTCCCCTCCCTTCTCCACTTCTCTTCCCCCTTCACTCCCCCCCATGCCCCACGTCCTACCTGGTTGCTGGGGGTTCCTCCCATCCCCTTAGGTGTCCCCCACTGGTGCCTAGTAGGTACCCTAGTTGTGCGGAGACGCGAACTCCGTGTCCTCTTAGTATGCCATCTTGACTCTGCCCCCTATGAACCGATTTATCACTGTTGATATCACCATTATTTTTTTTTATTCTGTTGACTTAAGGAGGTCACACCTCTCTCAGAAAGGTCCAAAAACTGAGAAATCTAACAAAGACAAAATTCCACACTACCATTCAAGCTTCTAAATAAATTTTAAAATATTCATGGTTTTCTTGTGTGGACCATTAAAAGAAATCCTTATTCCGCAGTTTTTAACCCATAAATTCCCTCTTTAGGATCACATTTGATGTACCTTGTATCATTTTGTCTGTGTGACCTACTTTATGTTCGAATTAGTGTCTTTTCCAGAATATGGTCACCTATCCCTCTGGTTGGATACCTCACCTTTTTTGACATTTTTTTTTAATACACTAGAGTGAGCTTTTCTCTTGGGAGTAACAATGTCTATTGTCTACCTATGTTTGCTTGACTTCTTGAATTTGAAATTAAATGGGGGTTATTTGTAGAGTAATGAAGTATTTTCCCTTTTCATCAGGTTTTATGGCACTTGGACATCTTCCGACGTAGCTTTAGGCAGCTTACAACTCACAAATGCATGGGAGATTCCTGCATCTTTTGTGCTCTCAAGGTAAATACTTCAAATTTGTTTCTTCTCACTATCATTAGGTTAATGATCAATATTAAGGTGGTTTGGTTATTCAGCTTGATGCTAAAGAATTTGTTACTGCATTATTTGCATGTGGTTTAGTACAAAGGATAAGTATGATTAGTTTTGCTTGTTTCAAAGAACTACTACTTGGTTTAGGTATTCTGTTTCTCTGAACCTTTTGCCCGCACAACTCTATTTAATGTGATTGGATACTATTCAAATGTGCTTAGACTTTGAGTATTTATCCGAAAAGCTAACACTAAATTTTCGTTTTGAAAGAATAAACAACCAACTGTTTTTCATGGAATTAACTATTGTCTATTAAAGCTAAATTTAGCACAAACTCTTTCTATTAAGAAAAGCCAGGGGGCTTCCCTGGTGGTGCAGTGGTTGAGAGTCCTCCTGCCGATGCAGGGGACATGGGTTCGTGCCCTGGTCTGGGAAGATCCCACATGCTGCGGAGCAGCTGGGCCCGTGAGCCATGGCCGCTGAGCCTGCGTATCTGGAGCCTGTGCTCCGCAACGGGAGAGGCCACAACAGTGAGAGGCCCGCGTACCGCAAAAAAAAAAAAAAGAAAAGCCAGGGGGCTTCCCTGGAGGCACAGTGGTTGAGAATCTGCCTGCCAGTGCAGGAGACATGGGTTTGAGCCCTGGTCTGGGAAGATCCTACATGCCACGGAGTGATTAAGTCCCTGCGCCACAACTACTGAGACTGTGCTCTAGAGCCTGTGAGCCACAACTACTGAGCCCGTGTGCCACAACTACTGGAGCCTGTGCTCCTAGATCCTGTGCTCTGCAACAAGAGAAGCCACCGCAATGAGAAGCCTGCGCACCACAATGAACAGTAGCCTATGCTTGCCATAACTTGAGAAAGCCCGCGTGCAGCAACAAAGACCCAACACAGCCAAAAATAAAAATTAAAAAATTTATTAAAAAAAGAAAATCCAGTACTAAAATTTTCCCATTTTCCCATTCCCTAATATTTCCTATTATTACATGTAATAATCAATAGATTCTTTATATCAGTTGTGTACCCCATTATCTGACTCCAAGTTTTTCATTTCTGAATAAAATGAAACTGAGGATTCATTTAGAGACAAATAAAATGCCCTAATGCAAGAGAGTTCTGACTCAGAGATTTTAGGTAAGTTGCTAAAGAGAAGGAACTAGGATGTGGAAGGGCCCATTCTCTATTACTTTTCCAACACTTATCCTTGCTGTTTTCTTGGTCCTGATATACAATGGATTATTTATGGTTGGATGAGTATGCCTAAGTTCTGAGTAAGCTTCTAGAGTCATTTTTCAGTCTCATGAAGTCTGAATTCTTGGTTTGTCACAGGGATGCTTGGTTGTGATCATTATTAATTTAGTTGCTTTTACACCTGAGAGCAGGAATTGTGACCAAAAAATTCCAGGAGAATTTCGCAGTTAAATTTGCAACAACTGACTCAAAACAGTTTTTTGACCAACATCAGTTTGAAGTTTTAGTCCATGGTAGGCAGATATTTCTGGAAAGAGTTAACTGAGTCTTCTGAACTTTTTGCCACTAGGGTCACAAATATCTTTTTTTTTCTACCCTTTGTTTGGAACCATTATAACTTTTAACAAAATATAGAATATAAATTATTGGTTAATAATTTAGAAAGAGTCATGTACCACAATGTTCATTGCAGCTCTATTTACGGTAGCCAGGACATGGAAACAACCTAAGTGTCCATCGACAGATGAATGGATAAAGAAGATGTGGCACATATATACAATGGAATATTACTCGGCCATAAAAAGAAACGAAATTGGGCTTCCCTGGTGGCACAGTGGTTGAGAGTCCTCCTGCCGATGCAGGGGACACGGGTTTGTGCCCTGGTCCAAGAAGATCCTACATGCCGCGAAGCGGCTAGGCTCGCAAGCCATGGCCGCTGAGCCTGCGCATCCGGAGCCTGTGCTCCGCAATGGGGAAAAAAAAAAAAAAAAGAAACGAAATTGAGTTATTTGTAGTGAGGTGGCTGGACCTAGAGTCTGTCACACAGAGTGAAGTAAGTCAGAAAGAGAAAAACAAATACTGTATGCTAACACATATATATGGAATCTAAAAAAATAAAAAACATGGTTCTGAAGAACCTAGGGGCAGGACAGGAATAAAGACGCAGATGTAGAGAATGGACTTGAGGACATGGGGAGGGGGAAGGGTAAACTGGGACGAAGTGAGAGAGTAGCATGGACATGTATACACTACCAAATGTAAAATAGATAGCTAGTAGATAGCTAGTGGGAAGCAGCTGCATAGCACAGGGAGATCAGCTCGGTGCTTTGTGACCACCTAGAGGGGTGGGATAAGGAGGGTGGGAGGGAGACGCAAGATGGAGGGTATATGGGGATATATGTCTATATATAGCTGATTCACTGTGTTATACAGCAGGAACTAACACAACATTGTAAAGCAATTATACTCCAATAAATACGTTTAAAAAATTATTGGTTAATTGGGGAGTTTAAATATGAAATTTTAATAAAACCAGATTTTTTACAAGTTGTAACATTTCTGACTATGCCCATTCAGACGGAAGTCCATCCAAAAGAGCATTCGGCTTGATTTTTCTAAAAGGTACATTGGCATTAAGTATCTAACTTTAGATAAACAAGAAACATAGTGATCCTTTGGTCAGCAAGTCCAAGGGAAGTCTGGTTCATGGCATTAAAACCAAAAAAACAAGGCAAGTTACTTGCTAGAGAGATCTGAATGCTGGAGAAATCCCTGGTAGAACAATCTCCTGAAACTGGAAACTCCTATCTGTAACAAGAAGGGATGATGGAAATTACATGACCCTCTGACATGCCTTTGATTAGTCAGGACTGTGCCATATTCTTCACTGACCCAGATGGGACTCTGGAGAATTGGCTGTCATAGTCTTGCTATGTTTCATTTTCCACAGGGACAAATTGTTACTTCAATATAAATCAATATAATTATATAAGTCGGAAAGATAAAGGAAACCAATCACCAGACCTTATGGGACACCTTCTGAAATAGCCAGTTACAGAAAGGAAGTTGTTTTTCAAGCTAAAGGGGCTGAGGTTGTATCTTGGGAGTTTTTCAGAGAAGCAGTTGCTTATGATAGATAGGTAAATGGGCTTAGTGGATCAAAGGCTGTGTTTTGGGTCTTTTTATAAGCTGAGGATGTGTTGGAATTCTGATGCTTTCCTCATCACATCATTGCCTGATCTATCCATTACATTTCTTTTCCTTCACTGCCTCTTTTGCTGTATTGGAAGATTAAAAATTTGATTTTTTTTTTCCCTAAAGTGCTTTTCAATCTCTCAGTGCTAAATAAATGTTAAATAATTAGGCTCTAATTTGCACATACTTTGTTTTAGATGGCATTGTTTGCATTCTTTTAATTATTGTGCACTTAATTTGAAAATTATACTCTTAGACTTTCCAATAAACATGCTTAGATAACTCATTATTTGTATAGACAAAAAGGAAATTAGATCCCTGCTTCATGTTATACCAAAAGTAAGAATTTCAGATGAATTAAGGAGTAAAATGTGAAAGACAAAATACTTCATTTTAGAGGAAACTATGAGAGAATATCATGGCCTAAGAGATAGAGAGGATTTAATAAATAAGACATGAAAAATACAAAGTTAAAAAGCTTGATATGTTTTACTATAGAAAATTCAAGAACTTCTGTTCATCAGAAGACTCCATAAATACAATAAATATGCAAGGCTACAAATTGGGAGAAAGTATCTGCAATATATATAATCAACAGAGGACTGGTATCCAACATAGAACTCCAGAGAAGAACACCCATGAAGAATAAGTAAATAATAAAATGAGTCAACAGGAAAATGGACAAAACACATAAACAGGCATTTCTCGGAATGGGAAACCCAATTGATATTTAAGCATATGAAATACGCTTACCCTCTTCAGTAATGTAAGAAATGTAGATTAAACCATACCCTTCAGATTAGTAGAAATTTAAAAGTCAGGTAAAATTGTTACCTACAAGGTAGAATAATGAGAATTTACATACATTTTTGGTTGGAATATAAATTGATACCACTATTTAGGAAACCAGTTTGTCATTACATTTGTCAAATAAAATTGAAGTAGCAGGTACCCTACTACTCAGTAATTCTACTCCTGGGTATTCGCTGTAAGAAACTTCCTTGTACACACATACCAGAAGATATGTTTGGAGATGTTTAAGGTAGTATTTTTTTTGTGATTACAGAAAAATGAAACAACCCATTCCAACTCTAATATAATCGATTAAAAAATTATGGTTTATTCCTAGAGTAGTAGTTTATTTCACTTCTATATAGTTGTGAAAACGAATAGTTTGCAGCTACATGTATCATTTTGAGTTAATCACAGAAGCATTACAGACAGCCATCAACTTACGATGGTCTGACTTAACGATTTTTTGACTTTATGATGATGTGAAAACGATATACATTCAGTAGAAACCTTACTTTGCATTTTGATCTTTTCTTGGGCTAGTGATATATATGGTATGATACTTTCTTGTGATGCTAGGCAGCTGTAGCATGCCTCAGCTCCCAGTCAGCCACACAATCACGACGTTAAACAACCGATACACTTATAATCATTTCTGTACCCATACAAACGTTCTGTTTTTCACTTTCCGTACAGTATTCAATAAATTCGATCAGATATTCAACACTTTATAATGAAGTAGGCTTTGTATTAGATGATTTTGCCCAACTGTAGGCTAATGTAAATGTTCTGAGCAAGTTTAAGGTAGGCTAGGCTAGGCTATGATGTTCAGTAGTTAAGTTAGGCATGTTTTCAACTTACAATGGGTTTATTGGGATGTAACCCCATCATAAATCAAGGAAGATTTGTATATTGAATGAAAAAAGCAAGTCACAGAAGACTGCTAAACTATGATTCCATTTATATACAAATCCAAAACAGGCAGAATAAATAACATATTGTTCCGGGATACATACATATGATAAAATTGTAGAGAAAAAAGGAATGATTTTCACAAAATTCAGGATAATGGTTACCTCTGGAAGGTGGAATGGGTAGGATATAATCATTTGTGGATACTCAAACTCAATTTTTCCATTCTTAAATTGTGTGGCAGGCACATGGACATTTATTTATTATTCTTTGGCTGTATATACACATCATGTTTGTTCTTTATTTGAATGATGATTTTTATTATAAATATAGAAAAATACTGCAATCATTCTGGAAAGTATACTAAAGTGTAAAGAGGAAAACTGAAAATAGCCTGAATTCCACCACAGGAATTATCATTTCTCTTTATGCCTCCTCTCTGGTCTATAATATTTCTAGTAATAGGTCTTTTTGCCCACCGTTTTAGTAAAAAGAGTACTTCTTTTTTTCAGACGCTTTCCATCTCTAGTATCTTCCTATTTCATTTGTTCTAACCTAAGACTACCCTGGAGTGCTATTTTGAAGTTACTACCTTCTTATAATCTTGAAGTGGCTCCCAGTTGTCTCTTAAATCACTTGGAAAAGCAGGATTATGGACATTTAAAAAACTATTTTCACACTTCCTTTTCCCTTCCTCTCCTTCCCCAGGCACTCCATTTCATCTGTGATAGTAGATGGTATACTTACTATGCCTGCCTCTTAGACATTGCATTGCAGATGTCATTCACTTTGCCTGCATCCCTTGGCACCCAAAATAATAACAAAAATAATAACAATAAACAGAACAGTAACACGTTCCTTTTAAGCCAAACCACATCTGCCTTTCAGAAATTTATCTTCTTCATGAAGTTTTAAAAATACTATATCTACATCCGTAATTGATTTTAACAGTGTTTAGCATGGCTGAATGGGTTTTTGGGAAGGTGGCCCAGCTTTTCTTCTCTTTTGGTGTTCCTCACAGTGCCTGGACCATAATATAAACACAACTTTTCTGGGTTCATATAGTCTTTTAGTACTTCTTGGTATTTAGTTATGGAGTTTAGGGTATTGCCTTTTCCTTTTCTTTTTCTTTCTGTCTTTTATATTCTCTCTCACTCTTGTCTTGTTTAATAGAGATTTTCATATTGTGACTTTTGGTCTCATACTTTTTTTAGTAAGTCTAGGCCTTTATGCCTCATTTAGTAAGGGAAGGGAGAGATGTGGGGGAGGGGAGGAGGGAGGCAGGAAGGGGAGTTGATGGTGGGAAAGATCTGCTGACAGAAGAAGTCAAAGTCTGGGATTCTCTCAGCAGAGCAGTTATCTGGTATCCTGCCGTTAAGTTACATGTTAACTTTGTGGTGTCCCAGTGTGGGTGTAATTCTATATATATTTTATATTTTTTTCTCTATGGGTGTAATTATGTATATTTTTCTCTGCCTCCTATTTAAAAAGGAGGAATATTTGATGAGGCTAATAAGAATTCTTTTTGCTGATACTTCATGACCTGTTTGCATTCTTTTTTTTTTTTGCGGTACGCGGGCCTCTCACTGTTGTGGCCTCTCCCGTTGCGGAGCACAGGCTCCGGACGCGCAGGCTCAGCGGCCATGGCTGACGGGCCCAGCCGCTCCGCGGCATGGGGGATCTTCCCGGACCGGGGTACGAACCCATGTCCCCTGCATTGGCAGGCGGACTCTCAACCACTGCGCCACCAGGGAACCCCCCGTTTGCATTCTTTAATGCTAAGTTTGATTTGTAAAATTCTTATTTCTTAGATTTTTTTTTTTAAAACAGGAGATTCCAAACTTGCTGAATTTGAAGTACTCTGCAAAACTTGCCAGTTCTTTATAAAGTCAGAATTCTTTATGGTAGAGCATAATTGCTTATCTCTAGAACCTACTATTAAGGACAAAAAGAAACACAAACATGTTCCTCGATGAGTCAGAAGCTAGCCAACTTTCCCTTAATCTGATGTTTGGATGAAGGATTTGCCCTTCCAAGTCTGGCTGAAAGATATGTGTCCCTGCTCTCTCTCCAGTTGTTTACTTAAAATGCATTTGCTACTGGCCTTACGTGAATACCTTTTGGATCACGTCTTCTTTAATATTTTTGTTTTTTTCTTCTGCTCTATGAACGTCTGCCAATAGTCCTGTGCCTCGTGATCTTCATTGGTACCATAGTATATGTTGCATCCAGTACTTTTTGGTGGTTTGTACACAATATTTATGATAATCCATTTCTTTTGGTCCTGTAAAATATCCTGTGGTTTTTTTTTCTGTGTTACTTGACACTAAGTCCCTAAAGTAATTACAGCCTCAGAATCTTGTATGCAGATTATTAATGAAGAATTTGTGTAAGTTTGTCTTTCTGCTTACTTTGAACTGCAATGCCTTTCAACTCTGACTTAGCAAATAGAAGAGATTTGTGGGGGGCTTCCCTGGTGGCGCAGTGGTTAAGAGTCTGCCTGCCAATGCAGGGGACACCGGCTCGGGCCCTGGTCCGGGACGATCCCACATGCCGCGGAGCATCTGGGCCCGTGCACCACAACTATTGAAGCCCGCGCACCTAGAGCCCGTGCTCTGCAGCAGGAGAGGCCACTGCAATGAGAGGCTTGTGCACCGCAATGGAGAGTGGCCCGTGCTCACTCTGCAACTAGAGAAAGCCCGTGCACAGCAGTGAAGCCCCAGCACAGCCAAAAAATAAATAAATGAAAACATAAATTTATTTAAAAAAAGAGAGATTTGTGTGCTAATTACCCTGTCCCTTCTAAAATACCAAATTTATTCCCATCTAGTATTACTGAAAGATTTTTCCTGACCTAAACTGTTGTCATGCCTATAGCCCAGAGCTCTGATTTATTATTCATATTGAGTCTGCTCTTACACCCTGGCCCCCAGGGTATGACTTGACTTTGGTATTGGTTTATTTATTTATCTCTGTCCAGAGGAGGAAATCCGTCCTCTGTACTTAGTATGCCACAAAGATTTTGTTCTCCTTCCAGGGATTGTACTAGAGGCTTTACAGTGCCAGGATGTAGGACAGAGTGTTTTTTGTTATAGGCAAAGAAGAATGCTGCATTGATTGATTAACTCCAACAAACCTTCTCAATTAGTGGGTTTTTTTTAAGGATGTTAGTATAAGGAATAAAAGCCAGGGAATGGTGGTGGTGATGGTGGTAGGTAGGGAGGAAATAAGTTTTTATATATAGGGGTTCTAGAATGTAACTCTGTACCTGTAGAGCAGTAAGACTGTTGTGAAGGGGCAGGAAAGTCTGTGTTCTGCTGATAGCTCACTTGTTAATTGGGGGGAAATATGAGAGTTCAGGGAACAAATCTCTCAATATTTTTTTATTGTGTACCATGTAGCTGTTCCTCTACTGGGGACCGAAGCATAAACATATCGAGTAAAGTGGTATAAGGAATTAGTCGGGTCATTTTTTTGTAGACTGGAGGAATGGAAGGTTCTTCATTGTCCTATAGTCATGGCCACTATCAGAGAGGAGTAAACCCATTATCCTAGACTGGTTATTTATTTAAGCCAGGAAATTAGCTTTCTAGTATGTTACCTGGAAATTTTAGCTAGTAATAAATAGCCCTCACATAAGGAAGGTATATCCTTATGTCTAATGCACCTATCCATTTGAATTGAACTTCCTTGTTCTGCTTATCTATGTGATATGAACATATTTGTGTGGTCTTTTGGTTAACCTTTCTTAAAGTTGTATTAGACTGTACCTAAATATTCTTCTTCTTCTTCTTTTTTTTTTTTTTTTTTTGCGGTACGCGGGCCTCTTACTGTTGTGGCCTCTCCCGTTGCGGAGCACAGGCTCCGGACGCGCAGGCTCAGCAGCCATGGCTCACGGGCCCAGCCGCTCCGCGGCATGTGGGATCTTCCCGGACCGGGGCACGAACCCGTGTCCCCTGCATCAGCAGGCGGACTCTCAACCACTGTGCCACCAGGGAAGTCCTCTTCTTTTTTTTAAATTAATTAATTTTATTTTTGGCTGTCATGAGTCTTCGCTGCTGTGTGCGGGCTTTCTCTAGTTGCAGCGAGTGGGGGCTACTCTTCGTTGCGGTGCGCGGGCTTCTCATTGCGGTGGCTTCTTTTGTTGCGGAGCACGGGCTCTAGGCATGCAGGCTTCAGTAGTTATGGCTCGCGGGCTCTAGAGCGCAGGTTCAGTAGTTATGGCGCACAGGCTTAGTTGCTCTGCATCATGTGGGATCTTCCTGGACCAGGGCTTGAACCCTTGTCCCCTGCATTGGCAGGCAGATTCTTAACCACTGCGCCACCAGGGAGGCCCTGTACCTAAATATTCTTGACTAATTTAATCATTGACATAACTTGGATAGTATAAAACTCAGGCTCTTATCCTTTTTAAAATTCTGGAGTTCAGAATTTTACATGGTATTTCAAATAGAGGGGTATGACTACAAGGAAAAATATAGCAGATCATCATGACTCTTTTCAGAGTTTATGGCAGAACCTGAAACTTATACAATCTCAAAATCTTTGTGCATGTCCAGAAGGGTCCCCCTTTTTATTTCCCCTGTGGGGTAAGTGGCTATGATATTGATTCTTAAAATTTGATTTGAATACTGTTGGTAATCTTTAAGGTCCTACATTTCTGATCTTGGCAAAAATTCCAGAATGACTGTTACATTTTTATAAATCTCAATATTAGTTTATGATTTCCCCCTAAAAGCAATTCCCCTGGTGAATTTGGCCTGTCTCTGTGTCTGTCTGTCCAGTGTCTTGAGGTTTTGTTGTTTCTATCTGTGTCTCTGCCTTTGTGTATGTGGGTGTCATTTTTGCATAGGCAGCAGGAATGCGTGTGAAAGGTAAATTTATGATGGTCTTTTACTTCACCACTGTAAGTCCAAGGTATTGAGTTATAAATTGAATGCAAATAAAGCCCTAAACTCATGGGGAGATATGGTATTGGTAACTGAATTTAATTTAAAGGGACTGATATAGGATATGTGGGTAATTTTCTAATAAGGAAGTCCAGAAGGTAGCTATTTTAAGACATAAGGTTAAAGAATCCCAAGAGAGAAACTGGCCAGCTGTTCTCTGCTTTCTCTTCCTGGAGCAAGAATTCTGTTAAACTGACTGGATACCTTTTTCTGAGTGTGATAATGGTATTATGGTTAAGTGTTTTTTTTTCAGTTTTATTGCAGTATAATTCACAAATAAAAATTGTGAGGTTTAAGGCACACAACTTGATGTTTTGATATATACGTATATTGTGAAATGATCACTACAATCAAGCTAATTAACATAGCCATCACTTTACATAGGTACCTTTCATTTTGTTTTGTTTTTACTGCATAAATGTTACTTCAGAATTGTCACTGAATTGTCACTAAAGTTTTTATATTTAACAACTTTAATTTGAAGAACACATATTTGGTCAGCTCATAGACTACAAGCCTTGGGAGTTGCAGCTCACACTTGTCAGGGGAGATGTAATCACTGATTCTGTTATATCACAAAAAAATCACTGAACACTAGAGAAAGGGTTTGTTATATGGTTATGTTTTAAACAAAAAGGGTTCTTATTTTTTAGAGGCATATCCTGACATATTTACAGATGAATAATGTCTGGTATTTGTTTCAAAGTGATCTGGGAGGAGGGGTAAGTGGGTGGGTGGTATATATGAAATGAGATTGGCCACAGGTCAGTAATGGTTGAGGATGGATGATAGGTACATGGGAATTTATTGTGCTATTTTGTCTACCCTTGTATATTTGAACTTTTTTGTAATAAAAGGTTAAAAATCCAGTGTTACTGTTTTGGATGCTAAAATGGTAAATATTTCAATATTCTTTCCCCTCTTGAAAGAAAACGTTCAACATTCTTTTGAACGTACAAATCTAGGGTGAAAGTTCTATTTTCCAGCAGTCAGTGACTCTCAACGAGTAGCTCCTTTATTTTCCTTTCAAAGGGTTGTGTTTACAAACAGGCTCGATTGGCCACATCTAGGTTTATGATTTATTTAGGTCTATGATTTACAGGAGGTGTGGAAAAAAAGGGATAGTTATGAAAGCCAAAATGATAGATTTGGGAAGCTTAAATCAAGAAGAGAAACTCTAAGAATTGAGTTAGTAGTAGTGTATAACATGTGTCACGCCTTTGTAGAAGGTGTTGCTGGACACCTCTCAGGGATGAGTTGAACTGCTGACTGGGGCACTTTTCAAAGACCTTGGGCCCATAAAGCATCAAATTTAGTGACAGCCTTTTTCTTGACCCGTATCTTCTCTACTCTTGACTTCTTTCTGATGCAAAGCTAGGAAATTCTGAGAGAGAAATAGACAGCTGTTCCCCCCTTAAAGACAAAGTCTGTGTTTTAGGGGGAAAAAAAGGAAAAACTTAAGCAACAGCTGCATTTGTAGTTGACAAAGCACAAAGACGTTCTGTCTTTACGGCACTTTTATCTTATTTATGTGGTTTTTATTAATCCAAATAATTATATGCTCCTGTGGGTAGAATTGTTTGCTACTTGATCCAAGAGAGATGGATGGGGAAGCACCTGCTTGTAGTCATTAGTCTTGTTGCTTTTGCACTGCATCCAAGAAAATAGTTAACAAACAAAAAGTAATTTGCCTTTTCCTGAGAGTGAAAAGGAAGACCTCTTTGGTTTCACTCTGTGAAGAACAGCAGAGAGAAACCTCAAAGGTGGGTTTTTTTATTTATTGAAATGAAACCATCAGGGACCCCACAGGGGAAAATGATTCCTGGGTTTTGGTTCTTCCTGCCCTTTCTCCCTCTCTGCCATAAAACTCAGCAATTGGAAGAATACCAGTTTTTGTTCCTTATTGGTCCTACCACCTGTTCTTATTGCTGAACTAAATGTTCTTGGCTTTCTTTGGTGTGAACAGGATCTCCCTCTGGGAAAGGTGGGAGGAGGGTGAAAAAGGGAACAGGAGGAGGCCCATTCCTGCCTTGTGCTCATGTGAGAGGGACACACAGGGGTTAGTGTGCTGCCCTAACAGAGGGGCTTTGTGCTACAGCTTCTTCCAGAGCTGCGGCTCACAGATGCATGCTGGGCAGGCTCAGGCTGCGTCATCCCTGATACACTTGCTTCTTCCTAACAATGGCAGAGCAATACCAGTAACAATAATTAAAATATTGGATAAGAAAATAAAGAAGATGCAGGCAGAGGCTATTCTGAATACATTCAGATAGATACTCAGTGTGTGTGGAGAAAGCTGTTTGTAATTAAGAGGTTAAAAAAAGAGTAGCATGGAGATGATGCCACTGAACACAAGAGCCAGATCTGTTGTTGCATATCCACTATGTGTGCAGTCAGAGCTCTGACTTTAAGTCTTTCTTTTTCTGTGCTAAAACCCTTGTTATCTAGGTCATGGGAAATCTGCCTCTCTTGAATACAAGCAGCAGAATAGAGAAGAATTTCTTCCTTTGTACCTAGACCTTAGAAACTGGGTAGGTAGCTCAAGGTAGAAGGCTTTCTGACTCTCGAGGCCCTTCTTCATACATCAGTGTCAGGCAGTAACCTAAAATGAATCCCAAATAGAATGATTATAATAACAGTTAACACTTAGATAGCACTTTGATACGGTCAGACTTTAGTCTAAGATATAAGTAGAAAGATAGATAACTTATTTAATCCTCAAATAATCCTAGGAGGTAAATACTATTATTAATTCTCTTTTAGAAGAGGAAACTGAAGCATAGAGAAGTTAGGTAACTTGTCCAAGGTCATATAGATGGTAAGTAACAGGGCTGGGATTTTTTAACCCAAATACTATGGTTCCAGAGTCCATACTCTTAACTATTACTCTATGCCATCTCTCAGTGTATCTCTGTCCTTTCTCAAACAGGGTTATCTGAACCATAGAACACAGAAAATATTCTGAGTGACTATTTTCTTAATTCTCTCTAGGATGGTAACGTAACTAGCACTATGCATAGGAGAGAAGTTAATTCATTAGGAACTGTTCATGCTTTAGAGTATTAATTCTTGAAGAAACCCAGTTGAGAGAGACTAAAGGGGCTGCAGTGTGCATTTGTTGTGTTTGTACAGAACTATCCTGAAACTAATTTTCCATTGGTTTGTCTTGGAACCGGTTTTAGACTCTGAACAAAGGACCAAACCTCATCCATCCCTTGCTCTAGAGGTAGAGCCTTTGTCAGCATTAATGTCTTACCATTAACAGTTGAGAAGAGTGGCAGGTTGGGATATGATAGTGGTCACTAAGTTTGCAAAGCTGAGGTGACTTCCCTTCAGCATATCATTAAGTGTTCAGATCACCATATGTAGAAGCAGCCACTACTTCTTTTCCTACCTTCCTTTTCCTTTTTTCTTCACATTTCCCCAAGTTTCAAAATCCCATTGGTCACTTGGCAGATATCCTCTGGGAGTGTTTAACTGTGGACCCAGACCTTTACTTTTGGTCTAGTTTAAGGAGTCACTGATAGACATTCTTCCATTTCCAGCAACAAATTATGGAAGGTCTTGCTCTGTCTTTACCTGATCTTATAATAGACTTGTTAAAACTTTCTAGGTAACTCCAAAATAAAGTAATTATAATAGATTTCCCCCCAGCCCCATGCTTATTAAGTAATACTAAATATGTTTTTCTGGTGCTGCCTCCTCCACATCATATGGAATTGTTTGTAGGGAAATAATAGCAGGGTTCACAGTAAATTGTTCTCAAGTTGCTGTAGGGATAGATGTTCAGTGTGTATGAGGTGGAATGATGCTAGTAAGAGAACAGAGGTCTCTTGAAATTAGCAGAACAAG
This sequence comes from Hyperoodon ampullatus, assembly GCF_949752795.1. Taxonomy (NCBI): domain Eukaryota; kingdom Metazoa; phylum Chordata; class Mammalia; order Artiodactyla; family Ziphiidae; genus Hyperoodon; species Hyperoodon ampullatus. Next base: position 62,648,097 of record NC_136914.1, on the reverse strand, counting down.
GTTTAGTCCCATTTTACTTGAACCAGTTGTGTTACCTTAAGAAAAATTTTCACCTTTTCTAGGTGATTCTTTATCTGCTTAGAAAAGAGAAGGGAGTTAATATTTTCCCTTAATAAGATCTAACCATATAAAATCATTCATTCAAAACTAGTTGTTGATGGCCTACATGCCATTACTATTATAGATGCTGGGAGTGTAGCAAGGAATTAAAGGGGCAAAAATTTCTGTCTTCATATTCTAGAGAATACAGTTAGACAATAAATAAGTAATATACATGGTATGATTGCTGGTAAAGGTGCCAAAGGGAAAAATAAAACAAGTAAGGGTGAGAGGTTTAGAAAGAGTGGGTGGAGCTTGCAATTTTAAATAAAATGATCCAGAAATACTATATTGAGAAGGTAATATTTGGGTAAAAATCTGAAGGGAATGAGTGACTGAGCTACCACAAGTAAAACGTCAAGTAAAATGAGGACCAATAATTAGCCATTCTAGGTTGGTGGGACCTCCTATTCTTAGCTCACATAAGTAGGTTTATAAAAGTGATCTCATTTCTGGTCTCATTAGTAAGTCTGAAAGTAACCCTGGAATTTTTTTATATGAATAAATTACTAATGAGGATTTCAAGCCAGTGACATTCTTTGGCATGTTGACATGTAACTCATCGTTGGGTGAGTTGTTTATCTGGGTGGTTTAGTGTGGATCTGGGCCATGTGATGTCAAGGAGCACATTCTAAAATCTCTGTGCGGAGGGTCCAATACCGCTTGAGAAGGACACCACAAAGCAGGTGCCACTTGTTGCCACTCTTTGTTTCCATTCTCTGGATATCACATTCATCATTGTTTCAGATATAGGTAAAGATGGAGAAGATAGATACATTTAGTTATACCAAAATAAAAAACTGCTGTGCTTGAAAGATACCAGAAGACTAGAAGAAGGTATTCGCTGCAAGTAGTACTCACAGAAGACCCAGAAAAACTAAATGTAGTTAGAAAGACTAAAATTAACCAGTCTGACTGTATTAATTGCTGACAAGGATATGGGGAAATTTATTTATATTCATGCACTGGTAGAAGTTTAAGTTGGCACAGCCTCTTTACAATAGCAAAAAATTGGAGACTATTAAAATATCTGTCAATAAAGAAATGGATAAATAAATGTGATGTAGTAACATGATATAATACTATACAAATGGATAAATAGATGTGATGTAGTAACATGATATAATACTATACAGCAGGGGAAAAGGATGAAATATATGGGTAACCTCAAAAAGAATGCTGAATTTTTTAAAAAAGTAAAATTCAGTGTGATACTTTTTACATAAACAAAAGACACATACACACAAGCGTACTATGTATTATTGAGGGTTATATACATACACACACATACAAATATATGTAGAAGTATTATAAACAGAAGATTGTGCAACAAACTCATAGTGAGTGGCTGGTCTTAAAGGGGACTTTAGCTTTATCTGTAGATTGGAAGTAAACATTATAGAATGTTTATTTCTTAGTGTTAGACATGTAGGTATTTGTTATATTATTCTTTTTACTTTTGGGTAATTTTATAGTAACTAAACAATTTAAAAGAAGGGCCAAGTTTCATACAATGAGCCCCCAGAGAATAATTTACCAATTCAGTGACATATAATTTATCTTTATTTATTGTAGACCATCTACCTCTTTCTATATCAGAGGAAATGAGGTAACTGCATTGCATTAACTCATGACAACAGTCTCTCCTAATGAGTCCTTGATGGTATCACACTCAGATGGAAGAGTAAGGATCCTTATTAGCACATATCATGCTCTTTATTATGAGTCTTGTTTTTTTTTTTTTACTTTTTTCTAACTAACTGCAAGCATATCAACTCATTCAAAGTACATTTGGCTCCATAGCTGTAAGCATGGAGATCCTAGCATGACAGACTGGGATGCATAGAAGCTCAGTAACAGCATTGTGCTTTTCCCCTTGTCTAACCTCTTCCCTACAGGGAATCTTTAACCAGTTTCAGTGCAGTACTGAAAAAGTGCTTCCATCTGACACTCTCCGCAGTGCTCTGGCAAAGACTTTTCAGGATGAACAGCGTTTCCAGCTGGGAATTATGGATGATGCTGCGGAGTGCTTTGTAAGTACTGGCCTCTGGCCCTCTTTGATATGGGGTGAGACTGTGGATGGTCTCCATCAGGGACTGGCTACTTTACTGTGCTCCTGGTCTCTACAGTTATAACTAGGAATTTCCCTAGTTTCTATAAGTTGTTTCTGCTCATAAAGTATGAATTGCCTAGTGGGTTTATTCTTTTTTCTTCAGGCTTAGGGTAGTTTTGTGCTTGCCATCGCACAGAACAGTAGCTCTCACCTTCAGAGGAGACAAGGCCCATTAAAATACAATTTTCTGGGCCCAACTCCCTGGAGTTTCTGTTTCAGTAGGTCTGGAGTGGGTCCCAAGAATATCTCTAACAAGTTCCTAGGTGATGCTAACACTGATGCTGCTGGTCTGGGGACCACAGTTTGAGAACTCCTGCATACTAAAGATAATTAAACAGAGAATAGCTGAGTCCTTAGCACAAGTGTGATGTGCTATGTAGATGGCTACTTTGCTCCCAGTGACTTTTAGTAGAGGACCCTAACTCTTCTCAACTCTGGGTTCTATTCATCAACCTTCAAAAGACTCTATGCAACCATTGAACAATCTGAGTGATATACATCCTACTATAGGGTAAAATATAGGCCAAAATCAGGGGTGCCCCTGAGAAACTGGATCACTGATTTATTGCTGGTAGGAATGAACAATGGTATAGCCACTCTGGAAAGCACTTTGGCAGTTTCTTAAAAAACTAAACTTGCAAACCACCATATCATTCAGCAGTTAGATTTCTGTACGTGAATCCCAGAGAGATGAAAACATATGTTCATACAAAAACCTGTACATGAATGTTCAGAGAAGCTTTTTTTGTGACAGCCCCAAAGCAAAAAAGCCCAGATGCTTTTAATGGGTAGATGGTGAAACAAACTGGGGTACTTCTATATCAGGGAATACTGTGCAGCAATAAAAAGGAATGAACTGTTGATTTATGTAACAAGTTGAATGATCTAAAGGGAGTAACAATGAGTGAAAAACACAGTATCAATAGGTTATGTACTAAATGATCTCATTTATTTAACATTCTTGAAATAATAAAATTATAGAGATGGGACAACATGTTAGTGGTTGCTAAGGGTTAGGGTTGGAATTGAGTGGGTAAAGTTTTAAAGGAATAGCAGAAGGGAGCTTTGTGGCGATGAAAGAGTTTTATATCTTAATTGTGGGAGTGTTTACATGACTATACATGTGATAAAATTGCATGGAGCTATACATACACACAAATGAATGTATGTAAAACTGGTGAAATCTGAATAAACTCTGTGGATTTTATTGATGTCCATTTGCTGGTTTGGATATTGTATTATAGTTATGTAACATGTCACCTGTGGAGGAAACTGGGTGAAGGGTACATGGACCTCCTGTATAATTTTTTTGAAACTTTCTGTGAATTTATAATTATTTCAAATTAAAAATTTAAAAGAAAATCAGAGGTATTCCTCTCTTCAAGGAGGATTGCTGTTTCTCTGAGTAAACTGCCAAGAAATTTGTACTTTTATTTGTTAAATATTGTCTACGTACTGCTTTTTGTCCTTCCCTATTAGGAAAACCTCCTGATGAGGATTCACTTCCACATTGCTGATGAAACCAAAGAGGACATATGCACTGCCCAACACTGCATCTCCCACCAGAAATTTGCAATGACATTGTTTGAGCAGGTGAACCTTATTTCTATTCCCATCACTTCTTAGACCTTTTCTTCAAGAACACTTTATGCTAGGATGTAGGATGTCAAATGGGTGCCAAAACAGTTAATGACTGTGGCTGCTGGTTTTGCTTTTTTCTACCCGGGCTTAGTGTGTATGTACCAGCTGTGGCGCCACTTCTGATCCGCTGCCTTTCATCCAGATGGTGCATTATATCTCCACTACTTCCCTTTGGTGAGTCTTATAGGGTTCTCTGTTTGTATACTTAGGCAATCCTTCAGTTGACTGGGTTTTAACTGAAGGCACCCAAGTAGCTTGTATCCTTATTGCTGAGTATTTGCTGTATTGTAGGAACTCAGAACAGTAATTTTAAAATAACCTCTGTTCTCCTTCTTTCCTCTCCCATCTGTCCTCTTTTCTTAGTCTCAAGTTCTGGCGAGCAGAGTGAGAGGAGGAATGGGGATTCTATGAGCATTGGATTTGGGGACAGGCAGGCACACTTACTCTGTGGGATACTGAGGCTGGTCAGGATGAGGGGCTTTGGCATAGTGGGCAGAGGAAGAAAGTCAAACATGTGAGTTAGGAATTTGCATGAATGATTTAGCTATAACCCTGTACAACTCCCAACATCATCCTCCTTCAATTCCCCATCTCGAAGCAATCAGGCTATTTGTATGCTGGAAAGACGAGAAAAACCCTCACCAAGCATGTTTGGTGAGCTGCTGCAGAATGCCAGCACCATGGGGGATCTGCGGAACTGCCCGGTGAGTTAAGTGAGGGGTGGGGTTCAGAGTGGGGAGGGAAACCCTGAGATTAGTGGAATTGAGGCAGAGTCAGTGGGCAACATTTCTCACTAGCATTATATATGTATTTCAGAGCAACTGTGGAGAGAGGATTCGGATTCGCCGTGTGTTGATGAACGCTCCACAGATTATCACAATTGGGCTGGTATGGGACTCGGACCACTCAGACTTGGCAGAGGATGTCATTCACAGCCTGGGCACCTGCCTTAAGCTGGGTGATGTGAGTGTTAGTTACCTTTATCTCTCACTTGGAGTTCTTGTAACTTACTATTGCTCAAGGGCAGTGAACTCTGAACACAAAGGTATATCCTAAATGACAAATATTAAAGAGTTTTGAAAAAATATATTGTGTGTATCTGTACACATACATGTGCGTACATGTACATGCTCACATACCTCCTTCGCATAGTTGGCAAAAGCTTTTGGGAAGATATGGGATGATCTTGGCCTTGAAAGACAGGATGGGCAGAGCTTAGCTACTGATAAAAATCAAGTAATTCATAGAGTTATCATATGCTCTACTTATCATTAGTTAATACCAGTGTAGAATAGGGAAGTGTATTCAACCATGGGAGGTAGTAAGGTCAAAGAAGTGAGCAGTCCTGACTAGTTCTGCTACGGGAGGTGAAGGAGGTAGAAGTTGATGACATGAGTCCTAGAATATTAAATTCATGGTAGGAACCAACATCTGCTGAGAAGGTAATGAAGTGGCTTGGAAGAACATTCTAGTGGAAACAGACTTCAGACGTGGGCTGTTTACCTTATCAGTGGCATACCCTAGTATAGGTACAGCCAGGGTTTTCCTTCAGTTCAAGAGAAGAGCCAGAAAGTCTGTGGTTTCCTTTCTACTGGTTTCCCTCTGGGATGGTCCTGTGACTAAGGAGATCCCTTGTTGTTTTTTAATGTCATTAAGCCATGGTTGAGAATAAGTGAACCATCTGGGATCTTACTTTAGGTCTCCTTGCCAAGGAGTCTCTGACATAGTAGGCTATGCACAAAAAAAGATCATTTTTCTAGATTTCTATAGCCTACATATTCTGTTCTGTTCTAGCTTTATTTTAATTTATTTTTTATTTTTTATTTTTTGGCGGTATGCAGGCCTCTCACCGCTGCGGCCTCTCCTGTTGTGGAGCACAGGCTCTGGATGCGCAGGCCCAGCGGCCATGGCTCACAGGCCCAGCTGCTCCGCGGCATGTGGGATCTTCCCGGACCGGGGCACGAACCCCTGTCCCCTGCATCAGCAGGCGGACTCTCAACCACTGCGCCACCAGGGAAGCCCCTAGCTTTATTTTTATGATTGATTTTTCAACCAAACACATTCCTCAAGGCAAGAGTACTTGCCTTCAAATATTTTGTATGTCTCTTAACACTTAGGACAGTGCTAGATATCTAGGAATTGAAATGTTGGTAACCAGTATGGTGGGATTGCTCCCCCTAAGGGCTTTCTTACCTTCTACTTAGGGTCTCAACAGGAAATTTATATTTGTGGCCCCAGCTGATAAATAACCTTTGAAACTTGAGAATGTTTTGTTTTTGTTTTATTTTTTTTTAACATTCCTGGCTCATATTAGAATAGGCCCCAGCAAGAAAATATTATTAAAAGGTATAAAGAGGACTTCCCTGGTGGCACAGTGGTTAAGAATCCGCCTGCCAATGCAGGGGACACAGGTTCAATCCCTGGTCCAGAAAGATCCCACATGCCGTGGAGCAACTAAGCCCGTGCGCCACAACTACTGAGCCTGTGCTCTGGAGCCCGCATGCCACAACTACTGAAGCTCACGCACCTAGAGCTCGTGCTTCACAACAAGAGAAGCCACTGCAATGAGAAGCCCACACACTGCAACGAAGAGTAGCCCCCACTCGCCACAGTTTGAATGAATGAATGAATAAATAAATAAAATAAAAGTTATGAAGAAACATCACCACGTTACCAGTTTGGCCACTATCTCTCTGATATTTCGCTAAAATTTTGCCTTTTTAGGTTCATTTCTGATGATAAATATGGATTAGCAAAAGGAGAAGCAAGTCAGTACCTTAATTAAGAAATGATGGAGTCTGTTGAGAGATGATGTGAGAGGGCTGAGTATGTGACTGTTCTTTCCTTTCTCCTCTTTCCCCACAGCTGTTTTTCAGAGTGACAGATGACCGGGCCAAGCAGTCTGAACTGTACTTAGTAGGAATGATCTGTTACTACGGCAAACATTATTCTACATTCTTTTTCCAAACAAAGATCCGCAAATGGATGTATTTTGATGATGCTCACGTCAAGGAGGTAGGAATATTCAAGTCCTTCTTGACGTGTTTGGTGAATGGAACAAACAACTATGGACAATTACTTGTCTTCAGTGTTTCATTTTCATAATTTTAGTGTCTGTCTGCCTATCTATTGAATTTATGAGAGTGTCAGTCTTCTCTTCCCCAACAGACCAAGTTCTTGAGGACAGGATCAATTTATCTTCTATTATTTTCTCTGAATCACCTCGCTAGCATTCAGAACCATTCTGAATTTATAGTTGAAAGGGCTTTTTAAAAAATGTGTTGGTCTTCCCTGGTGGCGCAGTGGTTGAGAGTCCGCCTGCCGATGCAGGGGACGCGGGTTCGTGCCCCGGTCCGGGAAGATCCCACATGCCGCGGAGCGGCTAGGCCCGTGAGCCATGGCCGCTGAGCCTGCGCGTCCGGAGCCTGTGCTCCGCAATGGGAGAGGCCACAACAGTGAGAGGCCCGCGTACCACAAAAAAAAAAAAAAAAAAAAAAAGTGTTAATTCGTTGATTTGAGCGAGAACAGCCTAATGCCTCAAATTAGGTTATAAGCTTAGCACAGAGTTCAGAATTCCAAATCTTGTAATTAACAGTGGGTAATACTTTGTCCCAGGGCTGCTATAAATTATTCTCTGATTGTTATCTCCCTGAAGTACTCTATCACGGATTAATGTATTTTGGGGATAGTGTAGAGAAAATAAGGCTATAATGATATTTAAAGCTGGGAATTTTGTACTATCTAAACCACAGAGTATGTGGCTGAAGTAGTTTAGGTGATCTGTGTGAGTGAGGAAGCCTCTTGTGATAAGGTTAGCAGCTAGGAGACTGCTGACTATAATCTACACCAACCCATGGGCCTTATGTAGTGTCCTCTACAAATAGTAAAGTCTTTGTTAAATTCCCTGATTCTCTTCTTCATCTGTTTTTTACTGTTGTAATCTTGGGCAACTTATGTAAATTCTTTGAGCTTTAGGTTTTTCATTTGAAAAATAATACCTGCCTTATAAAATATTAAATCAGATTTGTATGTAAAAAGCATATAAATGTTTCAGTTAAAATGATAAATCAGTTATAAATTTACTGAACATCTATTATGAAATAAACACTGTGCCAGTGGTCTGACTCCAAGACCACACCATCTAAGAATGTGACTGGATCAAACTTAAAAGAGAGTGAGTTTGGGGATTTGATTGGATTGTAGTTTCCATGGCTATTCTGTCACTTTTTTCCACTGCCATGGCAGCGCTGAATCCAGCACAAAGCTAAGGCTGAGAGGTTCAGCTGTATATTCTAAGCAGTTTGATATTTTATGTCCTGCCTTGTGTGAACTCTGAGACGGAATGTCACTTATTTTCAGGCAGTCTGTGAGAGAGTTTCTGTTTGCTCTTTAGCTTCATGAAGGTGATTTTAATATTTAGGAGAAAATTATAGAAATGCAACTTTCAAACAAGGGCTTTTATTTGATGTCTGTGAAAAGAAATTGTTCACCAAGTCAACTGAAGTCCCCTCACATAGCATATTCAGCTTTGAGAACTTTTATTCATATTTCATAATTGAATTGATGTTTCACAGGAATAAAAGTAATTTTATTCATCATTCCTATCTCTTATAGGGTTTTAGTGCTTTCTAAAAGGATTTCATTTAAAAAGACTTAACAAAAAATTCATTGGGGGCTTCCCTGGTGGTGCAGTGGTTGAGAGTCTGCCTGCCGATGCAGGGGACACGGGTTCGTGCCCTGGTCCGGGAAGATCCCACATGCCGCGGAGTGGTGGGGCCCGTGAGCCATGGCCGCTAAGCCTGCGTGTCCGGAGCCTGTGCTCCGCAACGGGAGAGGCCACAACAGCGAGAGGCCCGCGTACCGCAAAAAAAAAAAAAAATTCATTGGGACTTCCCTGGAGGTCCAGTGGTTAAGACTCCGCACTTTCACTGCAGGGGACGTGGGTTTGATCCTGGTTGGGGAACTAAGATCCTATAAGCTGCGTGGCGCAGCCAAAAATTAAAAAAAAAAAAAAAAAAAAGCATTAAGTTTAGGTCCAAGATCTCTTTTGTTGTTTCTTTACCCAGTTCTTGTCTTTTCATCTCTTTTATTTTCTTTAGAAAAATAGAGTAGAAAGATATGTGTTGAATTATGAATATGAAGTATAATTGTCATGCTTTTTCTGGTTGTTTCTGGTTCAGATTGGGCCCAAATGGAAGGATGTGGTGACCAAATGCATCAAGGGACATTATCAGCCTTTGCTGCTGCTTTATGCAGACCCCCAGGGTACCCCAGTGTCCACCCAGGACCTGCCCCCTCAAGTTGAGTTCCAGTCATACAGCAGGACGTGCTACGATAGTGAAGATTCAGGTGAGCAGCCTAGCTTTTTACTTCTCCCTCCCCACTCCAATGTGATGACTGGACAGTAGGGTCTCACAGTCATGAGCCTAGCACTTAACCTAGCTTGGAGAAAGAGGATTCATCAGAGATAAGAAAGAAGTACCAACTAATGCTGAAGCCCAAGTTGTGCCAGGCTTTGTTTCCTTCAGTGTTTAGGAATGTATTGTCTAGATCACCTGGCCCCGTTTCAAAAATGAGAAGGAAATTATGTTCATTTAGACTGAGGTATTAAGTTTGTGAGGGAAACCTCACTATTTAACCTTCTAATATTGCTAAGATGACTCATTCTTACTAGCAATTTAACAGTGACTTGAGTTGTTAAGACGCAGAAAATGATATGAGTTACTACAAAGCTCGTCATTTTGTTTGGGATGAGAGATTTTTGTTTTAAAATGCCAAGTGTGGTAGCAATATTCCTTAGCTTATGAATCAGCTGTTCACTTCTAATTCAGTTATTTGGAACTTAAATCATGTTTTCCTGTAGAAACAGTTGCAGCTTTATTACTAAAGTCTCAGGCTATCCCTCAGAAACTCATCCGATAATAGAAATACAACCCTAATGGTTTTGGCTTGATTCCTAAAAGGAGGAAAAAGTAATATTCTTTTCCTCTTCTGGATCTAAGGCTGGCTGGCCCTGAGTATAATTTTGAAAGAGAAGATACTTGTCTTTGGAATCTTTTCCCCTCCCTTTTGTACCTCCCTCCTGTTTGGTATGTTCTTCCCACCCTTGTGCCCCACCCAGACCTGCTCTGCTTCTTCTCCCTTCAGTCAAACACCCATTTACACTGTTGTGCTTATCTCAGCTAGGTGTTCAGAGGAAAGTAGTCTAATTGAACTAATTCACACCAAAGTATAAATAACTGCCCCATAATGTCTCATAGATATTAAAAATGCTTTTAAATTTTTAAAAGTGACTTTTCTGGCAGTATAGGAGAAAAATTATGGGATAGGGAAACAACTGGTTATGTGTGCCAGGTTGGCATGGGACTTGCCATCTAAGTAGATCTTACTTTTCACAACTTTTTCCTTTCTTCTACTTTTCCCCCTGTAGGTTTTCTAAAAGCCCCACAGTTTTTCACAATGGCAGGCAAAGGGAGGGCTTCAGCAAGGTAGGGGCAGGAGTGGAAGGAATTGTGTGTCTGGGTTATCTGAAGTTGGGTGTTGGGAAGAACGGCTCTGGTATATCCTTCTCACCCTTCCATTTAGGAAGTTCTTACCTTGTGAACCTTTGTTACCATCCAGCTCTTCGCCCCCTCTCTATCACTGTCCTCTCTTTCTTCACCTTTGCATGTCTCCTCCTTCCCTCAGGGAGGGAGCCCTCCATCTCAAGTGATACTCGAACAGATTCCTCAACGGAGAGCTATCCCTACAAGCACTCCCACCATGAGTCTGTGGTCAGTCACTTCTCTTCTGATTCTCAGGGAACAGTCATCTATAATGTGGAGAACGATTCCACGTCTCAGAGCAGTCGGGACACAGGTAGGGACTTATACAGTGGACCCTGCTTGCCTGATTCAGTTCTGCATAGAGGGCCTCCCAAGAAAAAGAAACTGGGGCAAGTCAGAAATGTTTGTCAAGCAAAAGGGGAAGTGCACAGAACTTGGGTAATTGAGAGGGATGAAAGAAAGCAACTCACTTCTGAATGAATGATGATGTTCCTGTCAACAGCAGCCTATCAGTAAGGACAATTGTAATGTGATTATTTATTCTGAACTCTTTTTCTGAAGGCTTTTTTCCTGCTGTGCTCTTGATCCCTGTCATTCTCATAGTGCCCCATTAAACCTTGTGGTCTTGCACCTCATTTCCTTCTCATGCCAGGCTTTGTTTCAAAGCCCTGAAGGGCTTTGAGAGAAGGGGCATATTTATGGATGGGGAAACCTGCTCATCACCTTGCTGGGCTTCCTGAAGGACAGAGAAATAAAAGGATGGAAAGCTAGCCTGTTTGTTATTGTGAGTTCCATGCGGAGAACGTTCTTGAATTGTTCTATTAATCTACAGAAGATTGTGCCTGTGTCAGTGGAAGAAATCATTACAGGGCACAAAAGGAAGAACAGTAAGTGACTGACTGCTGAGATGAAAAGTTCATCACCTAAGGCATAGAACAGTGCCCACACTCTTAGAGACTTCAGAATTAGTGATCCCATGGCTTCAGATTGGTGGTTTACATCCTGTGCATGCCCTTTAAAAAGAAAGAGAGAGAGAATTTCAAACATATTCAAAAGCATACAGAATAGTATACAGCCCCTTCATGTACCCATCACCTAGTTTCAATAATTATAACTCAAGGTCAATCTAGTTTTATCTGTACCTCTGCCCACTTCCCCTACTCATGGATTATTTTGAAGCAAATCCCAGACATTATATCACCTTTTCCATAAATATTTTAGTATGTATCTCTAAAAGAATCATTTTTTAAATTAATAGCTTCTTAAAACCACTAAATAACCAATGAGCGTTCAAATATCCTATTATCTCATAAATGTCATATTTTTTAATGGTTGGTTTGTTTTTGACTCAGAATCCAAATGAGGTCTACACATTGTGATGGGTTAATAAGTCTTTTACATTTCCTTTAATCTGTAGGTTTTGCCTCTGTTTCTTCCTTTCTATTTATTGTTGAAGAACTAGGTAGTTTGTGCTGTAGTTTTCCCACATTTTAAATTTTGCTGATTGTGTCTGTATGGTAAACTGTAGCGTGTTTCTCTGTCCTCTATATTTTTTATAAATTGGTAGTTGGATCTAGTGGTTTGGTTGGATTCATGTTGGATTTCTTTTGGTGACTATTGCATAGATGACTACTGCAAAGTGTGATTTTTTTAGATTGTATTTCTGAAACTGTGAAACAGGGAGAAACCAAGTCACAGGATAAATAAGGAGAGTCAAGTTTTTTTAAGGGTTTGTGAATGGCTGGGGGTGGGGGAGCATGCCCATTGGTTTTTACATTTGTGGATTTAGTTGTTCCAACTGATAAGTCTTTCTTATGGGCCCAGAGATAGCAAATGATTAGATAAAAGCAATAAGAGATTGCGTTGGTAATTGAAAATATGTAGCCATATCATTGCATATCATACCAGAATATGTACAAGGATTTTCATAACTAACATATGAAAGCAAATTTCTGCTAGCTCTCAGATATTTGAGAACCCTAGGGGATTTCCTATAAGCCTATATTCCAATTTAATTCAGTTGCTTAATTCACCTTTGGCTTCCAGCAGCTTAGATGATTATATCCTTTAGAATCTGACCTTTGCTGTTGTCAGATCATACTTATACATTCACATACTGCGGGCGTGAAGTATGGCAAGTTACATAAAAGAGCCCAGATCTCCTGGGTTTCCCAGTGATTAGTATTGAGGAACTATGAAGTGTAATCTCTGGGCGAAGTCAAGTTTGGTAAAGCATGGGTTATGGCTGGGAATGGGAATTATTCAAAGTTCAGATGTCCTTTGGAATGATTCACATTTAAGGAATGTTTAGAACTGGGTCTTAAAGCCATATACAATCAGAGCTCTTGTGGGCAAAGACTGGGGCACCTAGGATAATACCAGATGTAATAAAAATTACACTTCACTCGGTATGTGTTGCTACCATGATATTCTTATATAATCTTTAAAACTTTTGCCTTTTAAAAACTACCAAGTAATGTGTCCATCTGGGTCACTGGGAAGGATTATGAGTGGGATCGAGATTGGTAATTGCTCAGGAGACATTGTAAAGTTGGAAGTTCCCACTAAATACTTGAGCTTTTCTGCCTTTATCTATTGAGAGATTCCTGCTACACTTAAATCACATAGTCGTGGTCTCTACAGCTTCCGATCCACTAAGTTTGTGGTACTGCCATGAATCCCAAAGGGAGAGTAGGTTCTCTGAAGGATGGAGGTCAGTCTCAGATACCAGCTTACCCCCATTTCCTTGTTTTTTTTCAGGACACCTGACTGATAGTGAATGTAATCAGAAACTCCCATCCAAGAAAGGGTCACTGATAGAGCGCAAGAGGAGCTCTGGCCGGGTCAGGAGGAAAGGCGATGAGCTTCAGGCCTCAGGGTACCACAGTGAAGGCAAGCCCCCCTGCATAGTTTCTCTTTCTTTATTCACTCTGTCACACTCACACTCCAACTGTGGCTTCTCCTGTCTGCTCAAAGGCCTTTCATTCTTTTTCGACTCTGGGGTCTGGGTGCCCATGATGACTTTAAACATTTACAGTTGTTTCATCCTTTGTGTTTTTAGGAGAAACACTGAAAGAGAAACAGGCTCCTAGGAATGCCTCCAAATCATCCAGCAGCACCAACAGGCTAAGGGATTTTAAAGAGACAGTCAGCAATATTATCCATAACAGACCATCCCTGGTTTCTCAGACCAACCTAGGATCTCCCTGTGGGGTCAGGGGAGGAGACCAGACTGACAAAAAACCTCCTCGGAACCTGCCTTTACACTCTCGTGACTGGGAAGTAGAGAGTACCAGCAGTGAGTCAAAATCCAGTTCTTCTAGCAAGTATCGTCCAACATGGAGACCCAAACGGGAGTCTCTCAATATTGACAGTATCTTTAGTAAGGACAGAAGGAAGCACGGTGGCTATACGCAGCTTAGCCCCTTTTCTGAGGATTCAGGTAAGGAGCTAATTAGGGAAGAATTGAGCTTTTGAATAAAGTTGTTTTTTGTATTTTTTAAAAAACCTGGGTTTTCTGGTAGACTTGGCAAGGTGCACTTTTACCTTGAAGGGTAAAAATTTTACCCTCATGGGTCGCCTTTTGGGGATATGAGTTCAGTGAATGAGTAGCTAGAGGGAAGGGTTAGTTATATCTTCATTTGAGGCAGGTGCTAAATCTACCTCCTTTTCCATACTTGTCGTTTCATTGGGATAGCTAAAGAATTTACACCAGATGAAATAAGCAAGCCACCTGCTTACGACATTAAGACTGGCAGACCAAGACCCCAGTACAAGATCTGGGGCCCATTACGGCCAGGCTGTCACCTTTTAGAGCAGCACCCTCGCCTAATCCAGCGAATGGAATCTGGCTATGAGAGCAGTGAGAGGAACAGCAGCAGCCCTGTCAGCCTGGATGCAGCCCTGCCTGAGAGCTCGAATGTCTGCAGGTATTGTTTGGCCTTTGAATAGCTGCATTGTCCCTTGCCGAAATGTGAGCCACCAAGAGGCTTTTTAACCCAGACAAGAGAAGAGATGGACTTTGTTACCGTCTTGTGGGCAAGCAAAATGTGCTCGATCAACTTTTTATGGCAACAGTACCCTCTGCTGGGAGAACCAGCAAAGACATTTGAGAAAGGAGAGGCAACTTTTAAAGTATTATGTATAAAATAATTGTTTAGTAAATAACTTTTATTGAAAGAATGAGTTAGTGAACCAAAACTTACATAGTTCTACGATCAGAGAGAAAACCCAATTTTTATTTATTCTTGCCTTTTATATTAGGCTTTTTTTTAAAGATCACTGGGGATTCTGTGTCTTATGAAGCCAGTGATATTCATAATTCCATAAGATAATGATGACAGTTTAATAGTGGTCATTGCACCCTGTCCATAGGGCCCATTTGCTTTATAAATTTCAGATCTCCATATATTGTTTTTACTGAGTTACCTCAGAGACAAGTTTCCTAACAGTATAGCTTGGAAAGGAGTGATATCTTCTGTAAGAGTGATAACCATATCCTCATACTTTCCCACTGCTCTTCCCTGACCTCAGACTCTGTTTAGTTTTACACATGAGAAGATGCTACAATAGTATAAGAAAGAGGAAGGCAATCCATATGAGAGCATTTGTTTATTAATTCACTAAATAAGTTTTGTGCCAGACACTGCTAGATGCACAAAATGTGAATGAGGTGAGATAAGATGGGGGAACGAGTGGGTATTTCAATTTTCAGAAGTAGTTTTGCAGATATTTTAATTATATTAATTCGATGTTTGGGGTTTTTGTTGTAGTTTTTGGAGGGAATTTAGTCCTAGGAATGTTGCTAGTTATCAGCCTTCTGATGCTTTCACTAGACTCTGGTTTCTGTTTTGAAGGGATACAAGTGCTAAGAGATCATCTGGGTTGGCCCCTTCCTGGCGTCACATCCCAAAGTCTCACAGTAGTAGCATCCTGGAGGCAGACTCCACAGTATCCAGGAGTGGCTGGACAAAGAATCAGCCCCTCTCAGGTAAGCGCAAGGACGTTGGATTTGGAGAACTGGATTTTACTGCCAGTTCTATTTGGGAAACAGCCTAACCTGAGCACATTTGAAATTAGAGGACAATTGTACTTTGTTCCATCAGAATGTAAATGTGAAGACATTTGATCTGCTCCCTCTCTGGATTTATCTTTTTTGTTGTTGTTCTCTATCATGGCTTGCCTGCTTGCTCCTTTCCACCTTGGAGAGAGCCCTGGAGGGGCAAGACGGAACAGAAATATGGTGAACAGTATCAGTAGCACCTGCTTTCCTCAGAAGAATAACTCCTAGGGCTTTCCTTGGTATAGAGGCATTCTTGTGGGAGTGGATTTTTTATTGTTTAGTACTATGAATTGAGATAACAAGGGGGACATGTAGGCTATGGGCAAAACTGGGAAATAAGCAGGTCAGAACTACCCTTACCCCTGCCTCTATATCCTGTCTAGTATCCCTGCTTTGTTTTTCCTTCTTGAATGTGCCTGTGTCCCTCCTTCTCAAAACAAGCTTTAAAGGAATGATCTAACTCTTTTACACTAGATGTTTGTGACTGAGAATAGTTTAAAGTATGCTTTCTCTAAGACAAACTAGCATTTTAACAAGTCAAAGCCTGAAGATAAAGGGATATTGGAATTTCAGGTATGAGACACCAAGCATAGACATTTGAGGTAGTCATAGGTTTTATATCCTTTTTACATTCTTCTCACAACATACATACATACTTACAGTGCATATTCAAATAAGTAAAATAAATCCTTTACTTACTCACAGCTGAAAATTGAGGTGGTAACTATGTAGTCTCCCGAATATGGAGACTTTTTGTGATGCTTGAAGGAAGGTGGTGAGTATTCAGTATTGTTTAGTCGGCTGAGGAGTTCTTGGGTCCGTTTGTCTAACTTAGAAATCAACCTTCTCTGAAAGATGTGTTTCACCCCCTTTTTTTCTGGTATGTTAGATCAATTGGGAGTAGGGTGTGTGGGCCGAAACCTAACTATGGTATGGTTTACTGAGCTTCTGAATATAGATATGTGGCCAGCTCACTAGGGAGACGAGGACAGAATATTATGTGCCAACCTGTAGAGATGACACGAAGAACATTACTAGTCTGACCACCAGTTCTCTTAATGGCCACTGAAAGTTCTTAAAGGTGGCTGGAAGGGTGATATGCAGCAGGAATAAAAAGGCATGAACTCTTTTAGGTATGAGTGCCATAGGTTGCTAACATCTGGCAGAGCAGAACAATGCCTGTAGAAGCAGATATCTCTGAAATCCTGGGCTAGAGTAGGTTATAGTTAGAAACCCATGGAAGAGATTCATTCTTCCTAATGAAATTATAGGTTTGGTTTATTTCCCACATTTTAATTTATCTCATATTGACTAACATTGCTTTGAGAAACTTGTGCTCTTCCATGAGCCTGTTCCCCCTTCTCTTTCCTTCGATAGCCAGTAGCTTTTCAGCACACTAAAGACTGAGTCTCATGATTTCACTGATAGCCCTAATTCTAGATTAGCTGGATAGAATTCACCAACTGGATTCCTCAACTGGTAAAAGATATTTGGCAAGGAGTTAGAATCAATTCCTCACACAACATACACCCCACCATCCTCTTTGTATAGTAAACCCTATTTTTTTTATCCGGTGACACTGACCACCCTTTTAAAAAATTACGGAAGTAAATGTTAGCCCAACAATTCAGTAACTTGCCCATTGCCTCTTCAAACTGAAGGAACTACTGTTATCATTATGGCATGTATCTTTCTACATCTCTTTCTGTGCTTTCTATTCTATGTACAAGTACATAGATAAGTTTTTTTATTTATACATCTTTATTGGGGTATAATTGCTTCACAATGCTGTGCTAGTTTCTGTTGTACAACAAAGTGAATCAACCATATGCATACATATATTCCCATATCCCCTCCCTTTTGAGCCTCCCTCCCACCCTCTTTATCCTACCTCTCTAGGTCATCGCAAATCACCGAGCTGATCTCCCAGTGCTATGCTGCTGCTTCCCACTAGCTATCTATTTTACATTTGGTAGTGTATATGTGTCCATGCCACTCTCTCACTTTGTCCCAGCTTACCCTTCCCTCATCAGTACCATTTTTTTAGATTCCATATACATGCGTTCGCATATGATATTTGTTTTTCTCTTTCTGACTTACTTCACTCTGTATGACAAACTCTAGGTCCATCCACCTCCCTACAAATAACTCAATTTCATTTCTTTCTATGGCAGAGTAATATTCCATTGTATATATGTGCCACATCTTCTTTATCCATTCATCTGTCAATGGACATTTAGGCTGCTTCCATGTCCTGACTGTAGTAAATATTGCTGCAGTGAACTTTGTGGTACATGTCTCTTTCTGAATTATGGTTTTCTCAGGGTATATGCCCAGTAGTGGGATTGCTGGGTCATATGGTAGTTCTATTTTTGGTTTTTTTAGGGAACCTCCATACTGTTTTCCATAGTGGCTGTATCAATTTACATTTCCACCAACGGTGCAGGAGGGTTCCCTTTTCACCACACCCTCCTCTCCAGCATTTATTGTTTCTATATTTTTGATAATGGCCATTCTGACTGGTATGAGGTGATACCTCATTGTAGTTTTGATTTGCATTTCTCTAATAATTAGTGATGTTGAGCATCTTTTCATGTGCCTCTTGGCCATCTGTATATCTCCTTTGGTGAAATGTCTGCTTAGGTCTTCTGCCCATTTTTAATTGGGTTGTTTGTTTTTTTGATATTGAGCTCCATGAGCTGTTTGTATATTTTGGAGATTAATCCTTTGTCAGTTGCTTTGTTTGCAAATATTTTCTCCCATTCTGAAGGTTGTCTTTTCATCTTGTTTATGGTTTCCTTTGCTGTGCAAAAGGTTTTAAGTTTCATTAGGTCCCATTTGTTTATTTTTGTTTTTATTTTCATTACTCTAGGAGATCGGTCAAAAAAGATCTTGCTGTGGTTCATGTCAAAGAGTGTTTTTCCTGTGTTTTCCTCTAAGAGTTTTATAGTGTCTGGTCTTACATTTAGGTCTTTAATCCATTTGGAGTTTATTTTTGTGTATGGTGTTAGGTAGTGTTCTAATTCCATTCATTTACATGTAGCTGTCCAGTTTTCCCAGCACCACTTATTGAAGAGGCTGTCTTTTCTTCATTGTATATTCTTGCCTCCTTTGTCATAAATTAGGTGACCACATGTGTGTGGGTTTATCTCTGGGCTTTCTATCCTGTTCCACTGATCTATATTTTTGTTTCTGTACCAGTACCATACTATCTTGATTACTGTAGCTTTGTAGAATAGTTTGAAGTCAGGGAGCCTGATTCCTCCAGCTCCATTTTTCTTTCTCAAGATTGCTTTATCTATTCAGGGTCTTTTGTGTTTCCATACAAATTGTGCAACTTTTTGTTCTAGTTCTGTGAAAAATGCCATTGGTAGTTTGATAGGGATTGCACTGAATCTGTAGATTGCTTTGGGTAGTATAGTCATTTTCACAATGTTGATTCTTCCAATCCAAGAACATGGTATATTTCTCCATCTGTTTATGTCATCTTTGATTTCTTTCATCAGTGGTTTTTTTTTTTTTTTTTTTTTTTTTTTTTTTTTTTTTGCGTTATGTGGGCCTCTCACTGTTGTGGCCTCTCCCATTGCGGAGCACAGGCTCCGGACGCACAGGCCCAGCGGCCATGGCTCACGGGCCCAGCCGCTCCGCGGCATGTGGGATCTTCCCAGACTGGGGCACGAACCCGTGTCCCCTGCATCGGCAGGCGGACTCTCAACCACTGCGCCACCAGGGAAGCCCTCATCAGTGTTTTATAGTTTTCTGAGTACAAGTCTTTTGCCTCCTTAGGTAGGTTTATTCCTAGGTATTTTATTCTTTTTGTTGCAATGGTAAATGGGATTGTTTCCTTAATTTCTCTTTCTGATTTTTCATTGTTAGTGTATGGGAATGCCAGAGATTTCTGTGCATTAATTTTGTATCCTGCAACCTTACCAAATTCATAGATTAGTTCTAGTAGTTTTCTGGTGGCATCTTTAGGGTTTTCTATGTATAGTATCATGTCATCTGCAAACAGTGACAGTTTTACTTCTTCTTTTCCAATTTGTATTCCTTTTATTTCTTTTTCTTCTCTGATTGCTGTGGCTAGGACTTCCAAAACTACGTTGAATAAGAGTGGCAACAGTGGACATCTTTGTCTTGTTTCTGATCTTAGTGGAAATGAGTATGATGTTTGCTGTGGGTTTGTCATATATGGCCTTTATTATGTTGAGGTAGTTTCCCTCTATGCCCATTTTCTGGGGAGTTTTTATCATAAATGGGTGTTGACTTTTGTAAAAAGCTTTTTCTACATCTATTGAGATGATCATATGGTTTTTATTCCTTAATTTGTTAATATGGTGTATCACATTGAATGATTTGCGTATATTGAAGAATCCTTGCATTCCTGGGATAAATTCCACTTGATTATGGTTGATGATCCTTTTAATATGTTGTTGGATTCTATTTGCTAGTATTTTGTTCAGGAGTTTTACATCTGTGTTCTTCAGTGATATTGGTCTATAATTTTCTTTTATTGTGATATTTTTTTCTGCTTTTGGTATCAGGGTGGTGGTGGCTTTGTAGAACGAATTTGGGAGTGTTCCTCCCTCTGCATTTTTTGGAAGAGTTTGAGAAGAATGGGTGTTAGCTCTTCTCTAAATGTTTGATAGAATTCACCTGTGCCTGGACTTTTGTTTGTTGGAAGATTTTTAATTACAGTTTCAATTTCATTACTTGTGATAGGTCTGTTATTATTTTCTAATTCTTCTTGGTTCAGTCTGGAAAATTGTACCTTACCAAGAATTTGTCCATTTCTTCATGGTTGTCCATTTTATTGGCATATAGTTGTTTGTAGTAGTCTCTTATAATCCTTTGTATTTCTGCGGTGTCAAGTTGTGATTTCTCCTTTTTCATTTTTAATTTTATTGATTTGCATCCTCTCCCTTTTTTCTTGATTAGTCTGGCTAAGGGTTTATCAATTTTGTTTATCTTCTCAAGGAACCAACTTTTAGTTTTATTGATCTTTGCTATTGTTTTCTTCATTTCTATTTCATTTATTTCTTCTCTGATCTTTATGATTTCCTTCCTTCTACTGACTTTAGGTTTTCTTTTTTCTTCTTTCTCTAGTTGCTTTAGGTGTAGGGTTAGATTGTTTATCTGAGATTTTTCTTGTTTCTTGAGGTGACATTGAATTGCTATAAACTTCCCTCTTAGAACTGCTTTTGCTGTGTCCCATAGGTTTTGGGTCATTGTGTTTTCATTGTCATTTGTTTCTATGTATTTTTTAGTTTCTTCTTTGATTCTTCAGTGATCTCTTGGTTATTTAGTAGCACACTGTTTAGCCTCCATGTATTTGTGTTTTTTACAATATTTTTCTGTAATTGATTTCCAATCTCATAACATTGTGGTCAAAAAAGATGCTTGGTACAATTTCAGTTTTCTTAAATTTTCCAAGGCTTGATTTGTGACCCAAGATGTGATCTATCCTGGAGAATGTTCAGTGTGCACTTGAGAAGAAAGTGCATTCTGCCACTTTCAGGTGGAATGTTCTATAAATATCAATTAAATCTATCTGGTCTGTTGTGTCATTTAAAGCTTGTGTTTCCTTATTTATTTTCTGTTTGGATGATCTGTCCATTGGTGTAAGTGGGGTGTTAAAGTCCCCTACTATTATTGTGTTACTGTCAATTTCCCCATTCATGGTTGTTAGCATTTGCCTTTTGTATTGAGGTGCTCCTATGTTGGGCGCATAAACATTTATAATTGTTATATCTTCTTCTTGGATTGATCCTTTGATCATTATGTAATGTCCTTCCTTATCTCTTGTAACAGTCTTTATTTTAAAGTCTATTTTATCTGATACGAGTATTGCTACTCTAGCTTTCTTTTGATTTCCATTTGCATGGAATATCTTTTTCCATCCCTTCACTTTCAGTCTGTATGTGTCCCTAAGTCTGAAGTGGGTCTCTTGTAGACAGCTCATAATGGGTCTTGTTTTTGTATCCATTCAGCCAGTCTGTGTCTTTTGGTTGGGGCATTTAATCCATTTACATTGAAGGTTATTATTGATATGTATGTTCCTATTACCATTTTCTTAATTGTTTTGAGTTTGTTTTTATGGGTCTTTTTCTTCTCTTGTGTTTCCTGCCTAGAGAAGTTCCCTTTAGCATTTGTTGTAAAGCTGGTTTGGTGGTGCTGAATTCTCTTAGCTTTTGCTTGTCTGAAAAGCTTTTGATTTCTCCCTTGAATCTGAATGAGATCCTTGCTGGGTAATCTTGGTTGTAGGTTATTCTCTTTTATCACTTTAAGTATATCCTGCCAGTCCCGTCTGGCCTGCAGAGTTTCTGCTGAAAAATCAGCTGAAAAATCCCTTATGGGAATTCCTTTGTATGTTATTTTTTGCTTTTCCCTTCCTGTTTTTAATATTTTTTCTTTGCATTTAATTTTTGTTAGTTTGATTAATATGTGTCTTAGTGTGGTTCTCCTAGTATTTATCTTGTATGGGACTCTCTGCAGTTCCTGGACTTGGGTGACTATTTCCTTTCCCATGTTAGGAAAGTTTTCCACTATAATCTCTTCAAAAATATTTTCTCAGACCCTTCTTTTTTTCTTCTGGGACCCCTACAATTTGAATGTTGGTACGTTTAGTGTTGTGCCAGATGTCTCTGAGATTGTCTTCTATTCTTTTCATTATTTTTTCTTTATTCTGCTCCTCGGCAGTTATTTCCACCATTCTGTCTTCCAGCTCACTTACTCGTTCTTCTGCCTCAGTTATTCTGTTATTGATTCCTTCTAGCGTATTTTTCATTTCACTTATTGTGTTGTTCACCTCTGTTTGTTTGTTCTTTAGTTCTTCTAGGTCTTTGTTAAATATTTCTTGTATTTTCTCAATCCATACCTCCATTCTATTTCCAAGATTCTGGATCATCTTTACTATCATTTCTCTGAATTCTTTTTCAGGTAGATTGCCTATTTCCTCTTCATTTATTTGGTCTTTTAGGTTTTTACCTTGCTCCTTCATCTGTGACATATTTTTTTGCTGGCTCTTTTTTTTTTTAATGAGTGGGATTGTGTTCCTGTCTTACTGGTTGTTTGGCCTGAGGCTTCCAGCACTGGAGTTTGTGGGCTCTTGGGTAGATCTGGGTCTTGGTGCTGAGATGAGGACCTCCGGGAGACCTCACTCCAATGAATATTCCCTGGGGTCTGAGCTGCTCTGTTAGTGCAGTGGTTCGGATTCAGAGTTTCCACCACAGGAGCTTGGGCCCAGCCCCCAGTTTGTGAATCAAGATGCCGCAAGCTGTGTGGGGTGGCAAAAAATGAAACAGAAAAATAACAAAGAGTAAAAAATAAAATTAGACTAGGAAACTAACAGATATGTTAGAAAGAAAATAAAAATAAAAGTATAGATGAAACAACAACCAGAAGGTAAAACGGAACCACAATAGTAAAAAAGAGGAGGGGAAAAAAGGAAAAAAAAGGTGGAAAAGGCCTTGGCTGTGGGGGCAGGGCTTAGGCATGGGTGGGGTTTAGGTGGTGGGCGGGGCCTATGCCTAGGACGCACAGGGCTGGAAAAGGCCATGGGTGGGGGGTGGGACCTAGGCTCAACACAACAGAAGGGGTCCAGGAGTGCCTCTGATCTTGGGGGGCAGGGGACCCAGCCTGGGAGCCCAGCAGGCTTCCCAGCCCAAGTGGGCAGGGCACACTCCCTCTGTGACTCTCCTGTTCCTCCGTCCTGGAGGGCCCCTCCATCCCACCTGCCTCTCCTGTTCTCCTCCAGCCTCCCTCCTTTACCCGTAGAACCAATGTAATAGAAGGGGCCTCTTGAGGGCGTAGGACTGGGCCGAGAGCTGGGCAGGTTTCCCAGGCCAATTGGGCAGGGGAAACACCAGGCGTGCTCCCCCTGATCGAGCCCCCGAGGCTCCCTCTAGGCATGGAAACCCCTCCCTGCTCCCAGCCACCCCTTGGGGGTGCAGGTCCTGTCCTACCTCCACTTCTCCTCCCCCCTTAGTCCCCCACCGTCCTACCGGGTCGCTTGGGGGTTCCTCCTGTCTCCTTGGGCATCGAGGTCCCCCACCAGCATCTGGCAGGTGCCCTAGTTGTCCATAGATAAGTTTATTACTAGCATTTAAAAATAAATAAAAGGGAGTCATACTATAGATATTATTCTGTCACTTGATTTTTCACTTAATATATCATGGACATCCTTTTAGACCTGTTTGGTTCCATCTGTGAACACTGAAAAAATTAAATTTTTACTACTATCAGTGTTTTCCAAACTCATTAAAAAGGTGGTGGAAATTAAGAGGGAGAAATTGACTTGTTTGAAGCTTCCTGGTGAGTCACTGGTAGCACGTGGTAGAGAATGCTAATAGTTAAAAGCACAGATTATGAATTTAACCTATTTGACTTTAATTCAGCCTTACCATTTTCCATTTTTGTTACCTTGGGTAAGTTATTTATCATCTTTGTGACTCAGTTTCTTCATTCTTAAAATGTGGGCAATAATAGTATCTACCTCATATATTATTGTGAGAATTAAATAACATGTAAAAGTGCTTACAGCTATGCCTGTCATGTAGTAAATACTCAACAAATGTTAGTTGTCATGTTGTTATAAAGCACCCAATAAATATTATTATTATTCATGGCCTAGGTATCATCCTGAATCTGAAATGGAAAGCACTATGCAAATATGAACTCCAAACTGAAGCCAAGAGTTCCAAAGGAAAAGCAGTGCGGTGGCCATAAATACAGCAAGTGCTTAGTCTTGGTTATGGAAATGTGGCGACTTCTCTTCTCCCTTGCTTGTATTCCAGGTGGGGAGATATCTTCCAAAACTGAACTGGATGAATTGCAGGAAGAGGTGGCCAGAAGGGCCCAGGAACAGGAACTTCAAAGGAAACGAGAGAAGGAATTAGAGGCAGCTAAAGGGTTTAACCCTCATCCCAGCCGCTTCATGGACTTAGATGAACTGCAGAATCAGGGTAATTGTTGTGAGCATTAGGTTGTGGGTGATGGGGACAGAGAAAGCTGGGAGGACAAAAGTATTCAAGCTCATAAATTCTGTCTTCTCTTTAGCCAAGTTATATTTTATCTTAATTCAGCCATTTCAGTGAGAGCTAGTTAAAGTAGGAGGTGACAGGCCTATTGGTTAGAGACAGGCACTGATTTGGGGCCCATTTATTAAAAGCTTGTAGATTAGAGATAGTATATTGTTCATGAAAAATATTTCTGATGAACAGCTATATAAGGTGTAAATTAAACTACTCACAATTCAGAAGCAGCAGAAAAAGGCAGTGAGTGAGCCACACTGACAGTGAGGGGAATTCTTCTCGCTCAGCAGAAATATGCCCTTGAGATTTCCTACCTGGAGCTTCGGGGAAGTGGATCTACCAAACAGTTTCTAAGAACACAGAGCCTGATTTCCTTTTGATCATCTGATGATTCATATCCCAATCTCACACGATTTTCATGGACTTTATTTCAGCTTCTCCAGCTGTCCCCCATTAGTTACGTTTTTCCCCTTCAATTGCTTTAGGACATCACTTTGTACCAGCAGAGACTAGCCTTCAAAATAAGAATTCAAAAAGGCTGAGGTATCTATTTTAAATAGGCCCTGAAACCTATATCTCTGTTTTTCTATGAAATGAATTTATTATTCGGAACCTCCAGATGCAACAAATTGTGCTAAAGTAGTGTAAAGAATAGGAGCTGATGCTGTTTTGGGTGGCTGCTTTCTTTTGATAACTTCTTTCTTCTTATCAACACTTAGGAAAACTTCCTGGGCTTATTTGGGGGCTACTTTTCTCTTCTAATCCTACTGTCTTTTGATTCAAGGCAATTGTTGCTTTATATTTTCCAAGGCATTGTATTTGTCTCAAAATTAGATTACCATTCCTAATTTCTTAGATGTCCCTATGTTTCGATAGTTTTTTCTTCCTTTTTGTCCTCAAGCTATATCACATTGGTGTCTCAGGTTCATATTGCTTCTGAAAGAGGGGTTTGTCATCTTGCTCCCTTGCCTTTCTCCCTGCTCTGTCAGTTGGGTAGTACCTTAGAGTTGAGAGTGGATCCCTCTGGCTGTATTTTCATTGTCAGTTCTCCATACACTTTGATTTAGAGCAAGGAGTGGAGTGCTAAGATTCTGGAGGATAAGAATTAAAATTTAGTACAATCATTGACCAACTATAGTTTGCCTATATCTCTGTAGAGAACTTTTTTTGTTTTAATTGCTCTAGCCACCACCTCTGATTGTAAAGGTTGTATAGATTCAACTGATTTCAGATATAATGAGAAAACTTCAGGCCTGAGTACCCCCTACCCCAGGGACCATACCTCTAGCGGTGGAGTAGAACCCAAATGTCAAGTTCTTCAGAACCAACTTGTTACTTCTACTTCCTTCTCATTGTTCTCCGAAGCTATTGGTGAATTAGGGAATGAATGTTAGGGGTATGGAAGAACTTTTCTTACCATGTCCAGCTGGAGGTTAATGGAGGATGGGTGCATTATGGGTGAAATGATTTTTTTTTCCTGTGAGCTTGTGAAAACTCACCATTAATCCCATTGCAGGTGAACTTGGGTTACAGCTTACTACTAATTTATGGTTATGAGTGAGTAAAAGGCAAGGGGATATATAAACTTGAGAATTCTTTTACAAAAGTTGCCCTTACAATACTTTCTTGCTTTTCATGTGACACTGTCCCTAGACTCTCCTGCACCTGCTTTGGCACACATTCACTTTCAGGGGAGGAAGCAACATCTTATGCTCACTGCAAGGGAAGGTGACTTTTTTACAGTAGGTTTGGTGAGCAAGGGCATGATAGAAGTAAATACTTAGCAGTGCTGATGAAAGGTATGTGTGTGCAAACCAAGAACAAGGGCATTTCCACTGGCCTGGTAGATACATTGAAGTTAGGAACCATAGAACACCTGTGCCCAAGAGGGGTATTGATTTTCCAGGTGCAGGTGGTACAGAGAAAACTATGAATTAATGTAGGAAAGAAGTATTACAGATGGCTTTTCACAGAGTGCCGAAGCCACTTTTGCCTTAACACAGCAGTGGAGGTCTCAGTGGAGATCTGGGGCATTGAACACAGGTTGCCAAGATGTATCTTGTCGCACTGTGGAGAAGCATGTCAGTTCCAGGCATAAGAGCCCACCCTTCTATTATAGATAGTACTTTGTTCTTTCGTTGAGGGCCTCCCTAAGAAGTCTTGGAGTTGGAATATGTGGTGGACAATGACATGCCCCTCTTTCATGGCTTTGGTAAAGTCTCAGCTAAGGCAAAAATGGACGTCCTACGTGTTTCAGAGAATTCTTAATAGTAATGGTCAGTTGGAGTAAGGGTGGACCAGAGGCTCAGCAGCAAGGATCTATGTGCACTGAAGGGAAAAATCAGTACATAGGAAAAGTTGGAACAGATTGTTATGAAAATGAAAAGTGCTGGCCCTTTCAGGGAGGAGTGACGGCTTTGAGAGGTCCCTACAAGAGGCAGATTCAGTGTTTGAAGAGTCGCTGCATCTGGAACAGAAGGGAGACTGTGCTGCTGCTTTGGCTCTCTGTAACGAAGCTATCTGTAAGTAACTTTAGCTATGGCTATGGCACTTTTGACTAACTTCACAATAGGTATTATTAGTGTCGTCACTCAGATAAGATAAAAACAGCTTTTAAGTCTCCTCACTCTCACTCCCCCCAAACTGAGGCACTTTAGCTATCTTTTGCCCTTCAGATTTCTAAATGTGCTAGGCGTTGTCACTGTGGCCTATGGATATTTACTGGAAAAACCTCAGCAGGAGTCTACAAATGAACTATCCAGCTAGACCTACCTTCTAATCCCAAAATAAAGTTAGATCTCAGATGTGAGGTTAGTCTGCTCTTTCTCTAGTTACTGACTAGTGAGGTGGAGCTTAGGGCAGGAAGAAATGAATAAATTGACTGTGACTTCCCAGGCCTGTGACTTTGTATTGCGTATTTGATTTTTTATGTTTCTCCCCTGCCTTCCTGCTATGCTGCACCATAAGGTTACAGCAAGGGACTAAGGCTTAGAATTTGTTTCTGGTTCTTTAATGTGACCCACAAGAAACTGTGTTCTATAAAGACAGATGCAGGTTTGGATCTTATTTCTGCTGTTGGCCATCGGGAAGGGGGAGATGGGAGCAGAGAATGGAGACCAGAGTCGTTCAGGTCAGTTGCAAAGGACAATGAGAGTGGCAACGTCTAAGATGGAAGCACCAGTTTATCTTCCTGACTCATTTTAGTTTAGCTTTTTGTTTGTTTTTTAAATTTGAATTAACCTGTTTGGCCTCCATGGCTTCCATGAATGTTCCTTATAGCCAGAGGCAGCTCTGTGCCCTGGACAGCATATGCATGGTCCACGCCTTGTATTCCTGCTGCATATTTTGAGTTTTACTGCATATCTTTGCTCATTTTTGGTTGAATTTTATTTTTTATTTTTGTTTGTATTTTTGTGTTCTGTTTCTGCTATATTTTCTTTTGCATTTTAGCTAAACTAAGACTTGCCCTGCATGGTGCCAGCTCTAGCACGCACAGCAGAGCCCTAGTCGATAAGAAGCTGCAAATCAGTATTCGAAAAGCACGGAGCCTGCAGGATCGCATGCAGCAGCAGCAACCATCTCAGCCGCCGTCGCAGCCCTCAGCCTGCCTCCCCTCACAGAGGGGAGCTCTCCCTCAGCCAACAAGGTAGTGCCTGGGAACCATTGTAGTTTATGGACGCCAGGGGAGGAAGTGAC
Organism: Hyperoodon ampullatus; assembly: GCF_949752795.1. Lineage (NCBI taxonomy): Eukaryota > Metazoa > Chordata > Mammalia > Artiodactyla > Ziphiidae > Hyperoodon > Hyperoodon ampullatus. The sequence goes on along the minus strand of NC_136914.1, from coordinate 62,619,912 downwards.
CATGGGTGCTCCATAGCCAGCTCTCATTGTCTTGGCGACTCCAGGGGAGAGAGAAGAGTCCTCTGAAAAGATTTCTTCTCTCAGGTCAGACATACAATGAAAAGCTCATCCTACTGCTGGTCCTTTTCTTAATAGTTCCTAGAAAGATGCAGAGAGTATAGCATAATAAATAGACCACTTGTCTATATTTCCTGTGGGTGAGTTTGTCTCTGGACTTGTGTAATAACACGATTATTAAATTTGTACATATTATGGTCTTAGACATGGCAATCTGAGTTACATTTTACTTTGCAGTAGAAACCGTGTGATTTATTTTGGGATTTCAGTGCTTCCTGTCCTTCAAGGAAGCAGAAAAAGCAGTCTTCCTTGCTCTGATTGATCCATTGAGAGGAGACACAAAGGTTCCCTTTGTTTTGCTTCCCTATGGTCAGGAGTAGGAAAAAAGTCCCCATGGCCATTGGTGTAGTTTCCCCATTTTAGCCCTTGAAATTGGCTGTTACTGAGAATAGATAGATTTAAGTAAGAATTAATTTTGGCTGTTAACAAGCCTGAGTAGTTTTCAGAATATAAACATTATAAAAGAAACTAACATTTTTTGAATATATGCTCAGGCACTAAGATAAACACTTTTATGTTTTATTTTATCTAATTCTCACAATAACCTTAGGAGACAGGGATTACTATTTAGCAATGGTTTATAAATAAGAAAACTCAGGCTCAGAGAGGATGAGATAAGTAAGGTACCCAGGATTACTCAGCTAGAAAGTGGTAGAAGCATGGAATTCAAATCCAGGTCTGTTTGACTCCATTAGGCTTTCCTTATAAGTAATATCATATTCTTCAAAATGTTGTAAGGGTGATTGAATGACTATGCCCACAAAGGTTTATAGTGTATTATCATTCAAATTTAATGCTCATAGCTAGGATCTTCTTTCTTCTTTTCTCCTATTGTTTACCCCACTCGCTGAATGCTAATTTGAGAATCTGATCAGAGATGTGTTTTGATTATAAGCAATTTAGGCAGCTAAACTCTTTTCAGAAAACTTCTGCCATTAGCTGTATGTGAGTGATTGAGGTTTTATCTAAGTGCTTCTAGCCCTGAGTTCTTTAGGTCAGAAATACAAAACAATTAGTAAGAAATCAACTAACTGCAGTTAATCCCTACTTCCACTCCCAAATCTCAAGAGAGTCACAGCACATTACTTTGGGGAAATATCTCAGTAAATAAATACAACCAAATCCATATTATAAAAATACACTTGAGGGCTCCCCTGGTGGCGCAGTGGTTGAGAGTCCGCCTGCCGATGCAGGGGACATGGGTTCGTGCCCTGGTCCGGGAAGATCCCACATGCCGCGGAGCGGCTGGACCCGTGAGCCGTGGCCACTGAGCCTGCGCGTCCGGAGTCTGTGCTCCGCAACGGGAGAGGTCACAACAGTGAGAGGCCCGCGTACTGCAAAAAGAAAAAAAAAAAACACTTGAAATGGTTGATTTTTATATTAATCCCAGGAGCCCAAATCATCCTGTACTCTGTAAATGTGGCCTTCTGGTTCTTTTGGCTGATCTGCCTTGCAGGACCCTAGGGATGAGTGATTTCTGGGCTTTGCTTACCTTCTATTGTCATTTGCATATGGGATGAGCAATTTTTTTTTTGAATTTGTAAGTAGAATATGATTGGAATGGGACTTTACAGGGAATGAAGAATATTAGCAAGAGCTTTACTTACTGTTACTGTGGGCAACTTTGATGAGGGTATTTAATAAAGAGAATTAATATTACCTGTTACTTAGGTGTGAGCTGACCATGTGCCTTCTCTTGTGAACCTCTGATCTGTTGACTCTACTTATGCTTGTCTTTCCATTTATTTTCACCATTACCTCTGTGAATAGTTAGAAATGGGAACCAAATGAACAGTTATTTTTGTAAGTGATCTTGTCAATTAAGACAGCTTATGACTGGCTCTCTCTATTTATTTCAGTGAACAGCCTATCCCGCTCCAAGTATTGTTAAGCCAGGAGGCCCAACTGGAACCCTACATGAATACAGAGTTTGGGGCCAATTCTTTCATCCACTCACCCGCTTCCTGCCATGAGTCACATTCGCCATTATTCCCAGAGTCATCTGCCCTGTCTGCTCCACAACACAATTCCTCCGGTGGGTCTGCCTTGAACCTTCTTACTTCTGTTGAGGTGGACAGCATTGACCCCTCTGTGTTCCACAGGCAGGGCTTACATAAAACACCAGGGAGAACTGAGAAGAATTCTCATCATGGTTGGGAACCAGAGAGTGAGCTGCAAAGCTACAGGGGGGACAACAGCAGCTGTACCATGTTCCCCCAACAAGAAGGAAGAGGCACTGATCGAGAACAGCTATTCCAAGAAAAGAGGGATCCTGCTGACTCATCCCAGGTGATGCCTTGGCTACAGCCAACTGGAACAACCATCTCTGAGAGAGGAGATGCACACAGTCTAGGCTGTGGTCCTTCAAGTTCATCAGCTCAGCCCAGCCTTTCTCTGTACAGGGCCTGCCACCCCACAATGCCTGCTCCTTCCTCATCTGTACTTCACTCTCCTAATACCTTACAGAAAACTAACCAATGCCTCCAAACCCAAAGCCTCAAAACTTCATTGACTTCAAAAGTGGACGGAGGCAGCGAGGACCCCTATGGGCCAGAGTTTCCTACCACAAAGGGGCTTGTCCGCTCTCTGGCAGAGCAGTTCCAGAGGATGCAGGGCACCTCCACAAGGGATGATACAGGTTCCCAGGATAGAAGTTTGCCCAACAGTCTAAGGAAGAACTCTTCCCTTTCTGACTCAAAGCTTCCTTTCCCACAGGGTCAAGGGAAAGGTCATTGGCCTTGGGCAAAACAACAACCCCCTGTAGATGGTAGGAACAGACTGCCTTCCTGGGGAGAGCCTGCTGATCATCCTTCTCTTGCCATGAACTCTGGGCTGCCTAATGGTGAAACTTCTAGGGGAGGACAGTCCAGGTTGGCAGAGTCAGGTATTTACCATGGGAAACCATCTCAAGTGAGAGATGCTAGGCCTAAGGAGCTGGGCAGCAGTGTCGACTTGGGGACTTCCTTGCCTTTGGATTCCTGGGTGAATGTTACAAGGCTTTGTGATTCTCAGCTTGGGGTCCCTGGGCCAGGAATGAAGTCCTCCCCTCCTGATTACCATACCTGTGTAACCTATCCAGAAAGAAACCACATCCTTTTGCATCCACATTGGAACCAAGACACAGAGCAGGAGATCTCAGAATTGGAGTCTCTCTACCAGGCCAGTCTTAAGGTTTCTCAATCTGGCTCTTCTGGATGGGGGCAGCAGGAAGTGGCCTGGAACCCACTGAGCCAAACAGGTAAGAATGCAACCAGGGGCAGGGGGTGGGGGGGCATAGAAAAGTTGAAGGCAGGAAGATAAGATCAGAAGGGGGATGGTGTTCTATGTAAATAATATCCTCAGCTTAGGAGGCAGCAGCAGAACTTCTGACTTTATTCATAAAGACTTCATGACAAGGGCTAGACATTTTTCTGGCTAGAGTGGAGAATGGGGCAGAATCATCACTCACAGGCTAGTTCCCTCCTTCTAAAGAGACCAGTGAGTATTTGCCCAGGGCTGCTGTAGTATGAATGCTAAGGAGTGGTTCCTAGGCCTTTGAGAGTGACTCAGCATGAGGTATGGGAGGCTGAGAGGAAAAGTCATTCTTCTATGGCTTAGGAACAAGCTCCAACTTGCAGTGAGGATGTTCACATTGAGCCAGGTCTCCAGTGTGGCATATCCAGATCGTACTGAACCAGCAATATCAAGACCTCCCCTGATCCGTTCAGGAACTACCAGGTTTAGAATTTTCAAGGTGGTATGCTTGTAGGGTACCTGTTCACCGACTCTTTGTGAGATTATACTGTGTGAAGAGTGAAGTCTAATGTTAAATGCACAGCACAGAATTAGTTCTGTAAACTGAAGACATGAAGGATATTTATAACTTAAGATTGATGTACTTAAGAACTCCAAAGCCTGAACTATTGTTCTGTCTCCATCATTAACTGTCAGTAAAAATTTGGACAAGTCATTTAATATCCTAGTTTTTACTTATAAGATGAGAGAATTGGTTCAATGATTTTTTTTTAAAGATACCTTCCAACTCTTTAAATGATATGTATGATTCTGTAAAATTAAACTCAGAGAAATTTATCTTCAGTTTAGGTGGTATAGTTCTTTGCATGCAGCCAACCAATGTTTAATTATAGCCAAACAAGTGGTTATTGAAAATCTACTATATTCCCAGGAGCATCAGAGTGGGGGATATCATATAAATATAAGATTTAATATTAAGATATGTTTTTTAGGATCTCCACTCTAGTGTAAACTTTGCAATAACATTTATTAAGTGCTCCTTAGGTATTAATACATAGGACAGGGCAGTATGAGAAGATTACAAAGAATGAGGAAAAGTTGGAGTTTGCCTCAATTAGCTTCCTCTCTAATATAAGGGAGAAAGAATATACAAATGTCAAGTATTTTAAGAATCATAAACACATATAAAAAATATTTGCAATTAAAACTGAACTAACCAATTGAATGTCAAACATTATATTACAAACAAAACAAACCTTATGTTATCCCAGATAGCAACATTTTTTATTGTAGATGGTTTTGAAAATATATAAAGTAACAAAAATCATTGATAACCCCAGCAGTAGTTTCATGAGTTTGCTTCTGGCTTTGGGTTGCCGCCCCCCACCCCTGATTGACATAGTTTTTTTTTTTTCTAAATTTCCCCTAGTTTACTTTTTTTTTTCTAATTAATTTTTATTGGAGTATAGTTGCTTTACAATGTTGTATTAGTTTCTACTGTACAGCAAAATGAATCAGCTACACATATACATATATCCCCTCCCTTCCGGACTTCCCTCCCATTCAGGTCATCACAGTGCACTAAGTAGAATTCCCTGTGCTATACAGTATGTTCTCATTAGTTATCTATTTTATACATAGTATCAATAGTGTAGTGACATACTTTTGTGTGTGTGTGTGTGTGTGTGTGTGTGATACGCGGGCTTCTCACTGTTGTGGCCTCTCCTGCTGTGGAGCACAGGCTCTGGATGCGCAGGCTCAGCGGCCATGGCTCACGGGCCCAGCCGCTTCGCGGCATGTGGGATCTTCCTGGACCAGGGCATGAACCTGTGTCCCCTGCATCGGCAGGCAGACTCTCAACCACTGCGCCACCAGGGAAGCGCCATACTTTTTTTTTTAATTGAAGTATAGTTGATTTACAAAGTTGTGTTAGTTTCAGGTGTACAGCAAAGTGATTTAGTTCATATATATATATATATATATGTGTGTGTGTGTGTGTATATATATATATATATTTTTTTTGTATATATATATTCTTTTTCAGATTTTTTCCATTATAGGTTATTACAAAATACTGAATATAGTTCCCTGTGCCATGCAGAAGTTCCTTGTTGTTTATCTATTTTATATATAGTCGTGTGTATATGTTAATCCCAAACACCCATTTTATCCCTCCCCTTCTTTCCCCTTTGGTAACCATAAGTTTGTTTTCTATGTCTGTGAGTCTATAGTATTTCTGTTTTGTAAATAAGTTTATTTGTGTCATTTTTTTAGATTTCACGTATAAGTGATACCATATTATATTTGTCTTTCTCTGACTTACTTCACTTAATATAATAATCTCTAGGTCCATCCATGTTGCTTCTGGTTTTGTTTTTTATGCATATATACTATATATTTATTTGTTTTGTTTTTACAAAAAGCTGGATTATAATATATGTATATAGTTTAGTCCCATGATTTCTTACATTATATCCATAAGCATTTTCCCTTTGGAAAAAACTACTTTTAATGACTATAATATGCTGCATATGAATACACCATAATATATTCAGCCATTCTACTGTGGTTGAATATTTAGGTTACTTAAAATTTTTTGATAATATAGCACTGTGATGAATATCTTTATACTTAGGAGTTTGGCCACATTTCTGATAAACTCCTTAGGATAAACTTTTAGAAGGGTAATAACTAGTTGAAGGTTATAAACTTAAAAAAATCTCTTGATACATACTGGCAAACTCAGGAAGATTATACTTCTGAAAACAGTATGAAAGCGTACCTACCAACCATTAATTTTTACTTAATAGTGAACAGAAACTAATTTTAAAAATCCAGTTAATGAATCAGTCCTCAAAATAACTTGTCAAACCAAACTAGGCTTTATTTTGGTTAGAGTCTCTTTTTTAAATTGAGTCTTTCAGAACTGACGTGGCAGAATAAAGAAGAGATCAGTGGAATAAATCAAGAAGTAGACGATGAAGGAAAATACCAATTAGGATCCATATATGACAGAATATATCTTTAGGGGAGTCTTCCTTTATCTTATTGTAAAGCATTTATTAAGCACCAAATTACTTTTTTTCTCCAATTTTATTGATATAGTTGACAAATAACATTGTATAACATTGTATAAGTTTAAGGACAACAGTGTGATGGTTTGATACATGTATATATTGCAAAATGATTACCACAGTAAAGTCAGTTAACACAGCCATCACCATACCTAATTACAATATCTTTCTTTTTTTTGTGGTGAGAACATTTAGGATTTACTGTCTTAGCAACTTTCAGGTATATAGTAATACAATATTGTTAACTATAGTCACCATGCTATACATTAGATCCTTAGAACTTATTCATCTTATAACTGGAAATGTGTACCCTTTGATCAGCATCTCTATATTCCCCCCACCCCCTGGCTCCTGGCAACTACCATTCCATTCTCTGTTTCTATGAGTTTGGCTTTCTTAAAGATTCCACATATAAGTGTTATCCTATGGTATTTCTCTTTCTCTGTATGACTTATTGCTTTAAAAAAAAGAAAGCTTTATTGATATATAATTTATGTACTGGACAATTCACCTATTTAAAGTGTACAATTCAATGGTTTTTAGGATATTGACAGAGTTGTCCATCCATTACCACAATCAGTTAAAGTGTTTTTTCATCACCCCCAAAAGAAATCCTGTATCCATTAGTATTCACTCCCCAGTAAACCTCTAATCTATTTTCTGCCTATAGATTACCTATTTTGGACATTTCATATAAATAGAATCATATAGAATGTGGTATTTTGCAACCAGATTAGTTTTGACATGACTATAGTTCCTAAAGAGTTATGTGAACACTGCCCTTGACCTATATTCTAAATTTCATAGTATTTTGAAGATGCCCACATATCATCTTAAAAATAAAAAATAATTTTTTGTTATGGAAGACTTCAAATATATTCTAAAGTAAAGAGTAAATGTTATAACCACCCCCCTTGTTCTTATCACTAACTTCCACGGTGATTATCTTGGCCAATTATCAACAGATGGCTGATTTTGATTTAGCGACCCCTCCCTCTCCCCCGCCACTTTCCCTCCCCACTGGATTATTTTAAAGCAAATCCCAGACATTATATCATTTCCTCCATAAATAGTTTGGAATGTATCTCTAAGAAATAAAGACTCTTTTTTAAAAGGCAGAACTATAATATTATTATACCTAAAAAATTAACAATAATTTCTTAATATAATACAGTAACTAGCCAGTATTCAACTTTTTTCAATTGTCCCACAGATGTCTTTTCACAGTTGTTTTATTTCGAATAGAATCCAAACAAGATCCACACATTGCATTTTGTTGATGTGTCTCAAGGCTTTTTTTAAGCCTGTAAGTTTCCTGTCTCTTTTTTCCCCTTGCCATTTATTTGTTGAAGAAATTTGGTCATTTGTCTTCCACGTTTTAGATTATATTCTAGGAGAGGTTTTTTTGTTGTCATTTTGTTTTTAAAACATGTTCTCCTAAGACCCTCTTTTTCCCTATAACTTGGTACTTAGGGTTAGGAGGCTTGATTCTTGATTAAAATCAGGTTTACTTTTTAAAAATAAGAATATTTCATAGGTAGTACTTAGACTTCTTATATCATATCAAGAAGCACATAATGTCTGGTAGTCTTTCTTTTTGTTACTATTGATCAGTGAGTAGATGTCACCTTAATTCTATCAAATCGAGAAGACCCGTCAACAGTACTCCTTACAGAAGGCCACCTCCACCTCTGTTTAAGTATCTTTAAAGGAATAAGTGTCTACTCTCTTCAGGAGGTTCCAATGGCTACCTTCTTGACTAGGTAAGAATCACACTTGACTTGATTAGAGGAGCACCAAATTCTAACCATTACAGCTGTAATTCTTAAATCTGGCTGCCCATCATAGTCACCTGAAGAATGGGTTTTTTTTAAAAAAGAAGAAGAATTTTATTATTTTTTTTAAATAAATTTATTTATTTTTATTTTTATTTATTTTTGGCTGCATTGGGTCTTTGTTGCTGTGCGCGGGCTTTCTCTAGTTGCAGCGAGCAGGGGCTATTCTTTGTTGCGGTGTGCGGGCTTCTCATTGCAGTGACTTCTCTTGTTGCAGAGCATGGGCTCTAGGCACATGGACTTCAGTAGTTGTGGCACGTGGGCTCAGTAGTTGTGGCTCACAGGCTCTAGAGCACAGGCTCAGTAGTTGTGGTGCACGGGCTTAGTTGTTCTGCGGCATGTGGGATCTTCCTGGACCAGGGCTCGAACCTGTGTCCCCTGCATTGGCAGGCAGATTCTTAACCACTGCGCTACCAAGGAAACCCAGAATAATTTTATATAAATGAGATCATAGCACACATGATTTTTGTTGTTGTTGTTTTATATTTATTTATTTATTTAATTTTATTTTTGACTGCGTCACGTCTTAGTTGTGGCATGCAAGATCTTCCGTTGTGACACATGTGCCCCTTGCTGCACTGGGCGGGCTTCTCTGTAGTTGTGGTGCACGGGCTCCAGAGCGTGCAGGCTCCAGAGCACGTGGGCTCAGTAGTTGTGGCACATGGGCTCTCTAGCTGTGGCCTGCATGCTCAGTAGTTACGGCACATGGGCTTACTTGCCCCATAGCATGTGGGATCTTAGTTCCCTGACCAGGGATCAAACCCATGTCCCTTTCATTGGAAGGCAGATTCTTAACCACTAGACAGCCAGGGAAGTTCCCATGATGTTTTTATTACAGACAATTTTTGTTTCTCTCTCCTTCCTTCAAATCAATCCCTACCATTTATCCCCCACCACCTTCTCAGACAGTAATCTAATGTGCATATTTCTGTATTTCTCTGTTCATATCATCCTATATAGACCTACATATATAGTATTTTTTGGTTTGGGGATAATATTACAGATTTTTTTTTCCTTTAACTCAACAATACTTGATGAAAATTCCTCTAAGTCGTCTAGTTTAACTCAATTCATTCTTTTTAGTGGCTGGACAATATTTGATATTGAGGATAGTGTAATGTATTTAGCCATTCTGCTATAGATGGGCATTACTTTATTTCTAGTTCTTGGCCACTACAAACAAGGCCGCAATAAACAGATAGTTTTGCTTCTTATTCCCAGGAGTAGAACTATTGGTTAAGAGGGTAAATATATTTTCAGTCTTAATGGTTATCTCTAGATTGCTTTTTAGGAAGACTATAACATTTCACATTTTCTCCAACAATGTTTGAGGATATTCTCCCACACTTTTTGTGGAAACCTTTTAAAAATAAATATTCCCAGGCTCCAACCAGAAAGATTCTGATTCAGTAGGTCTGCAGAGAGGTACACAAAGCTGTATTTTTTTAAAGTTCTAGATGAATCTGAGGTAGTATTGGAACCACTGCATTTAAGCAGAAGGAAATATTGAAAATAACTGGCCTTCTAGCTTAGTATCAGTAATATCATGCTTTAGCCAGGGACACATATTAGAATCAAAATATCAAATCAAGACATGAATTGGCAATAGACATATATATCAAATGTAGGTCAAGGATGTGTGCATTTTCAGAATGGAAGGCTTAATTAGTTGTATTGGGGCGAGCCCCTTGGGAGTCACATATCCAGTTTGGAGCAGCTCATCTCTTAATAGTCTCGCAAGATTTTGAGGAAGAGGGCTTCCCTGGTGGCGCAGTGGTTGAGAATCTGCCTGCTAATGCAGGGGATACAGGTTCGTGCCCTGGTCTGGGAGGATCCCACATGCCACGGAGCAACTAGGCCTGTGAGCCACAACTACTGAGCCTGCGCGTCTAAAGCTTGTGCTCCACAACGAGAGAGGCCGTGATAATGAGAGGCCCGCGCACCGCGATGAAGAGTGGCCCCCGCTTGCCACAATTAGAGAAAGCCCTTACACAGAAATGAAGACCCAACGCAGCAAAAATAAATAAATTAATTAATAAATTCAAAAAAAAAAAAAAGATTTTGAGGAAGAGATAAACATTTAGAATTTGTTTAGAATTTAAGTGAATAAAAGAGAGAAGCTAATGGGGGAAATAAAAGAGCACTGCACATACAAAATGTTGCTGAAGAGCTCCTGCTCATAGTATATAACTGGAAGTGTAAATGCAGAGACTTGAGTTTTAATCCTGGTTAAACTACTTACTACTTGTCAGATCCTGGAACTCATTTTCCTGCTTTGTAAAATGAGGCGGTTTAATATGTGATTACTATGATAATTTTCAATTCCTAACCCGACTGGAGATAATAGTTCCTTTGTCATCACAGATACTCTGGAGAATCACTATATCAGATAATTTCCTCTGTATGTATTATAAGTCTTGGGCCCAAGGCTGACAGAAGCAAAGCTGATTATATTTCCTATTCAGCTATCTGTCCACAGAGCCCTTTCTCAACAAGGTTCTTCAAGCCCTGTGTTTTGAGATCCTTATGGCCTTATAGGAAGCTATCCATATTCTGAAACTCCTGTTTCTACATTCCAGGAGCCCATCCTCCAGTGGATTCAGAGATGCATATTTGTTATTTAATGAAACAAGAATTCCTGAGTTTTGTGCTGCCAGACTGAGTTTAGACTCCAGGAGAAGAGATGGCTTCAACTTGTATTTATGTTTTCCTCCTCAGGCTCTACAGATGGTGTAGGGAGGAGGTTGCGCTCAGCCCCTGGCCTTGATCTCTCAAAGACCCCAACAGCAGAAATGGAGCAAAGTCTCCATGGAGCCAATACAGTGTCTACTTCTCAGGTAGCTACCTCAGGTGCTAAAGTTTTGGGCATGGGGTGATGTGTTGGGAAAGAATTATGGAGAGATATGAGTGGTAGGGTTGGTGGTAAAGCAGCGGCATGGTAATGTGGGGCTGTTGGAAGAGAAGAAGGTCTATGATTGGGCTTCTTTTTTTTTCTTCTTTTTTTTAACATCTTTATTGGAGTATAATTGCTTTACAATGTTGGGTTAGTTTCTGCTGTATAACAGTGAATCAGCTATACATATACATATATCCCCATATCCCCTCCCTCTTTTGTCTCCCTCCCACCCTCCCTATCCCACCCCTCTAGGTGGTCACAAAGCACCGAGCTGATCTCCCTGTGCTATGTGGCTGCTTCCCACTAGCTATCTATTTTACATTTGGTAGTGTATATATGTCAATGCTACTCTCTCACTTTGTCCCAGATTGGGCTTCTTTTGAGTGAGAGGAGATTGCCACATGGCCACTACCTTTTAAATACGTCTAATTCAGATATCTACTAGTGAGTCTTACCCTATTCTCTCCCATATCCCTCGGGACAGTGTCTGTGGGAAAACCACAGGTCTGGTGTTATGTGTCTGCCTGTGTGTGTCTGTGTGTTTGAAGGCTGCACCTGGCCGAGGCCCCAGCAGGGAGTGTGGGGAGGATGATCAGTATGGTGCAGAGAACTTTCGGCGCATCTCACGCAGTCTCAGTGGCACCGTTGTCTCAGAGAGGGAGGAGGTCCCAGTCTCTTCCCACAGTTTTGTAAGTAGAATCAGGGTCTATCTATTCAGAGCATGCTCTTTCTCTTGCTAGGTAAAAATATACTGCAGGTGAAGGGGCAGGAGAAACTGAAGGTTGTAATCTGGGGGAAAGCCATATACACTCAGCAAAAATGGGGACACATAGTCATTATTTTCTTGACACACAGTTACTTGGAGCCTAGAAGAATGTTCCTTCTCTGTAGCAGTTCTGGAAGGTGTATTATAGGCTTCCCCGGGATGAGAAGAGTACTAGCAGCCTCAAGAGGAGTCTCGGAGAAGCCACTGCTGCTGACTGGGTCAGAACCCACTGTACTAATCAAAGGAAGAAGAGAAGAGATGGGATGGAGTATTTTTTTGCCTTTTCTTCCCCATCCTAGTACATGACTGAGTGGGGTCCAGTGTGCTTTCAAGCTGAAATGAAGCATGTACATTAGCAAGAGAAGGAAAATGATTTAAAATCCTCATCCTTGGGGCTTTTCATACGGCATTAATACAGTAATCTGTATATGAAAAGGACAGGGACACCCAAGTCAGCAGAGATCAGCAAACTCAAATAGTTTCAGTGGTTGGGTTTCTAAAACGTGCCTTTTGAGAATTTCACACACTTGCCCAAGGCAAGTTGAATTTTTATTACAGTAGGGGTCAGGACACAAAGCACCAGTACATTGAAGTGTGCTCACCAGGTCAGTTTGATAAATACTAAAAAACAGGTCTTAAAAATGTGATATAAAAATTAAAAGGTACAAAAAAAAAACCTGTCTCTTCCACCACTTCTTCAGATCCAACTTCTTTCCCTAGAGGTAGTCATTTTTTCCAGTTTATTGCTCATAAGTTTCTAAAGAGCTCTGAACAGTTGGCCATTCTTTTTGGAAAAGATGGTCTTTTCTTCCCAATATTTGTTCTCATATACCTTTAATGGCGAATTGTTATTTTCCTAGGAGAGTTGGCTTCCTTTGTCCTGGCTTCTGTATCATTCATTTATTCACTGATTCATTCTTTTTTTTTTTTTTTTTTGATGTGGACCATTTTTTTAAAGTCTTTATTAAATTTGTTACAAAATTGCTTCTGTTTTATGTTTTGGTTTTTTGGTCACGAGGCCTGTGGGATCTTAGCTCCCTGCCAGGGATCGAACCCACAACCCCTGCATTGGAAGGCGAAGTCTTAACCACTGGACCGCCAGGGAAGTCCCAATTCCTTCTTTTAAACAAATGCTTTTTGAGCTTATGTTCTAGGTATTGTGCCAGATGCTGGGGAAATGGTGGTGAGTGAGCTAGATACAGTCCCTGCTCTCATGACTTTACAGTCTACTGGGGGAGACAGATAAACAAACAATTGTAATATAATATGATAGAATTTAATGCTATGGAAGCATAATAGAGGGGACATCTAAACCAGGCTTGAAGAATCAGGGAAGTCTTCCTGCAGGAAGTAAAAAGAATGTAGCAGAAAAAGGGACCTGAAGCAGACATTAACTGAGTTAAAAGAAGCTCATTGGTATGGCATGATTAGCGTCTGGTGAGGGAAGGATGGAGAGTATTGACAAGTGAGACTAGAAAGACTATAAACAAGGGTCATATCACGAACCACAGTAAGGAGTTTGGGAGGATAGAAGTGGACATACTGGAGAGCCAATTAGGAAGTAAAAATTAATGTGTTTGATACCTACTTGCCTGGATATGGGGAAAGGAGAATCAAGGATAATATCTAGGAATTGTAGGTTGATAATGATAATATTTGAGGGAGGAGAAGCAGGAATATATTTGGGGGGAGAGATATCTGCAATTTTGGATATATTAAGCTTGAGTGGAGATAGGTATCTGGTAGGCCTTTGGGTGTGAGACATATAAACTTGAAATTGAGATTCGGGAATCATAGCCACTAAAAAAGAGGAAAAGAGTATTACAAAAAGAGGCGAGGAACCAGGACATATCCCTGAAGAGTATCAGATTTAAGGTGGTTCTTCTGAAGAATCCCAAAAGGAGACTTGGTAAAAGAGACCAGAGAGATAGAAGGGAAACCAGTGAAGAGTGGTGTCTCTTTCTTCTATGGCTGTGTCACATGCCGAGAGGACTAGCACCTGGTCCTTATGCTATGTGGTAAATGCCTGCCATGTGCCATGCTGTTGTTAGGTGCTATGAGCACACACTGATGGAACAACACAAAATATCTTACAATCTAGTAAAGGAAATAAGATATACTGGCATATAGATGATTTTATTTAATATATTATTTATTAAGTGCCTGTAATGTTCCAGGAGCTGTTCAAGGTGCTGGGGATACTGGAGTGAAAAATGTATTCTACTAGGAGAGAAAGACAATAAACAAGTAAACCCCAGACAATGTGTGATAAAGAAGAATAAAACAAAGGAAGAGGATAAGGAGTAAAGAGGTAATAGTGGTTATTCTCAGGGCTATTTTTGATAGAGTAGTGAGGGAAATCAGCTCTAAGAAAGTAACATTTGATCAGAGACCTCAGTGACATGAAGGTGTAAGCCACGGGAAGAACATTCCCGGTAACAGAAACGCAGAGTGTAAAGGACCTGAGGTGGAATGAGCTTGGTGTGTTTGAGGAATGTTAAGCAGGTTAGAGTGTAAAAGGCACAGGAATGGTAGGAGATAAAATGAGAAAGATCAGCATTGCCATATCACATAGGAACTTGCAGGCTGCACTAAGGAGGTAGTGGGCTGGAGGAAGACTAAATTGGAGGCTGCTGCAGTGGTCCAATTGAGTTTAAATATAAAACCTATAGGTAGAAATGACATTACATGGCATAGGCAACTAATGGAATTGTGGAAGAAAAGTGCAAAATCAAGGGCAGTGTCAACATTTGAGTCTAGGTGACAAGAAAATACAGTACCAGGAGGAGGAGTTTGGAAGAATGTTGGTTCAATTTTGGACATATTCGTGTTTCATATGTTAAAGGGGATATTTCTGAGATTTTGCCAGAGAAGCGAATGTTGAATGGAGTATAGAGCAGGTCATAAGCATCAATGGGTACAAACTTGACAGGCAGCATCAAAGTGGAGACTGTAGAGTGTAGCAGTAATGGGAAAGATGGAATAGAGAGTTTTTGATTGTACATTTAGGGAGATATATATTAGTTCCCAATATTTATAGAGAGTGTAGAATTTTCTTTTTCAATCTCTCAGACTTTCTGAATTTCTCTCATTTCTTCTCTATTTTTAATTTCTTAATTTTTAAATTTTTAATTATGTATTTTTTTTAGAGGCTTTTGTTACTTTTTTTTTTTTTTTTTTTTTTTTAGCCATGCTGAGCAGCTTGTGGGATCTTCATTCCCTGACCAGGGATTGAACCCGCGCCCTTGGCAATGAAAGCACATAGTCCTGGACCGCCAGGGAATTCCCCTCTTCTCTATTTTTAAATTTCTATCACAGTCTTTCTAATTCTACTATTAGCATTAAGGAGTTTGCTAAAGACCGTGATGTTAAGTTTGGGAAGGTGAGGGTTATGAGGAAGATAGATTAAGGGACGAGAATCTATAGTTTGGTGTCTCCAGTTCATAGTGGTCAGGATGTTTCCTAGAGGGGCTGATAGGGAGAGTGACAAGTAAATTGGGTCCCTCTCTAGATTAAGGAATGCTTGTACTCTAGTTCCTTCCATCTCCCCCTGCTTTCCTCACTGTTTACCCAGCCATATCCTGCTGTGTGTTAATCCTCATCTCTATGTTTTTTTGTCTTGTCTCATTATAAGGATTCATCAAACGCGAGGAAAAAGCCTTTGGAAACCGGGCACCGTTGTTCCAGCTCCTCTTCCCTCCCTGTCATCCATGACCCTCCTGTGTTTCTCCTTGGTCCCCAACTCTACCCATCCCAACCACAGTTCCTGTCCCCAGATGTCTTGATGCCCAACGTGGCAGGGGAGCCCCATAGACCCCCAGGTAACTCTCCCCCCAATCTACTATTATGTGCTGGAATGTGGTACATTTCCAGGGACTTGGAAGAATCAAATCAGTACACCTGTTGGGGGGTGGGGGAAGAGGGGTCACAGGTGGGGTTGTAAAGGGATATGAATTACTGCTTTAAAGATGAAGCACTGATCTAGATGAATTATGATTAAATCATTTCTTGGGCAACATGGTCTAGACCAGAGCTCCCAGAACCTAACTACCCATGAAAATGAATTGCTTCAGTCATGATAGGGTATGCTTTTAAGTGACCAAGGGGAGTTAATACCCAGTCTTTAGGATCCCCCAAAACAGGAAGTGTCATCTCTATCAGCTAGTTTCCTCTCCTTCCATCCCGAGTCTCAGATGAGCAATGGTCTAGGACAGCAG
Organism: Hyperoodon ampullatus; assembly: GCF_949752795.1. NCBI lineage: Eukaryota > Metazoa > Chordata > Mammalia > Artiodactyla > Ziphiidae > Hyperoodon > Hyperoodon ampullatus. The sequence goes on along the minus strand of NC_136914.1, from coordinate 62,603,773 downwards.
TCCCCAACCTTTTTGGCACCAGGGACCAGCTTCGTGGAAGACAATTTTTCCACAGATGGGAGGGCCAGGGGGGATGGTTTGGGGATGATTCAAGCGCATTACATTTATTGTGCATTTTACTTCTATTACTATTACATTGTAATATATAATGAAATAATTATACAGCTCGCCATAATGCTGACAGGAGGCAGAGCTCCAGCGGTAAAGCGAGTGATGGGGAGCGGCTGTAAATACTGATGAAGCTTCGCTTGCTCCCTTGCTGCTCACCTCCTGCTGTGTGGCCTGGTTCCTAACAGACCATGGACCGATAGCAGACCGTGGCTCAGGGGTTGGGGACCCCTGATCTAGTAGGACGAGGTGTGAATGGGAAACTTGGAAAGATCCTTGGAATATCCATGCCATGTATAGAGACCCAGACAATCCTGGGGAAGGTGGACAGTATCCTTTTGGCTTTGACCCTCCACAGCTAGATTTGTTCCTTTTCCTCCTTATGGGCCGAATCTACAGTTTAAGGCAGTGATTCTCAACGGGAAAGGGGAGGTGCTACTGGCATCTAGTGGGTAGAGGGGCCAGGGATGCTGCTAAACATCCAGCAATGCACAAGCAGTTTCCTTGCACACCCCATCCCACCCCCAAAACAAAGAATTGTCAGCCCAAAATATCAGTAGAGCTGAGGTTGAGAAACCTGTCTGTGGATATGTAAATCCCCAGGGCAAGGGATGGTTGTCATTCTTAGAACAGAAGATAGAGTAGTATTGTTGATATTTGTGTCCAAATTTTAGGGAGCTTTGGATACGCAGGCCTTCTGGATAAATGGACTTCATATTACTCAGTGGAACAGCCAGGTAGCCAGCCTCCTTTGACAGTTATTAGAGGTATCTGATTAGTCAGGCAGCATTTATTGCAACTTGTTTTGCACCAAATGCTACAGTGAATACAGGGGAGAAAGAAAGCAGCTTTCTGCTCTCAAAGAGCTCAGAGTTTCAATAGTCAGATATATATATGTGTAAGTATAGTACAGGTGTTGATGGAATTTTAAAATAAAGAATGAAAAATATTGTTTAGAAGTGATTTTTGGAAAATTAGTTATTTTGTTTCTTTTAAGTAAAGGGGAATCAATGTATAGAAAAGGCATTCCACATTATGTATGTGGGAGTGGTGCAAACAAAAGCAGAGATCTTGGAGAATGAGCAAGAATGTAAGCAGACACAGCTTAACTTCAGTGAAGATACCATGTTAAGAAAAACTGAGTGATGTTTTGGAGTGGTGGCTCTAAAGAGTAAAGTTGTCACAGTGAGAACATATATTTGCAATATTAGAGAGCCATTTGTGTGTGACTCTGTGTGTGTGTGTGTGTGTGTCTGTCTGTCTGTCTGTCTTTTGGAGGAAGGATTATAGTGCAGTGAGATAGAAGTATGGCAACATCCAGGAGACTGTTTCATTTGCACAGGTTGGAGGTAAGAGACTTGATTTTAATGTTTATTAAGAATTTTAAAAAATGAAATTAAAAGCAAAACTAGGTTCCTTCTTTCCCTTATGTGTATGTTCTTGAAGAGGTGGGGAGTTGGAAGGAACAGCCAGAAATGGTCCTCTGGAAAGGAGAATGGTTTTACTGAAGATGCTCAATCGTTGGGTTTCTTTTCTCTTCCCAGGAACTTCGAGGAGTGTCCGGCAGTTTCTGGCTATGTGTGACAGGGGTGAAACTTCCGAAGCGGTCAAGCACACAGGAAGGACTTTGAACTACCGGAGTCTCCCCCATCGTTCCAGAACAGATGCCTCGCGGGGAGCGTGGTCAGAGACCAACCAGCATATTGGCGCCAGATTCCTGACTACTCCAGAGTGCAAGCCTCAGCTAACCCACACTGCCACACTACCAGAGAGACACCAGGGCCTTCAGGTTCTTCATGCTCAGTCCTGGGAGGATCTTTTCCATTCACCCTCCCACCCTCCCATTGTTTACCCTGTGTCCCTACCGTCAAGCAGTCTTCGTGTACCCCTGAGGTCAGCTTGGAATTCAGGTCCTATTCCAGGGGTTCGAGCCCCTGGTCCTCGAAGAGTAGATATGCCCCCAGATGATGACTGGAGGCAAAGCAGTTATACCCTGCAATCTGGACACAGGAGGACAGGGAGAGAGGAGTTTCTGTTTGTTCTAGCAGATGCCCCTGGAAGAGAGCAGATCAGGGCTAGAGCCCTGCAGCACAGCAGGTGGTAAAGGTCACCCCTTTCCTCTCCTGGAGCCACAGCTTTCTCTGTTAAACTGTATTGCAGCAGAGTTGGTACCCTGCATCCCTGCTGGGGCTGTGCTAGTCTCATCTCAACATAGAGTTGGCACCTTCTCCTAGGGGTGCCAGGAACTGCTAAAGAGGCCTGGCTCTTTGAGAGGGAATATTTGAAATTCCAATTTCCATTCACCTAGCAAAAGGAAGCAGCTGCTGTTTAGGGCTTTATTTGACCCACCTTAAAGATGAATCCATATTACTCTGGACACTAGCCATTCCTTAGGATCTTAGGGTCACCATTTTATTCCTGAATACTCTATGCCCCCACCTCCACCTGAGCCCTCGTATTCTGTTCCTTATTATATTACCAACTTCTTTGTTTTATCCACCTGTCCCTATTACCTGACCTTCTGTCTTCCCAATCCACCATCCTTGGAGGGACATGTAGCCCTGTAGTCTTGGTCTTGACCACATCATTCAGGCTAACCCACCTGCCCAGATTGTTCCTCTGCCCTCAAACTTTTGGCCTAGAATGCGAGGCTGCCAACATAACAATTGCTCTTCTGAACAGATGGAGTCAGGCACACTAACATACCCTCCTGTCCTCAGCAGCAGAGCCATTACTGCCACTCGCTCAGTCGCCGTTGTAAACCCTGAGAGTCAGCTGAACTATTTTAGGGCCAAACATACTGTTTTTGTAAAGTATTTTTCATTAATAAATCTATAAGATAGTTCTATTTAATTCCTTGTCACTTAATTGTCTATTTAATCCCTTTTGTATGCTCTTGCTCTTTTGTATTGGGGTGGGGAAGCCTGGAGAAGCAAGAAATACCAATTCCCAGTGGCCTGGGGCTCTGTATATGGCTTTTGACTGAGTGAAAGTGAGGAGCCAAAGAGGAATTGAAGGATAGTTGAAGGGTATATATTCAAGGTAGGAGTCAATGGGTCCTAATATGGAGTGACTTTCCTTGTTATTATTGCCACTAGTATATTTTCTATCCTTTCCTGCCAAGAGGCACTCAACACTCTCCTTCCCTCCTTAGGGAGATTTTCTGGGGATTCAAACTCCTCTTACAAACTCACTCCTGATCTAGGTACTCTTGGTGCCCTCCCTCTACAAGTTTGTGATGCGCCTCGTATCCTTTCCTTGCTCCTTCCCGTGGCTGCCGCTCCCCTTCCCCTGTGGAATTATTGCACTTCCATGCCAGAAAGATCCATTTTCACCCCTGCCTCACTCCCAAATTCACCTCCCTCTAAAAAATATTTTGTGAGTTCCCTTTGCAAAGAATACCCATTGGGCATTTCTCTTCTCTTTTACCCCAGCTCTCACGATCACTGAGATTGACAAACAGAAGAGGTAGAAAGCTGCTCTTTGAGACCTTTGAACAACTTCTTATCTAATTATCACCATCTATTATGAACAGATTCTGAGCACATGTAGTATTGAGCAGGAGGATGGGCAGGCATTTCTCACCCTATGCTACTTGAATCCTATGCCATCAAGATACATAGATCTTAGTGGATATGCTGGTCTCTGTTGATGATCCAGTACCTTTCCTGGTGTCATACACACACTCTTCTTCTAATAATTATTAATTGAACAGTCAGTTCTTTTTTTTTAAATTAATTAATTTATTTTTGCTGCACTGGGTCTTCTTTGCTGTGCACGGGCTTACTCTAGTTGCGGCGAGCGGGGGCTACTCTTTGTTGTGGTGCTCGGGCTTCTTATTGCGGTGGCTTCTCTTGTTGCGGAGCACAGGCTCTAGGTGCGTGGGCTTCAGTAGTTGTGGCTCTCGGGCTCAGTAGTTGCGGCACGCAGGCTCTAGAGTGCAGGCTCAGTAGTTGTGGCGCACGGGCTTAGTTGCTCCACACCACGTAGGATCTTCCGGGACCAGGGCTCGAACCCGTGTCCCCTGCATTGGCAGGCAGATTCTTAACAACTGTGCCACCAGGGAAGTCCCGAACAGTCAGTTTTTGTCCCACTACTCCGTTCCCCATGAGTGTCCGTCTCTATAAAGTTTCCATAGAAAACCTGGGCCCACATTTCTGTATATGCAGAGAAATATCCTGTGAGGTATTTCTTATGAGGAACTAATTTCCAATTCCCTACTTGCTCCTCTGCCTTCGTAATCTCTGTTTTCTGAATGAATCAAGAGGGAGGCTGTGTCCTTTTCAGGTGAACTCTGTACTCTTTGAACATCTCTTGGTGTCATCCCTTTCTTTCCTTTTACCTGTTTTGATTCTTAACCCTTGGAGCCTAGTCTGCTCTACCTGCATTGTTACTCTGTGCCTCCAGACTCTTGACAGTTCCAGGCTCTAAACACAAAGGTCAGTCAGATTCTCTCTCAGACTCCATTCTGAACTGTTGCTTTGCTCTAGAATCTAGAATGCTTCCTCTATTTCTCCTTTCAGTTACCAACCAAAGTACCCGGATTCGGTGGTCAAATTGTTATATATTTTTTCTCTATTAGTAGGAGATTCTTAGGTTTGATCAAGTCTCCGCATCTTACTGGGAGCTCCATAAAAGCCGGTGTCGTGTTCCCTAGCACTCATTCACCGCAGCAACTAGATGCAGACAGCCATCTCTTCTCACTCTTTTGTTTCTGCCTGCCCAGAATTTTCACCTGGTCCCTTGGCTCGTCCCGTTTCTCTCCTAGCCTCAGTAATTTTGCCCAAGTCCCTAGAGCCTGCTCCGCCCCCGCCCCCGCACGCGCGGTGCATGCCGGTCTTAGCCCCTCTGTAGGGAAAGAGGGTCCGCCATGTTCCCCGGCGGCGCCGCCGCTTGGCTCTGGTAGCCGCCGCCCCCGCCCCCAACCCCGCCCGGCCCAGCGCCTAGCCGAGCCCCGGGCCCAGCATGGCCGCCCCGGAGCCGGCCCGGGCTGCACCGCCCCCACCCCCGCCCCCGCCGCCCCCTCCCGGGGCTGACCGAGTCGTCAAAGGTGAGAGGTGGACGAAGCCCTGAGGGCCTGGCCTGAGGAGGTAGCTGTGTGAGGGCGGGCGGGAGACCGTCCCCTCCGGAGCGGGCCCGGAAGGGCGGGCGAATGACTGGCTGCCTCCCTTGGGGAGTGGCCCCTGGGCGGGCCCCTGCTGGGCTGGGCTGAGTCGGTGGCGGCGGCTCCGCGGTCTCTCGCTTGCCTTCTGGCCGAGGCGGGGTTTCGCTCTGGGGGTCTCCTAGCCGAAGGGGTGAGGCTACTAGTCGCAGTGAGCCCCTTTCTTTTCCTGCCCGGTCTGTCACAAGCGGCCCAGAGGCCGCGATTAGCTTCCTGCACCGCGACAGCTGCACGCCTGGCTTGCCGGGGCGGACCGAGGGTCTCGGAGACCTTCAGCCACGCGGGGCCGGGCGATGAGCAGTCAGAAATCACCTCGGCTTTGGCCCATGTCTGCTCCCCCAATGACAGCCGTCTGCCCTATTCGCGCCTAGTTAGCGCCAGCCGCAGGGGTTCGCGCTCGGCCCTCAGGTGTCACCCCGCGCGGAAATTGGGGGAACTGTATGGGATCGGACAAGGGTGAAGGGACGAGCCAGAATTTGGGGGCCCCGGCTTTAAGTGCAGAATAGATGGAAAAAAGACAGCATAAAAGAGAAAAAATCTTCAGGGATAGGAAGAAGCATTTACGTAGAAAACCGTCAACACTCTTTGGCCAAAGGCCAAGAGAGGTTAGCCCTCCTTTGAAGGCAGACACCCACACACTCCCCCTAGAAGAAAAAATTAAATATTTCTCAGCTGGTGCAGAATTTATGGTTGTTTAACGACCACAGGCCAGCAGATTAATTTAAAATAGAGAAATTGAGGGCTAATTGAGAGTTGCTTAAGATTTCCACGCTCTCTGGGAGAGCCCATCAACTTCAAGCACTGCTGCGGAGGTGAAAAACATAATTTCAAATGATTTTTCTTTATCCTGTAGCTTGGTCAATAAATTGAAATCATTTTAGAATAAAGGTTTCCTTATTGTATCACATTTATTTCTGAAAGATAGATACTTCTTTTATTTATTTATTTATTTCATTCAGCTTCTTAAGTATATTGGCACAATGTAAACACTGTTAGCCCAGTTTTGGAAATCTGACAAGATATGTTTTCATTAAAATATTTAAAAACAAGAAAAACTTTTTCCTTTGTGTTTTTTTAATTTTAATTTGTCAATTCGAGTCTCCTTTAATAATAATAACACTAATTTGTATCTAGGCTATGTAGATAATTTAAAAAACTTAATAGTATATCTGTTCAGGCCAGTTATTGGAATGAACTTAAAAAAGAGTTTATGGAATCCTTGTCCTGAGAAATCTTTTAGAAAAGAGAAAGAAAAAAGATTGGTAGTTCAGGCATTCATCCTATCGTGAAATCCTGAAGTTCTGTGGGGGTGGGAATAGGAGACATGGGCTGCCTGTTAATTTGCTGACAGTATACTTGTGCTGTCTGTTAATTTCCCTGGGTACTTTTCAGCCTACTATTAGATGGGACAACCAGTCACATTGCTGAACAGTGAGTTTATGCTCTCCTTATGCTTGTGAATCTTCTTGTTTCTTGTCAAATATGTGGTAATATTTCCCTTGTACTGCTTTAATACAGTAAAAATAAGATTCCAGACATAAGGCATATTCCTTAGGGGTGAGTTTTGAATGCAAGACACAGTCATGTTTGCAGTTTATTGGTATGAAATAAAAGTCATTTGATTTAGGTAAATAGGAGTTTGTTGGTAAGAAAATTACAGTTTAGTAGAGCTCATGGATATAAGATCTCATGTGCTTTGTAGTATATTCTTCAAGACAACTTTCATTTCTTCATGGAATTTGTTAGCTAGTTGAAATGACTGATATGGATCACATGCTTTAGATATAGTGTGCAACAGACTGGTTTGTGCTGCTCATGGAGTCTCTGGCTTCCTTGGAAGTTACTGGGAAACTTATCTTTCGTACAGAAATCTCCTTTTAGATTTCGTCTTCAAGCTTTTCTTGTCTTTCTCAGTCAATAATTGTACTCTAATGTTGCATTTGATGACAAAGAACACCAGCTTCTTGAAGATATATGACCACAGTGCTAGTTCAACTTAGGTTTAACTTGTTAAGAATCCAGATTTCTTTTTTTTTCCTTTTCCTTTTTTTTTTTTTTTTTTTTGCGGTACGCGGGCCTCTCACTGTTGTGGCCTCTCCCGTTGCGGAGCACAGGCTCCGGACGCGCAGGCTCAGTGGCCATGGCTCACGGGCCTAGCCCCTCCGCGGCATGTGGGATCTTCCCGGACCGGGGCACGAACCCGTGTCCCCTGCATCGGCAGGCAGATTCTCAACCACTGCGCCACCAGGGAAGCCCCAGATTTCTTTTAAGTCCAGTATGTGCTAGTTTTGCATCAGTACCATTTCATAGTAGTAAGTTATGGAGACCATCGTTGACGTTGAATACAAGTAGTCTTTTACTCCCTGAAACTTTTCCTTGTGGTCTCTAAATTTTATATTCTTACACTTCTAGTCAGGAGGCCTATATTTTATGGTCACATAGGTTTTGAAGGGGAAATAGGTCTTTCTGTGTTTAATATCAAATGCCTGAAATTCACATCATGTGAAGTTTGAGATCTTGGAATACTATAGGTGATTCATGTATAAATTATCTATTCACTGAAATTATTAGTGGTAATTCCATATCCCTGATTATGGATGATTAGGTTTCCTGGCTAGTTAAAGCAGTTCAGTTCTGAGCCTGCTCCAGCTGCTGGCTCTGGTCAAATTCTGTTTGAAAGTTGGTGTAGCCCAAGTGGTTTAGGTGAGATAGTATGCCCTCTTGACAATTTTCTGTTAAGCATTTTTCTATCTTTAGCTAAGATAGGAAGTTGAAAATAAGAAAATAGAAACAAACTAGGAAAAACAGCTGATTGTATTGGCGTGAATGCCTTATTGACACATCAGCAAAATTTGTGTGTGTAATTTAAGTATAAACCCCTGAATTTATGTATATTGCTCTCCCTCCTTGCCCGGAAATTTGCTTGACCTGAATTGTTCAGGCACTTCCTTTTCTTTCCAGATACTTTTAAAATGTACTTTTTGCTGTATAGATGAGGTCCCAGATTTGTAAAACTAGATTATCCCTTGAGATTATTAAATCTATTACTCCTGATACAAAAATTCACCTTTATCGCTTAGAATGCATTGTCTGTATTGTGTATATGTTCATTTTGGCACCCACAATGTGACTCTCTTTTGCATTCAACGTGTTTTCTTTATTTCATAGGTTATATTATCCTTATCTCTTAAATTATCAGACTTCCAGATTGAACCAAAATGCTAAAGAGTGTGCTTTGTAAGTTTTTTAGCTATTATATATCTGATGGGCAGCCTTATGATTCATTTAGGTTCTCTTGCCAGCTGCCCTGCTTATAAACCTGAGGCTAACGTGTTTTCCAGTACCTTAGCTTTATTAGGATTGCTTATTTTCATTACAGATTTTTAGATGATCCACATAGGTCTTGGGGTCACATAGCTACTTCAATGTTTTTTACTAGTTCTATTTCATTATATTTTATTTTATTTTATTTTATTTTATTATTATTATTATTTTTTGCTGTACACGGGCCTCTCACTGTTGTGGCCTCTCCCATTGCGGAGCACAGGCTCCGGACGCGCAGGCTCAGCGACCATGGCTCACGGGCCCAGCCTCTCCGCGGCATGAGGGATCTTCCCAGACCGGGGCACGAACCCGTATCCCCTGCATCGGCAGGCGGACTCTCAACCACTGCGCCACCAGGGAAGCCCCTTTCATTATATTTTAAAGCAACTTGAATTTTAATTTTTGTTTACAAAAGCTATTTTGTGGACTTACCTATCTAAAAAAGATAACTCTTGAAAATGATTTTTCTTTTTCTTTCCACCTTCGTTAAACTGTTCAACATACTAAAATAAATCTTCAGTACCATGTGTCCTAGAGAAAGCAAAGGAACAGAGAATATTGTGTGTGTGAGAGAGAGAGAGAGAGAGGGAGAGAGAGAGAGAGAGAGAATGCGCATGAGAAGGAAAGAGAACACTGGCAACAAGTCATCTTGGAAAATGCCAAGGAGGAAATACAGCTGCTCAGTAGTGAGGCAAAAGCTTTAGGTTCAGAGCTATTGAATGAATTGGCAAGAGTTATAAGGAAAAGTTTGGTGAAAGAATTTTGATTTATTAGATGAGGTGTGTTTTAGTGCCAATCATATGACTTCATTTCGTTATAAAAATGTTTATTTATACACAGAGATGAAATAAGCTAAAGCTAATTGGCATCCTTGTATGGTATGTAAAATTTATTTTGGAAATTCAAAGTAATCAAATAGCAAATATTTATTTAGTACCTGCTGTATAGCTAAAAACTGTAGGGAAACAACAGAAGTGTGAAAGGTAAAATACAGTCTTGGTCCTTGGGGAAATAAGCACTCATGAAAAGTTAATCATTTATGTCATAAGGCTGGGTGTGATTAATAATTGCCAGATAAGTGGCAGACCCAGCAAGCTGAGTTCAAAGGAGGTAGTGAGGATTCTGGACTGGAGTGGTCTAGCAAGGGTTTGTATGGGAGGAAAGAGGCCTTGAAGGATGGGTAAGATTCAAATAAGCAAAAGATTGGGAACATTTATTTGTGCAACATTTATCGAGTATGTGCTTTGTACCAGACATAATACTAGGCATTAGGGATACAGAATTGAATTAAGTAAGATAGATTCTCTTGGAGGCAGTCTGGTGGGGGAGACATTATTGCAAATAAATAATATAATGAATTAGATACAAAGTGCTGTTGGAGCTGTAAAAAAGGAATTAACTGTCTTAATTGGAGGGAAACTTTACTGAAAGGATTATGTTTTGAGCGGAGCCTTAAAGGATGAGTAGAATTTCTCCAGATATAAGGTAGGGCTGCGATAGAGAAAATATTTTCTGGTAGAGAAAACAGCAACAGAAAGGCATGGAATTTGAAAAAAGCATGAAATGTGTGACAGTATTGTGTAAAGTTCTTGGCAAGCAGGAGATGAAGTTGGAAAGGATTTTTTGTACACGAAATTGAGGATCTGAAACTTAAGCTAAGCAGTATAGCCTCTGGATGATTAAGAACACTGGATGATTAAGCCTCTGGAGTGAGACTGCCTGGGTTTGAACCTAGTTCTACTTTAGCCTTTTCACTGAGGACAAGATACTTAATATCACCAAACCTCAATTTTCTCATCTGCAAAATAGAGTTAATAATATGGGATTTTTGAAGGATTAATAGAGACAATTCATGTAAAATTTGTACCGCAGTGCCTGGCCTGACACATGGTAAGTACTCAACTAATGGTAGCCATCACCATTATTACTATTGAAGGTTTTAAAGTAAAGGAATGACCCAGTATTTTGGCTTTTGAAAGCTAACGTGATATTGTGTAGAATGAAATATTATAATGGGAGAGGCTTAAATCAGGATGTCAGAAGATTAATGGAGTAGTCCAAGTGCAGAATGACCACAGCATGAATTAAGAGAAAGAGAAAAACCAGATATGACACAAATTCTGAGTAATATTAGAAAGTAGATATATTGGATCAGTGACTGGATGTGGGAATGAAACAGGTGGAAGAGCAAACCTTTTTGAGAAAACAGTAATCAAACTAATTTTGCTTTAGTGATTGTTTGAGCATTGGTAGTTGAAAGCAGAAGAGATTGGAGTGACATGGAAGGTACTGGGAATGGTTAAGAAAGACTTTGAAAATAAGTTTCAGGCTTTTCTTCCCTTTATTCTTTAGTCCTTAAGAAACCACCCCAAATTTTTGGGTAGATTTGTCTACCTATGCTTTGTACAAAAAAGGGGAGGAAAAGTAGAGATTTTAGTTAGAGTTTTCTCGTACACAAAGTAATAAGAACTTGAACTAGCATTGCAGCAATGGAGGTGTTAAAAAAAAAAAAAGAATTTGAAGAATCAGTAGGACTTGGAGTCCAGAAAGAGAACAATGACACCAAAATTTTAAGTCAGAGTAACAGAGAATGATGATACCATAACAAGAATAAGCCAGGAAAGGGAACCAGTTTTTTTTTTGTTTTTTTTTTTTGGCGGTATGCGGGCCTCTCACTGCTGTGGCCTCTCCCGTTGCGGAGCACAGGCTCCGGACGCGCAGGCCCAGCGGCCATGGCTCACGGGCTCAGCCGCTCCGCGGCACGTGGGATCCTCCCAGACCGGGGCATGAATCCGTGTCCCCTGCATCGGCGGGCGGACTCCCAACCACTACGCCACCAGGGAAGCCCTTGGGAACCAGTTTTTGAGGGAAGGTTATTGTGTTAAAAGAACCACCACAAATTAAAAGGAATCCAAGGGATACCTAGAAATTTTGGAGACGGTGTTGTAGGATCTGCTGAATCTTTCTTTAGAGCATGCTTCTACCCGTGGCATCTGAATGGGTTATACCGTTCTTGGTGAAGAGGAGAGTTTTGATGACTCTTTTAGTCAGAAGAGCATTGTCATTGTGTTGGTATAAGACAGATAGTACTGGAGTAGCATTCTGAAGAACTCAGCTTCAATCATGGCTGTACCCCTTACTAGTTGAAACACCTTGAGAGAGCCATTAACTTATCTGAACGTGTTATCCTATTTGTGCAATTGAGATAAAACTTACCCTACTGAACTCACAGGATGTCTCTGAGAATCATAGCGTTATGTATGTGAAAGCAGTTTGTAAACTGTAAATAAAGCACTATAAATATATTGTCATTGCTACATAAATTAGTGTAAGATAAGTAATTTAGAAACTGTAACTAATGTATCATTAATTCACTAGACATTAGTATACATGTTCTAATCACTAGGTATGTAGAGATGAAAGACAGCTCCCTCGCCTTCAAGGAGCTCATAAGCTTGAGGAGGAGACAAGATACTTACAGTACAATTGATAAGTGCCATGATGTAGGTGTGCATCATATGCTTTGCTATGGGACCACAAGGAGGGGGCACCATTAACCTAGCCTGGGAACAGGAAACGTTTTCAAGAATTGGAACACTGAAATGAGGTTTAAGGACAAGGAGAAGTTAGACAAAAGGTGGGAATAGTGTACCTCCAAATAATAGGGCGTGCGAAGTACAGAGATTTTTTAAAAGTGATGTAACTTTAAAAATGAAAATTAAATATCTGAAGTATAGGATGTGTCCGGAATGTGAGTTAGTGGCAAAAGATGAGGGTTGGAAATGTAGGTAAGGGTCAGATTACAAGGGATCTCATATAGTATGTTAAGAGACACAATTTGGATTTTATATGATGAAGCCAGTCTTGAAACAGGAGGATGTTGAGATTTGAATTTTAAAAAGTATTCTGAGTTATTGTGAAGCATGGGCAAAATTGAAAAGATTTTAGTAATTTTAGAAGAAAAAAAAAAGCCCTTATTCAGTGTCCCAGGACCAAAGGGACAAAACCAGATCAGAGAATTATTTAGGACCTATTGACCATGTTATGGCGAGGAAGAAAAAGACTTCTAGGATAATTTCCAGATGAGTAGCTATATTGCTGATAGTATAGAGGACATTAAGTTTTGGACATATTAAATTTAAGATACTTACGGAACATCCAAATGAAGATATTTGATAGTTTAATAGGATTTGGAGTTTAGTTAGGGGCAGGGTCTGGACTGAATAATCTATTTGGGAGTACACAAAATATAGATTTTAGTTGAAGCCATAGTTATGAATGAGAGGAGTGTGATATGAGGGCCAAGGACAGAATCCTAGGTCACACTGTCCTAGGACCAGAAAAAGGACTAGAAGTTCATGAAATAGGCTGATCAGGTATGACCAGAGAATTGAGAGAAAAACCAGGTGAGTGAGTTCAAGAACCCAAGAGAGGAGAGAGATATAAGGTGAAGGAATAGAGCAGAAGCCAGATAAATGTGGATTGAGGAAAGTAGACAAAAAAGTGATAAAATGAAGCTATACCCTGTAGATTACTCTTTCAAGAAGCTTAGTTGTAAAATAAGGGATATATAGTAGAAACAGGGATGAGGAGTAAGGGAGAATTACTTGTTGGGGTTGTTTTTAAGATCATAGAGACTTTAGTACAGTCTCCCCTCAGTATCTGTGGGGATTTGGTTCCAGGATACCCCTCCCCATTCCAAAATCCGTGGATGCTCACTCAAGTCCCTTATGTAAAATGTTTTAGTATTTGCATATAACCTACCTATATCCTCACATTTACTTTAAATCATCTCTAAATTACTTATAATACCTAATACAATGTAAATGCTATGTGAATAGTTGCCAGAGAGGCAAATTCAAGTTTTGCTTTTTGGAACTTTCTGGAACTTTATTTTTAAAATATTTTCTATCCGTCGTTGGTTGAATCTGCACAGGCAAGCCTGTGGTTGTGGAGGGCTGGTTGTATGTTTATCTGCTCAAAGGGAAGAACCAATGGAGAGTCAGAGGCAGAAGAAACAGAATAGGGGCATGGGTGGGTGGGAAGGGTGAACTGAAGTGAAGAAGTTGGGGGAGTGGGATTCAGAGCACAGTAGAATGTTTAGTATTGGATGGACGGAATACCTCTTCCCTGATAGGAAGAAATGTAAAGTGGATACTGGCATAGATGTGGATGGAGAGGGACAGAAAAGTGACATTTGGCTTGAAGGTCTCAATTTTCTCTGAAAAAGATGCAAGTTGACTACTGAGTAAGAGAGAAATTAAGTGTAGTGTTCAAGGAAGAGGTGATCATTTGAAATCTCCACTGTGGAGAATGGGAGAGAGCACAGACTAGAACGTTTAATAGGATTGATGGCTAGTGCTAGTGACCAACTAAGTTGGAGACTGTGAATTTGTAGTAGCACTGAGCTGTTTTGATGATTTTTTTTTGTGTGTGTGTGGTACGCAGGCCTCTCACTGTTGTGGCCTCTCCCGTTGCGGAGCACAGGGTCCGGACGCGCAGGCTCAGTGTCCATGGCTCACGGGCCCAGCCGCTCCGCGGCATGTGGGATCTTCCCGGACCGGGGCACGAACCCGTGTCCCCTGCATCGGCAGGCGGACTCTCAACCACTGCGCCACCAGGGAAGCCCTGTTTTGATGATTTTATACTTAGCATCCAAGTTTAGAAACTAACTCATCCAGGAATTGGAGTTTTGTAAGTAGGGTGGGTAGAAGGACAAAAGGACTTTAAACAATTCAGGATGTTGTTTAAAAAGTGGGTGGGTGATGGAATAGCTTCAAAATTGCAGCAAGCAAAGGTATCCAGAAGGGGGTTGATTAGGAGAGGCTGTCCACGTTCTTGATATAATTGGAGAACAGATGAAGAAAAGGGAGTGAATCTGAAAGGATTAGAGATTTTGATCATGGAGTAAGAGATTAGAATTCAGGATTTCAGAGCTGGAGCAGAAATTATGGCTAAGGCTAGGGAAATTGAAGTAGAATGGAGCTCAAACCTCTCAGTTCTTGGGTTTACGTAGGTCATCCACATGGACATTGATGATGGTGGTGCTTAGAGTGGAGAAGGCTTTCGAACCAGGAAACTGAGTTTCATGTGAGAGATGACCAGAAATTTAGTAGATGGCTGGGACAAGAATAAACTAGCCAGAAGTCATGAAACTCAAACGAGGAAGCATTTTCTTCTTCACGGGAGTGATGATGTTGGAAGTGGTAGTGGGGAGCTGAAAGAAGACTGTAGCCTTTTCTGCTCAAATAGTGGAGTGTGGAAAAATGAGCATCGTCAACTTTGAAAAAAGTGTTTCAGAAGTGTTGTCCTTCAGGAGGACTAAGATTTAATTAAGCTAGAGAGATGAAGACAGCATTCTGTGAAGAGCTAAAATGTGTGTGTGCGTGCGCCCACGCATGTGCACACAGGAAAGAAGGGTGAATTTTTTTTTTTTTTTTATAATGGGAATTCTGCAGGCCTCAATGAAGAGGATTGGGAGGGAGGAGAACAGCCTGAGGATGGCATGGTGTGAACAAAAGAAATACAGAGAAAAAAATCAGGAGGAACTTTATTTTGAACCGTTGCCAGTAATGGCAATGGTGAGAAGCACAGACATCTGAATGATACTTTGGAGTAGTTTTCAGGTGGCACAGGCTGCACCCCAGTTGGTGTTGGAGGCCTCACGGGGCTAATAGTCTGCAGCCTTTGCTTAGAGTTGGGCAACAGGATTAGTTAAGTCCCAGGATTTCTTACCATTAGTAGAAAAAGTAAGATCTCTGCTCTTCCCCCATCCTTGATCAGTCTGTGTCCCTGGGTTATTTTTTCAACTTCCTACATTAAATTTTTTGAGGCCTTGTCTATCAGCCACCATATATTAAATCTGAATTAAAATACCTTGTGAAGGTTATTGATTACTATACTGATATGACCTTCATGTCAAAATTTGTGTTAAAGGAAATCTTTCAACAGAACAGTTTGGTTAAAGTGAATATTACCAAATCAAGTTTCCTAGTGTTGGAAACTTGGTGATTTTATGATTTTATAGCTCTTTAGGTTGTTCAAGCTAATCCTCCATTTTAGCCATTTCAGTTATTGACCATTCACATTATATTTACATACATTTATGTACTGGTTTTTCCCTATCTCAAACATGGAAGAGTTGGAAAAATAGTCTGAAAATAAGGAGAAAAAATATATAGCATGAAAACCCTAGAAAAACAGGAATAGTTGGCTGAAGATGAATTAGAAATGTAAAAAACCATTTAAAACCTGAACTTAGATGGAAATGCTTTAAAGTACCTTAGGAGTTGATGGTAGTAGTTGAGAATATTAATTTTTTTTTTTTTTTTGCGGTACGCGGGCCTCTCACTGTTGTGGCCTCTCCCGCTGCGGAGCACAGGCTCCGGACGCGCAGGCCCAGCGGACATGGCTCATGGGCCCAGCTGCTCCGCGGCATGTGGGATCTTCCCGGACCGGGGCACGAACCCATGTCCCCTGCATCGGCAGGCGGACTCCCAACCACTCCGCCACCAGGGAAGCCCTGAGAATATTAATTTTTGATGAAAAACATTTAACCCTCTATTGACCAACAGGGTCAGTAATTAATTTCCTATTAGGCCAAATTCTATTTGGTCAGTTTTATTTTGCTTAGTTAGATCACCTGCTATGGCTCCTTTCTCCAACTGCCAAAGAGCACAATGCCTTTTTGCCTCTTATTTTCTTATTTACTCATATATTAAAACATTCTTTTGAAACTCTCTATTCTCCACTATCAGTGTTGTGTTGTTAGAACAACAGTTTTTCATCTACTTTTACCTATGGTGGCATTTCTTCACCCCTCAACCTGTACCCATTCCTTTAAAAGTATACCACCTGGTGTTGAAATTTAAAAGTATGCCTTGAATTGAAAAAGAAGTGGAAAACATAGGTCTGGAGACAGTTTATACTTTTTTTCCCAGATGAATAAAGACATTCTGACTCTTGGTTAAAGAGGAGCAATAGCTCAGTGTGACTTGCAGTGGGGCATTCGCAATGTGCATGAAAACATGCAGTACCACAGGCGACTGGCTGAGTGGGGCAGAGAGAGATTGTCTTCCAGATGGGTTTTTAGGAAGTTCTGTATTTTGAACAGAATTCACCTGTTAGTTGACTTATGTTGTTGATTATTAAGAAGTATGCATAATGTAGAATGCAACATTTTAAACAGTATCTTTTTTCCTAAGTAGAGGAAAAATTCTCTTGGCCTGATGAGAAAAATATGATCCCATCTTGATCTCAGAAATTTGTATTTAAGAGATATTTAAACTTAATTTTCATGATGTCCCAAAAGTAACTTTTATTTAGTGATTGTTAAATTTTGTAGTTTTTTTTTTTTTTTTCGGTATGCGGGCCTCTCACTGTTGTGGCCTCTCCCGTTGCGGAGCACAGGCTTGGGACACGCAGGCTCCGGACGTGCAGGCTCAGCAGCCATGGCTCACGGGCCTAGCTGCTCCGCGGCATGTGGGATCTTCGCAGACCGGGGCACGAACCCGTGTCCCCTGCATCGGCAGGCGGACTCTCAACCTAAATTTTGTAGTTTTTAAGCAATTGGTTTACTGTTAGGGGCAAATTTGGTTATAGCATATAGTATAATGGTTTGTTTAATCTTTGGTTGGAGAAGAACATACATTAAGAAAGGTTTTTATTTTATTGGAATCTGACATACTATATTTGGGGGAACAAAATGTATTTTAATGTCTTATTCTAGATGCAGTAAAAAGTAATGGGAATAGATGTGTTCTAAAGAAGGGGGGGAAGCAAGTTCAAGTTTTGTTTTACTAAGTATCAAAAAAGATGAAAGCAAGAGGAATTGATGATTTCAAAGTCTTTTAGAAATGGTTGATATCCCTCTGCCTTAGTTCTTATCTCACTTATAAGAACTGAGTTCTTCCTAAATTTTTTTCCTCCTAAGAGAATGTGGTTATTTACTCTTCTTAGGTAATTGATGTAATTCTAACCCAGCCCCCTGTTTTTTTAAGTTGAACTGTGAAGAAACAGTTGGTCCCATACTTTTCCAGTCTTCTGCATAATAATTGATGATCACAGTGATGGCCCTGAAGCACCAAGAAAATACTATGTACTGTATACCCAAATATAAAGTGACATTTTCTTTAAAAATTTTATTTCAGAAAAGAGAGATCTGCCTTACATTTGAGTCTATAGGTAGACTAAATTCTTACTATAAATTTCTCTCTTGCTTTCTTTTTTTAAAAAATACATATATTTATATATTTATTTATTTGGCCAAGTTGAGTCTGTTGCTGGGCACCAGCTTCCTCTAGTTGCAGCGAGTGGGGGCTACTCTTTGTTACGGTGCGCGGGCTTCTTGTTGCCGAGCACAGGCTCTAGGCGTGGGCTTCAGTAGCTGTGGCTCTCAGTCTCTAGAGCGCAGGCTCAGTAGTTGTGGCTCACAGGCTTAGCTGCTCTGGGGCATGTGGGATCTTCCTGGACCAGGGCTCGAACCCGTGTCCCTTTCATTGGCAGGGAGATTCTTAACCACTGTGCCACCAGGGAAGCCCTCTTGGCTTTCTTTATTTTGAAAAACAAAGTACTGTTTGGTAAAGGGCCTAAAACTACTTCAATCCAAGCTGATTTTGAATGCATAAAGAGGTCATTTGTTGGATTTAGTAAAAAAGGAATAAAAAATTTTAACAGATAGGTAGTAACTTTTCCTAGGTATGTGACCTCAAAATTGTGGTAGATACCATTGAAAATGGGCCTTCACGTTTTCCATACCATTTAACAAATATCAGTTTAAAATCAACATTTTAAATCTCATTTTATTTAAACAGAAGCAAAGTATTTTCAATTATAGTGAAGACAAAAATCATTGTACTATTTTTTGTTGAAAATTCCAAGTATATGAAGAAGATAATAATGTTTAAAGACATTATAACTTTGACCTAAAACCTTGCTAATGTGTTTGAAAAAGAGAATGGTAATACAGTCATGAGAAATGAATCACAGGCATGAGAGAAAAGTATTGATTTTAACATTATGAGTAAGAATAAGTGACTGGATTATTCAATGACAGTGGATTTAGAGCTTTAGGTTGAAATCAGTTTGTCTTTTGTTTTTTCATCTGGCATTTCTTATTATGATTAAATTCTTATGAATAGAAAAAAGCAAATATCAGTTTAAAACAATACAGTTGGTAATTACTTGTGGAAATCGTAAATATATGCTACAGGAGTAAAAAGGCCAACTATTTCAGTAGTTAGACAAATGGAAATTGTGGCTTAGGTTAAATTTGCAGTGATAGCATTGAATATGTATTTTAAAAGTGCTGTATCTCAAACAACTTAAACGGGAGTGAGGATGATTTGCTTTTGAAAAGTATGTTAGATGACTGAAAAAATGTATCCAGTGATAAGGAATACACTGATGTCAAAAATGTGTGTAAAGATTTTGAATGAAAGTATTTTATGAAACATGAAGGTAAGAGAAAAAGCAATATTTCAAAATTATCGTTATTTATTAATGTTATTTTAAATCTGTATGTGCATCTGAATTAATTTAAATTCCATCAATAAGCATTTGGCTGTTTTAATCTATATCCCTAGAAGTTTCTATTCAAGTTGGCTAGCAGGCATTGTTTTATATATTTTTAATAGGAAGTTGGTAAATCACCTTATATTTGGGATTTCTTTCTATTCATGCTTATGTGGTATTAAGTTGTATTTATTTTACTTCCTTTAAGATGAAGAGTGTATGTTTTGAGAATTCTACCAAAAAATGTTTTGGCTTAAAGAAAAAAGCTTTAGTTATCCTGAAAGAACTTTTAATTTTATGAGACAGTTTATTTCTCTAATAATTCTTCTGTTATTATATATAGATTATTAAAAAGGAAGTATAGTTTGATTACTTTTTTTAAAAAAAGCTTTTAAAAAATTAATACCCCATCCAGTAAATGAAGAAGCAAAACAAAAACTTCAGCTTTTCAGTTTTTACTCTTATTTACCTAGATCCATTGATTAGTTTTTATGTTAATATATTAATAGTGATTTGTTTTTTATTAATTAAAAAAAATTGCAGCTGTCCCTTTCCCCCCAACGCATCGCTTGACATCTGAAGAAGTTTTTGATATGGATGGGATACCCAGGGTTGATGTTTTGAAGAACCACTTAGTAAAAGAAGGTCGGGTAGATGAAGAAATTGCACTTAGAATTATCAATGAGGGTGCTGCCATTCTTCGGAGAGAGAAAACCATGATAGAAGTAGAGGCTCCAATTACAGGTACACTTATTTATGTTTTGGATATTATTTTTTTTACTGCACCATTATTTACTTACCTAAATATAAAGCTGTTTCTTCTTCATTTATATTGTATACTAAATTAATATTACATGGACATTATCTTGAATTTCCAGATTATTTTCTTTTTAAAGTTTTTGCCTGTTTTCAATGAATAAACATGATCCTAAATAATCTGAGTGCAGAAGTTAGTCTAATATGCTTTTGTGAAGGTTTCATTAGTTGTGTTGGCCATCACTGAATTTGATTCAACAAATACTTATTTACTTTGTTTTCAGTCATTAGGGGCAGATACCTCAATGCTGTATCAGATACCAAAAGTGATCATTTAGAAGTCAACAGAAAGTATGGAGTTAGTAGAATGGAGATTTTACTGCCACCATTATAATTTTGTCATCCTAAGACATGCATGCTTGGCTTCCTAAAGAGGAGCTTTATAAAGTTAGATGAAAATTTTGTCACCTACTACAAATTTCATTACTTTTGTTATATCTTGTTCTAGATCTTGAGCACATGAACACCTGTGTACACATCATCCCTATCATGACTCTTCATAGATTACTTCCTTCTTAGACCTTTCTTGATAGAATTTTACACTATCTCTTATGTAAAATAAATTAGAATTTAAGTAAAATTTGTTATTTCAGCGTTTTTTTTTCATATCTAATAATCTTCTTGTTTCAGTGTGTGGTGACATCCATGGCCAATTTTTTGATCTGATGAAACTTTTTGAAGTAGGAGGATCACCTGCTAATACACGATACCTTTTTCTTGGTGATTATGTGGACAGAGGTTATTTTAGTATAGAGGTAATAATCATATACTGTCATTTGATTTGCTTTTAAGTGTTATCATAGATGATTTCCATTAATTCCTAATAAAATAAGTTCCTTAAATTACCTGTATTGGGTTCTTTTTAATACCTCTGCATATTCTAAAGTTTTTAGTAAAGCTACTATTTATTCCTCTTCTGTCTTTCAAACTATTCTTTTAATTTTCTTTGTGCCACTCTTAATGTAATTATAATTGCCATTTTTCCCAGTGGAAATTGTAAGCAAACTAAGGGGTCTTTATTGCCCTGTTATCTAGTGGCCTCAAGGAGCTAATGCTATTTATCTCTCTTGCCCTTAAAGGCATTCACCCATGCAAAAAAAGATTAATTGTATTTTTTCCGATTAAATAAAATATATTACAGTGCTTTTATTACTTAAACTCTAGTACTTCTATCCCTCCTTCCATAACAATTAAAACCCAAGTATATCATATAGAATCTTTATGCATTCTGAAAGTATTTGTTTTAAAAAACTTGAGACATTAAAATGACCTGTTGATTATCACTTAACAGTAGATGGTTCTTTTTGCTCCTTTTACTTTTCTAATTATATAAATTAAATAAGATATAAATATAGAACAATTTGTATTTTCTAATATATGCATCTCTTTCTTTCCTTTTTTGAAATGAAAATGGAACCCTATTATAAGGTTCTGTAACTTCCTTTTTTCATAAATCCCTATACTGTGATGTCATTCCAGGTAAATAATTATAAATTTATAGCATCATTTTTAATAGCTGCATTGTATTCCATCGACTAAACAAGTCACAGTCAATTTAATCAACTTCTTATTGTTAGGCATATAAGGTGTTCCCAGTTTTTTGCCATTATAGGTGATGCTTCTGTGAGCCATATTATTTATACATCTTTATATACTTGCCCAATTATTTCTACAGGACAGATTCTTACAGGTAAAATTGTTGGGTAGAAGCTCTACAAATAGATAGGTGTGTTAGCATTAATGTGTTTCAAGCATATTCTAAGCACTTAATATACATTGATTAATCTTTACAACAAAGTTATGAGGTAAGTACTATTATTTTATCCATTTTATAGAGGAGTCTGAGGCTTGGAGAGGTTAAATAACTTGCCCATGGTCATATTGTTAGTAAGTGGTGGAGCTAGGCAGTTTGACTCTAAGCCTGTGCTCTTAACCATCTCCCCCACTAGATACTGAAGCTTTACCTGGTGAATTTCCATGCCGATTACTGTTGTTTAATTCTCCTCCAGTGTTTTCAACCTCCTTTCTGAGGTATGCTAGGATCCTTAGTGGGGAAGAGAGCTCAGGGCTCTGTCCACCCAAATTCCCTTGGGGATTTTATTATCCTTAGTTGTTCCTCTTTCCATTCATAGTTTCATCATCAGCCTCCTCAAACTTCCCTGGAGCCTTCAAGAAAACTAGAAAATTGCCCTCCTTAATAAAAAGATTGGGGGCTTTTTTTTTCTTTTTTTAAAAATTCTGTTTTGATTGGGGGCTTTGACAAAAACAATAAAAAAAAAAATTTTAGGAAGCTTAGTTGGTACCTGAGCATGTTGGTATGTATGTCTTTGTATTAGAGGGTTTAGTAGCTGACTCTTTTAATATATTTTATTGTTATAAAAGGAAAATAATAAAGAATCAGAATAAGGAAAAAGGACAGGTGTTTAATAAGTATTTCCCCAGTTTAATTATTTTTTTCTTGTGAATAAAATGAAGATGTGAATAGTTACACATTTCATATACCTTAACTTGTTTAAAATAAAGTTTGTGGGAATTCCCTGGTAGTCCAGTGGTTAGGACTCTGCGATTTCACTGCCAAGGGCCCGGGCTCTATCCCCGGTTAGGGAAATAAGATTGCGTAAGCAGCGCGGCCAAAAAAATAAATAAATGAAGTTTGTTTTTTCTTTTTGTATATGATTATGTAAACCAAGCTTATTTACATATGAAATAGTCTTTCCTTCTTTTTTTTAACCAAATAAGTAAAATGTGAGTCTGTTTCTTTTTTTATTTTTTTTAATTTTATTTTTTTAACATCTTTATTGGAGTATAATTGCTTTACAATGGTGTGTTAGTTTCTGCTTTATAACAAAGTAAATCAGCTATACTTAGACATATAACCCCATATCTCCTCCCTCTTGCGTCTGCCTCCCACCCTCCCTCTCTCACCCCTCTAGGTGGTCACAAAGCACTGAGCTCCCTGTGCTATGCAGCTGCTTCCCACTAGCTAGCTATTCTACATTTGGTAGTATATATAAGTCCATGCCACTCTCTCACTTCGTCCCAGCTTACCCTTCCCCCTCCCCGTGTTCTTAGGTCCATTCTCTACGTCTGCATCTTTATTCCTGTCCTGCCCCTAGGTTCTTCAGAAACATTTTTTTTTTTTTAGATTCCATATATATGTGTTAGCATACGGTATTTGTTTTTCTCTTTCTGACTTACTTAACTCTGTATGACAGACTCTAGGTCCATCCACCTCACTACAAATAACTCAATTTTGTTTCTTTTTATGGCTGAGTAATATTCCATTGTATATATGTGCCACATCTTCTTTATCCATTCATCTGTTGATGGACACTTAGGTTGCTTCCATGTCCTTGCTATTGTAAATAGAGCTGCAGTGAACATTGTGGTACATGACTCTTTTTGAATTATGGTTTTCTCAGGGTATTTGCCCAGTAGTGGGATTGAGTCTGTTTCTTATGTTAGGTGTATTTAGGGAAAAATAGCTGCTGTACTGTTTTAATATTCTTTTTATTAAGAAATTGCATTATCTTTGAATCATTTCACGTAATAAGCACCTACATTATATAAGGCAATATTCATAACCAACAATGTAAACATAAAGCATGGTTATTCTCTTCATTAGGCAGCATGGCATAATGTTTAAGATCAGAGGATCAGAATCCTATCTCCATTACTTAGAGGTTTTGTGATTTCGGACAAGTTACTTAAGCTCTTTGCTTCAGTTTCCTCATTTGTAAAATAGAGATAATATTATATACTTCGTAGAGTTGTTTGAGGAATAAAGGAGGGGAATTAATTATATAGTGCTTGGCACATTATGAGTACTCAATAAATGTTAGCTGTTATTATTTTTGACATTGTTATTGTTTTATTTATTGGTATACCTAAGGAGGAGACCAATGTGCTAATTGTTTTCACAGCAAACAATTTGTAAATCTAAAGTAATTAAATTATTTGACTCATTCATTCAACAGATATTTATTGCTGTTCTACTATTTGCTAGGTGCTTTTCTAAGAATGGAGAATCAGAAGTGAATAAGATGACAAAGTCCCTAATTTCATGGAGCTTATGTTTTAGTAAGGGACAAAGAGAAAAAGATAAGAAGAAGATAATGAAGAGTGATAGAGATTGTAAGGGTAATAGGGTTAGAGGAAAAGAAGCAAAGATCAAACAGCTTAGTTAAACAAAAATATAAGATTAATTCACTGGAAACATTTTCTTTTGTAGTGTGTCTTATATTTATGGGTCCTGAAGATTCTATACCCAAGCACATTATTTCTTCTGAGAGGCAACCATGAATGCAGACACCTTACTGAATATTTTACCTTTAAGCAGGAATGTGAGTACTGCCATGAGAAATATTTTCACTTCCTCAGTATTCTTTTGGAGTGATGTCTGTAGTAAGAGTTTGAAGATTTTACAGTGCAACATGTAAGAACAGATTTTGTGTCCAAATGTGTAAAGCTTTGAGGAAGAT
The DNA here is from genome assembly GCF_949752795.1 of Hyperoodon ampullatus. Classification (NCBI taxonomy): domain Eukaryota; kingdom Metazoa; phylum Chordata; class Mammalia; order Artiodactyla; family Ziphiidae; genus Hyperoodon; species Hyperoodon ampullatus. The sequence goes on along the minus strand of NC_136914.1, from coordinate 62,579,371 downwards.
TGTCTAGCGTTCTCTAGTGTTTAATTTTATTCAGATGTTTTCATTTCAGTATTTCCTATTAAGTTTGATTTTTACATATGTACCTAGGAACAGTTTTGAGCTCTGTATGTAGTTTTAATGTTAGAATTATTTTTTCTAACAGGATGAATATAAACCAAAAGAAAAGAAATGTTGCGTTGGAGATTTCTCTCCATCAATATTGAGGCATTCCCATGAAAATTCTTAGCAAATTAATTATCCTGTCATCATTGCAGATTGTTTTATTTATTTTTTAATTATGCAGATTGTTTTAAACACACTATTAATGAATGGAAGGTCTTAACCTACAATGTTTACCCCATTTCTCTCTTAAATTATTATGGCTGTGGTAATCTAATAGCTATAAGCATCCATATGGTATGGAGCAGTGTTTGACCTTTTTTCACACCTCATAGCTGTGTACTTGTTAATATTCATGGCTGTATTAAGTCTTAGAATTAAGATTTAAAATTAGAAATAACTTCAGAATTATTGAGGCTCAAAACATGATTCAATAAAGATCGATATAGTGATGGATAATGGCAGAGGTGGCAAACTCATATAACTTCAAGGATCAGGTGGGTAACCTAAAGAATATAAGATGAGACCTGGAAAGTGCATGCTTGACCTAAAAGCAATCAAATTAAAATTTTTATTAAACCACAGTGTTGGAAAACAGATCTGTCAGCAGACTCTCAGTTTATAACCTCTGGTTGCTGGATATGGATTTTCTCATATTTGAATGTTACAATATTAAAAAGTGAAGTAGGAACTAAGTTCTTTTTTTTCCTTAGATAAGGAACAAACCGTCCGCCAAAATCCCACCCAAAACATAAAATATCCAGGAATTTAAAAGTATAAAGGAGCAAGGGAATGTGTATGATATCTACTTAAAAGTAGATGAGAGTTTAATTTGGTAGAGTCTTTCTTGTGTTATATTGGCTTCTTGCTTCACTGCCCATTTTAAGTGTTCATTGTAGGCTAAAGGAAACCCTCTGCTCCTGCAACATATGAATAAAATCTTTTTTTTAATTGGATGGACCTTGAGTTTTGTTGTGGTGATATAGTAGTCTTGCCTATAACAACAAAGTAGTCACTGACTCTTAGAATAAAGTAAAGTATTAACACTATTTTAACTTTTAGTTCTAATTTTGCCTTTCTTGGCCTATAAAGGTAAAGAGTTGAACTATTTTTAGAGATTTGACTTACTTATTTTTAGTAACATTTTATGACTATCTGCTGCATACACAAAATAAATTTAGAGAGAGCAAATATTTTGTCTTCACCAGATCAATAACATTGCTTATCCTTCTTGATTCTTATGGGGCAAGATGCTGGCCTTTTTTTAAAGAAAATTTTTTATGCAGTAAAATTTACTCTTTGTGGTGTTTAGTTCTGAGTTTTGACAAATGAATAGAGCTGCCTACCACCACAGTCATGATACAGAAAAGTTTTATTGTCCCTTAAATTTCTCCTTGCTGCCTTTTTATACTCACCCCTTTACCCAGTCTGAACCCCTGGCTACCACTTGGCTGTTTCCCGTATCTTTAATTTTCTTGCCTTGGTTTTAATAGTCGTGTGTATACACACACACATGTTTTCAAAATGATCAACAAGTTATGCAGTTTTCAATTATTGAATTTTTTTCTTTTTCTAGGTAAAATTAAATATTCAGAAAGAGTCTATGAAGCTTGTATGGAAGCTTTTGATAGCCTGCCTCTTGCTGCACTTTTAAACCAACAATTTCTTTGTGTTCATGGTGGACTTTCACCAGAAATACACACACTGGATGATATTAGGAGAGTGAGTATATATTTTAGATCCAAGAGTTGATTCCTATTTATAGTATTTTGTTGGGTAGAGACTAGAAGCTTCAAACCTCTCTTCACTGCCAAGATTAGGTAATGGTAAAAATTAATATACTGATATTTTATGGAAATATCTTCTAACCATTTAGAACAATGTAGTATGGACAGTATTCAAAGTTGGTACCACTTTCCTGTGTCCATTCCATTCTCACTTTTTGACAAGTTATTTCTGTTCTTTGTTTCTTTCTTTTCTTCTTTCACAGTTAGATAGATTCAAAGAGCCACCTGCATTTGGACCAATGTGTGACTTGCTATGGTCTGATCCTTCTGAAGATTTTGGAAATGAAAAATCACAGGAACATTTTAGTCACAATACAGTTCGAGGATGTTCTTATTTTTATAAGTAAGGAAAAATATCCAAGTTTAATCACATTGTAGTTGTTAAAATAGCATATACTTCATATAGAAAGTCATTATTTTACTTAATTTACTCTTTTTCCCCACAGCTATCCAGCAGTGTGTGAATTTTTGCAAAACAATAATTTGTTATCGATTATTAGAGCTCATGAAGCTCAAGATGCAGGGTAAGAGTTCTGTTTCCCTGACCCAAATTAACACCTTATGTACAAATCAAACTTAGTAACCATGATTGATGCTTTACGATGCATATTAAGCTATTTGTTTTGCAGCTATAGAATGTACAGAAAAAGTCAAACTACAGGGTTCCCTTCATTAATAACAATTTTTTCGGCACCTAATTACTTAGATGTCTACAATAATAAAGGTAAGATGTTGTTGATAAAAAAATTGTTAAATGACTTAATATATAAATTGACTTATTTTTTTGAAAATATAATAGAAAAGGGGTATTGTTTGAAACTGTAACTATCCAAATCTTATTATAAAAAAGTATAAGATAAGGGAGGGGAGAGTGCAAGAAATAAAAATCCAAAATGTGAAACTTAAGTCATATGTAACCATTCCACAACTTGTCATTCACAAAAGCTGCCTTGTGAAAGAATGTTCTGAGGTACCTACGTCAAGCAGAAATAAACATGATTTTCTCAAACTCCCCTTTCTTAAATCTTCCCCCTTATAGTCAAGAGAATGTTTTCTTGTTTGCATAAAGCTGTTGTTGCTGCTTTGACCATTTCATGTATTTGTACCGCATAGTTGTTTATCATGTCTCTTGTTTTATGTTCACTGATGTAGGTTTTCTTTCCCTTTCTTATTCCCTACTTTTATCTCTACTGCCCCATGATGATTTGTAGTTGAGGCTTTGATTAAGTCAATCTGACCTCCTTTCAGGGATACATTCTTCCCTTTCCTTTCTTTTTACTGATCTTTCTTCCTTTTTTCTTACGTCTTTTTAATTTACCTTCTGTTCTAGTGGTTCCTGTTCCCCCCCTTCCCTCCAAATTTGCTCTGTCTATAATAACTGGGTTTACTTTAACTTTGAACACAGTTTATTGAGAGATAATACCAAAGGATCTTAATCTAGTTAAGTGTGTGCCAGGGACACTGAAGATGAGCTTGAGTATGTTTATGTAGTTCACATTTTCAGAAGAGGAAATTAAGAAGCCAGCTTCTATTCTGTCTTGACATGTCTGGAATTCAGTGGACTATGCCATAGTTTCCAGGGTCACACTGGAGTGGTTGTACCAGGAGGAAAGAACAGAAGGTTAAAGACTTTTAAAAGTATGCTTAGAGAAATAATGAGGTCGTTGCTAAATATGGGTTGTGGTGTGAGTTCAAAAGAGGAGTGGAATAAGAGTTTTTGGAAGAGTATAGATGATAGTTAAAAGATTAAAATATTTGCCTGAGATCAGACAGTAGCAAGCTGTATAATAACTTGGATACAGAGTATGCTACAAGAACTCCATACTGTATTAATTACCAAAACAACCATACCATTGACATTAACTGAGTTGGTAATCTTTAGAAGCTAGTATCATTGCAGCCTCCAAGGTTTATGCCAGTGCTAAAATAGTCTTTTAAATTATATTTTGGTTTATAAATTTTGACACTTCTATAAAGATACCTAATGAAGCATGGCTTCATTTTTGAAGAGGAACATATCTAAGTTTGGACGCCATCCTCAGAATTGATTTGTTACATTTAACTTTCTACCTGTAACCTCCCCTTGTCAGTACTAAAGGAGCTAGTGTTCAGTGCTTGGTTGATTACTGCCTTACTGGTTGTCCTTCGTCAGTTTAACTCAGGAGGTTAAGGGATCACTTTTCTTAGTACTCAGAAAAGAAACTCAAAGCATTGAATCTGCCTTGTCAGAATCAAATGTCTCTTGTTAGTTCTGATTCTGTACATATTGTTAATGACTTGAGTGCTTACATGGTATGGGATATGTTTGTAATGTTTCATTCCATCTGTAAGGCAATTTTCTAGATTCTTTCTCTCTTTTAAAGCTGAACGCTTGGTATCAGCCCTTAATTTCTGAGGCTAAATTTAAAATATGTTTATTTCACGGGAATTTCATAAGGGAAACAAACATATTACTTTTGACTCTGTATGAGCTAGAATCCCAAATCTTGGAATTTAACATCTACATTTCAGTGCTTTACATTAAAATGAAAAAAAAAGTAACCACATAATTATTATAGTATCTACAGAGAATTTTATACTTTTATGTACTTTCATGTGAAATACATTCTCTGACCTTAAACTTCTGAGGTAGGCAGGGTGAACATATTAGTCTTATTTTATAAATGAGAAACAGATTAGTTAAACAATTTGCTAACTATTGCACAGCTCGTATATGCTGTAGCTTAGATTAGAATCTAGCCCATCTAGTCCAGTGTCCCATAAAATAATATAACTAGTGACTGAAATCTATGTCAGATTAATTTAAAGTATTGTTTATATCAACTTATGAAACATTAGAAAGATACCTGAAATTGAGAAGAGTATGTTACCTGTGGGTTATTTGGTTATAATATTTTCTCTTTTGGTATTTTAATGGAATTTTTTTCTATATGAAGTAAAATATTTTTTGTAGTAGTTTCATTTGATTTCTTATAATGCATGAAATAAGTACATTCCTACATTCATAAATAAAATGTTCCAAATTTTTTTTCTTTTCTGTTTTTTTTTTTCTTGCTTTATTTCCGTTTAGCTGTCCTTTTCAGGTTGCCTGCAACTAAAAAGACCCTCTTAAATTCTTCCAACTTGTATGAAATTTTAAACCTAGAAAATTGCTCATTGTCATTCTGTGTTTCCTGTAAAAACTGAGTTTTCACAATTTTGGATTTAGTAAAAGTGCATGTTTATCATTGGATTATAAAGTAAAACAAACATTCGAGAAAGACTGGGAATTTCATTAATAATGACAAGTGAAGATCTGACTATGCTCTACATAAAAGTGTGTTAAAAGCAAAAGTGTGTTACTACTAAAAATTAATTCCTACCTCCCTGTACTAGCCCTCATTCTACTCACCCCTTGATTCCCCACCCCCTTAAAAAGATATTTTTCTGCTTATATGTGTTTTAGACTTTTAGAGCTAAAGGCAAATTGTTACATTGACATTCAGACTTATCTTGCAGCTGCTGTATTAAAGTATGAAAATAATGTGATGAATATTCGACAATTTAACTGTTCTCCACATCCTTACTGGTTGCCCAATTTTATGGATGTCTTCACATGGTCTTTACCATTTGTTGGAGAAAAAGGTATGATTTTTATTTTAAAAAAATTGTTTTATTACGGTTACATTTGCTCCAGTGTACTCTTGCAGGCATATACTACTTGCTAAAGGAAGCTGAAGTCTAATTTCACTGTGGCTACAGCTCTACTTTGTGTCAGTGGGTGTGGATATGAGAGCCTCAAAGATATTTTAGTTAGCTGTTTACAGCCCCCATGTGAGGGTGTCTGGAGGACTGGGAGAAGACTTATAAATAGCCTGATGTTGTCTTCAGCTGTTGGGTTTTCTTTCTTTTTTTCTTTAGCTTAAATATTTTATGAAGGAATAGAGGGATAGCTTTTCTTTGGAATGGACACTTTTACATATTTTAACACCACTTTTGGGGATGTCATGGCAATTCATGGGAGAATTTAATTGCCCTCATTTGAGGCAATATTAGTCATTTTGTAGCAGTTCTGTACTCTCAAAAATGATAAAGAGAAATTCAGATTCTGACCTGATATTTCTTCTCCTATATAAAAAAATATGTATACAATTTTAGTGGTAATGCTTTTCTGATAATTTAGAGATTCCTATTACTATGTATTTAATAGGCTTTTTTAAAAAAATAAATGCTATTTAAGAGATTTTGTTTTTATATTTTATTCTAGTTCTTTAGAGTTCCTAAGATTTCCTTACTTTATCACATTCTTCTTTTTCCATTTTAGTGTTAATTTTCCCACAAAGCAATACCTCAGTTTCCGTACGTGGAATATAAGAATATTAGAGTACAGACATGATTGTAAAACATTTTGTTCTATATCCCTCTCTATTTTTTCTCACCTCTTCTGTGTTACAAAATGTTCCTTTCTGTCTGAGATATGTTACTTCTGCCAAGGCAATTTTTCATTCTGCAATTCAGAGTTAATACTTAAACTGTGTATGTTAAACAGGTTTTTTGCAGATTGCCTTTGGTCTTTGTCAGTTATTCCGTAGGTCAACATTAATATGGAGATAGAATTACCCACTTTAGCATTTGAGAAGGGGGCCAGTAAAGGGCTTAGGTGCAAGGGATGCATTACACTTATAACCTTCTATCTTTGGTATATGAGAAATAGTTCAATGATAGCATCATCAGGCTAAAGGAAATTTAAGAATTCATCTTGCTCATTCTCTTGCCTCCAGGCTAGACTGCAACACAACTATTTTAATGTAGTATGAGTGGGGTGGGGGGTGGGGAGAGCAGAGAAGATAAGGTAGGAGGAGAATGGATATTTCTAATTTGATTTTCTTATACCTCCACAAAAAAGGAAATATTTCATTATATCTAATCTAAATGTTTATGCTATGAGTATTCACACAAGGAGAGAGAAGATAATAGGTTTTCTAAACGAATGCACCTATCAAAAACCAGGACATCATAGAACTTTAGATCTCATAGTATACTTAACAATCATGTAGTCTAACTCCTTTTGAGAAATGAGAAAATTTAATCTAGTTTCTGTGGCTCTCTCATAAGTGAAGAAGAACAGTGGGATTCAGTGATCCTACATTTGAAGTCTGCTACTAAGTGATCTTCTGTTCTTTTTTGCCACTCTAAATCATCTTAGCTATTGTGAGGACGTGTTCAAACCCTTTGACCATTTTTGTTGTTTTTCTGTGGATCTTCTCTAAATTATTCATATCTTTCTAAAAATGGGAATCTCAGATTTGAACATTATATGCAAATAGAATCCTAACCAATGTTGAGCACAGTAAGAAAATTATCTCAAACTCTTTGCCTAGTTTTCCATTTTAATACATGTTAGCTGTTTAAATAGCCTAACTACTTCTTCATTCTAATGAAAATGTTCTTTTGGTGTGAAAAGCAGCAAATGGCACTTCATTTGATTCTACATCGAAAAAGCCAGTTTGACTCTGATCTAGTCCCTGGGAAGCAACTAACCTAACTAAGCCAGAGGCTTCCTTGGAGATTGGTTTAATCCCAAAGTTAGATGAAAGTAGTGTTTTTTAGCCTTTTGAGGGCTTTTTATTTTGTTTTTAAAAAATGTTATGTTGTAAAATTTCCAGCATGATACAAAGGTATAGCGAATAATATGATGAATTCCTATGTACCAGTTACTCAGCTTCGACAATTATCAAATCATGGCCAATACTGTGTCATTTATATCCCCATCCACTACTTCCCATCCCACACCTCAATTATTTTGAATCAAATCTCAGCTGTTATTTTTTGTATCTATAAATATTTTAGAATGAATCTCAAAGATAAGGACTCTTTTTAAAAAAAATTAAAGTACATAAATACATTTATTAATTTCTTAATACAAAACCCTTTTGAAAATCTGGTGAAAGTTACAGACTTTTCCTCCAGAAAATTTCATGTACGAAATATATGTATCATCTGTACGTATGTAACATTTTGAGGATGCTTACAGATCTGAAGTGGATTGGTAACCCCACTCAGGCTTATTGGCCCCAATTTAAGAACTTCTGTTTCAGAGTCCAGCATGGTATGATCTTCCGTAGAAGGCCATACATGTAGAATTTGTTCATTTGCTAGATATTTTTGGAAATATATTTTGGAAATGTTTTATTCAAGGTACTAAGGATACAAAAATACAAGTAAGATATTGGGTCTCTGCAGATTAATAGGGGACTAAAGATACGTAAGTAATGATAAAATGTAATATGGTAAGTGCTCCAAGACAAGCATAGTTTTATAGGAATTAACAGGAGAGAGGAGATTATATCTGTCAGAGGGATTAAAGTAGCATTTGAACTGGGGCTTAAAGAATGGTGGAATTGTGCTGGTAGATCTGGGCAAGAGAATTCTAGGTGAGAGAACTTCCCAATCCTGAGTCTGAAAGGAAGAAAGCATAACGTCACTGACAAATGTTAAGGGGTTCAATTAGATTAGCAAGTAAGATGTATGAAGGACAGTAGTAGAAAAAAATGAAAAGTTAAGTCAGGGTTAGATCAGGAGGATCTTGATCACTTAAACAGAGAATCTGGAACTTTGATAAATAGTGGGAAGCAACTGCAACAGAATATAATCATGATAGTCATTTAGAAAAATTACTCTGGTGAAGTGAACTGGAAGGAAGACTAGAGATTGGGAGACCTGTTGTGAAGCTTCATCAGGAGTCAAATGGAAACATAATGAAACCCTGTTAGCATTAGGAATGGAGAGCATGGGAGAACTGCAAGAACTGTAAAATAATCAGTGAGACTTAACAAGATTGCATGTTTAAGAGGAGGGAATGGTTGAAGGTGGCTTGGATGTGTTGAGTCTGGTAATGATAGTGCTATTAACATACTCTGATGAAACTTCTGTTATTCTAGCAACCCCTTACTTCAGTTCTTCTCTTCACCTTCATTGGGATTGCTAGGCCTTTGAACATGTTGTTTTCATTTTAGTCAGATCCCCGCTTGCCTCTCTTTCTTCTTAACACACCCCCAAACTCCTTTCTCTCATTTTTCTACTTTGTTCTATAAATCTTAGCCCCAGTAAAGTCTAACTATCCATTTTTTCCATTCTTACAGTCAACATATAAAGCACTGTTGGAGATATTTATACAGCCTTATGATTTGGTACCACCCTTTGATTTCTAGCATTAGCTAGGCTCTCAGTATTACCCAAACATCCTTTATATCACTAGTCTGCCTCCTCACTCATTTCCGTTAGGATATATTCTAAAATTTTATCTTTTTTAAACATTTTCTAGCCACTTCCATTACTCTCAGAGAGAACACGTACCATTAATGGGAGCTTTCTGTACTGACTGTTCCCCTGCTTTATAAATTGCAGTCTTTTTTTTTTTTTGGTCTGTGCCACACCGCTTGCAGGGATCTTAGTTCCCCAACCAGGGATTGAACCTGGACCCTTGGCAGTGAAAGTGTGGAGTCCTAACCAATGGACTACCAGGGAATTCCCAATAAACTGCACTCGTCTTGAATTCTTATCCTGTTGAAGATGTGACCCTTCTATCCAAGGCTAGCCTTTCTAACTTGTCCTTATATTTCATTACCCTTCTGCTTTTTCAGGAAACTTACTTTATTATTTACATCTTCTATATCTTCAAACTCTCTCTGCTAAGCTCTTTTGTAAATTGTTCAAATCTATCTGATCTTTAGATAAAAAATAAATAACATTTCCTTTTTCTGATATCTTTCATTGACTACTACTGTGCTATGATTCTCTTGCCTTTCCTTCACAGCTAAGCTTCTAGATGGAAAGCACTACACACTTAAAAGCTACTATTTAGTATCCATAAATGACTCTGGTAACTTTCAGGCTAAACCTTAGCCTGTCACATGTGGTCTTTGGACCTTCCCTACTTTCTCTTCAGCCTCACTTTTTGTCTTTTTCTTTCGTGCTCTCTAGTTCCAGGTATGAAACAGCCCAGCCAACTTCCTTAATGTACTATATGCTGTTTAAGTTTCATGCCTTCTTACTTTTTCTTTATTTTTTCATAACAGCTTTATTGAGGTATAATTCAAATACCATACACTTAACCTATTTACACTGTGTAATTCAATGGTTTTTAGTGTATTCAGAGATGTGTATCTATCACCACAATCAGTTTTGAAACATTTTCACCATCCTCCCAAAGAAACCTTGTGTCCATTAGTATTCACTCCCCAGTTCCCCCCACATCTTCTTTCCAGCCCTGTGCAACCACTAATCTACTCACTATTTCCATAGATTTGCCTATTCTGGGTATTTCATATAAATGGAATCATGCAATATGTAGTCTTTTGTGACTGGCTTCTTTCCATAATGTTTTCAAGGTTTATCCATGTTGTAGCATGAATCAGTACTTTATTCCTTTTTATGATCAAATAATATTCTATTGTGTGGATATACATTTTATTTATCCATTCATCAGCTGATGGACATTTGGTTGTTTCCACTTTTTGACTACTATGAATAATGCTGCGATGAACATTCCTGTACAATATGGTTTCATTTTTCTTAGGTATGTAACTGGGAGTAAGCATTGCTGGGTCATATAACTCTATGTTTAACCTTTTGAGGATCTGTCAAACTGTTTTCCAAAGCAGCTATACCATTTTACAATCCTACCAGCAGTGTATAATGTTTCCAGTTTTTCCATATCCTCGCCAACACTTGTTATTATGTATCTTTTTTTTATTAGCCATCATATTGGATCATATTGGATATGAAATTGTATCTCATTTCCCTAATGAATAATGATGTTGAGTATATTTTTATGTGCTTATTCGACATTTGCGTATCTTATTTGAAGAAATGTTTATTTAAAAATGGATTCATTTTTAAAAGGATTATTTGTCTTTTTACTATTGAGTTGTAAGAGTTCTTTGTATATTATAGAGGCAAGTCCCTTATCAGATATATGATTTGCAAATGTTTTCTCCTGTTCTGTGAATTGTCTTTTCACTTTCTTGGTGATGTTCTTTGAAGCATAAGAGTTTTTAATTTTGATGAAGTCCTCTTTATTTTTTCTTTTGTTGCTTGTGCTTTGGTGTCATATTTAAGAAACCATTGCCAAGCTCATGAAGATTTACCCCTTTGTTTTCTTCTAAAAACTTTATAGTTTTAGCTCTTACATTTAGGTCTTTGATCCTTTTTGACTTAATGTGTGTGTGTGTGTGTGTGTGTGTGTGTTGTGTGTGTGAAGTGGGGGTCCAACTTCATTCTTTTGTATGTGGATATCTAGTTGTCCTAGCACCATTTGTTGAAAAGACTATTCTTTCCCCAGTGAATTGTTTTGGCACCCTTGTTGAAATCAGTTGACCTTAAATGTGAGGTTTTATTTCTGGACTCAGTTTTATTCCACTGATCTATATGACTTCTTCATACTTTTTCTAACTTCTGTTTAGAATGCTTTATCTGCCCTCTCCACCTGGCAAATTTCTACTTCATGATTCCTCTACCAAAAGCCTTCTTTTCTTTTTTTAAAAAATAAATTTATTTATATTTGGCTGTGTTGGGTCTTCATTGCTGCGCATGGGCTTTCTCTAGTTGCAGTGAGTGAGAGCTACTCTTTGTTGTGGTGCGCGGGCTTCTCATTGTGGTGGCTTCTCTTGTTGCACAGCATGGGCTCTAGGTGCGTGAGCTTCAGTAGTCATGGCATGCGGGCTCAGTAGTTGTGGCTTGCGGGCTCTAGAGTGCAGGCTCAGTAGTTGTGGCACACAGGCTTAATTGCTCCGTGACATGTAGGATCTTCCCGGACCAGGGATCAAACTTGTGTCCCCTGCATTGGCAGGCGGATTCTTAACTGCTGCTCCACAAGGGAAGTCCCAAAAGCCTTCTTTTCTTCAGCAGATCTTGTGCATAACTCTGCGTACTTACAGCATAGTGCTCATCACTTTTTTGTGATATAATATGTATATATATAACTATATATCCTTAGTTAGTAAGCTTTTGCAGGGTAGAGACTGAACCTTTTATACCTGAATCCCAGAACTTTAGCACAGTGCCTGACATGTGGTGTGCTATTAATATACTCTAGGGGAAATAATAGGGGCAGTATTGAATTTTGTTTGAATGTGTTCATTTCAAGGTGCCATCAGGACATTCAGGGGCTAATATTCAATACGTGTTTTTATTATTAACTGAAATTTGCTTATACCTTTAATTTTTTTATTCACTCATTTGTCAGATATTTACTGTATGCCTCTCATGTGCCTGGCATGGTACCAGGCTCTGGGGATGCAGTAGTAAACAGAACAGCACCCTGCACTCATGAAGCTTTCATTTTAGTAGGGGAGACAGATGATATACAAATAGTCTGAGACAGTTGGCAATAAAACCAGCAGGGAAATCCAGAGATTGAAGGAGAGGTCAAGACTGGCAATAAAGAATTTGGAATCATCTTCAAAAGGTGATAGTTGAAAATATATAATAATGGATGGAATCACCAAGAGATTGAACATATAAAAACAACAGGACTGCAGAGAGAATCTTGAGAAGGTCCAAATTTGTGGGAAAAATAGTCTGAAAGGTAGAAAAACCAGAAGACTAGAATCCTGGAAACCAAGGGAAAAGAGAAGGCAAAAGAATGTAGAACGGTGAAGGAGAATTAAACCTAAGAAAGAACCATGGGTTCCAGTTGTTAGATAGTCATTAGTAGTCTTAAGAATTAAGTTTCAGGGGAATTGCTGGAGCCAGTTTTTTTTTTTTTTTTTTTTTTTTTTTTTTTTTTTTGTGGTATGCGGGCCTCTCACTGTTGTGGCCTCTCCCGTTGCGGAGCACAGGCTCCGGACGCGCAGGCTCAGCAGCCATGGCTCACGGGCCCAGCCGCTCCGCGGCATATGGGATCCTCCCAGACCGGGGCACGAACCCGTATCCCCTGCATCGGCAGGCGGACTCTCAACCACTGCGCCACCAGGGAGGCCCTGGAGCCAGTTTTTAAAAGATTGAATCCTGAAACTTTTTGAAACAGTGGAACTGTGCAATGGTTTTTTCTTACTCCTTTTTTTTTTCTTAAATATGTATTTATTTACTTGGCCGTGCCGGGTCTTAGTTGCGGCATGTGGGATCTAGTTCCCTGACTGGGGATCGAACCCGGGCCCCCTCTGTTGGGAGCACGGAGTCTTAACCGCTGGACCACCAGGGAGGTCCCTTTCTTACTCCTTAATGCCGTATCCATAAATGAAGAATTTAAATGTATGTATTTAGATGTTATTCATCCCTGTTCTTATCCCTGTGGGGGCTTCATTTTTTTTTTTTCTTTAGAGACCTGAAAACTTATTCCATAAAGAATCTCTCAGGCTTGTTAGCCACTTAATTTCTTTCATTTTGAAAGCCCTTATAGCTTTTAATTCCATCATTTCTGCTATCAGAATATGTTCGTCTTCTTGGATCATTTCTGTAAATAGTTGCCCTGTATACATATAGATAGTTTAATATGATAAACTAATGTGTAACTTTTTTTTTAATAGTGACGGAAATGTTGGTAAACGTTCTGAGTATTTGCTCTGATGATGAACTTATGACTGAAGGAGAAGACCAGTTTGATGGTATGACTATTCATTTTACTGTTTTTTATTGTGAAATAGTATCTTTTAACTGCCCAGCTTTAATATACTTTTGTAAAATATAGTCATTGCTCTCAAATGGCTATGCTATTTGATAAATGACAAGTCAGTTTTTCAGATATTATTTATTTTAAGATTTTAAAATCATTTTAGTAATTTTTTTTTCTGTTGGTATGGGGAAGAAAATGAATTTAGGGAAAGGGGAAATCTGGAAGAAAGAACAGAAGGAAAGGAAAATTGAAGTGCTAAAAGAATGTGGTTCTTCATGAATATGGACACTACTTAGAGAAGGGAGGATAAAAATGCTTTTTGTTTCCTTGGTACTGTATTCTTAGTGCATCAGAAACATACCTGAATACCCAATGCCGTTGTCACTTCTTCCTTTGAAAACTCAAAGTAAGCTGTTCTCAATTTATGAGTGGTTATGTTCTAAGAGACCACTTGTTAGTTTAGTTTAAAATTCAGCAAGCATTTTTTCCATACAAAGTTATACACGGTTGTTAGTTCTTATGTAAGCCAACCAGCCTATGTACCTAATGCACATTTATAGTATAAATTAATACGATAGAAACAAAATTACTTTTATTTTTATGTTCTGAAGTTTTTATTTAGAACTTAAATTTAAATATTTATATTAATTAACTGAATGAACAAAAACATAAACAGTTTGTAAGCTGAAAACTCTTTATTCCCTTCCATATGCCCCTCACATCTTTGTTGCAGCATACTTTTCATAGTTTTAATTAGTATATAAATGTTTCCATGTATTAAACATGGTCTACATATTGGTAAAATTCGATACCTACATATTTCTAAGTATATCAATATACCATAATCTTTGTAGTTAATATTATATTGTTTGGCATTTGGGTTGCTTTAAATTATCTTTATTATGAATAGCATGCAATAAACATATTCATACAATAGTTTTAATCTTCCTTCTTGGAATAAATTTCTTGAAGAGAATTACAGAGTTAAAGAGAATGAAGAGTTTTAGCTTCATTATTTTAGCTATGAACTGCCAGATTACTTTGCATAAGAATTGGACCAATATGAAGTGTTTCTAGCAATGAATCTATAGACCTGTATTTCTTCGCAGGCCCACCTAATTGGGTTTTGGTTGTTTTTACTTATTTTGCTTGGTGGCTATAAATTACAGTTGGTTTAATTTACATTTCTTTGAATTCTCATGATGCTAAGGGAGAAATTACTATCTGCTTTCCCAACTATGTAAACTGTCCCTATCAAGTGACCATTTAACAAGTAAAATCTGAGTAAAAACTGTTTAGAAATTTCTCTACTTACAAACAGGTTTGATTCTTAACCACAGTTTTAAGTCCATTTGTTGAAAGCACAAAGTGACTATATACAAGTGTCTGCTAGTGCCATCTGTTGGTGGCAGGCAGGGATGTGCTTTTACTCTGGTTTATAGTTTTGTTCATTGAAATAAATTAACCTATATCAGTTCTTTTTTTGTTTGGATAATAAGATTTAATGAATAATATTAATTTTTCCTTATTTTAATTCTCTATGATATTTTTTAGAAGCTTTTAGTTCTAACATATTTCATCATATCTGTCTTTTCCATAAAATTTTTAAATAATTTCAATTAAATATTTATCTTCCGTGTTCTGCAATCACTGTTGTAAGACTAGTTCTGGGTTCAGATTCTAGTTCCTCATAATGGCTTTGTGACCTCGGGCAAGTTACTTAACCTTTCTGAGCCTCAGTTTTTTTATCTTCAAAATCAAGATAATAGTTCCTACTTCATAATGTTATAGTTATTGATGTAATGATCAATAATATAATGAAATAATTTTTGTACATGTTCCACTAATTTTTTCAATAGAGTTTTCTGTTAATTTGTCAAATTCTGTGAACTATCTAATAGGAGTTTTAATTGGTGTTACATTAAATCTATATCTGAATCTAGGAAGTTTTTTAAAAATAATATTTGATTTTCTAAACTAAGATCAAAATCTCTTGCTCTATATAATTAGTTCATTTACTATAATTACTCCTTTTAATATATTTAATATATAATTATTTTATTTAAAATTATATAGTTTTTCTTTGGGAAAAATCTGTTATTACCAAGTTAAATTAATATTTCAGTATTTTATGTTCTTATTACTATTGCAACTGGTATCTCTCTTATATTTTCTGACTGTATAAAGGAATTATATGTTTGTGGGTTTATCTTATGTTCAACAAGTTGGATCAGCAGAATTACTTCCTACGGTAATTTTTGTTTCCCATAACTTTAAAAAATATGTCATTTGCATAAGGCTGATATTGTTTATTTTCTACATTTTTACCTTTTATTTCTTTTTCTTCAAAAATTTTGTATCTGGGCTTCCCTGGTGGCGCAGTGGTTGAGAGTCCGCCTGCCGATGCAGGGGACACGAGTTCGTGCCCCGGTCTGGGAAGATCCCACATGCCGCGGAGCAGCTGGGCCCGTGAGCCATGGCCGCTGAGCCTGCGCGTCCGGAGCCTGTGCTCCGCAACGGGAGAGGCCACAACAGTGAGAGGCCCGCGTACTGCAAAAAAAAAAAAAAAAAAATTGTATCAATATTGTTAATAGTGTTAAATAGGAGTAGTGATAGGTGATGCTTTAGTCCTCTTTCTATAGTAAAAAGGGAAGAAGTTTCCTTGTTAAGTCTAATATAGTACTTGGTTTAGATACTGATGATTTATAAGAAGATAGACACTGAATCATTTTTGGGAATTCAACCAGGAGTAAATATAAAATTTTATTATATTCCTTCTAATGAGATTTTATGTATCTTATCAACATTTTTCCTATTATTGATAAATTATGCTTATTTATCAACTTGTTATATCATTCTTACACTCCAGAGATGAATCAAATTTGATCATTAAAGAGGCACTGTAGTTTAGTGAAAAGGATCAGTGGTTCAGGTGTCTTGGTGCTACCATTATACTAGCTGTGTAATCTTGGGAAAGTCACCTAACTTCTCAAAATCTTCTCTTCCATAGATTGAGGGAATAGAGAGGATGAAAATTCTTTCCCACTCTTAAGTAATTTAAAAAATTCGTAAGCACCATTTATGACAATGTTTCTATGGGAAAATACACTGAGTTCCAGCATTGAATATTAGAAATAGATCTCCCTTCACTGCCAACATGGCAGGTGCAATTACTCCACATTTCTTCACCCTTACACTACCAAGTATTAAGAGCAGGGACGCCAAGAAAATTTTTTTTTTTTTTTTGGCGGTACGCGGGCCTCTGTCGTGGCCTCTCCCGTTGTGGAGCACAGGCTCTGGACACGCAAGCTCAGCGGCCATGGCTCACGGGCCCCGCCTCTCCGTGGCATGTGGCATCTTCCCGGACCGGGGCATGAACCCGTGTCCCCTGCATCGGCAGGCGGACTCTCAACCACTGCGCCACCAGGGAAGCCCAAGAAAATTTTTTGAATATGGGTCTGGGAGTTTGCATCAGGGAATGAGAGTGGCTTGGGGGAGAAAAAACCTTGAGGAATGGAGGAAAGGGGAGGAGTTTAGGATAGATACTAGGATGGGATAGGGAAAAGAGCTACTAGAACTACATTTGTTTCCCTTTCTTATACATATTCCCTTATTTCTTCCCCTTAACCCTATCTTTTCTTTCCTTTGAGC
The DNA here is from genome assembly GCF_949752795.1 of Hyperoodon ampullatus. Classification (NCBI taxonomy): domain Eukaryota; kingdom Metazoa; phylum Chordata; class Mammalia; order Artiodactyla; family Ziphiidae; genus Hyperoodon; species Hyperoodon ampullatus. Next base: position 62,562,241 of record NC_136914.1, on the reverse strand, counting down.
ATGATAGCATACCTTCTCTCCTCTCCTTCCCCTTCTCCTACTCAGCAGTGGAACCATGTTATGGACTGGGCCTGGGAAGAAATCTGACTTAGAAAGAAAACTTGTTGGGTTGGAGATTGCTGTGGAGACACAATAAGGGTTTAGCTTTTCTGTGGGGGAAGGGAAAGAACAGGGTTGGACATTTCCCACTGGGAGGAAGGAAAGAGTAGATTTTGCATATTCAAGGCTGAAATTGGCTAAAGGAATAAGACTCTCTTTCTTCTTAAGTGATGGCCTTTGGTATTCTGTATTGTTTAATGTACATGTGGGTTTATTTTTAAAGGCAAAAATTTGCTTAAACATATTGCATGTGTAAATGCACATAGTGTTCCTTTTAGAGGTGTTATGTAATCATTAAAGGGAATTTTTGAACACTGATTTCTATGATATTTAGAATGCATACTGTTGCTTTCAGTTACTTATCTTTTGTCTTGAGTTTGGTAAAGGAAATACATAATCCATATGTGTTATAGTTTTACTAAACTAAAACTTTGTATTTCCTATCATGGAATCATGTATCTCAGCATTAGAATGGAAAGCTCAAATGAGACATCTCTGCTGCCTACTCTAAGAGCTATTACTTGCTTTGAAACAATCTGTTGCTATTTGTGCAAAAAGATGTCCCTCAAACTCCCAGATTGGATTGGGAACAGACAGCACATACTGTTGATCCTGAGTATGTGCAAAAGTTCCACAATTGTGATTCAAGAAATTGTGTGCTCTTGTTATTATGGAATGTGGGAGTATTAGCCTTTCCTTTATTGGGAGTGGGTAAGGTTTTCCACTGAGGTAGTTTATAAAGTTACCTACATTTCTCTGTGTATGCTACAGATTTTACAGATGTTGGTGTTCTTGAAGAACCACATGAGTTTGTATCTCATTTGTGTCATTACCTTTCACTTAACATACTTCCATGGGTGACACATTTCCTTAAGGGTATTAATATAAATGTGCGATTGTTGTTAGCACAGTCTTTTATCAGTCTTATGTGTTTTCACGTGTTTTTTTCTGTCCCTAATTTGTCTACTTTCATCAAATATTATAGTCATTCTGTCCATAATTTCTTCTGAACACATATCTTTTAAGAAATCTTTCCTTTAGAGCTCTACCCAGTGGCATCCCTCCTTTATTTGCCAGATCTTACAGTACTACATTTTTCAAATTTCAAATATGAGGACCTTCATTTTTCTCCCTTTCTTTCTACATTCATTCTTCAGTACCACTGCCAAGTTAAATCTCTATCTTTTTATTTGTCTCAACCACCTTTTCTCCATCATTCACTTCCTTTTTTCTGGACTCTCCATCTGAAGAACGGCTCATATATGGCAATAAAAAAGGTACAGACCAGACAGAGTAACATTGTTTTGAAATATGACTTCATAAGTTATTCTCATGTCCATGTAAGTTTGTGTATTCATTAAGTATATTTATGCAGAGTCCTCTTGGGCCTTGTGCAAATTTAGTTTAAGTTTTATCTAAGTTAGAATTTGATGTTTTTAGAAGTCATATTCCAAGATATCTGTCTTTCTGTGCATGGAAATATTTTTCCCTCTTTTTCATTCCTCTTGTTTTAAAATTTCATTCTTTTGCTTATTTGTAATGTTTTGTACTTTTCCCTGCATGACTAGGGGTGTTTGATTGTCTGTCTGATTCCCCAAAGTAATTTTACTGTGGACATTTACTTTAATATTATGCATGATGTGTTTGTAGACTGATTTAAAATCCTGATTTGTAAAGTGTTTTTATATTCCAGTGAATTTTTAATTTGAAATCAGTATAGTTTACATATCATTCAGTTTTATAGATATATAAATTCAGGCTGAAAATGTGAATGTATCTCATTACAGCCATCCTCCCCCATCTCCGTACTCCTCTCCCCCAGTCTGGCTATTTCGAAAATTGTGTCGATTTTAAAACAAAATATATTAATTTATTTGAAGAGAATCAGACTTACCCTATGTCCTTGGACAAGACACTTAGTAAAGTTAGTTTCTTTGTCTATAAAATGAGGAAATTGAACTTTGCAGTATCTCTAATGTCTTCAAATTCCAATATTCTATGATTTTGAGACTTTAAGTAATTTTTTTTGGCATCTTAAAAATACCTGTGTAGTACCATGGACCTACACAGTTTTGGATTTGTAAAAGTTATAGCTTCAGCACTTACAATATTACACTTAGAGCATCATAAACATGGTTGTGGAGCCTATTTTCTCTAAAATATGTCTTTTGTTTTCATCTTTGAAATTGGATTTCTTTTTCTGTTTCCTTGCAGTAAGGTCCAGTCATCATTTTAGTTTTTAATTATATGTATTTGTGGACTGCTTGAATTTTAAATAAGATGCTCTAGCCCAAAAGACTTTTGGTTGTTCAGACCTCTGTGTACCTAAGGCCCCTTTTGGTCTAGTGTCTTTAGCCTTTCCTTAACCTTCTCCTCAACCACGGTGCTTCCATATGTTTGTTTTCATCATGTTGAAGCACAGTTCTAAGGAACCACACTCTTGGGTCCAGAGTGATTCTAGTTGCTGTATATGAGATAACAGGACTGAGATTGTTGTTGTTCTTTCTGGAGGCCAAGGGAAGGAAGATAACAACCTTTGAGTCTTTATTCAGGCAAAGATTCAGTTATTTTGATATATTCTCTTCTGTATCAGTGATAGGCAGCGCAGCTAACCCTTTAGAGATGAAGCATTAGTGATTCTTTAGCCATGTTTTTTGGGGAGTCTTTTCTCATTGCTCACTCTCCTTGTGTCATACTCACCTAGGGATGTAAAAGCTTGTATATACTTGCATGACCTTAGAGGACACCTAGTCCATGCGGTTGAGATGTACATTGTTGAAATGCTGCTATGGCCCCTCGTTCTGGGTCATCTGCCCAGTAGTCGCTTCGTATCACTGTTTTCAGACAAACTTTGAGCAAGGAAGCTTCTTTTGTCGTAGTATGATGGGATATTTCCAGCCTGCATGTCAAAGGCTTTTTTGATAATCAAACAGAAGTCTAAAGGTTATGACCAGTTCTAGTCTGTTAGTCTGCATGCCATAGGCTCTCATGAGAATTAAACAAAGACTGTAGAGTTGTTACCATTTTTTTGTCCTCTGGTTTGTGATACAGGTTGGACTCTAGTTTCTTTCCCATTGCTGTTTTACTGGTTAGTCTGTAGTGTGAGAGTGATAAAGTTGGCTGATTACTTTTCAGTTGTATCTGTGTCAGATCCCAGTATTAGACCAGTGCTGAGCTAAACATTGAAAGAGAAGCTTTTTGGCATGAATTCATCTAATTTCTTCCATGTGAGTTGGTGGCGAGGGGCTTGGTGTTGGTTCAGATGAGAGTGAAGCAGGCTAATAGAATGGTACAAGTATGGATGCCCTAAACTTGAGTCTTTCTTTCTATTTATTCCATTGAAAGTAGGTTCAGCTGCAGCCCGGAAAGAAATCATAAGAAACAAAATTCGAGCAATTGGCAAGATGGCAAGGGTCTTCTCTGTTCTCAGGTAATGATATATTTTCCCAATGATTTGTCTTACAGAAATCACTTTTATTATACTTTATTATAAGCGATGTCCTGTTTGATATCTAAAAGCAATATAGTAGCATTCTTCTATAAAGAATTTGTATACTTACATGTTGAAGAGGAGAACACAGGTCCCTTTGAAACTAGTATTTTTGACCCTTGTGATTATTATTGTTCACCTTTGGTATCTCTCGTCCTTCTATGATGAAAGTATTAGATCTACACCTTAAAATTAGAGCATAATAAGGAAGAGGGGGCACTTTTGATGAACTTGCTCATCTATAAAGGAAGACCTTTTTGCTGGAGTCACAAATTGTCTTCCTGGGGTTAATTCAGGAAGACCAGGTTTAAGGGTGCACATGAATGGGTTAGTCCTTAAAAATTTGTTTGCAAAACTGCTTATATCAGACATGAAATACCATATTTTATCAATATTATGATACCCATTGGTGATGAATCTTACCACATATTTAATAAAGCTTTTCAGGAAGAACAATATATGTCTCAGTTGTACAGCATACCCTCATATCTGAAACATTTAGAACGTGGAAAAATGTATATCTTGGAATTGAGGAAAATATGGTAATAGCAATGAATGTCATAAGTTACATACATGGCCTACATCTGGGCCCCATCTCCTCTTTTAACTTAAGTACTTGTTGGAAGTCTCTGATCTTTGTTGTATCTCTCTGCTATAGGGAGGAGAGTGAAAGTGTGCTGACACTCAAGGGCCTGACTCCCACAGGGATGTTGCCTAGTGGAGTGTTAGCTGGAGGACGGCAGACCCTGCAAAGTGGTAATGATGTTATGCAACTTGCTGTGCCTCACGTGGACTGGGGCACACCTCACTCTTTTGCTAACAATACACATAATGCATGCAGGGAATTCTTTCTGCTTTTTAGTTCTTGTCTCAGCAGCTGATACAAGCAGAATACTATATGATAGGTAGTATCTGATTAATAACCTGACCAGGCCGGAAAATGATAGAATGGGTATTCCTTTCAATTGAAAATAATGATCAGTCTCTCAGCTTTTCATGAAATGATATGGGAATAACTCATATCATAATGTCTGAAATATTTATTCTTTTGTCTAATGCACCCTTTTCTTTTTAAAGCCTCAGTTTCAGAATGTGAATCAAGGATATCCATATTACTTAAATGGAAATGTAATTCCAAGTTTCTTATTTTTTTATCTTTCTAATTTATGTAATTGTATTAGACTGTGCTTATATTTTCAGATGTTAATTTTAGAATTAACAATCTGCTTGAGCCCCAGAACATTACTTATGCACTTCACTTGCCAAAACATTTGTGCAAGGTTTTGTACCCTGGTAAATGATGCCAAAGTTTGTTTTCTGTGGTGTTTGTCAAATGTTCTATGTATAATTGACTGTCTGTAACACGCTGTTTCCTTCCTCTGCAGATGTAGCTGCTTTCCTAAATCTGTCTGTCTTTCTTTAGGTTAGCTGTATGTCTGTAAAAGTATGTTAAGTTAAATTACTCTATCAGACACTTGTCTGTCTTGATGTAGAAGCAACTTTGTAGCACCTTGTTTTGAGGTTTGCTGCATTTGTTGCTGTACTTTGTGCATTCTGAACATGAATGTAACGTTAGATATTAAGTCATTGTTATAAGGGGTGGAATTTAAATCCTGTAAGTCAAAATTGAAAGGGTGTTATTAAGTGTGCCTTTATTTTGCATGAAAATAAAAAGAATTATACGTAAAGCATTCCTGTAATCTGGCTCATTGAATATTTTATATTTTAAAAAAAACAAGTTTTTTTGGAGTAAATATTTGTGTAAATACTGGGTTAACTTTTTGAAAGCCCATTACAGATTAAATAGAAGAAAGTGATGTGAATGTTATAGACTATACCCAATAACCGAAAGTCTAGATTTCTTTCCCTTGTGGTTGGAAAGCAGAAAATGTGATATGTAAAGCCTTAATTTATGTTTTATTGTAGTCACTTTTGACAGCCCTCCAAGGGTCATTGTTGTATTAAAACAGGAAGCAACAGATCTGATGTTTTCTTAGTCATGTTTGGTGCTGTAATTAGTCAAATTTTTAAGGCAAAAAAATAGGAAATTTTAATTTTAAATTTTGAATAAATTTAAATTAGATTGACTTTTCACAATTTCATTTCACTCGGTCTCATAATAAATGCTTAAATAAATAAAAAGAATTTTTCTGTAGACAAATAATTTCTACTTGTAGCCTATACATGTTCTATTTATATGTTATTGTGTTGTCTGCTACCACTACTGGTATATGTGAGATATATAAGTATGTTTTGAAATTATAGCTTCAAATTTTCATTTTGAATGAGGTTTCTTTTTTTGATTTAAAAAAATCTGCTTTGATTCTCTTTATATTTCTTGCCCTTCATTTTTCTTATTATCTTGTAAACATTAGGAAAATGAGCAAAAAAGAATTTCATTAAAACAAATTAAGAAGACCTTAAACATTCAATAAAACTAGCAAGAATGTTAATAGAAAAGGATGAATTTTAATAACTCGAAAAATGCCATATCCTTCCTCCTGTTTGTTCAGAAAAGGAAAAGAAAACCGAAAGGGTCTCATACTTAAGTAAATCTAAACTATGGTCATCTCTCAGTTATCCTTGGATGTATTGTTACTTTTATGTTGTATCCACAGCAAACCTTTCTTTCAGATTTCACAGTTAGCGCCTGCTAATTACATGCTTTGTTGAGAGCTCAGCACATCTATTTATTCTTAATTTGCATGCAGCCTGAAGCTCAGTCTTCCAACTTTGAAATCACCCCCAACTGCAGGGAAGGATTGAAAGACAGCTTTACTGAAGGGACTGTCTATTCCCGGCGTAGAGTGAGTTACTGGATGGTGCTGAGCTTAAGGGGTCCGATTTGGGAAACTAGATAGCTCCCTAGCTGTGCCAGCAATGGATCTTGATCGTGTGGTTTACGTTTGGTTGAAGTGATTTCTTTAGCATAAGACAAGCCCATTTTGAAACAAATAACAAAACTCATACAGAAGTATGATCACCCATGTGATTTTTAAAAATTTATGTAACATTTAAAATTTTAGTAGACGTGACCCCTGACGTGAATACCTGAGAGCTAAGTATTGCAAAAAGAAGGTTTTAAAATTCTAAGACCTCCGTCCTATTGTCAGAAAATAGAAATTGTCTCATCAACAACTTTACAGTTAATTTATGATATTTCGCAAGTGTTTTTACAAACTGCATAACTCTGTTGGAGTAGGATTTGATAATCATATTTTATGTGCATTTTCTTCTTGGAAGTTTGATTGGGAGCTAGCTGTTATAATGCTACCTTCACGAGGACCTATATGAGAAAATATGTGGCCATCTATATTATAGTAAGGTCAATTCCTCTTTATCACTTATCCTGTGTGGTATTGAGGAACACAGTTTGAAACAGCATTACACTCAAACTTAGTAAGGCCATGTCAAGATGCCCCATAAAACTGAAAAACATTGAGGAAAAATAGTGCTTTTCAGATAGAATTTTGCAATTATCAGATCTCTTTCTTTCCAGCTTAATATGTAAGCTTCAAATGATCTTCTTTGAATTCTAAGCATTCAAGCTTAACATGGTATGCAATTTTGGGTGTGATGTACATTTTGTGTCCTGAAAAGGATTTAGGGGCATTTAGAGGCCTTGGGAAAGAGCAGAGAATATAAATTGACCTAGAAAATGCATATAAAATTAAAAGCCCCCAAAAGTGTATTGTCATTTTCATAATTTGAAAAAAAATTTTAATAGACTTTTAAACTATTGACATACTCAAATAGATACTAATTCTTACAGTGATAATCAGTTTTTTATTTTTAATTTATTACTATATATAAAATACAAATTATGAAATATCTCATATAAAATCACTTCTGTTACCACAAGCTCTTTAAAACGTAGATTCTGGTAGGCATTTTATTTTTCCCTATTTAATTTCTAAATTATAAAGAAAATAGTCCATGTTTTGAAGAATAGGAATTCCAGGGCTGATCCAGTAGAGGTGGGTCATTTATCCCAGTTTTCTGTCTGGACAAATTCCAAGAGTATTTTCCAAGTGTACAGGGCTAGATTTTTAAAATGGTGATTTAAATAAGTACAGTGGGTATACAATAAGTATATCTGCTTTAATTTGTAATATGATTTAACAGTTGAGAAAAATTAATTCTTCCTTTATTCAGTGTTTATGCTCCTTTTCGGGGGGTCCCCACTTTACTATCTGATTGAGATTACAAACATCTAATTTAGCCTTCTTTAATTCCTTAGATTCATCAGTGTCCTTTCACATTAATAACTGCTTTGGATAAATTTTATTATTTCTAAATCATGTGTACTGCTAAAAGTTCATTTTAGGAATAATTATTCTAATTGGCCTTATCGTTGAAGAAGCAAAGTAGAAGGGATGGAACATTATCAATATTATGAGTTTGTGCACTTTGGGTAAAGTAAGAATTGAGACTTGGCAGTATTATCAGGCAATAATGTCCTCTGCAATCTTTGGTCCTGGTCCTCAGTGTGAGTGCTTTATACAGTTTGAACCCAGAAATGAACCAAAAGAATCTTTGACTACAAAAAAATGTATGACTAAATATGTTGAAATTCTCTAAATGGGCCAGAGGCAAGCTATACCAAGAATGTATTTCTCATTTATATGATCTATATATATGTCCATATCATGAAATGAATAGGATTTATTGCCTGTAGGACCTCAGTTCTATCTCTTAATTCCTCTCTAGTTGGTAGATGGGCTTGAAAACATGCTCAGTAGCCTTTTTATCTTCACTTGAGGCTGTTAGTACCTGAGGTAGATTTGAGTTCGTGATACACTGAACATAAATGGATTTTTATATATGTTATATGTTGATATCTTTAGATATCTTTAGTTATTTGGAACACCAATTATAACAGAAAGAAAGTTCCTAGTAGATAAGAAGAGTCCTTTTAGATTACCCACAGAGGACAGCACTATGGAACTGTTCTAATTAGAGTAATTCACTAAGTTTACTGACCATAAATTTCCTTGTAGCCATACCAACTTTTGCAGCTTATGCTTTGCCCTATGAATTAGAAGTGACAGGAAAAGCATTGCTGACCCCTTCTAGTTTATATCTTAGGGAACCAACTGGTGATAAGTATTATTTCAGTTAGACATGAAAGAAAAGAATCTCCTTCTGTTTGCTCTGCTACAATTCTACCATCATAATTTCACTCTAGAGAATTTCCTTGTGATTGTGATGGATGTGACATAATAAACATGTTGGAAAATTCTAAGGTCATCAAAATACTGAATTCAAGATGGGTAATTAATACTAGTGTGCACTTGCATGGATGCTGAGGTGTCTGTGTTTACAATAGGTCTATGTGTTCTGTGCTCTGAACGATGGTGTCTTAGTGCTGTGTGTAAACTGTGCTGTGTCAGGAATTGGGGGATTGGATGGGGCTCTCTAATACGGGTACTATATATGTTAAATTGTAAATGATAATGTAGTATGGGGTACTGTTATATTTTAAGTGATCATTGCCTTTTCTGCTGTACGATATGACCCTTCTCATCTCTCTCATTCATTTTGCATGCCTCTGCTCACTTCTGTACAGCCACAGTTGAGGCTATTGAGGCTGAAAAAGGTACGATCAGAGTCCTTGCACTGGGCAGAGATCTGTGGTGTGTGGGTGGGCATCAGAGAATGTCCTGTGGGTGTGTCTTACTTCTAGCTTGCACAGTCCAAGATGAATCAGACTCACTGACTCAAGTTTAACAGTCATATCTTTTTCTTCTTCTTTTTAAATCACAAGGACTGAGTTCCCTAGTGACAATTTGGTTTTTTCCCTTTTCTAGTATAGTAATGTGACCAGCATTTAATGTTCCAGAATTCTTTAGAGTACAGCATGTTATGGCATAATATTATAGCATTTACACATCTGTTCCATATTTTGCATGATCCTGTGCTACTCAGATTTTTTTATTCTGAAGTGAAATCCTCTCTAGATGTAGGTTTGGTATACTCGTGATATAAAAATGACATACTCATTTTCAGTAATTCACCTGAGAGTGCAGAGCTGTCACTATGATTTTGTGCTGCAGTCTGGACTAGTGTTTGCTGGTAATATTACATCTGCATATATCATGTATTGGGTTGGTATTCCACGTTGCTGAAAGCTTTGCTGCCCCAACCACTTAATTGGTTCACATGCACAGACTCTGAGTCCCAGGGATTGCATATTAAAACAACCAGATTATAACCAATAGTATGGAAATTTTTTCTATGTACATTTTAATAATAGAGGATACATCACTCCAGATGAAGTGAATGAGAAACCATAACAATGGGAGGAGGATTGCCATTTATTTTGATTTGGGTTTCCAAAGAACAGGCAGTGAATGGCCAGTGAATTAAGGAAAACATCTCCTAAAATATGGAACTATAAATACATTTTACAATCTGCCAAACACAGATCTAACTCCTGGAGGCATTTCCTACCTTTTTCATTTCATATTGGTGGTAATGGGGTGATAATACCTTGACCTCCAAGGTAGTTCTGATCTGCTAAATTTTAACTTTCTTTTCTTCTCCCACGCTCTTGGTACAGATTTGTATGTTGAGGATTAACCTTGTTTAGCCTCCTCACTTGCCCCTACTCTTGTTGCTGCCTTACTGTGATAGTCACTGGTGATCTTAGGGCCTGAGGTAGGAGATAATTGATGTAGTAGAAGTCAGGTTGAGACCCTGAGACCATTGCCTGGAGGTCTTGGGGGCAGGGGAGGATTATTTTTTTGTGTGTTTTTTTTTAAGGCTATGTAACACTTGTTGTCTATGAAGCTGTCATGTTTATATTTAGGTTTAAACATTTCACATTTTAAGGGGAAATCTAGAATGGGGATAGGCTTCAGTTAAAGTAAGATTTAAATGTTGCTATGTACAACTAATTTCTTTCTTCTTAAAAATCATTAATTATGTTTTTGAAATCTCAGAAATGTTTTTCAATTACTGACTTATCAAATTTGCATTTTGTTAAGCAATACGAGGATTCTCTCCACCACATAGAATCTGCAGTTTTGAAGAGGCAAAGGGTTTGGATAGGATCAATGAGAGAATGCCACCCCGGAAAGATGCTGTACAGCAAGATGGTTTCAATTCTCTGAACACCGCACATGCCACTGAGAACCACGGGACTGGCAACCATGGTGCCCAGTGACCCACGGCTTCCCAGGGACTCTCACATCTCGGGCCCCAAATGGACAGATCACCCGAGGAGCTGGAGGGGTCGGTCAAGCTGACTGTAAATGTCACAGTCCCTCTGGAGAAACCATTGTGCTTTTGAGACCCCAGCCCCCTTCCTGGATGGAGGCTTGAGGGCCCTGGGACATGTTGTGCTATCTGATAAGATTGGGTCATCGCTGCCAAGGTGGAGAGCAGTGAGCAAGGGGCTTGGGGCAATTTCCAGTGGAGGGCAACTACACCTCCATTTATGCTTGTGGTTCACACATTTAAGTTTACAAATGAGATTTCTTTTTCCCCTCAGTAGAATTAGATTTTGTTTTTCAACCATAACTTCAAGTACAATCCTAAGAGATAATGTGGACTTTTTTTTCCCCCCATGAAATGTCTTTAAAGGATGAATTAGCATGGTCTTAAAATACATTTCTGAGGTTACTAAGCTGTGTTTTGAATTATGGGCAAAATGCTGAGAAACCCAGTTGGCATTTATACAAAATGCTGACCTCAGGTCTATAGTTCCTAAATGTGGCTAATTCTGTAATATAGTCTTGGTATTTTTCAATTAGGAATGCATAACCTATTTCTAGGCAGACTCTCTTACTTGTACACAAATCCAAAAACTAATTTAGAATCTTTCTTGCCCAGATCTTTTGAGATTTACACCCCAGAGATTTAAGGAGAAAATCTCTAAATTTCAGAATTATGAAGAATTACAGAATTACTCATTTAAGGTACTTTAAAAGAAGTTTGTACATTGTCAAAGTAAATTTTAATTCAAATCATGTCTGTAAAACTTGACGTATTTTGTGTATGCATGTTTTCATTTTGCAAATATTTAATATATAGACCTATGATGTACAGGTACGACATGTATAGGTTACCTAGATGTTATGAGAAATTTTAGTTTACTGTGAGTACTCAAGTTGCTTAAATAGCCACCAGGGTGATTTACTGCTGGCTTTCTATCATTTTATGTTTTGATGCAAAGGAAATTTTAAAATGTTCTGGAAGTGTTTTTGATTAAGCAGTGCAGCATAGAAGCAACAGTTCTGTTCAGTCATTCAGATGTTAGTGGAAGCATAAAAGTCAAGACTGCATGTTGAACATTTTCTTTTGATAGTTACAGAACTGCTTGGTTAGACTAAATGGAACCATGTGCTGATTTTTCACAATTACTGACCTGTATTGATTGCCACAGTAGCTTGGTATTTCCCTTTACTTTGGTGGCCTGCTTCCCTCATGCCCTGGAATACAACTCAGAGCTCCAGGCAGCGGAACCATCTATTGTTTGTTTGCCAGAAAGTGCACCCTGTATGGTCTCCTTTCTAAGTTGGAAATATTATGCATGTGCAGGACTATTTGATTATTTTATAAACAGTAGCACACAATAAATTCCATGCATGGGCCGCTGCTCCTATCTCTGTGTTGGGTTTTATTTGGAAGATGTAGCCTGATTTGACCTCATGCAAATCAGAAAATCCTGTTAGTAGAATTGGGATATTCAGAGAAAATTATCTCATGGGTAGTTCATGGTAATATGATGAATTAAATTCTTGTCTTCATAAATTTTGCTCTCTTTTTTTTTTTTTTTTACTTTGCTTATACTTGTTTTACATGAGCATTAGTAACTGAGCACTCTGGGTGCCTATTATAGGCCTAAATCTATTATTTAAAATCAGTGTTTCACTTAACTTTTAATTGAAAGAAAATGTTATTGTCTAGAATTTTGTTACAGTAGTATTTGGAATTTATTAAGTGTTTTAACAATAAGAAAATAATACTGCATTTTCCTTCTTTGTCACAATCAAAATAAGTATAGAATTTTGCAAATTGAGTGAAATTTGCATATTGTTCAACATTTTATAATAATATAATTATATAGCAACTTTAATTACATTTTTCAACAATAATTATAATGATACACATTATAAAGCATTAATTTAGGGACTTCACTGGTGGTCCAGTGGTTAAGACTTCACCTTCCAATGCATAGGGTGTGGGTTCGATCCCTGGTCAGGGAGTTAAGATCCCACGTGCCTCGCAGCCCCAAAAATAACCAAAACATAAAACAGAAGCAATACTGTAACAAATTCAGTAAAGGCTTTTGAAAAAAGCATTAATTTAAATTGAAGTATATATACATGCCTAATTCGAGGTAGCAAACAGAACTCAAATTGTTGATCATTACAGCTTCTGCTTGCTGTAATATTAACTTGCATCCCAGTCCATGAGCTGCCTTTACAGTTATTATGTACTGTATACCTCAAATATTCTCTTGATGTTATTGGTCTATGAAAACTATGCATCTCTAAATTAAGAGCTTAACTAATATATCAGGTAGCAGGAACTTCTTTAGTTCCTTAGGTCCATTACTAGGGTTATATAGTGTTTATGGGAATCATGGGTAAACATAAAGCATCATTAGCAAATCAGAAGAATTAGGGTTAATGGTAAAATTTAAGAAGAAAATAAGAGGAAGGAATGGAACTAAGAAAAAGTGGTATACATGAAGAGTGGTAGAATATCACCCAGTGCCTCATAGATCCCTTCCTACTTGTTTTTTTTTTAATTTATTTTATTTATTTTTTGGCTGCGTTGGGTCTTTGTTGCTGTGCGCGGGCTTTCTCTAGTTGCAGAGAGTGGGGGCTTCTTCTCGTTGCAGTGCACGGGCTTCTCATTGCGGTGGCTTCTCTTGTTGCGGAGCATGGGCTCTAGGCTCGCGGGCTCTAGAGCGCAGGCTCAGTAGCTGTGGCGCACAGTCTTAGTTGCTCCGCAGCATGTGGGATCTTCCCGGACCAGGGCTTGAACCCGCGTCCCCTGCATTGGCAGGAGGATTCTTCACCACTGCGCCACCAGGGAAGCCCCCTTCCTACTTGTTGAATAGGAAGCCCTTTCTAGTCTGTCTTCTAACTAGTTTCACAACAAACCATAGAAGTACCCTTAAGGGTTTTTTTGGTTTTTTTTTTTGCGGTACGCGGGCCTCTCACTGTTGTGGCCTCTCCCATTGCGGAGCACAGGCTCCGGACGCGCAGGTTCAGCGGCCATGGCTCACGGGCCCAGTCGCTCCGGGGCATGTGGGATCTTCCCGGACCGGGGCACGAACCCGTGTCCCCTGCATCGGCAGGCGGACTCTCAACCACTGCGCCACCAGGGAAGCCCTAAAGGTTTTTTTTTTTTTAATGTAACCCATGATGAATGCAAATTGTGAAAAGTTCAGATCTTTCTAAATTGAAAATTTAAATGTCTACCAGAACAGTAGTAATGATGGTGAAATGTAAACTACTATTCAATATCAATTTTTTTCTATATATCATCTCCCTTTATATTCAAAGATGACACTTCTGAGTTAGAAAAGACAATCTGACTTCTTTTACCTTTTGCAGTTCAGCCATTAACAAACCTCAAAACCTTTCAATTTTCTGCCAATTTGAAATTGGCCTGAAACCTTTGCTTAAAATGAATTACCCCTATTTTATTCAGGATTTTTGCCTGTTGCAACTGATTTTCCTTTGTCCACAGCTATTCTACATAATGTTATGTAATGTTTCTTTGCATCCTTAGCACTTTGCTTCCACCTTTCCTGCTTGTAGTTTGTGCTTTCTACAGTTTGGGGTTCCTTTGGAATCCATTCTCTGCATCTGTTCATACATAGATTTATTTGCCACGGTCCAGGACCTTATTGCAAGTAGTTCTGTTCCCCAATTTGCTGATGTTCACAGAGGCAGGTAAGTGACATAGCTGGGGCCACATGTAAGCAGCGTCAGGTCTTAGAGTCATATAGGACCACTGCACTACCAACTCTGATAGGTTCTGGAGCTTGATAGCTCTACGTGAAAAGGAGCTAGAAATGTGGAATTAAATTCCCTGGATCAGCATCCATTACAGGAAGGAATGAGATGTTTGAGTTGATTCTTTTCTATTTTCTCTTCCTAGAAATAGTGTGTGTTTTTGGTCTTGCTTACTTTAATATTCCAGAAAATTTTATTCCTCTTTTAAAATAAACAGGTGGAATGCCCCTGATGACATTCACTCAGAAAGTGCCTTGCTCTCCTTTCAGGGAAACTGAATTTTACAAATTAATTCTGGACGTTTCCCCTACAATTGATTTCTTTCTGTACCATTAAATGACCATTTGTATTCTCCTTTTCTGGGTATCATATTTGTACTTAAACCTACATTGGTCACTGTTGAGTTGTGTTTGAGCAGTGTTCGTTAGGTTAAAAAGGACTTTGGGCTTGGGAGAGCTCATCCTGTGTCTAGATTGACATCTAGAACTCTAGGAGTTCCTGTTCCTCTGGGCTAGTGTTTACCTTTTCCAATCAAATACTGACTTCTGAACTAATCCCAAAGGCTTTTTCCTGACGCTGTGGACTGGGAGCAGAAATGCTGCCTTAGTGAGAGAGGTCCAGGAAGCAGTAAGCTTCATCTTTCCTCAGCCTGCCTGGCCTTTGGTGAGTTTGGGAGTGTTGACAGAGTTCTGAGCCTTCTTGGCAGAGAAGGAAGGTCAGAAGGAGAGAAGTCCCAGGGCAGGGGGTCAGGTCCTTATATGCCTCGTTAGGGAGAATTCAGTGTTGTCTGTCTGGTTGGCAGGGCATACCTAATCACAGAGACTCAGCATTTCAGCAGTTTGCAAAGGAAAGTGATACGAAGGGACAGCTGCAAATCAGCCACAACGTAGATCTGAGGAGATCAAGCATTTACTTCACTTGGAAGAAAGAGAGAAGGAAGGAAGCTGAGGGCTTAGCAGGGTAAGTTACTTTTCCATCAACTCCTCTGCTTGCTTAGTTTATAGTTGAGTAAAGCATTTATCACTCCAGGGAGTGTTAATCACTGATAAAGCAGCTGAATGTTGTCCTAATAGCAATGTTGCTAATGTGTTTCTCCTTTTCTCTTTCTCTTTCCTAACCCCTTTTGAGGATCCCCAATGATGAGCTTCACTCACCCTTCTCTTCCCTTCTCCCTAAAAACATTTTTTGTTTGCTGGTGAATTTGAGAAAATTAGATGGGCCTCACTGGTCTGGAGATGGTGAGAAGATGACTATGATTTAGGTGAAATTTGAGGCTGTTGATGGTAAGGAGGGGTGAATACGGGAGACCTAGGTATGGGGATAAGCTAGCTAATATTTTAGAGAATTTAGAGATGAAGGATAAGGGTTTTTGTAGGCCATCCAGTTCATGTCTCCTCTCCTCTCCAGTCCTTGGTGTTGGTGTTCTCTCTCTTATATACTGGGAATAAATTAGACCCCAAATCACTGCCTTTGTTTCTCTCAGGTCAACTCCCCACCCCCGAACTTGGAGGATACTAGGCCTCATTGCAGGAAAGTTAGAACTAGGGGGCCTGGGTACACAAACTCAGACATGAGCCTGATGATATATACAGATGCAAATGCAAAGACCTGGCTCCTCATTCCCACCTTCTTACCTTCCTGCCAGAAAATTGTCCATTTGTATCAGGAACCCACTCTAGACACAGAGGAAAATATGGCATCAGGGATTTCACCAACTTCATGCCTCCCCAAGCTGTGTGATCCCTTGACTTCCAGCCAGTTCAGCCAGTCTTCCAGTGGACTTAATCTTCCACTGGAGGAAGACCTCTCTTTGGAAAGGTGGATAAGTACCTTAATGGTCTTAATTGACTTCCATTGCAGAATAAAGGCCTTTGGTTGAATATCAGGAAGATATTTATTATTACTTCTGGAATTTAAGACTCTTGATTTATCTCAAAGATACTTTTCCTCCATACCTGTAAAGAAAAGATCAGTCCATTCTTTCAAGGTTTAAGAAGGTGGTGTCTTGCCAGAGGGGGCTGGGTAGATACGGCATATAAGTACTTATTCTAGAATTGCAGTGGTTCTGGGAATGTGATGAGAATGTTTGGTGATTAAAAGTGGAGGAAAGGGCTTCCCTGGTGGCACAGTGGTTAAGAATCCGCCTGCCAATGCAGGAGACGCAGGTTTGAGCCCTGCTTCGGGAAGATCCCCCATGACGCAGAGCAACTAAGCCCGTGTGTCACAACTACTGAGACTGCACTGTAGTGCCTGCAAGCCACAACTACTGACGCCTGCATGCCTAGAGCCTGTGCTCCGCAACAAGAGAAGCCACCTCAATGAGAAGCCCGCTCACCGCAACGAAGAGTAGCCCCCACTCCCTGCAACTAGAGAAAGCCTGTGCGCAGCAACAAAGACCCAATGCAGCCAAAAATAAATAAATTAAAAAAAAAAAAGTGGAGGGAAGAGCCAGGTCAGTTTTTGGAAATGGTGTCCTGAGGTTTGAAGGCAATTCCATCCACCCTTTAGTAAAGAGAGATAGCCCTTAAATCCTAAAATAATGTACTATCTTTAGGTCTAATTTCTTCTTTATTGGTGGGAATGTAGAAGATATGATATGCAGATGAACTTAGTTATCTTTTTTTTTTCTTTTAAATTTTATGTATTTATTTATTTATTTTTGGCTGTGTTGGATCTTCGTTGCTGTGCGAGGGCTTTCTCCAGTTGCGGCGAGCGGGGGCCACTCTTCACTGCGGTGCGTGGGCCTCTCACTGTCGCGGCCTCTCCTGTTGCGGAGCACAGGCTCCAGACGCGCAGGCTCAGTAGTTGTGGCTCACGGGCCCAGTTGCTCCACGGCATGTGGGATCCTCCCAGACCAGGGCTGGAACCCGTGTCCCCTGCATTGGCAGGCAGACTCTCAACCACTGCGCCATCAGGGAAGCCTGTTATCTCTGTTTTGTGGACTCTGCAACTGGCCGTTCATCTGTGGGATGAGGGGGGAGAATAGGGATGGAATGAAAGGACAAGGAGAAAGAAAGTACAAAGGAAAATCAGATTCGTTTCTCCATTAACCTGAGGACCGTGGTTTGCAAGAGCCATGTTGTAAGATAATGGATATTAGCTGGATGATTTGGGGAGGGTTTTTGTTTGATTGTTCTGCCACCTACATCTCAGCTGAATGATCATTCTGGAGTTTTTTCCTAACAGATCTAGTCCAGAAGGATTAAATGTCAGACCATTTTTGTAACAAAACACAATTCTTGATTTGAACTTTTACCTCATTCACAGTAAAAACAACCACTGTCAGCATTATCCTCTTCATTTCCCTGTCCCTGGAGGCAGTTTATCTGGGGAATAAAACAATTTTTTAGCTTCAAAATCTCTATAGATACCTTTCTTTTTTTTTAAATTGAGGTGAAATTCATATAACATAAAATTAATCCTTTTAAAGTGAGCAATTAAATGACATTGAGTACATTCACATTGTTGTGCAACCACTACCTCTAACTAGTTCTAAAACATTTTCATCACCCCCCACAAAAAGCCTATAACCATTAATCAGTTACTCCTCATTCCCCCTTCCACCCAGCCCTTGGCAACCACGAATCTGCTTTCTGTCTCTGAATTTACCTATTCTTGATATTTCATATAAATGGAATCATATAATGTGTCGTTTTGTGTCTGGCTTCTTTAACTTAGCATAATATTTTTGAGGTTCATCCACATTCTACCATGTATCAGTACATTTCTTTTTACGGCTGAATTTATATATATATACATATACATATATATATATATCTCCCAATTTGTTTATTCATTTATCTTTTGATAACCTTTAGTTTGTTTCTACCTTTTCGCTACTGTGAATAGTGCTGCTATGGACATTTGTGTATAAGCATTTGTTTGCGTACCTGTTTTCAGTTATTTTGGGTGTATACCTAAGAGTGAAATTGCTGGGTCATATGATAATTCTATATTTAACTTTTTGCAGAGCTGCCATACTGTTTTGCACAGCAGCTGCACCATTTTACATTCCTACCATCAGTGCAGGAAGGTTCCAGTTTTTCTGCATTCTCACCAACTCTTGTTATTTTCTAGTTTTTTGATGATAGCCATCCTAATGGGAGTAAAGTGGTGTCCGTGGTTTTGATTTGCTTTTGATTAGTCGTGTTGAGTACCATGTGCTTCTTGGAAATTTGTATATTTTCTTTGGAGAAATGTCTATTCAAGTCTTTTGCCCATTTTGTAATTGGGCTGTTTGTTGTTGTTGAGTTTCAGTTGTTCTTTACATATTCAGGATATTAATCTCTTATCAGATATATGATTTACAAGTATTTTCCCCCATTCTATGGGTTGCCATTTCACTTTGTCCTTTGATGCACAAAAGTTTAAAAATTTTGATATAATCCAGTTTATCTATTTTTTCTTTTATTGTTTGTGCTTTTGGTGTCATATTCAAGAACTTGGCAAATCCAGTATCATGAAGCTTTTCCCCTGTGTTCTTCTAAGACTTTATAGTGTTTTTTTTTTAACATGAAAGTTACCATTAAAAAAATTTTTTTTTAATCAGTTAATTTATTTTTGGCTGTGTTGGGTCTTCGTTGCTGCACGCAGGCTTCAGTAGTTGTGGCTTGCGGGCACTAGAGTGCAGGCTCAGTAGTTGTGGCGCACGGCCTTAGTTGCTCCACGGCATGTGGGAGCTTCCTGGAGCAGGGATTGAGCCCGTGTCCCCTGCATTGGCAGGCGGATTCTTAACCACTGTGCCACCAGGGAAGCCCCTAAGACTTTATAGTTTTATCTCTTACACTTAGGTCTTTAGACTTAATAATCCAACTCAAACCATTCTAGTTCCTTAGTTCCCAGAATTTTCCCATTTACATTTGTTATGGTCACACTCTTCTTTGTGCTTAGAGTTCCTGTTTCCCTATCTTTGTGTATTCACAGTATTGACATATTTCATGGCCTATTCCAACTGCTGCTTCATAAAATCTGTCTGTAGCTCACCAACTGAGAGACTCTCTTCTTCTGATCTCCCATTAGTGCTTTAGTTTCACTTTTCTTGTAGGATTTATACACTGCCTTATATTATAGTTTATATCTAATGTCTCTCTAAGACATTTAGATGTTAAGTATATTTTTTCACATTTGTTTCTGTTATAGTATTTTGCAAATGATTTTATCTGTTTATCAATAAATATTTATGTTTTATTTTTTCCAATATAGTCCCTTTTGTTTACTCAGCCCTCATGGAAGGAATGGGAGAAGACAGGCCAGGGAAAGAGGACACCACAAGAGTTCTCTCTAGGTAGTGGGTGGGTGTGGGTTTAGTTCTACTTCAGAACTCACCTTTTTAGAAAATTTTCCTAATAATGTGCATAACTTGGCATTGTAGTGCTAGTGCTCATTTGGTATTGCATTTGATTTCTACTTTTTGGTTTATTGCTTATAAATGTGATGATTCTTTTAAAATGAATGTTTTCCTCCCCCAACTAGATTAGATTGACTGTTTCTCCAGTTAGATGGTAGTTTTGGACAACCAAAACTTTTTTTTTTTTGCGGTACGCAGGCCTCTCACTGTTGTGGCCTCTCACGTTGCGGAGCACAGGCTCCGGACGCGCAAGCTCAGCGGCAATGGCTCACGGGCCCAGCCGCTCTGCGGCATGTGGGATCTTCCCGGACCGGGGCACGAACCCATGTCCCCTGCATCGGCAGGCGGACTCTCAACCACTGCGCCACCAGGGAAGCCCAACCAAAACTTTTGTTGCTTTTTCCTCTCTTTTAAGTTGATTTTTTAAAATACACTAATAGTATACAAATATATTCTTTGTATAAAAAGTCACACATTACAGACAAGTCTAAAGTTCCCTTTTATCGATCCAATTCCCATCCTAGTGCCTTTTTCCCTCCTCAGAGTTAATCACTGTTATCAATTTTATATGATCCCTGCCAGACTTTTTCTAAGCATCTATATTATATATAGAACTTCATGTATAATATATATATGTATAATTATATTCACATATAATTATTTCTCTTTTTCACAACTGCCTGTGGTGATCAATAATCTGTAGATACGAAATAAATCTTACTGATTCCTGGGCCTGAGAGACTGGAATGACAAGTGAAAGGTCAAACATATGAAAAAACATCATATGTGTCCAACTTACAAAATTCCATTCCATATCTGTTCTACGTATAGTCCCCAGGTATCACTGGACAGGCCATGGCTCCACGGTCCCAATGACAAAGGCACAAGAAACTCCCCTCATCAGTGGCTTCCATGGTTGTGACCCCACCCACAGTTGTGACCCCACCCACAGTTGTGACTCCTGTGCCTCTGACCCTCTCAAAACCTGGCCCTAGCATTGATACACTTGGCTTCTTCTCCTTGGAGAATAATGTTCCTGGCCTATCGCAGATGATCCTTCAAAGCTGAACATGAAAAGCTATGAAGAATACAAGTGAGTGACTAGCTCGATGGAAGAGTTATATATTGTCACTGGTAGAAGTGATTCATAAGGTGGAGAGGGAGTATAGCTTGGAGAATATTGGGTATTTGCAATGAGGGATTTTCTCATCCTGACTTTTGCCAGTTTTATTACTATAGAAGAAATATAATTTGCTTAAAAGAGAAACGACGGGAGTAGGAGAGGTGCAAATATATAGGAGCCAAGGTAAGGGTCATGAGAAATTTTGGAGGTGTTTTTCCTATTGCCACTCCTTCTTCATGCTGTCTCTGCAGGTTGGTGCTAGATGGGGATACTCCTGTATCAGGCTTTGGATGTCGATGCTTTCAAGAAATGTTCCAGAAGACGGAGGACACATTCCGATTCTGTGCTCACTGTAAAGTACTCCCTAGTGGCCTTTCAAACTCCAGGGTCCTCTGGCAAGAGGTGATTAGTTGGGGGCTAATAGGGGAGACATCTGGAATGATCCTATTCTGAGACCTCATTGCAGGAGGAAAGGTCTGAGAATTTTCAGAATAACTTCAGGCTTGCTCCTCATTTTGTGTGATCTAGGCCACAGAGAAATTAGAAAAGGGTTGCTTATAAGGCTCCTGATTATTTTGGTATTATGGGGAGGTTAGACAGAGACTAGAGTATAATCCTTTCTACCTCTCTTCTCTCTCTTTTTTTTTTTTTTCTTTTTTTTTGCGGTACACGGGCCTCTCACTGTTGTGGCCTCTCGCGTTGCAGAGCACAGGCTCCAGACGCGCAGGCTCAGCGGCCATGGCTCACGGGCCTAACCACTCCACGGGATGTGGGATCTTCCTGGACCGGGGCACGAACCCGTGTCCCCTGCATCAGCAGGCAGACTCTTAACCACTGCGCCACCAGGGAAGCCCTACCTCTCTTCTCTTGAGCACTTAAGTGGTAAGACCACATCTGTCCAGGGAGGTTGGGGTCAAGCCACACCTGTGATGACAGGACAGCCACAAACTCCTGGTGTTTTTTTGTTTCTGTAAGGGATGTAAAAAGTTAGTTCTAGATAGAGGCTGAGGTGTCACTGTAACCCAGGAGAAAAATTACATTCCCACTCCCTCCTGCCTCCTCTGCCAAACATAGTCCCCAGATTTGCTGCAGCAGCTGTTTTTCCTCTCCCTACTTTCCTCACCCAGTGATCTTTCTTCCCAGGTGCAGGAATATCAGTTCCCTTCCCCAGGAGTCCCCCATTCACCTTTGAGGGATAGGAACATCTGTTTCTGGGCCTCATTCTCTCAGGTGCAGAAATGTCTATTACTGTGGTCCAGAGTGCCAGAGGTCAGGCTGGCCAGCACACAGGAGGGTTGTCAAGAGCTGTGTCTTGTAGCTGTGGACCGTCTAATGGAATGGCTTCTGGTCACAGGTGGAGTGACAGTATTGGGGAACTTTGCCATAATGGTCATAGTTGATGGTACTTGGAGAAAGATATGAAAGCATGTTGTTTTGAGGAAAAAATGAGGAACTGAGTGGGACAGGGCAGTCTTGGGGACAGGTTGGGAGAATGAACATGGAGGGAATATTGAAGCCAGGGAAGGATTAGGTCATTTCTTATTCCTTCTTTCCTGCAGGTGATTTTGTCCTTCCCTCAGGACCTTGGTCTTGGCTGACTGAAGTCGCACAGGGCTGGGACACCTGGTTTTCTATGCGACGTTTACAGCTAGAGGCTACTCTGGATGCTATGCTTGGTAGTCAGGCCATGACCACCCTGTGGGCCAGTGTAGGATGGCCAAGGCCAGATCCAGATGTCCTGCAGGGCTATTTGAAGCAGTTGCTGACAGATGCCCTGTCACGGCCCTTGACACTGGGCTTTGGGCTTCGGGCCTTGGGGATAAATGTTGGGAAGGTTGGGGGAAGCACAAAGCACGTGGTTGGTGCTTCTCATGCAGAGACATTCCTCACTCACCCTGGGGACTATGATGAACTTGGCTACATGTTTCCTGGGTACCTTGGCCTCCATGTAATCTTGGTGGGTGTAGATGTAGCTGCTGGCTTTTCACAGAGTGCCTCACCTTCACTCCTGGAACCTGGCACAGTTCAGCTTAGTGGCCATAGGGGCCTCTATCATGACTTCTGGGAGGAGCAGATAGAGTCTGGGAAGATAGCCCATCCAGATTTGGTGGTGGCATTCCATCCAGGTAAGAGTCATTTGTTTGGGGGAATACAGGGTCGGTCCTCTGGGAGTTTTCCATCCTGGCTCTTGTACCTTTAGAAGCCCATTCATTTGGTCAGGTTAAGCATAATATAATGAAGACCTTGGTTGAGCATTAGCCATATGTGCTACACCTGGGTCCATAATTTTCCATTAAAGAATCTGGGGCGGGTGATGGTGGTAAATGAGCATTGGAGGTGAGCAAGGTGAGGGTTGGACACAATCAAAGAAGTATGTTGGTTAGGGTCTAACTTAGCATTTCCCCTTTCTATTCCCATCTCCATTTTTGTTCCATAGGTTTCCATGCTTTCCATGCTTCCCCGGACCTAATGGAGGCTTGGCTGCTCACCCTCTTGCTACTTCGTGATTATGAGATCCCTACGATGATTACTGTTTACAGGTTTTGACCTCCTCCTATTTGTGATACCTCCCCAATTCACTCACACCTCTATGTAGATGAGCTCATTTCTCTCCCCCTTGCTCATCTTCTGCCTTCTGGTGAGGATTTTCTTCCTTCCCATGCTTGGCTTTCTCATCCCTTCAAAGTGCTATGCTAGTTAATTGAGTAGTTAGTCTAGACATTTGGGAGGGAGGGATAGCTGTTGCGTTAGTCCAGCCTTAGGTAATTTTTGGGATTGATGAGCAGTTCCTCTCTTATCTCTTTCATAATCAGCAGAGCAATTTTTCTTATCTGTCTCCCATAGCCAGCAGGAGTTGTCAGCCTCTTTGCAGATTCCGGTGGATCTGGTGGCCCTGGATACACACATCACAGCCTATGGAGCTAATCCTTTTGTGTCCCTCAAACCTGAACAGGTCTACTCCAACCCCAACAAGCAGCCAGTATACTGAAGTGTCTACTATATGATGTTTCTTGGAAGCTCCTGCCAGCTGGATAAGAGGCAATTGGAAGAGAAAGTAAATGGCAGGGCATAAATAGCTGAGCCAGATCCTGACTGGATGTCTAGAAAATGCAGAGATTGTGATGAAATTACCTGCTGATGCCAGATTATTGCCAACTTTCAAATCCACTATATCGTAAACTTAATTCACTTGTCCTGGTAGATTCTAAGCTGAATGGGAGCTCCTGTGACTTATTTCCAAGAGGTTAGCCACATGTAGCATCTAGAGACAGGATTCTAGATTTAGTGTGTGGCAAAAAGCCCTTATATCAGTCTTTGGAGAGCCTTAAGTTCCTAAGAGTTTCCTTCATGAGAAAGTTATACGTTTTGACTTTAACCGGATGGCACCAAGGAGAAGAATGGCACCTTATTCTTCTGAAAAAGACTTTCTACTTATACAGCAATTTGGGCTAAAAAATGCAGAGGTCTTAATGACTTGAAGTAGTGGAAAAATGAGCAAGTCAGAGAAGTGGTTGGGAACATGGGGGAGGTTGTGAGGATTGGCACACTGTTCTACTTCCTGGCTTTTTCGAGATACATGTCTCATTGTCCTATTTTCTCTTGGGGACTTGTAATTTTAGAGCAGCTTTTTGCCCCATGTGTTGTATTTTAGGTATCCCAGGGTCTTCAAGACTTTACTTGAATATACTGGAGTTTGTTATCACCTGGTCTATACCACAATAAACTCAGTTTGGGGCTTCTTAAGTCACTTGTTTTATCTTATTTCCTATTCACTGCCAAGTGTTACTTGTCTACACAGAACATCTCAAGATTGGAGGTTTCTCTCTTGCCAAAGGAGTGATTAACATCAGCTCTCTGTTTGGGTCTGCCATTCTACCACACCCTGTCTATTGTCATCCTTCTCTTATCACACTCCCAGGATTAGAATATTCCCTAGATATTCATTTCTACAACTTGCTGTGACCTCAGCCTCTCCACTTATATCCAGAATATATATATAGAACCCTTACAACTCGATAATAAAAGGACAAATAACTCAACTTAAAAGTGGGCAAATGATCTGAACAGATGTTTCTCCAAAGAAGATATACAAATGATCGATCAGCACATGAAAAGATGCTCAACATCGTTAGTCATCTGGAAATACAAATCAAAACCACAATGAAAGAAAGCACTTCTTTTGCTAGGATGACAACAATAAAAAAGACAGATAATAATAGGTGTTAACGAGGATGTAGAGAAATTGCAGCCCTCATACACTGCTAGTAGGGATGTAAAATGGTGCAGCTATTTTGCAAAACAGTCTGGCAGCTTCTCAAGAAGTTAAACATTAAGTTACCATTTGATCCAGCTATTCTGCTCCTAGGTGTGTACTCATGAGAAATGAAAACATTTGTGCACAAATGTTCATAGCAGCATTATTCATAATAGCCCAAAGGTAAAAATAACCCAAGTGTCCATCAACTTGTGAATAGATAAACAAAATGTGGCATATACATATAATGAAATATTTGGCCATAGAAAAGAATGAAGTACTGATTCATGCTACAACATGGATGAACTTTGAAAACATGCTCATCTGTGTTCATGTTAAGTGAAAATCCAGTCATGGAAGACCACGTATTGTCTGAGTGCATTTATATAAAATGTCTAGAGTAGGCAAATCTATGGAGACAGTAAGTAGATGAGTGGCAGCATAGAGATGAAGATGGTGAGCATATTGGGGATGATGGCTAAAGTGTATGGGCTTTATTTTTGGGGTGATGTAAATGTTCTAAAATTGTGGTGATGGTACAACTCTGAATATATTAAAAACCATTGAATTGTACACTTTACATCAGTGAATTATATCTCAATAAAGCTGTTACCAAAAACAGTTTTTAAAATCAGTGTAAAAAATGAGAATATTTGTTAAGTGCTTAACACAGTGTCTAGCATATAGACACTAGTATTTAATAAATGGTAGCTATTATTGAATACATACCACTTTGAATATTATTCAGTAACATAAATAGATTGAACTTACTGAGCAAGATGGTTCGACAATGGAAAACCCAGTCAGAATGCCATTTTTGTGGTTCAGATGATGTAATGCATGTATCAGCTAAAGTGACTAATGGTAGTAGTTAGGGAAAAGAAGAGGTCTAGCTATAACAAGGAAAGTAAACAGGTAGATAATATTTTGTAGCTAGAATGTGAAAGTAAAATCTATAGGGCTTAATTACTGATTGTTATGGATGAAATGTGATATATCTATCAGAGTCTAATCAGGAGACAGAAACCACACAGTAACAGGTGACACAAAAGTTTCCAGCTTAGAGTGGTGGTGACAGTACATGAAAGTGCCTTAGCTTCACGCTAAATGCTGAGGATTCCAAATGGCTTTTACCCTTAAAGTGTTTACAATTTAATAAAAGACTGATGTTAAGC
Source organism: Hyperoodon ampullatus (assembly GCF_949752795.1). NCBI lineage: Eukaryota > Metazoa > Chordata > Mammalia > Artiodactyla > Ziphiidae > Hyperoodon > Hyperoodon ampullatus. The sequence goes on along the minus strand of NC_136914.1, from coordinate 62,535,773 downwards.
AGGGGCAATATAATGAGTTACATTTTCTAAAGTCAGCATATGAAGTGAAAAAGCTGTATTTTCAAAACTACATTGAAATTCCCTGAGGATAACACTCCATTGTGGATTCCAACATATCCTTCTCTCAACAAGTCTATCAGAGCCAGTTATTTCCTCCACTATTGGAAACAGACATCTGTTTATTTAGTTGATCACTGGATGAAATAATTGGCTTGAGTCTGGGGGGCCTTGTTGTAGTCAACCAAGTATTTACTGAACATTTTATTTCTAGTCTCTAGAGATATCCCTGTTCTCAAGGAGTGTACATTCCGAGGGCAGCAGGGGGAGATGACAAACAGTAAATACAGAATTTTATATGCTTTTAAGTGCTACAAAGAAAATTAAATAGGGTAATTAGTGTGTATAACTGGTAGTGGTGTTAGTGATAGTGGGGCTACTAATGCTACAATGTTCAGGGAATACGTACCTCTCTGAGGAGATGGATGACATTTGAGATGTAACATGCAATAGAGAACATTGCAAATAAGAGCAATAACAAGTGTAAAGATCCTGGGAATCTCTGGTGTGTTTGGTCACAAGCTTGGTGTGTTTAGGCAGAAGGCCATTTTGACCAGAGTTTAGTGCTTGAGAAGGAAGGTGAAGAGGGATGAGATCAGAGAGGTAGGCAGTGGCCAGATTATATGGGGCTTAATAGATCATGGCTAGGAGTTTGGATTTTATTCTGGTTCCAGTGGGAAGCTAGTGGAGGAGTTTAATCAAGGGAATTATATGACCAAATCCTTTATTTAGGAAGATTAGTCTAACTCAGAGTTTCTTAACCTCAGCACTACTGACATTTCAGGCTGAATAATTCTTCGTTGTAGAGGGATGTCCAGTGCATTGTAGAATGTTTAGTAACATCCCTGGCCTCTCCCCATTGATACTAATAAAACCCTCCTCCCTAGTTGTGACAACCAAAAACATCTCCAGACATTGCCAAATGTCCCTTTGGGGACAAAATTACTGCTGTCTGTACAAAACGTATGTGTGTTTATTTTAATTATATATATATATATATATGTGTGTGTGTATATATATATATATATATATATATTTTTTTTTTTTTTTTTTTTTTTTTTTTTTTGCTGCCGCACTGCTTGGCATGCAGAACTTCCCTGACCAGGGATTGAACCCACGCTCCCCTGCATTGGAAGCACAGTCTCAATCACTGGACCACCAGGGAAGTCCGGTATGTGTGTTTAAACACAGTGGAATATTCACATTAGGAGAAGCATAACGTCTCCTATTTTATGTGAACTCTGGAGCATATGATGACCTTCAGAGGTGTTTTATTTTGTTTTTGCTAAGTTTATGTGGTGGAATACAGGCAAGTTAAATACTCATGTGCTATGACTACTGGTTTGTTTGTTTTTTTTTTTGGCTGCATTGGGTCTTTGTTGCTGTGCGCGGGCTTTCTCTGGTTGCGGTGAGTGGGGGCTACTCTGTTGCAGTGCGCAGATTTCTCATTGTGGTGGCTTCTCTTGGTGCGGAGCACGGGCTCTAGGCTCGTGGGCTCAGTAGTTGTGACTTGCAGGCTCTAGAGTGCAGGCTCAGTAGTTGTGGCACATGGGCTTAGTTGTTACACGGCATGTGGGATCTTCCCAGACCAGGGATCGAACCCGTGTCCCCTGCATTGACAGGCAGATTCTTAACCACTGCGCCACCAGGGAAGCCCATGACTACTGTTAAATGTGTCCCAGCAGACATCTATAAAAGGTTTTGTTGGGTGCAAAAAACGGAGTCTACCCAAGGGAAGGTAAAGAAAAGAAGGTCAGGAAAAGCTTCTCGAGGCAGGAAGGAGATGGGTTATCTTTGAATTGAGTCTTAATAGATTCATAATTGTTAAAAGGCAGGCAGTGCTTTCTAGGCAGAGGCAGCATGAGGAAAGGGTCTCTGGTCCTGGAGGGCCTTGTATGTCAAGAAAGAAGGACAAATTGAAAGGATGAAGTGGGAAATCTAGTGGTCTCTACCTGAATAGACTATCGGATATTTGGGCCTATAGCTCAGGAAAGTGGGTGGGAAATAGGAGGTTTGGAAAATAACCTCTCAAGCTGATAGTTAAGGCAGAGGGAAGGGCGGGGATGAGATCACCGAGGTAGTAATATAGAGCAAAGGAGTAAGGACAGGCTTCTTAGGGAATGCTTAAATTCCAGACATCTCCAGGCAGATTGGACAGAAAGGCCCAATATTTTCCAGACAGATTGGTGAGAGCTGGGGAATTAATGCTGGGTACCCAGAGTGTCGTGCGGTTTTGTTTAAATTTGGCAGTGACCTTTCTCAAGTACCTTCCACTTCACCCCTGTTTTGGGGCTATGTATATCTTGCTTTTGCCACTTAAAAATTTAATCCACCCTATCCCACCCCCATGAGGAAGCTTTTGGGTAGAAAAGCATGTGGAGTAATATGTTAATAGTTCTCAAACTTTAGTGTGCAAAGAACCACCTGGAGGGCTTGTTAAAACAGATTGCTGGGCTTCATCTCTAGAATTTAATTCATTAGGTCTAAGGTGGAGCCCAATGAGTTGCATTTCTAACAAGTTACTAGGTAATGTGGCGGCTGCCAGTCTGGGGACCACAGTTTGAGAACCACTGTAAAAGGTAGCCAACTGGTTCTTTGCTCTGGAATGTAAACTTTCTTAATGAGTTTAAGATACTGGTCTGGGCCCTTGAAATTGCCTCAAATGTTTAATGCTAGGGCTCTAGTGTGAAGGGAGCCTGGAATCACCTAACAACTCCCTTCTGGAGTGGTTTTGATTAGTGCATCTCCTGTTCCCACTATCTAGGAGCCTGATAAATATTAATTCAATTCCCAAGGGACTAATAAAAGACACCGCCTTTGTCCTCAGAAGACAGGGAGGATGGCACATCAGGCGGAGAGGCTGCCCCTGGCCTCCCAGTTTCGAGCCCTTCTTTGCCGCCCACCACTGAAGGGGCTTCGGGATTCCTCAGGACGGCTTCAACTTCCCAAATGGCTTGAGGGAGCCCAGAAGGAGCTGTGATAAAACTGGCTGGTGCACCCGAAGAGAGCGTCTTTCCGCAGGTGGAGCGGCGAGGCGGGGCGGAAAGGAAAACCCGAGCAGCGGCACCGACAGCCGCCTGGACTGGCCCTGTTGGCACCGCCCCCTGCGATCCTAAAGGGCTCGGGCGGCGGCCCTCGGCGCCCCGCCCTTCCCGGGCCCGCCCCCGGCTCCATCTTGCCCGAGACCAGGTTGGGTCGTGACGCTGCTCCACGGGGTCAGGTGAGGAACGGCGTACCTTACCCTTGCCACCCCTCGTCCCCCTAAGTCGCCTCGCCCCGGCCTGCTCTGAGGCCTGCCAGCCGGGAGAGGGCGGGGCCCCGCGTGTGTCCCCGAGCCGGGGGGCGCTGGAGGAGCCTGTGGGCCCCGGGAGTAGCCGGCGACTCGGTGTGCGCGTTTTGGGACCCGGGCTGGCTGGTGGCGGCGTTCGGGCGGGGGCGCATTAGGGCGGGATCGGCGAGGCGGCCGGGCAGCGGGAAGTCCTGTTCGCCGGTCGTCTGTGCCCCTTGGCTGTCCGGAGGTCCGAGGGAGCAGTGAGGCCTCCCGCGCAGGCAGGTGGACCACAGGTGGAGGGGTTGAGGACAGAGGATGGCCCTGCTGAAGCGACCTCAAGGAGGGCTGAGTAGGAAAACCGGTGAGCAGCACCGAAAGCAAAGTCCGGCTGGTGACTAGACTTCCTGGTGACACAGCAAATTTAGGGAAACTTGGGACGTTTGTACTTGATTAGTGAACCTAGGACAGAATGCGGAAGCCTAAAACTGTACACTGGTTCAGGTTTATAATTCTTGGGAACTATTCAGGGAAGTGGCATTCCAGATTTGATTCCTAGTACCTTAGCAGCAGCAAACGTGCGCTGATTTGAGCCCGACCTGTGTGAACACTTCTACAGAAGGAGATGGCTGATGTCCACCATAAAGTGACAAATGAAAAGAAGTCGTCCAACTGCCTTTAAACTCTCTTAATTTCTGCCAGTTGGTGGGGAGCTGATCTGATAATCTGTCCTAATTAGATAATGAGTGTAATGAGTTACCTATCAGGCAGGGAAGAAGTTTCAAGTACTAGATAGAGAGGTAGAAGAGAGAATTTCGAGCACTGCAAAGTGAAGCCTCCTTTCAGTCCTTGCTGGTGGTGACTGCCTACCCTGTCCATGCAGAGCCTAGTCGTGCCTCCAATTCTTTATTGAAGGGCCCTTGCTGACAGATTTAAATGGTCTTTCCCAATCAAGAGGCAGGTTTTGGAAAATTGTAGTATCTGCTGTTGGCCATCTTCATACACCCTTTGTATTTTGTATTTGTTTCATAAATTTGCAACAGCTGCCTCCTGTGTTCCTGGGCTTCATGCCATCTCTGAGACTTGAATAGTGAGACCCACCCCTTTTAGTAGTTGACTCACTGGGTGGAGATGGTTTGGAAAATCAAGAATGCTTTTCTAGTCTTTTAAAAGTAGTTGCTGACGGAGGATGTTGAAAAGGAAATAAAAGTTCTGGTTCACTGGTATAGTCTGATTATTCCTTGGGCAAAGGTGAGTAGTTTGTTGAGTCACCAAATTCGGGTTTGTTTCAGCTTTTTACAAAAGCTTTTTAAATCTGCATTTTGAATAGATGATACATGCATAATTCCAAAAGGACACTTAGCCCTTTTTTTTTTAGTACATTGAAAAGTCTCCTTGTTATGCCCCAGCTCTCCTCTCCAGAGGCAGCAGTGGAGTACTGTTTCCTACTTTCTTGAGTATACTTTCAGGGATATTCTCTCTATATACAAGCAAATAAATGTAATTTTTACACATTTGGTTGCAAATTATCTTTGTAGTGTTTCATCTTGCTTTTTTTCCCACTTAATATGATTTAGAGATGGTTTCACATATGAGTAAAAAGAGAGCTGCTCATTTTTAATAGTTGCCTAACACTTCATTGTATGGCTGTCCATAATCTGTTTTACCTGTTCCTTATTAATGGACTTTTAGATTGTTTTTAACCTTTTTTTTTTTTTTGGCCATGCCACGTGGCTTGCGGAATCTTAGTTCCCTGACCAGGGATTGAACCCAGGCCATGGCAGTGAAAGCACTGAGTCCTATCCACTGAACTGCCAGGGAATTCCCAACCTTTTTCTCTTACAAATAGTGTGTAATGAATAGCTTTGTACGTATATAATTTTGCATTTGTGTAAGTATTTTTATGAGGTACATCCTGGAAATTGAATTGCATTCTAGTCCTTTATATAATTATGCTTCAAAATGTACCCAGATTCATTTTCTTAAAGTTGCTTTAAGTTTTCTCATGTACAGATAGTCTTTATCTTCATTCTGTTCAGAAACTCTTGTTGACGTAATTTCTCTAGTGCCTTTAAAGGTAAGATTTAATGTAGTAGCTAAAGGCTGTAGAAATAGGACTTTGTCACTGGAACAATTCCTGAGATTTAGAAATTTAAATTGTTTTTGTAGTCTTTGGTGCTATAAAACTTGTTGTCTTTAAAATTATTATTAATTTCTCCCATAAATTATTTTCAGACTTTTTCACTTTCTTTTGACCCTGACCTCTTTTGCCCTTGGTCCATCTGACTGTTCTTGGATGGTATTGTTTCTCCTTTACTCCTTTTTTTATCAACTGGGCTTGGGGAAGAAGACAGCAAAAAATGATTTAACGTCCTTTGCATCCAGGTCTTTGGATTCCAAATGACTGTTTTAAAACTGACTGGATCAGTTTTCTTATTTTCTTTCAACTTCGACTAAATATATGCCCATTCATTCTCAATTTAGCAAGTTTTTTAGCTTCTATACTGTGCTTATGTCATAAGGAGCACTATAATAACTTAAATTTATTTTCTCATTTTCCTCCCCCCGCACCATCTCTGTATCAGCACCTAGGACAGTGCTTATTAAATAGTGGGCTTTCGTAAGTGTTGAACTGGATTTGTTTGGGGTCCTTTTTTAAAAAAAATTTTTATTGGAGTATAGTTGATTTACAATGTTGTGTTAATTTCAGGTGTATGGCAAAGTGAATCAGTTATACATATACATATATTGACGCTTTTTTAGATTCTTTTCTCATACAGGCCATTACAGAGTATTGAGTAGAGTTTCCTGTGTTATAAAGTAGCTCCTTATTAGTTATCTGTTTTATATATAGTAGCGTGTATATGTCTTCCTTTGAGGTCTTGATAAAAAAGAAATACAAATCATTTATAGCTGTATTGGGGAGACGAGCCAAAACACATATTGAAAAATTTGGAAAATTAGGTGGTAGATTCAGAAATGCCAAAATATTCTGGTATCAAAATATCATTCACAGACCAGCAGCAATAGCATCACCTGGAAGCTTAGTTAGGAATACAGAATCTTGGACCCCATCTCAGAACTACTGAATCAGTCTGCCTGCTAGACTCTTTTGAAAGAAGGTGTGTTTTGATTAAACCCTATGACAAAATATATCTTCAAAGGCCTTAATCCTTATAGGAAATTACAGAAGACATTTTTTATTGTTGTTACAGAATGTCGTACCCGGGCTATCCCCCCACAGGCTACCCAGCTTTCCCTGGATATCCTGTAAGTATTGCCACTTATGATACTAAAATAGCTCATGTCCTTGGCACAGATCTTGTATAGAACTAGCCAGCCCATGACAGATCTTACAAATATGCTAGAGCAGGGGTCATAAATTCAAATGGCCAGAAGTACTGAGTAGAGTACATGAGTGAAGTCAGGTGTTGTGGGGAACTACAGGGACTTGGCTCACCTGTGGAAAGGCAGCAGTTAGTCAGCTTAAGCCAGATGTGTCCATGCAGGGAGGCTGACCCAGTGTTGCTGGGTAATTCCATATCTTCAAGTAAAGCCAACAATCTGGATTTTATGTGAAATTGCCCAATTTTTAAAATTGGGAAATGAATCTTTTAAAATGTTAAATGCTGTATGATTCAGTACAACATGTAGGTAAGCTAAATCGATCCTATGAGTCATTGGGGTTTTTTTTGTTTGTTTTTTTAAGTATTTATTTACTTATTTATTTTTGGCTGTGTTGGGTCTTCGTTGCTGTGCGCGGGCTTTCTCTAGTTGCAGCGAGCAGGGGCTACTCTTCGTTGCGGTGTGTGGGCTTCTCATTACGGTGGCTGCTTTTGCTGTGGAGCACGGGCTCTAGGCGCTCCAGCTTCAGTAGTTGTGGCGCACGGGCTTAGTTGCTCAGCGGCATGTGGGATCTCCCTGGACCGGGGATCGACCCGTGTCCCCTGCGTTGGCAGGCAGATTCTTAACCATTGTGCCACCAGGGAAGTCCTGAGTTACTGGTTTTTAACCTTTGTGTTAGAAGATTTAAAATAACTTAAGAGGGGTCTTCCCTGGTGGCGCAGTGGTTGAGAATCTGCCAGCTAATGCAGGGGACACGGGTTCGAGTGGTGGTCTGAGAGGATCCCACGTGCCGCGGAGCAACTAGGCCCATGAGCCACAACTACTGAGCCTGCACGTCTGGAGCCTGTGCTCCGCAACAAGAGAGGACGCGATAGTGAGAGGCCCGCGCACCGCGATGAAGAGTGGCCCCTGCTTGCCACGACTAGAGAAAGCCCTCGCACAGAAACGAAGACCCAACACAGCAAAAATAAATAAGTTAATTAATAAACTCCTACCCCCAGCATCTTTAAAAAAAAATAAATAACTTAAGAGGGGCTTGACTCATAGGTAACAAATTGCAGTGGATTAGAGGTCCCTGGATTAGTACTTCTGAGACTTTTAGTATTTAGAGTGCATGTTATAAACGTGCTACCAAGTTCTGCCTTGTTGATGTCTATACTGTTCTGAGGACTAACCTCATAGCTGAGGCATAAGTAAGAATTGTGTTTCAATTTTATGCTCATAAGTATGTAGGGCTTCTTTCTAACTCTGGGAGAATAGAAAGAGGGGCCTATACAGATTAATGATAATGTGTATATTCTTATGTAAAGTGAATATATAGCTCTCCTGAATTTATCATTGAAGAGATGAGAATTATGAATATGTTCCCAGGTCCCTATGTACTAAACTGGACTCTGACCACCATTTCAGTCAATATCGGCCAATTGTTAAAACAGACAACCCTAACATCCCAATGACTTAACACAATAAAAACTTATTTCTTGCTTACTTCAGCCTCCTGGAAGTCAGTGGTGGAGGTGGCGGGGGGAGGGGTGTGGTGGGAGCTAGGAGGCTTTGTTCCATGTCGTCTTGCAGGTTCCCAGGCTCCTTCCATCCTCTGTTGCCTTGGTATATTGGCTCTACCATCCTCTAGTGCCTTGGAGTCCTCCAGTGGATCTTCTGCTTCCAGCTGGCAGATGAAGGAAAAGAGAGAGGAAGAGAGAGCTTAGAGGATTGGGCAGAAAGTTAAGGGGGCCAGGCTGGAAGTCGTGTACGTTACTTCTGTCCACATTCGTTTACCAGTATTCAGGCATATGGTCCTATTTAACTGTAACGGGGTCCTGGGAAATGTAGTCTAGTTTTGTGGCCTGGGAAAAAGTTTAGTGAACATGTAACAGTCTCTCCACACTTAGACATTGTGTGATCTGAATGAGGTCCAAAATGTCACACCCAGTGACTCAGGTCACCTTTTTTTTTTTTTTTTCCCTATTATGCACAGGTCCAGATGTGTTGCAAGAAAGCCATGAATTCTTCTCTTTAGGGTAGAGAGGCTAATCTTCCTATTATTTCCAGGTGCTAGGAAAATGAAGGAACTAATGAGCTTTGCTAGTTGTTCCTGAAGGCTTGAGGTTTGGAAAGAGCCTGGTTCTTACTCCCAAATAGAGAAACAGACCCTTCTTGCCTAACACAGGTAGATTTATATATAACTGAATTCTGACAAACAAGTGTCCTGAAAAACTAGTATATTGATAAACTAGTGTGAGATACCAGGACTTCTAATGGGCTTTTTAATATGTAAAAGAATAAGCTAGACCTTAACAGTTATCTTTGTTTGTTTCCTTAGCTAGGTTCTATTTCTCGATGATCACATTCATTTGAAAATTTTTCTGGTTTTTCAGCCTGCGGGTCAGGAGTCATCTTTTCCTCCTCCTGGTCAATATTCTTATCCTAGTGGCTTTCCTCCAATGGGAGGAGGTGCCTACCCACCAACACCAAGTAGTGGCTACCCAGGAGCTGGAGGCTACCCAGGAGCTGGAGGCTACCCAGGAGCTGGAGGCTACCCTGCCCCTGGAGGCTATCCCAGTGCCCCACAGCCCGGGGGAGCCCCATCCCATCCTGGAGGTGAGTCCTGGTTTGTGGAATTAGTATAGCACTTTTTTTCTTCTCTCTTTAATCCTCTTGGTTCCTTCTTGTTTTGTACGAGGCCAGAGTTGCTCTTAGCCTACTTTCTACCTTAGACAGTAAGGACCTAGCTGGCAAGATAGAAGGATAAAGGTTCTCAGGAGGCATGAAAGCTGGGAGCAGTGTCCAAAATTCTGTTGTGAAAGGAATTAGAATAAATCTCATGGTAATGAAGGACCAATATATAATGGTTTGGTTGATAATTTGTAATCTTAAGAACTGATTAAGATATTTCTTTTGGCATGATTGTGACCTTAGGACGGCTTTGTCCACAGTATGTAAAAAACCAAACCAACCAAACAAACAAACAAAAAACTTAGCACTTTTGTATTATAAGTTATTAAGGCAGATGAATGAAGTAACATTTTTTTAAATTTATTTTTTAATGGGGAAGGATTTGTTGAGAAATTGAATTTAGACCAAAAGGGACTACTGCTATAGCATTAATAGTATATTTTCTTCTACTGTTTCTAAAGTTTTCACTTCAGTCATGAGAACTGTCACTGTAGTTTGTTTCTTTTTTTCTCTTGTTCTTCCTCCAGGCCAAGGGTTTGGAGCCCCACCAAGTGGAGCAGGCTTTTCTGGCTATCCACAGCCACCCTCACAGTCTTATGGTGGGGGCCCATCCCAGGTCCCACTACCTGGTAGGTACTAACTGTCCGGAGAAAAACAGTAGCTTGATATTTTGAATCTTGCAGTTGCTGTTGAAGGAACTTAGTAGTTTATGTTTGGGATTGTCTTTAGTAAACGTTTATACTAAATACTTCTTAGGTAGTATATGGTTTCATGAAATGTATTAATTTGATGAAAAAGTTTAATCAACAAGATGGTAATAAGGACCTATTTTTTCAATTAAAAAAAATTATCTGTCCTGAAGCCAAAAAGCAAAACCTTCAGGAACTTCTCTGCTCATTAGTACAGCACAAAGGAAACAACCCCCAGAACTATGTCCTGTCATCCTTTCCAGATGGAATCAGAATTTAATCTGGTTCAAGTGGTTTGTTCTTTTTTTAGAGTATTGCTTATAAAGAATTATGTTAAATTATTTTAAAGAAATTAGGACATGGAATATTTTAAAAGGTCCTTGTGACCAAAGTTGGTTTTTGATTCAGTAAATTATAAAACTTAAAAATTATCCTAGTGAATAAATAGTGTGACTATTCTCATATGTTTCCGTATTCATAATAAATCAGTGCTGTTTTGAAAAATTAAATCAGTTAAGACCTGATTGCTGTATTTTTTCTTAATATGTAGGTGGTTTTCCTGGGGGACAGATGCCTTCTCAGTACCCTGGAGGACAATCTCCTTACCCTAGTCAGGTATTTTTTTTTTTTCCTACCTTTTAAATTTAGTCTGGGTAACTGGATAATGCTAAAGAAGGGCACTACTCCTTTGCTGACATTAGAGGTTTCCATGAAGCAGAGGAGATGGTCTAAAACAGTTCACTTAAGACTTTAATCTTTGCTTCTGTTAGACTCCATGCTCTTTGGTCCACCTGCTTTTAAGTACTGTCCTGATGACTTTGATAAGACAAGCATAGGTCCCTTCTCACAGGTGATGACACCCATACTCTTTTTCATAGTGATTCACTTGGACTCTTGGCGTTGGTTTTAGTTCTTTTCCCTCCTCCCTTGCTGGCAGTGTAACTATGAACTCAGGTGACTGGGTGATTGATATTTCTGGCAGTGTTTTATGAAGTATGGTTTTGTTTTCCTTTTTTACCTTTATAACTTTCCACTCTTCTTTCAGATCAATACAGAATCCTTACCTTCCTATCCTGTTTTCTCTCCTGTTTCTTTGGATTATAGCAGTGAAGTGAGTAAGGTTTTTTAATGTTCACTAATCACTAGATCTCCTATATATGCCTTCATTTGTTTCTAATTTCTCCTGTATTTGTCTCTCACCACTTCCTTGAGGGCTCATTGTATCTGTTTTTTTTTTTTTTTTTTTTTTTTGCGGTATGCGGGCCTCTCACTGTTGTGGCCTCTCCCGTTGCGGAGCACAGGCTCCGGACGCGCAGGCTCAGCAGCCATGGCTCACGGGCCCAGCCGCTCCGCGGCATGTGGCATCCTCCCGGACCGGGGCACGAACCCATGTCCCCTGCATCGGCAGGTGGACTCCCAACCACTGCGCCACCAGGGAAGCCCTTGTATCTGTTTTTATCTTTATGTCCCTGTAGTGCTTGGCAGGGCTTTAAATACAGTAGTCAATTAATGTCTGTTAAATTGATTTTTCAGGAGTCTCAGAGCATCTCCCGTATATCAAATCTTTGCCCTATCTCAATATAGCTCCTTATTTTAATATTAAGTTTTATTCTTTAATTGACTTGTTAATTCTTTTATATCCTATGCAAGTTACTAGGAACATAAGCAGTTTTATGTTTACCTTATCTTGATTTTCTCATTTCATACTGTCTATTCATAAAGATCTAGCATTTTAAAGCTTTTTTTAGGCTGGGATTGGTAAGGGGTTACAGAATTGGAAGAAAAACAACTTAGCCATTTTCTGGCTTCCTTTCCACAACTCCAGAGAGATCAAGAAACTTGTCCAGGGCCACACAGCTAGTGAAAGTCAAAGCTGAGACTAGATCCTAGCTCTTCTCTCTCTCAGACCAGTGATCTCTGTTATACAGTGCTACTTTGCTGATAACAGTAAATGATATTCCTCCAAAGCCCATAGTAAATTGCTTTCAATCCTTTTTAAAAAAATTGTTGATTATTAATCATATTATAAATCTGTAGTTATTCTAATCATTTGTTATGAGAATTTTTATTTTAGTTTAAGCATGCATTTGCTTTTAAAGACATCATTTTATGACTGAATATAAAAGATTTTTAAACATAAAAACACTAAAAGTAAGACACACATACACATGCAGCTTATCTTGCATGACAATTACCACCCTAAATTGAAACCAGGAAGTTACAGAGCGGTACATTTTGGGAGATGGAAAGTGGAATAGATGGAAGTGAAATAGACTACCTTGTGAGGGGTGAGCTCCCTGTCACTGAAAATCCCCTGATAGAAGTTGTGTGTGTGTGTGTGTGTGTGTGTGTGTGTGTGTGTAGGAAGATGTAAAGAAAGTTTTTGTCTTGGGGCCAGGTGACCTCTCCTCACTGATCCAATTCTAATTCTATGGCAGTTTTTCAGCAGGAAGGTTGGAATGAAATGGAAGTCAAAGGGTGGCACTTCTGGTGGCAGATAGTATGGGCTTTGCTTGCTGAGAAATCCTCTGTAGTTAGAGTTTTGACCTCAAGAATATGGACCCTGATTTCTTTGAGTTCAGTATAATGCCTGCAGAATGATAGTATTCTTGATGAAGATTCACTTCAAACTTAGACTTTCAACAAAGAATAAAACAAAACCATTTTTCCCTCTAGATGAAAAATGGAATAAGTCTTTTGGTGGTTGCTGTTTGTTTTTAGAAACAAGAGGATGACAGAAAATGATAGTCGTCAAACAGTGCATGATGAGGGTTAGTTTCTCTTACTGTCTATTTCAGTGTATTATAAACAGACGCTTCTGCCCTGCTTAGGATTTTAGTGACAGTGGTTACATCAAAGAAAACTTTCATCAGTGCTTGATACATTAAGCCTCATGTAAAGGCAATATGTTGAAAAATTTTTTTGCTTGAATATTTGCTACAAGTAGAATAATTTTAGTTTTTCCTTAAAACCAATATACAAATATTTCTTGTTAGTTCTCTGCTTACATTCCTGGCTTAGAAATTACTGAAGGATGATTGTTAGGGCTTATTGGTAGAAGAAAATGTTGGCGTGAGAGTAGAGATGAGTGGGAGGAATTACCGACCATAAAAATGTTTGTCGAAGGGTCTGGTCTCCTTCTCCCCAATCACTTTGCCCCTACAAAGGGGCATATTGGTTGGCATATTGGTTGGCATATTGCTGTTGCTGTATTCAATGGGTATAACTTGAAATACTGTTTTAGTTGCCTAGAAAGCAACTGAATCATTTTATGTTTTGAAATGATGTTGATTGCATCTTTAAATGATATTTTAGAGATACTTGGTTAAATAAAATATATTATTAAAATTAAATTTTAAAAAATGTGATGCGGGGACTTTCCTGGTGGCACAGTGGTTAAGAATCCACCTGCCAATGCAGGGAACACAGGTTTGAGCCCTGGTCCAGGAGGATCCCACATGCCACAGAGCAACCAAGCCTGTGTGCCACAACTACTGAGCCTGCACTCTAGAGCCTGTGAGCCACTACTACTGAGCCCGTGTGCCACAACTACTGAAGCCCACGCACCTACAGCCCATGCTCCATTAACAATAGAAGTCACTGCAGTGAGAAGCCCGTGCACCGCAATGAAGAGTAGCCCCCGCTCGCCACAACTAGAGAAAGCCCGTGTGCAGCAACGAAGACCCAACACGGCCAAAAATAAATAAATTTAAAAAAAATGTGAAGGGATATCATCTTGCTGTATCCCATCTCTCTTAAACCCTGATTCGAATATTTTAAGAAAACTAATGAATTGTTTCATAGCTTTGTATTTAAAATTTTTTAAACTTAATTTTGTAATAATTTCAGACTTACAAAAAAGTTGTAAAAATTGTATACAGAATTCCTGCATACATACTATTTACTCAGATTCTTACATAAACACAGTACAGGAAATAACAGTTTTATAATACTATTACCCAACCTTTAGACTTCATCAGTTGTCCCAGTAATGTCCTTCTGGTTCAGGATCAAATCCAGGATGAAACATTGCATTTGTTGTCATGTCTCTTAAGTTTCCTTTAATATGAAATAATTCTTCAGTCTTTGTTGTTAATCACCTTGATACATTGGAAGAATACTACCAGTTATTTTGTAAAATATTCCTTAATTTGTGTTTGTCTGATAAGTCCCCCTGATTAAATCTAGGTTATGCCATTTTGGCAGGAATACCACAGAAATGATATCGTGTCCCTAGTGAATCATTTCAGGAGGCACTAGTTGTTGATTTACCCCATTCCTGGTGATAATTGGTTTTGATCATTTGCTTCAGATGATGTCTGCTAGGTTTTCTGCTGTAATGTTACAAAGTATGCAAATATCTTGGTTCTCATTATACTTTTACCCACTGATTTTAGTATCCATTGGTGATTCTTGCCTGAAACACTTAGTACTGTGGTCTTTGTCATATGGTGATTTTTAAATTTCTTTATAGATTTGTATTTAAAAACATATAGTCCTTGTTTTGCTTTCTGGTTTATTTCCTTATAAAATCGATGAAGAATATTGTAATTCCCAGAGTCTGTAGTCATCAGTTTCATTTTCATGCTTTTCTTAGTATAAAATGTTTTATTTTATGTCTAATAATCAGGGCCCATACAGGAAATGAAGAGCTATTACCAAAAGTATATTGCTTGTTTGAAATCTCATTGGGCAACTCTGGTTCTAGCTCACTAAAGTCATTATTATATTCTTTAAATAAAACACTGCCACTCATCTCACACTACCCAGGGATCAATCTCTTTTTTGCCCTCCTATTCTACCAAGAAGGAAACCAAGGCATAGAAAGATTGTGACTATCTTCACAAGCTTGACTATCTTGTTTCCTGAAAGTTTGGTGTCTGGCTATCTTTTGGTGGGAGAAGGATAGTCTCTGTCTGTTACAGAATGAGCCATGAAAATAAATATCCTTATCCTAAAACCTAAGTATTGGCTTCCTTGCCTAAGAGTGATGATCAGAGAAGTCTTTTTTTTTACCCCAGTATTCATTTATTTATTTATTTATTTATTTATTTTGTCGCACCAGGTCTTAGTTGCAGAAGGCGGGCTCCTTAGTTTCAGCTCACTGGCTTCTTAGTTGTAGCACATGGGCTCTTTTGTTGCGGCAGGTGGGCTCCTTAGTTGTGGCATGCGAACTCTTAGTTGCAGCATGCATGTGGGATCTAGTTCCCTGACGAGGGATCGAACCCGGGCCCCCTGCATTGGGAGTGTGGAGTCTATCCACTTCGCCACCAGGGAAGTCCCATAATCGGAGAAGTCTTAAGTTGTCTTACTGTAAGCAGAGAAGCCTGAGTTGGATTTTTTTTTTAAGTTAGTATTTCTTTTATTAAAGACGTTGAACATTTTTTCGTATTATTTTTCTTCCAGTTTTATTGAGACCCAATTGACATATAACACTGTATTAGTTTTAGGTATACAACATGTTGATTTGGTATATGTATGTATTGTGAAATGATTACCACAATAACTGATTTGGATTTTATGCCTCTTGTTCTCAGCCTGCTTCGATGACTCAGGGAACTCAAGGAACAGTCCAACCTGCTGCCAACTTCGATGCCATGAGAGATGCAGAAATTCTTCGTAAAGCAATGAAGGGTTTTGGTGAGGAAAACATATTTTTGTCTTATTTACAATCAAATTTAAGTGATTGAATGTAGAGTAAAAATAAGCTTTATATCATAAACCAAGTTTATATGTGAGCCTGTGTGCACATCCCTCAATTTAATCTGGCACCAGACACCTTGTAAGCATCTAAAAGATGTCATCAAGGAGCACCCCACACAGACCTCATCCTTACTTAGACATGTATGGTTCTTTCAGGTACAGACGAGCAGGCAATTGTAGACGTTGTGGCCAATCGTTCCAATGATCAAAGGCAAAAAATTAAAGCAGCTTTTAAGACCATGTATGGCAAGGTATGTTTTGTTTTCTTTTCAGGAGTGAGCATGAACAGTGGCCTTATGCCCTGCATTCTGTCAGGTTGGATACTATCTTTTTATTCGTACTGGTGAGTACAAAGTAGAGACAACTAGATTTCAGAGACCCCAGGAGAGGTGTATTCAATATTTCTTTCTTTCTTTCTTTTTTCTTAAATAAATTTATTTATTTATCTGTGGCTGCGCTGGGTCTTCATTGCGGCACATGGGCTTCTCATTGTGGTGGCTTCTCGTGTTACAGAGCATGGGCTCTAGGTGCGCGGGCTTTAGTAGTTGTGGCTCGCAGGCTCTAGAGCGCAGGCTTGGTAGTTGTGGTGCACGGGCTTGGTTGCTCCACGGCATGTGGGATCCTCCCGGACCAGGGCTCAAACCTGTGTCCCCTGCATTGGCAGGAGGATTCTTAACCACTGCGCCACCAGGGAAGTCCCATCAATATTTATTTCTCTTAGAAGGCTTTCCAATTCTAGAGTAGTCCTTGATCTCACAGTAATACCTATTTACTATGTCTGGTAGGTGACACATGTTCAGTAAAAAGTAGATTATGACCACAATCCTGATCAGTAGCTTGGTTCTCAATCTTCTCCTTACAGTTGGATTCAAGGACTTCTTACGTAGCCCTTGCTTATTTTTGGTCCCTGGCATCATCTTTCACTCTTCTCCCTCCCTCTAAACATATCTTGTATTATGACTTTATAGAACTTCTTGCCATTCCCTGCACACATACTTCTGTGTTTGGTATATGTTGTTCTCTTGTCCTGGAACACCTTTTCCTTTTTTCCCACATGGCAAACAAATTCTCCAGGATTTGTCTTGATTAAGCTACTTTGTGAAGTTTCTCTCATTGCTCTGGGCATAATTTGGCTGCTTCTTCCACTGTGGTCCCATAGCACTTTGTAAAACCTCTGCTGTAACTAATCTCACTGCCCACTCCCCAAAACTGTGAGCTCCCATCAGGCAAACCATGTCATATTCATCTTTGTATTTATAGTACCAAGTACAGGAACACTAACAGAAAGCCACTTCAGTATTTGTTGAGTGGATGATCAGTGACTAAATCCAGCAAGATTCTGTGGCTGAAAGGTGTCATCGTTTCTTAAATATAAAGGGCAAGACTGGGTAGCATTGGTTTGCCATTTAGATAGGAATCCTAAAAATTTTCTGATATCCTCTGAATCCAGTTTACTTTTCTCAGAATGGAAGTAGAGTTCCACTGGCTGGTCCCACCTCATCTTTTCTACCCTCCCTGCCCAAAATCCACTTCCTTAGTCTTAAGGCTGATTAAGTGACACAAACTCTAGTTTCTCTTAGGGTTCAACATCAGACTCACTTTTCTCACAAAAGTATTTTCCATATTATGAATTTCTTTAGTTCACATGTAGTCTGTGCTTTGTTGTCCTGAATTTTCTCATACAGCACTTTTGAATTAAAACTAAATTCCCAGCCTATTTTCCTTACCCACAGCCACCTTTTCTCTTGACTTCTTATTAATAAAAATACTATTCCTCTAGCCTGCCGTGGAGTCTTCTTTGATTCCACACTCTTCTTTGTCAATTAATCAGTGAATATTGTTTCAGTGCCTACTGTATGCCAGGCACTGCTTTGTCCTAGCAACTGCTTACTGACTATGTCTTGTTGGTCTAATCTGTAAAAGAGCTCTTTAAAAATGTGTCTTCTGTCTCCTTTTTTTCTTTCCACCACTCAAGTCCAAGCCTTTATTACTTCTTACCTAAATATTCCAGTAGCCTAAAGTTCATTTATAGCCTCTGTCGTCATAGTCCGTACTGCCTGTTGATACTGCCTGTTGTTGCTATATCAATGCCATTTTCTTACGTAAAAGTTTCCAGCAACTCCTCCCAGCATGCAGAATCAAATCCACACTCTTTAGCTTGGTATTCATGGTAATAATTCAAGCATATAGTTACAAGTTTGTTTTACTAATCTCTGAAAACATTACCCTCTAACAAAATTGGTTGTCTTGTTGTTCCATTGAACAAGCTTTGCTCATTCTTGCCTCTATACTATTGATTCTCAATCTTAGCTGAGTATCATAATCTCTTTTCAAACTTAAAAACACACGCAGAATCTCTGGGTATTCATTCTTGACATAAGTGTTGTTTGTGTTTTTTTGTTTGTTTTGTTTTGTTTTTAGAAAAATTCTGCAGATGATTTTAATGCATATAGCCAAGGCTGGGAACCACTTTTCTGTTCCTTGTTTGTGTTCCTCCTCCTTGCCTGAAATACCTTTCTTCTTTCTCTGTGCCTGCTAATTTTTACATACTCTTCAAGATCTGGACTAAAAGTTTTCTCTGAGCTCTCTAGCCCACTTTAACTTTTCCTATTTCAGCTTATTTCTGTGCTACTTACTCATCTGGTGCTGGAGTACAGGCTGCTTTATATTAACTTTTTAAAAATGTTTATCTTATCTTTTCAAATAAGAACGCAATGATGACAATTTCTACTTCCTCATAGAGTAAGAGCAGTTTCTTATACTAAGTAAATATCTGTTTATCATTTTGTTAATTTGAATTATTCTTTGTTTCCTATACTTCTTATTTTATACCTAGTGTAGTGGTAGAACTATAATAAATTTATTATTAAGTGTTTATTGATAGAATGAGTAAAATATATCTGCTTGAGTGTAATAAACTTTAATATTTATTCCTTAGTATATAATATTCAGAACAGCAATTGAGGCTTTCATATAGCAATTCAATTCCATTTTTTCATATTTTCCTTAAAAAATTTAAGCAAAACAAAATTTGGAGAGCACATATACTTAGTTTGCATTTGTAATTTAACAGGATTTAATCAAAGATCTTAAGTCAGAGTTAAGTGGAAATATGGAAGAACTGATCCTTGCCCTGTTTATGCCACCTACGTATTATGATGCCTGGAGTTTACAGAATGCAATGAAGGTACTATATGGCATTTCTTTTGAGTATTTTATCCTATTTCAAATGTAAAGCCCCATAAATTATGGCAGTTCTGAATTTATAGTGACAGCTAAATCAGTACATTATTTTATATCATCTGAATATATAGAGCTTTTCAGGTCTGGAGGCCAAAGAAATATTTGATGGAACAGTAAGATTTAACTACTTTCAGAAATTTTGTGTTTTGTTGTATAATTCTCCCTTTCTTCATTTCACATAGGGAGCAGGAACTCAGGAACGTGTATTGATTGAAATTTTATGCACAAGAACAAATCAGGAAATCAGAGAAATTGTCAGATGTTATCAATCAGAATTTGGACGAGACCTTGAAAAGGACATTAGGTCAGATACATCAGGGCATTTTGAACGTTTACTTGTATCCATGTGCCAGGTGAGTATAGCATGAAAGTTTGGGTGTTGGTGGAGGGAACATTTTTTACTGCCTATTGCCAGTGGCCATTCTTTATTCCTTTTAATATTTAGCCCCCTTGGAATCTTGACATCTTTAAGAGGGACAACGCAGAATCCACTGTACAGGTTTCTTTGTAGTCACTACTGAAATTTATTTCTGCAAATCTGGCCTTTGTAAGGAATCAGAAATTAACCTCTTTAAGGTTGTATGAAATCAGAAATCACCCTGAGGCTCTGTGTCTTAGAATGGCGATGAATCTGTACTTTTGAGCTTAGCATTGTCCTGCCAGTTAAGTCGGACCATCAACTGAAGGTATGTAGGTCCGCCATGCAAGTGCTACAAGAGTGAGGACTGTGAGGAGAGCCAGAAATGCAGAAAATGTTTCAGCGTTCACAGTAATATTGTGCTTAGTACCCTCCTTGTTCTGATTCCCCAAATGTGCTGGAAAAGTGGCAGAAAATTCTCCAAATAGGGTATTTGGAATGATACTACAAATACCCTGATTATCTCATTCTAAGTGTATATTTGAAAGAGATGATGCAAAAGACTAGCACACTGATTCAGTATCAGGAGTTGTTGGCTATCCTGCTAGTGCACAAGGTTGGACAGTCTGGAAGATTCTAAAAGTAGAGGAGAGGCTCTTCACAGCAAAGGGAGGTAGTTGCAGAAAAGACAGTGTGCCGAAGTGCGTGGGTATGGAAATGAGAAAAGAAAGCAAATGGATGGGAGGACATTGAATTTACCCACCACAGAGTAACAGAGCAGGGGAGTAGGTTAGCATGAAAAGAAAATCAGGACCAGAGAGTTAATGCTAAAAAATGATTATTAAAACTTTAATGAGGTGCTGAATATTTCTTTATGCAGGGTTCAAGGCCCAGCCATCTTTCAAAGTAAAGGACCCTATTCCAGGGAGTGGCTTCCTAGGAAAATGGGACTGTATTGTGTGCTTGAATCCAAAGGCAGTCATCTGGGGAGTTGTTCCTGAGCTCCTTTGCCTGTGCTGTATTCAGTAGCCCATTTAGAATATGCTTCTACACATTCCTTGTGCCCAATGCTCTTCAGGAGACAGTTTCTCACCTTCAAGGAACACCTCTCCATTTTGTTGCTCAGACAGGCACTGAGACTCTAGAGGGCAGCCTTTCCTTTGTTTGGGTTTGTGTTTCTATTGATATTTTTGAGAGAAACCAACTACCCATCTTAGCTTTACTCTTGTTCAGGCCCAGAGCTTCCTCCCTCCCTCTCTTCTTCCCAGTGAAGAGTTTGGATAAATTGGTACAGGCTAGCAGTACTTGAATTATTTATAACTTCTTCTAAAAGGCTCACATGTCATTTTCATGTATACATGCATAATAAATACTTGTATATTAAGATTACACTTGGATGAATGAAAGGACGTTCATGAAACCTCCATATTATATACTTCCTCCTTTGACTTAAATTCCTTGAGGGGAGGGGCCTTGTCTTTCTTGTGTCCCCACCACTTAGCACATCCTGTTGTTTCTGTTCCTCTGGAGAACCCTGACTAATACAGCCTGGTACAAAGCAAGTGCTCCATACCTTATAGTTACATGGATGAATACAAAGTGGAACTCAGTATAATGCATATTGATCTTAAATCCCAGCTAAGCAGACTCATAATTTCTTCATTTGAATGGTAGTTTATATCTCCTATTAGAGGAGGTCCTCAGCGTGGCCCAGTAGTCACTTCATCATGGGAAATCTAAAGTTACTTCAGACCCTGGAGTCCAGGGATATCCAACCTCCAGGAAACCTCAGTGCTTATCTCTCCGAACTGAACAGGGGACGGTGCTTATTGGCTCAGAACATGAACCGATAGAACTAGACCCTATCACAAGAGAAGTGAAAAATGAAATTCCTTTGGTGGCAGAAGGCTTTCTCCCGGAGGATAGAAGTGGCTACATTGTTAGTGTTCAGGACTTTCTGGATCACGAGTCTGTGTGTTTGGCCACAGCCTCTGGAGGTGTCATACTTTGCAGTCTCAACACACACCATTCTGTTTCTCCTGGCCCAATTACCACCCTTCAAGCCACCTCCTCAGAGAAGCATTCTTGGGCTCTCCTCTGGGCCATTTGTCATTCCCTGCTCTGAGCCCGCACTTAATTCCCAGAGACCTCAGTTATAGCCCTAATCCCACTGTGGAGGCATCTTTTATCTCCTTAAAAATGGGAGGAATGGAGTGGCCATAGTCACTTCCAGTCCTTGTGGTTTCTATCATGCCTAGTCTCTTATTACCTGTTAATAAATGTTTATTGAATAAAAACAAAAACAAAACCAAAAACCCCAAAACTTCTAAACCAAGGATCAAACCCTGAAGAGTAACTTTTTTTTTTTTTTTTTTTTTTTTGTGGTATGCGGGCCTCTCACTGTTGTGGCCTCTCCCGTTGCGGAGCACAGGCTCCGGATGCGCAGGCTCAGCAGCCATGGCTCACGGGCCCAGCCGCTCCGCGGCATATGGGATCCTCCCAGACCGGGGCACGAACCCGTATCCCCTGCATCGGCAGGCGGACTCTCAACCACTGCGCCACCAGGGAGGCCCGAAGAGTAACTTTTTAAAGAACACCTTTCTCTTGGTGTACCAAGAGAAAGCTTTTTAAAGTGAATGTTAATAAAATTTTCCACACTTTCAAAAATAAAACGTGTGTGTGATTTTTTATGGAAACCTTTTCTGATTTAATTTAGTTCTCAAAGCCCTGAAAACCTCTCATTTTAATATAAGCTCATTAAACCATGGTCATATAAAATCCAAAGTTGGCAGTGTAATAAAGTACTAGTTACTCTAGTATAGTTTCTTTGGAAATGAAAGATAAGCGTGACAAACTTTATGCACTAATTTTTAGTAAATTGTCCCTTTAAATCCAGAAGTGACTAGATTGCAAAAAACTTTTTTTTTTCTTTTACAATTTTCTTTTACTTTTTTGTCACGTGGCATGCAGGATCTTTGTTCCCTGAGCAGGGATCGCACCCGTGTCCCTGTCATGGGGACCTGTCCCCTGCAGTGGAAGCGTGGAGTCTTGACCACCGGACCACCAGGAAGTCCCAGAAAAACTTTTTTTTTTTTTTTAATAGAACTTGTATCACCTTCTTCTAATTCCTGTCCTCCTCTTTTGCAGGGAAATCGCGATGAGAACCAGAATGTTAACCACCAGCTGGCTCAGGAAGATGCTCAGCGTCTCTATCAGGCTGGTGAGGGGAAATTAGGGACAGATGAATCTTGCTTTAACATGATTCTTGCCACAAGAAGCTTTCCTCAGCTGAAAGCTACCATGGAGGCCTATTCCAGGGTATGAGCTTTTCTTTTGAAGATATGGCTTCTATTTTAAGGTGTGAAAATATTTTAACCACTATACTTTTTGTTTACAGATGGCTAATCGAGATTTGTTAAGCAGTGTCGGCCGTGAGTTTTCTGGAAATGTTGAAAGTGGTTTGAAGACCATCTGTAAGATACTTTAGTGTTTTGCTTTGTTTTGTTTGTAGATGAGTGAGGCTTTGAATAGTTGTTCCCATTAAGTGGTGATTATTAATATAGCCTCCCTGGAATCTACTTAGGCAGAGGCCAAGCTAATCCTATGCAATTCTGTATGAATGGTTGGTGGTGCGATCAAATAGGATTGTTTTGAAATTATTTGGTCTTTATTCTCTGTGCCCTTCTTGAGGACTATACAAAAATATATGATAGATTGTAGCATTTCCATTAAGGTGAATAGGAAAGCCCTAAGGAGCTACAGAGTGCCACCACACAAAGCGTCATTTTGAGCCCCCCCAAAACACCTTTCAAGTACTTAGCCCAATGAGACCCTTTTCCATTTGGAAATTAAAAACCCAGTTTTTGGTATCCTGACGTTCAGGTGTTTAACGAAATGGAAATTTCATTCTCATGGAGAATATAAAACTAAAGAGAATATTAGTAACACATTGATATTAGCAATTGAATATCTTACAAATACTACTATAGTAATTGTAGCTAACATAATGATGTATAGTTAGTACATCTCTACCATCTGCAGGAAGAGACTTTGCTAATTTAATTTTCCTAAGAGAAAGCATGTCAAATTTCTTATTATCATTCTCAAATCTTTGCTCAAATCTGTGTTTTCTTTTTTATATTGGATATCTTACATCCTTCTCTCAGTCAAATGATATATTTGACATCTAGAATTCAGATTTTAGTCATTATTCCTTTTAAGTAAGATATTACCAGGGCACAGTTGCTACAGATTTTCTCACTTTAAGGGGGAAAATGTTAAGAAGCTAAGTGACTGCATCTATGGAGAGAAAATGGGATTTATTGGCCAGAGGGAATCTTGTAGAATTGAAGGTAGCCTGCCTGATGCTGCTGGAAAGAAAGATGGAGGCTGAGAAAAATCAAGGGGAGAATATCTTCAACTCACCTCAGATTTCTGAGATGATTTCATAGAAAATGATCAAAAGCAGCTAGAAGTGATAGATGAACCTGGTGTGTGCACACCTTTGTCAAGTCATTTCACATCTGAAGCGTCTCTCAATTGCAGTGCAGTGTGCCCTGAACCGCCCTGCCTTCTTTGCTGAGAGGCTGTACTATTCTATGAAAGGTGCCGGCACAGATGACTCCACCCTGGTCAGGATTGTGGTCACTCGAAGTGAGGTGAGGCTTTCTCTGTTTGTCTGATCTTACTTGA
The DNA here is from genome assembly GCF_949752795.1 of Hyperoodon ampullatus. Classification (NCBI taxonomy): domain Eukaryota; kingdom Metazoa; phylum Chordata; class Mammalia; order Artiodactyla; family Ziphiidae; genus Hyperoodon; species Hyperoodon ampullatus. Next base: position 62,511,742 of record NC_136914.1, on the reverse strand, counting down.
TTTTGAATGTTGATCCTTTTTTCTTAGCAATATTAAAAACATTTTTTTCTTCTAGTTTTACTGAGATATAATTGACACTGTATAAGTTTATAATCGGCACTGTATAAGTTTAAGGTATACAGCATAGTGATTTGACTTATATACATCATGAGGATTTTCACAGTAAGTCTAGTGAACATCCATCATCTCATATAGATAGAAGATTAAAGGAAGATGTTTTCCCTTGTGAAGAGAACTTTTAGGATGTACTCTCTTAACAACTTTCATATATAACGTAAAGCAGTGTTAATTTTATTTATCTCGTTGTACATTACATACCTAGTACTTATCTTATAACTGGAAGTTTGTACCTTTTGACTGTCTTTCTCCAATCTTTCCTCTCCAACCCCTCACCTCTAGTAACCACAAATCCGATCTCTTTTTGTATGAGTTTGTTCATTTTTGAAGTGTAATTGGCCTACAACACTATGCTTATTTCTGTTACACAACATAGTGATTCGATATTTCTATACATTTCAAAAGGATCTCCATGATAAGTCTAGTTATGACATGTCACCTTACAAAGATATTATGTAGTTATTGACTATATTCCCCACACTGTACATTTCATACCTGTGACTTACTTATTTTGCAACTGAAGTTTGTACCTCTTACTCTCCCTCACCTATTTCTTTCCTTCCCCCAACCCCCTCCCTTCTGGCAATTACCTGTTTGTTCATTGTGTCTATAACTGTTTTGTTATGTTCATTCATTTGTTTTTTTAGATTCCACATATAAGTAAAATTGTACAGTATTTGTCTTTCTCTGTCTGACTTAGAATGTTAATTTCTTAGAAGTTCCTTAGTTGGTTGTCAATCCCTCAGGACTGACATTAAGAAAGGGCTCTCTTTCTCACTGCTGGTAGAGGTTGTATAAAGCACAGTGTCCACTTTCCTCATGCTGTGAGAGAGGCTTGCTTAAGTGAAACAGACTGCCAGGGAACTCCAGATGTTTATTTTTTGGTTTTCATTTTGCTTATGTAAAAAACTGTATGAGGGAGTTCCCAAGTGGTCTAGTGGTTAGGATTTGGCGCTTTTTCACTGCCATGGCCTGGGTTCAGTCTCTGGTTGGGGAACTGAGGTCCTGAAAGCCATGAGGCGCGGGGGGGGGAAGAAAAAAAACTGTATGAAAGACCTATGCAGATTAATCCCATTGGACATAAAAATTCTTAAAATTTAGCATACACTTAATTATGAAATAACTGTAAAAAATTTTATCTTTATCTTTTTACCTAAATATAGCCTCAGATGTATTCCTTTCTTTGACTTTGTTTATTTAGTGGACTTCTTTTTAATCAAAAGAAAACATATGCCATGAAATTATATGAAAGAAGATAAATCATTTTTTAAAAGAGAACCATAATACAGTATTTGGAAAAACCTTGTGTATTTGTTTTTAGACTTAAATTTTCTAAGCAGGATCCCTTTTTCTTTAACTATAATAAAATATACGTAACACAAGATTCCCATTTCAATCATTTTTAAGTGTACAGTTCAGTGACATTAAGTACATTCACATTGTTGTGCAACCATCACCACCAGAACTTTTTCACCTTACAAAACTGAAAACTCATTAAACAATAATTCACCATTCTCCTTGCTCCCCAACTCCTGGCAACGACCATTCTGCTTTCTGTCCTATGTATTTGACTACTCTAGATACTTCATATAAGTGGAATCATACAGTATTTGTCCTTTTTAACATCTTCAAGGTTCATCCACATTGTAGCATGTGTCAGGATTTCCTTCTTTTCTAAGGCGGAATAATGTTCCATCGTATGCATACACCACTTTTTGTTTATTCATTCATCCGTCAGTGGACACTTGGGTTGCTTCCACCTTTTGGCTGTTATGATTAATGCTGCTGTGAATGTGGGTGTACAAATATTTGAGTCTCTGCTTTCACTTTTGTGTATACCCAGAAGTGGAATGGCTGTATCATATGGTAATTCTGTTTTTATTTTATTTTTCTGAGGAATTACCATACCATTTTCCCGTGGTGGCACCATTTTACATTCCTACCAGCAATGTACAAGGGTTCCAACTTCTCCACATCCTTGCCAACACTTGTTATTTTCTGTGTTTTTGATAATAGCCATCCTATCAAATGGTTTTTTTTTTTTTTTTTTTTTTTTTCAGTATGCGGGCCTCTCACTGCTGTGGCCTTTCCCGTTGCGGAGCACAGGCTCCGGACCCGCAGGCTCAGCGGCCATGGCTCACGGGCCCAGCCGCTCCACGGCATGTGGGATCTTCCCAGACCGGGGCACGAACCCGTGTCCCCTGCATCGGCAGGCGCCACCAGGGAAGCCCCTATCAAATGGTTTTTAAATGACTAATATATTTGGAATAGTAGATGAAACTAGTATCACCCTTATCCAATATCTTTATAGAACAGTGAATCAGACATTCATTGGGTGATGCTAGTACTGGTATGAATGCTAGCTATAAAATGCCAGTCATTTGGTGTTTTTTCCCCTCTGCTTTGGTTATAATTAGGATCTTTTCACTATTAAAGAATAATTCTAATAAATATCAGTTTTCTTTAACAGCTGTTTTTCTAATATCAAAAATATCATGTCTTGCATGCAGATTGATCTTGTACAAATAAAACAGATGTTCAGTCAGATGTATCAGAAGACCCTGGGCACAAGGATTGCAAGTGACACGAGTGGAGATTACCGAAGGCTTCTTCTGGCCATTGTGGGCCAGTAGGAGAGATTTTTTTTAAATGAGTGAAGCTATTCAGAGCTTATCCTTCAAAGTAGTGACTGACCTGCATGCAGCAACATCAACCCTCACCTAACCAAAAGAGCTTTTTACTAAAGACTGTGTCAGGGTATTGTGCTTGGTTTGCACATGTGGTTATTGCCTTAATTCCAATGTTATTTTTTTCTCTATATACGATCAAGTAAAGCCATATCACAATGATGAAGTAATAATGCAATGTTTGTAAAGCATAATTCTCACTGCTCTTATTCTAAATAGGATACCAAATTGAATAAAATCACAACAGTCTGTAATTCTGTGTAACAATATTGAATAAAAAATTCAATATTGAATAAATCTGAATAAATATTGAATTAAAAAAACCCTTGCCTTCCACTGGACAGTTATAGTTGGTAATATGTCAAAACTGTATTACTTTTTAAAAAAATTCAGCTCTTTTGACCTAGAAGAGCAATTTGCATCTTACATAAATTGGTATTCTATATTCATAAACACTAAACTTCCCACATAGAAAATAGTTTAGTATTGCCTGTAATAACTTTTTAAAAAGGGATTATGTGTTTATGTGCATAAAATATATAGCCTACTTTTACGTCTACTGAGACTGCCTAGAGATCTTTATTGGCCCTTGATTTTTAAAAAAAAATTATGAAAGACTTTAATTTTAGTTGCAATTTAATCATGATTCAAGACAGTGAAGCTTGACACATAAGAGGTGCTGAATTAATGAATAAACGAGGCTTAAATCATCTTCCTGGGAGATTGAATACTAGCTCTTTGGAGAAGTAGTTCAGGGAGTCGGTGATTTCAAACCTGGCTTTATTCCCAGTACTGAGCAATTACTTATCGAGTATGTTGAGCATTACAGTAGGTAGTTAGGGAAAGTATCAATACAAAGGAAGGAGGTTTGTAATCTAGTGGGGGTTCTAAACAAAAATTAGGATACAAGGAAATTGTAAAAGATTATAAGTTCTGCTGAGGGTAATAACCCTATTTGTTCTTTGTGTTGAGCTCCCCAGCACAAAGCAGATATTTAATACAGATCTGGTGAATGATTGTACTAAAAATTGAGGGGGAGAATAGTAATTATCAATTATATTTCGATAAACATTTGTGTAAGTACCAAGGGACATACACACAAGGTGGTATAAGACACAACCTTACTCTTAGAGAGATAGACCTATGTACAACTGTAGCGCAGGGCAAAAGCAAGATACATAGGTAGAAGGATCATTGGCTAAGATAGATTTTTTTTTTTTTTTTTTTTTTTGTGGTATGCGGGCCTCTCACTGTTGTGGCCTCTCCCGTTGTGGAGCACAGGGTCCGGACGTGCAGCCTCAGCGGCCATGGCTCACGGGCCCAGCTGCTCCGTGGCATGTGGGATCCTCCTGGACCGGGGCACGAACCCGTGTCCCCTGCATTGGCAGGCGGACTCTCAACCACTGCACCACCAGGGAAGCCCTAAGATAGATTTTTGATATAGGTTTTGGAAAAGTAAGTAACAGTGATGGGATTTTGTAAAGGTGAGAAAGAGGGGTGTAAGGTACTAAGGAAAGAAAAGATATGAGCTATATATTTTTAAACTTTTAAAAATTGAGGGCTTCCCTGGTGGTGCAGTGGTTAAGAGTCCGCCTGCCAATGCAGGGGACGCGGGTTCGAGCCCTGGTCCGGGAGGATTCCGCGTGCCGTGGAGCAGCTCGGCCTGTGCGCCACAGCTGCTGAGCCTGTGCTCTAGAGCCCTCGAGCCAGAGCTGCTGAGCCCATGTGCCACAACTGCTGAAGCCTATGCGCCTGGAGCCCGTGCTCCGCAGCAGGAGAGGCCACCTTAATGGGAGGCCTGCGCACCGCAGTGAGGAGTAGTCCCTGCTCGCTGCAAATAAAAAGAAAGCCCGCGCACAGCGGCGAAGACCCAGCACAGACATAAATAAATATTTTTCAAAATTGAGATATAATTCATATATCATACCATTCATCCATTTAAAGTGTACAATTCGGGCTTCCCTGGTGGCACAGTGGTTGAGAGTCCGCCTGCCGATGCAGGGGACGCGGGTTCGTGCCCCGGTGCGGGAAGATCCTACATGCCGCGGAGCGGCTAGGCCCGTGAGCCATGGCCGCTGAGCCTGCGCGTCCGGAGCCTGTGCTCCTCAACGGGAGAGACCACAACAGTTAGAGGCCCGCGTACCGAAAAAAAAAAAAAAAAAAGTGTACAATTCAGTCGTTTTTAGGATATTCATGCATTTGTGCAACAATCACCACAATCAAATTTTGAACATTTTCATCACCCAAAAAGAAAACTTATACCCATTGGCAGTCATTCCCCCTTTCCCCTCCTCCTGCCCAGCTCCTGGCAATCACTAATCTACTTTCTGTCTCTCTGGATTTCCCTACTGGGGCTTTTCATATGAATGGAATCATACAATGCGTTGTTGCCCTTTGTGTCTGGCTTCTTTGAATTAGCATACTGTTTTTAAGATTCACCTGTGTTGTAGCATGAATCAATACTTCATTCTGATTTGTGGCTGGATAATCCATTGTTGGATATACATTTTGCTTGTCCATTTATCAATTGATGGACATTTGGGTTGTTTTCACCTATTGACCATTATGAATAATGCTGCTATGAACATTCATGTACAAGTTTTTCTGTGGACACATGTTTTCAATTCTCTTGGCTATAGTACTATGAGTGGAATTGCTGGTACATACAGTATCTTTATGTTTAACTTTTTTTTTTTTTTTGCTGCCCATTAGAACATTTATTTCTCAGAGAGAAAATAAGTTTAAGACAGTCATATTACAGTAAGTAAAACTAACTTTTGTATTCTTTACAAGCATAGATTTTTCTCTTTATTACCTGTCTTATACCATCTGTTACAAAAGAATTCTAGAAAGCAAATAAAGTCACTTTCTACAATAAATAGAGCATCGTGTGCTTCACAGCAGACGTGACTGAGACATAAGCCCCGTGCCACAGCAGGACCCGAACCGCTTCCCGTTCTAAAAGAGCAGTTTTAAAAATGAGACTCAGAGAGAGACTGAAAGATTCAAAGAGACTGAAAAAAAAAAAAAAAAAGAGAAAGAGACTAAGAAAGAGAAAGTGTTGGGGGGAAGAAAGAGACAGAGAGAGAGAGTATGTTTAACCTTTTGACGATCTGCCAGACTATTTTCCAAAGCAGCTGTATGTACCATTTTACAATCCTACCAGCAATGAATGAGGCTTCCAATTGCTCCTCATTCTTATCAACACTATCATTGTCTATTTGAATATAGCCATCCAGGTGGATATGAAGTGGCATCTCACTGCGGTTTTTTTTGTTTTGTTTTTTTGTTTTGTTTGTTTGTTTGCGGTATGTGGGCCTCTCACTGTTGTGGCCTCTCCCATTGCGGGGCACAGGCTCCGGATGCGCAGGCTCAACGGCCATGGCTCAGGGGCCCAGCCACTCCGCGGCATGTGGGATCTTCCCAGACCGGGGCACGAACCCGTGTCCCCTGCATCGGCAGGCGGACTCTCAACCACTGTGCCACCAGGGAGGCCCCCCTCACTGCGGTTTTGATTTGCATTTCCCTAATGACTAACGAGCATATTTTCTTGAGCTTATTAGCCATTTGCATATCTTCTTTGGAAAAATGTCTCTTCAAATACCCATTTTTAAATTCGGGGAACTAGGATCCTGCAAGCCTCACAGCCAAGAAAAAAGGTATGTTGTGCACAAGGTAGGATAGTTATTTCAGCGCAGATTCACTCACAACCCTCACTGGGGAAAAAATCCAGAGAGAAATGCCTTGCTCAACAGTTGCATAGTTTTATTTTGAGAACTTTTATGACTTATAACACTGCAACTTTAAAAAATCTTTTTCTTAATTTTTATAATCTTAATATGTTTATTAGCAGAAATACAATTTGTTTTTGAAATTTGGCTCTGGTGATTGTATCCTAAGCAGAGTTTCCATGGGGAGTAGTATGTGGGTGTGTGTATAGTTTAATAATTTATTTTGAAATAGTTTCAAATGTATAGAAAAGTTGCCAGAACAGTACAAAGAACTCCCATGCTCCCATGTCCTCTTCACCCAGATTCTCAAATAGTTAACATGTTATTGGTTCATTGCTCACTCTGAGTATGTGTGTGTGTGTATATATCCTTTGTTATTAGTCTTTTTCTGAAACTTTTGAGGGTTGAGAGAGCAAACTGCAGTCATGATGTCCCGTCACTCCTAAACACTCCAGCGGGTATTTTCCCCCAAACAGGGACACTCTTCTATGTAACAGCAAACAATCTTCCACACCAGGAAATCAGTATTGGTACAACACTACCACCCAATCTACTAAGCCCATTCAAATTTCACCCACTATGCCAACAATGTTTCTTTTCCTTTCTGGGTCAACATGCTATACAGGAATATGTATTGCATTTAGTTGTTGTGTATCTTCAGACTTCTTTTTTTTTTTTCTTTTTTTGTTTTTGCGGTACGCGGGCCTTTCACTGTTGTGGCCTCTCCCGTTGCGGAGCACAGGCTCCGGACGCGCAGGCTCAGCAGCCATGGCTCACGGGCCTAGCCGCTCCGTGCATGTGGGATCTTCCCGGACCGGGGCACGAACTGTGTCCCCTGCATCGGCAGGCGGTCTCTCAACCACTGTGCCACCAGGGAAGCCCCAGACCTCTTTAAGCTGCAAGAATTGCCAGTCTTTCATGGCCTTGACAGTTTTATTAAAGGGTACAGGCCTTAGTTTCTATAGGATGGCTTACAACCGGGGTCCCTTGTTTGCAGGAGTACCACGAAATGATGCTTTGCTTTTCCCAGTGAGTCTCATTAGGAGGCACAAAATGTAGACTCCTCCCGACACTGGTGATGTTAACCTTGATCACTTGATCATGTTGGTTTCTTAAATTCACTGTTTCTCCCTTTGTAATTGATTAGTATTCCAAAATCATGCTAGAATCCTATGCCTCATCAAACCTCCGCACACCAGTCTTAGCACTGAAGACTCATGTCTAAATCATCCACTTCTATAGTTGGTGCCAAATGGTAATTCTCTATTTCCATCATTTCCTCTCTATTATTGGGTTGGCATTCTACTGTTAGAAAGAGCTTTCCTTCCTCTTCATTTATTTATATCAATGTGTACTTGTGTATTCCTATTTTATTCAATGGATTGTAATCCATTATTATCATTGTTTATCTTGATCCTCAAATTGTCTGTGATTTGGCCAGGAGTCCCTTCAAGCTGGCTCTTAGCAGTGCAACATTTTAAAGTTGTATACTGCTAAGATTCATCTATGTTGTGAAGAGCTGTAGTTCATTCATTTTGACTCCTTTGTAATATGTGATATTGTGAATATATATCAGTGTATTCATCCACTCTTCCGTTTGAGTTGTTTCCAGGTTTTTGCCATTGTATTTTGCCATTCCAACTCTAAAGTAATGTTGAACTTCAAACGTATTAAATTTTTGCATTAACATCATATACTTTGAGTCTGTTTATTGTATAAATATTTAGCACTAGAAGCAGTGCGGTTTTGCATCCTCCCCAACGGTGTGTGAGACAGGCTCCCTTTTAAAATATTGTCTTATCTCATTTTTCACGGAGAAAGATTTAAATGACCTGTCTTCAAAACCGTTTAATAAAGGCTTTTATTTTATCTTTAAATAAATTTGCTTTTGGTTTTTCTCCTATTTATGGAGAGATTCTGAAAGAAAGGGGTCGAAAAAGCAAACTCGAAAGGTGGAAAACTTTGTACTTAGCCAACACTTATGCCAAGGGAAAGTGGCATCGGCGAAAACGCAAGTGACCGCCAATACAGAGGCTGTCGCTCAGGAGCACGGTTTTCGGAACGCAGGCGCAGAGACTCACCTTGCGCCCCGTCCCCCTTTCCCTCCCGGACAATGTTATCGCGAGTCTTGGGATAAACTTGCGGTGATTGTGGAGACAAATTTCTCGCGAGATGTAATTGGTTGCTATAGTTGCAAAAAAAAAAAAAAAACACCTCTGCGGCTGAGTCAGGTAAGTCTGCTCTTACTCCTTAGAAAACTGTGTCTTCCCGGCCTCCCCACCCCGGCTCTGCGGCCACACCGTGTTACCTCAGTTTCTTCTCCCTAAGCTTTGGCCAGGCGGAAACGCACACGCCGCATCCCTGCACGACTGTACTCCCGTACAGACTCGAACGCCACCGACCCCGCTAGGCGCGGACGCTCTCGCCAAGCCCAGGCCTCCCACCCAAGGCCAGACTGAGACCCCACTTCCCACTTTGCGCCGAGATTCCCCTACAGTAAGCGCAGACTGCGCTCCTGTCCCCAGACCACTCCCAGTCACATCATCTTCACCTAAACGATTTCTTTCTTTCTGTTTTTTGGGGTTTGTTTAAGCTATTGTTTCTAAAATTTTTTAAATTAAAAAAATTTTTATTGGAGTATAGTCGATTTACAGTGTTGTGCATCTAACCATTTTCTAATCTGACTTTTCCCCTTCAACTTCTTCTGAGCAGATGACAAGAAATGCGTGCCTTGTCAGCGGCAACAGGAGCCCCCACTTAACTGCCTTGACCATAACTTTTAACTAGCCAGATTTCTTGCACTCATTATTCAACAGATATGCTGCTAATGCCTCTTGCGGGCAAGGCATGGTGCCAGGCACTCAGGGACTGCAGAAATGTATGATAGCTTACTTGTCTTTAAAGAAGTAATTAAGCATTCAAGAAACATAGTGCATATTTTTTTTTTTTTTTTTTTTTTTTTTGCGATACTTGGGCCTCTCACTGTGTGGCCTCTCCCGTTGCAGAGCACAGGCTCTGGACGCGCAGGCTCAGTGGCCATGGCCCACGGGCCCAGCTGCTCCGCGGCATGTGGGATCCTCCCGGACCGGGGCACGAACCCATGTCCCCTGCATCGGCAGGCGGACTCTCAACCACTGCGCCACCAGGGAAGCCCCATAGTGCATATTAATAACACCATTTGTGCGGTGCTTCATAGGTTAAGCAGTTTTACTATTTTAGTGGATATTCGTAACAAATGTGAAACAGGTCAGAAGTTATGTTATGCGTTTTATAGAAGGTGAGACTGAGGCTCAGAGAAGTTAGGCATTTGTCCAGGGTCAGGCCAGAGAAGGCGTAATTCATGTGCTACTATTGAAAAGGAAAGGAGGCTGAAGTAAAAGACCGTTTCAAATGTAAACTTGATAAGAAAGTTGTCAGGGCCACTTAGGCCCTGAATGAGCCTGGAGACATAACGTTGAACAAGTGATCTGAGACTTGTAGGTAACAGGGAAAATGAGGGAGTCACTAGAAAGATGCAGAATACTTATAAAGCTTGGAGACAGCAAGGTATCTCTTGCTTTTTTCTACCACCAGTCCTAGACACACTTAGCATAGTATATCCGATGTAAATATTTGAATTGCATTAAGTTCCACTTTGAATTGAGTCAGAAAACATGACCTTTTTTTTTCCTTAACATATATCCAATTTATTTTTGAAGTTGTGTCCTTAGTGTTGTAAAATAATTTGAAAATACCTTTGATTAAATAAGACATACGTCAGGACTTTTTCCAGTGGACTAACATTCTGTGGGGCTGCTTCTTTCTTGTTATCAAAATATATTTTTCAAAAACTGAGAGATTAAGTAATGCTTGAGGGGAGTTTTGCACATCACACACAAAAAAAAGCTACCAAAAAACACTTTGAAGGAGGTGGGGGATGGGAGGTGGGGTGATGGCATTCCTACCCTCTTTGCCTTGTGGTAATTTGTGCTTAATGGGTTAGTTACATGTATAAGGATCTTTTTAGCACTAACCAGCAGAATCATCCTTGTGACCAGGTCCCTAAGGCACTGCCTATCTGGCAACAAAGGTTGGAAAGTGCACAAAACAGTGCTGGACTAGGGCATTTCTCTAGGTTCTCCCCTGGTATTGGTTATGATGTAATGTGGATACTTGTGCAACTATTGTATATAAGGGGACAGTTTCGTTCATTATGTTCACAGAGATCAAAGAAGACCAGAGAGACTTTGCCCAGGTGCTGATATGGAGCAGGTGTCATCAACAGGCAGACCCGTGCAGATCACTGTGACAGATGGATATGACTTGGTAAAGTTATTTTTGGTAATCCTGGAAGTCCTTAGTTTATTCATTCTCCTTGAAAGTACTTTTGTCTTTGGACTCAGGTCTCCCTGTCAGTCATCTAGTTGTGGCTTGGGGAAGATGTGTTGGGAACATTAGCAGGAGGCATGGAGTTTTGCATTATTCTATACCACCAAACCTCCTGGCTTTACATAGCAATGGCACTTCCTTCTCAGTGTTCCTTATTGTTAGTCTATAATCAGCACATCATATTAGTGTGTAAAATACCTGGCAATTTGAATACTAAATTTAATGGGGGTGAAACAACTGGTTTTCATTTTCCTAGACAGCAGTTCCTTTCTCCTGAAAAGGATCTGAGTTCCTCCAGAACTTCTCTTGTGATTAATTTCATTTGATGAATTTAAATAATAAAACTACAATATGATATAACTATTAAAATTTACAAGAATAATGAAACGTCAAAATATTCATTCAGGGGCTTCCCTGGTGGCGCAGTGGTTGAGAGTCCGCCTGCCGATGCAGGGGACACGGGTTCGTGCCCCGGTCCGGGAAGATCCCATATGCTGCGGAGCGGCTGGGCCCGTGAGCCATGGCCGCTGAGCCTGCACATCCAGAGCCTGTGCTCCGCAACAGGAGAGGCCACAACAGTGAGAGGCCCTCGTACCGCAAAAAAAAAAAAAAAAAAAAAAAATATATATATATATATATTCATTCAGTGCTATGAAGTCAAAAAGCTTATTCCAAAACAGGATGTAATAAATGATCTCTACTTTCTTTTAAAGGGTATATATAAAAATGTATATATAAACGTGTGTGCGTGTATATATATATATATATACACACACACACAGCAAAACACTAGAAAATATATTATTACAGGTAATTTGTTTTCCTATGTGCTTTCCTCACTTTTTCAGATCTTCCACAATGTGCTTTTATAATCATATAAGCACAATTACTGTTATTTTTCAAAGCTTCCAACTTAACGGCCTTTAAATAGAATGTTGCATTTAGCTACAACTAGATTTGTTTAATGACTTTCTACTTCCCCCATTTGTATTTGTGACATAGCTTGTTAGGAAAACGTGCAAAATGCTATATAAAGTCAAAATGCGTTGCCAGATATGTAGGAAAATTCTCTATTTGAATATAATTGTAAAGTATGTTTCTTTCAACAGAAAGGTTTTAAAGGAGATACTCCAGTTACCTTTATCCGTTCAGAATTCAATCAGGTGGTTCTGGGAGACTCTGCAAAAATTACTGTTTCTCCAGAAGGAACTGCAAAATACAACTTCACTTGCAGTTTTGAGTTCAATCCTGAAGGAGGAGTCACTTTAGATGACCTCGCCCACAAACCTGTGTTCTGTAAGTCCTTGGGATTCTAAATATGTTAATTATATGAGTGACCAGGATATTCTGAGGTATTTAGTAGCTGTTGTAGGGACAGATGAACACACCTTACCTTTTTAACCTGGGAATAACACAGTATACTTTGAGTCTCACCTGGTTCTGGCAGCTGTCACCATGACCTACTAATTTTAATCAGTTTGTATTGAAGACCTTTTTACACATAACTGAACTTTAAAGAAAAAAATTTTTTTTTCCAAATTGACTTTATTCTTTCCAGCAGCTGATAATAAAACATACATATGATAAAAAAAAGAATATTTATACAATTTTGAAGAACAATAAGCAATAACATGGAAGCAAACATACTCTTTTATGAAAAAAACAGCCCCCAGTTTGAAACAAGACCAATGATATATAGATAATTTGATCTATTCATGTGTACAACTCATTTTAATTTCCCTAAAAAATATTATTTAATAACTTTTTAGTAACTAGTCAATTCTTATTAACAGTCAGACAAGTAAGAATGTAGATAATGCTCAATTCAATCCATGGGCGTAAATGAATAGACATATAACTGAAATTTTCAGCCTTTGTCTCCTAAGCTGATTTGTGAGCTTTTCCTTTGTATTCCTATATTTAAGGTTGCCAAATTTAGGGGAAAAAAACAAAACAAACAAAAAAACCAAAAAACAAAATTTGGGACATACTTACACTAAAAAAATTATTTGTTGTTTACCTGAAATTCAAATTTAATTTGGCATCTTGTATTTTACCTGGCAGCCCTATCTGTGCTTCTGTATATTCGCTGAACTGTACAGCAATTATTAATTTGCCTCCCTTGTTAGAGGAGACACTTTCTGAAATCAGGGCTGTATCTTATTTATTTCAGAATTTCTAGTGCTTAGAAATATCTGGGATAGAAAGGGGCTCAAAAAATGTTTGTTGAATGAATGAATGGATAAATAGATGGATAGTTTCTGTATTCACACTTTTACAGTTTGTAACTACATAATATTATCTCTGAAATACTTTGTTCCTAAACCTGTATTCTAGGCTAAGTCTTTTTTGTTTGTTTGTTTTAACCCATACTCTTTTTTATTTTTTGGTAGTGTGGTTTTAAAAAAATTAATTTATTTATTTATTTATTTATTTGCGGTACACGGGCCTCTCACTGTTGTGGCCTCTCCTGTTGCGGAGCACAGGCTCCGGATGCACAGGCTCAGTGGCCATGGCTCACGGACCCAGCCGCTCCACGGCATGCGGGATCTTCACGGACCAGGGCACGAACCTGTGTCCCCTGCATTGGCAGGCGGACTCTCAACCACTGCGCCACCAGGGAAGCCCTAATATATTTTTTATTGAAGTATAGTTGATTTACAATGTTGTGCTAATTTCTGCTGTACAGCAAAGTGGCTCAGTTATACACATACATACATTCTTTTTTAATATTCTTTTCCATTGCGGTTTATCCCAGGGGATTGGATATAGTTCCCTGTGCTACACAGTAGAACCTTGTTGTTTATCCATTTTAAATCTGATAGATTGCACCTACTAACCCTAAACTCCCAGTCTATCCCTCTCCCTCACCCCTCCTCCTTGGCAAGCACAAGTCTGTTCTCTATACCTGTGAATCTGTTTCTGTTTTGTAGATAGGTTCATTTATGCCATATTTTATTTATTTATTTTTGTTTTGTTTTGTCTTTTTATTATTAACATTAGTAACCTTGAGATATGTTTAAATTAGAATTGTCATTTTGAATGTTCACATTAAGATACACTGTAATTTGACTTATGACTTTTTTTAATTAAATTTTTTTTTTTATTGGAGTATGGTTGGTTTACAATTCTGTGTTAGTTTCTGCTGTACAGCAAAGTGAGTCAGTTATACATACACATATATCCACTTTTTTTTCTGCCATATTTTAGATTCTACATATAAGTGATATCATATGGTATTTGTCTTTCTCTTTCTGACTTAGTTTACTTAGTATGATAAACTCTGGTTGCATCCATGTTGCTGCAAATGGCATTATTTCATTCTTTTTTATGTCTGAGAAGTATTCCATTGTATATATGTACCACATCTTTATCCATTCATCTGTTGATGGACATTTAGGTTGTTTCCATGTCTTGGCTATTGTGAATAGTGCTGCTATTAACATAGGGGTTCATATATCTTTTTGAGTGATAGTTTTGTCCGGATATATGCCCAGGGGTGGAATTGCTGGATCATATGGTAGTTCTATTTTTAGTTTTATGAGGAATCTCCATACTGTTTTCTATAGTGGCTGCACCAAGTTACATTCCCACCAACAGTTTGGGATGGTTCCCTTTTCTCCACACCCTCTCCAGTGTTTGTTATTTGTAGACTTTTGACGATGGCCATTCTGACTGGTGTGAGGTGGTACCTCACTGTAGTTTTGATTTGTATTTCTCTAATAATTAATGATGTTGAGCATCTTTTCATGTGCCTACTGACCATCTGTATGTCTTTGGAGAAATGTTTATTAAGGTCTTCTGCCCATTTTTCTATTGGGTTGTTTGTTTTTTTGTTGTTCAGTTGTATGAGCTGTTTGTATATTTTGGAGATTAAGCCCTTGTTGGTTGCATCATTTGCAAATCTTTTCTCCCATTGTGTAGGTTGTCTTTTCTTTTTTTTCCTTTTTCTTTTGTTAATATTTATTTATTTTATTTTTTAAAAATAAATTTATTTATTTTTGGCTGTGTTGGGTCTTTGTTGCTGCGCATGCGCTTTCTCTAGTTGTGGCGAGCGGGGGCTACTCATTGTTGCGGTGCGCGGGCTTCTCATTGCTGTGGCTTCTCTTGTTGCAGAGTACAGGCTCTAGGTGCATGGGCTCGGTAGTTGTGGCTCATGGGCTCTAGAGCACAGGCTCAGTAGTTGTGGCGCACAAGCTTGGTTGCTCTGCGGCATGTGGGATCTTCCCGGACCAGGGCTTGAACCCTTATCCCCTGCATTGGCAGGTGGATTCTTAACCACTGTGCCACCAGGGAAGTCCCAATATTTATTTATTTATTTATTTAATTTTTGGCTGTGTCGGGTCTTAGTTGTGGTACACAGGATCTCCGTTGCAGCATGTGGGCTCTTTCGTTGTTGTGCACGGGCTTCTCTTTAATTGTGGTTTGTGTGCTCAGTAGTTGCGACACATGGGCTTAGTTGCCCCACAGCATGTGGGATCTTAGTTCCCCAACCAGGGATTGAACCCACATCCCCTGCATTGGAAGGTGGATTCTTAACCACTGGACCACCAGGGAAGTCTCTCTCTTTTTTTTTTTTATGGTTTCCTTTGCTATGCAAAAGCTTGTAAGGGTGATTAGGTCCCATTTCTTTATTTTTGTTCTTATTTCTATTCCCTTGGGAGACTGACCAAAGAAAACATTGGTACAATTTATGTCAGAGAATGTTTTGCTTATGCTTTCTTCTAGGAGTTTTATGGTGTCATGTCTTATGTTTAAGTCTTTAAGGCATTTTGAATTTATTTTTGTGCTGCTGTGAGTGTGTGTCATAACTTCGTTGATTTACATGCAGCTGTCTAACTTTCCCAGCATGACTTGCTGAAGAGACTGTCTTTTTCCCATTGTATATTCTTGCCTCCTTTGTCGAAGATGAATTGACCTTATAGGTGTGTGGGTTTATTTCTGGGCTCTCTATTCTGTTCCACTGATGTGTATGTCTGTTTTTGTACCAATACTGTGCTGTTTTGTTTACTGTAGCTTTGTGGTATTGTCTGAAGTCTGGTAGAGTTATGCCTCCTACTTTGTTGTTTTCCTTAGGATTGCTTTGGCAATTCTGGGTCTTTTATGGTTCCATGTAAATTTTTGGATCATTTGTTCTAGTTCTGTGAAAAATGTCATGGGTAATTTGATAGGGATTGCATTAAATCTGTAGATTGCTTTGGGTAGTATTGCCATTTTAACTATTAATTCTTCCAGTCCAAGAGCATGGGATATCTATTTCTTTGAATCATCTTTAATTTCCTCTATTAATGTTCTATAGTTCTCAGCATATAAGTCTTTCACCTCTTTGGTCAGTTTATTCCTAGGTATTTTATTTTTTTGGGTGCGATTTTAAAAGGCTTCTTTTTTTTTTTCTTTTTTGGCTGCACCAAGCGGCTAGTGGGATTTTAGTTCCCCAACCATGGATTGAAACCAGGCCCTCTGTAGTGAGAGCATGGAGTCCTAACCACTGGACCACCAGGGAATTCCCAAAGGTATTGTTTTTTTACATTCCCTTTCTGATATTTCATTGTTAGTGTAAAGAAATGCAGCCGATTTCTGAATGTTTATCTTGTATCTTGCTACTTTGCTGAATTTATTAGGTCTAGTAGTTTTTGTGTGGAGTCCTTAGGGTTTTCTATATATAGTATCATGTCATCTGCATATAGGGACAGTTTTACCTCTTCCCTTCCAATTTGGATACCTTTTATTCCTTTTTCTTGTCTGATTGCTGTGGCTAGGACTTCCAATACTATGTTGAATAGAAGTAGTAAGAGTGGGCATCCTTGTCTTGTTCCAAATTTTAACGGGAAGTCTTTCAGCTTTTCACCATTGAGTATTGCATTGGCTGTGGGTTTCTCATAATGGCTTTTATTATGTTGAGATATTTTCCCTGTATACCTACTTTGGTAAGAGTTTTTATCGTGAATGGATTAGCTGCATATATGTTGATGAGTGTAAAATCCTCTTCTTGTATTCATCCTTTTACCATTATATAATGTCCTTCTTTATCTTTCTTTATGACCTTTATTTTAAAGTCTATTTTGTCTGATATGAATATTGCAGCTCCCGCTTTCTCGTCATTTCTGTTTGCATGAAACATCTTTTTCCATCCCCTCACTTTCAATCTGTGTGTGTCCTTTGCCCTAAGGTGTGTCTCTTGTAGGCAGCATATTGTAGGCTCTTGTTTTTTTAATCCAGTCTGCCACTCTTTGTCTTTTGATTGGAGCATTCAGTCCATTGACATTTAAGGTAATTATTGATACATATGTATTTATTGCCATTTAAAAATTTTTTTATTTATTTATTTTTGTCTGTGTTGGGTCTTCGTTGCTGGGCACAGGCTTTCTCTAGTTACGGCGAGTGGGGGCTACTCTTTGTTGCAGTGTGCAGGCTTCTCATTGTGGTGGCTTCTCTTGTTGCAGAGCACAGGCTCTAGGTGTGCAGGCTTCAGTAGTGGTGGCGTGTGGGCTCGGTAGTTGTGGCTTAAAGGCTCTAGAATGCAGGCTCAGCAGTTGTGGCACACGGGCTTAGTTGCTCCACGGCATATGGGATCTTCCTGGACCAGGGCTCGAACCCATGTCCCCTGCATTGGCATGCAGATTCTTAACCACTGCGCCACCAGGGAAGTCCTTTATTGCCATTTTAAACCTTGTTTTCCAGCTGATTCTATGTTTCTTTTTTCTTCCTTTCTTTTTCTTTTTGTTTTTCTTTTTGTGGTTTGATGATTTCCTTTTATTTTATGCTGGTGTTCTCTTCTTTTTGGGTTTAGTAATCTATTGTAGATTTTTGATTTGTGGTTGCCCTTTTTTTCAAGTATGGTAACCTCTTCCTATATCTGCTTGCTTTAGACTGGTAGTCATATAGGTTCAAACACATTCTAAAAAAAAAGAATCTACATTTTCTTACCCTCCTTTCCCATGTTTTAGGATTTTGATGTCCTTTTTTACATCTTCATGTCTATCCTTTTTCTGTTCCTTGTGTTTATCATAGCTTTCACAAATAGGTTTTTTTTTTCTTTTTGATCTGTATACTGGCTAATTTAAGTGATTTACTTTCCAACTGTAAACTGTGATTTCCTCCTTCCTATATCTTCTTGTTTCTTTTCTATTTAGAGAAGACCTTTCAATATTTCTTTTAGGATAGGTTTAGTATTGCTGTATTCTTTTAGTTTTTGCTTGTCTGAGAAATTCTTTATTTCCCCTCCTATTCTGAATGATAATCTTGCTGGGTAGAGTATTCTAGGTTGCAGATTTTTCCCTTTCAAAACTTTGAATATATTTTGCCACTCTCTTCTGACCTGCAGCATTTCTGTAGAGAAATCAGCTGATAGCCTTATGGGAGTTCCCTTGTAATTAACTATTTGTTTTTCTCTTGCTGCCTTTAGAATCCTCTCTTTAACTTTTGCCATTTTTATTAGAATATGTCTTGGTGTAGGTCAGTTTGGGTTCTTCTTGTTTGGGACCCTCTGTGCTTCTTGTATCTAGATATCTGTTTCCTTCTTTAGGTTTGGGATTTTTTCAGCCATAATTTCTTCAAATACATTTTCAATACCCTTTTCTCTTTCTTCTCCTTCTGGAATCCCTATTATGCATAGATTGGCATTCTTTATATTATCCCATAGGTCTCTTATATTGCTTTCTTTTTTTTTTCATTTGGTTTTCTCTCTGCTGTTTTGATTGGGTAATTTCCATTATTCTATCTTCCAGATCCCTTATTCTTTCTTCTGCATTATTCATTCTGCTATTCATTGCCTTTAGCTCAGCTTTTGTCTTGGCAAATGAATTTTCTAATTTTTCTTGGCTCCTCCTTGTAGTTTCTAGTTCCTTTTCACCGTAATCTGCATTTCTGTCAATAGCCTTTCTTAATACTTTCAGTATTTTCATTACCTTTTTGAACTCGGTGTCTATTAGACTGAAGAGGTCTGTTTCCTTGTTTGTTCCTTCTGGGGAATTCTCTTGGTCTTTTAACTGGGAGTTAAAGAAGCAGTTTAACTGCTTCTTCATTTTGCTTATCTTTCTCTTACTCTGTGAGTTTAGGAGAAATGGTTATCTACTCTTGTCTTGGAGGACTATTTATATGTGGGAATGTCCCTGCATAGCTTGTGTGGGTTAAATATATTTTTGGCACGAGGGCTGTTTTTGGTTTGGATGCTTGCTGTCTCTTTCCACAGTTTGTGCTGGCCATTATCCCCTTGATAGTGGGTGTGCGGGTGCGCAGCCCAAGCACACTCCCAGGAAGGCAGTGGTTGGGGCAGCGGTTGATGCCCAGTTGTGGGACCCTCGGTAGTGGCAGCGGTCTGCACCCACCTCTGGAGTCCGAGATGGCAGTGGCGGCTCGTACCTGCCCCTGGAACTCATATAGGCAGTGCCCTGCCACCTGAGAGCGTGTGTGGAGAAAGAAACTCCTATGGAGGTCCCGCCTCTCTCCTCTCGCACCCCCAACAATGGCATCTTGCCTCTCTCGTGGGCCCAGGCTTCTTCCTGTACTCCCTTGATTGAGGCACACCACATCCTAGCCCCCTCAGGCTGTCTGCACGCAGCCTACCCCAGTCCTCTCCCCTGGTCTGACCTCCAAAGCCTGAGCCTCAGCACCCGGCCCCCGCCCACCTCAGTGGACAAGCATATCAGGCTGGCGAGTGCCGGGTGGTGACACCAACCATCTGTGCAGGTTTCTCTCTGCTTTGCCCTCTGCAAATCGGTTGCTGCACTCTCCTCTGAGGCTCTAAAGCTCCCCCTCTGTTCTGGCTGATCTCCCCGCCAGTGAGGTAACTTCCCAGTGTGTGGAAACTTTTCCTCTTTCACAGCTCCCTCCTGGGGGCACAGGTCCCATCCTGATTCCTTTCTCTCTTTTTTTTCTCTTTTCTTTTGTCCTACCAAGTTATGTGGAGATTCTCTTGCCCTTTTAGAAGTCTGAGGTCTTCTGTCAGCATTCATTAGATGTTCTGTGAGAATCATTCCACATGTAGATGTATTTTTGATGTATTTGTGGCAGAAGGTGAGCTCCCCATCCTATTCCTCTGCAATCTTGATCCGATTGATGACCCATACTTGTTATTTTTTGTTTTTGTTATTTTTTAGTCGCACATCTCCTAAGGTGCCTGCCAAAACCCACAGATTCCGAGATCCCAAACCCAGAGAGGTGGACCTGAGAATCTATACAGTATTCTAGAGCAATGCTTTCCAGACCTTTCTTTCCATAATAGTCACCCGAGAGAAAGTAATCTGAGAGAAAGTAATCTTCAGGGTCCCACCCTATACCACTAAATTCACAATTGCCATGGGAAGAGCCTAGGTAGCTGTACCTTGGGGAAAAAATGTCTCAGGTGATTACTGGGAAACACTGTTCAAGAACAGTGATTCCTAGCTCTGGCATAGGTGGGAATCAGTCAACCACAGAGACATCCATCTGACCTGCACTCTTTTATCCCACCCACTCTCTTCTTCTTTCTTCTTTCCTCTGTGCTTCTCTGTCACCCCAAGTGTGAGTTGTATCTCAATTGCCTTCTTCCCTAGCATGCTGGATGGGAAAGGCAACACTGGACCATTATTTTAAGCATGTCACTGAACGTGAGAAAGAAATGGTAGTTCCTTTGTTCCAGAAACAAAACAGAAACTGAAACCTGGAACTCTTGAACAGCTGCCATTGGTGTGTGGTGGTGTGTGGGGAGAGGGCAGTATTCTAAAACCCAGGGTCTTGGATTTTAATGCTCTTACAGAGACAGAGACTTGGGCTGCTGTAGATGGGAAGTTGAGAGTGAGACCACTTACCTCGCCATAAGCCAAGACTCTCAAAAAGATTGGACTAGAAAAAAAAGTTCACACACCATCATATCTGTCTAGGTGCTGGGTAGACAAAAAAACTTCCCTAAGAATTAGCAATCATAGAGTTATGTCAATCATTAAATAATATGTATTTTCTTAAAACATGCAAGGAACATTTGTATAATAAAAGCTGGCCACTTGCCAGGCCACAAAGCAAGTCCTGCCATATACCAAAGAAACAATAGCATACAGATGAAGTTTTCTGACCAAAATACAACAGTCAAAAAAATAAGAAATAACAAAAATATAGCAAAAATTATTATGAATAATTCATGGGACAAAGAAGAAATCATAATAAAAACTGCAAAGCAGTTAGAATCAAGTCAACAGTAAAACACCAAATACCACAACTGTGGGATATAGCTAACGTAGTGCATAGAGATACCTTTATAATCTTAAGTACAGTCATTAGAAATCAAGAAGAATTTCAAACAGAACTTCTGCCTCCAAGAAGATGGACTAGATATACTTTCCTCTATTCCTCTCATAACTATCAACCCTGGACATTATTTATATAACAGACTCTGAAAGGTAGAAAGAAGAAAGAAATGAGACTTGAGGAAAGACAGTGTGAGTTCCTTGGGTTTTCTTTTTGCCTCATATATCCCAAACTGTATGCTGAAGAAGCCAGCAACCTGGAAACAAAAATGGGTACAGATCAAACCAACCAACCAACAACAAAAGTCTGCTCTCTCTACTCAAAAGACCAGGAAAGGGGGCAGCCTAGCATGACAGAAAACATTCAGACAGAAACTGCTCTACTCCAGTCAAAGGCCCAGAAAGAAAAACTGTGGCCCCACCCACACCCAAGCCAAGTGGGGAACCTAGGCTTACACACGCACAAAGCTGAAATAACATGCCTCAGCACCCTACTTGAGTGGTGTCAGAGAAGACCAAGTAGGAAGCCAGGGCTTTTGTTCTCTATGGTAATGACGCCCCTCTCTCAACATGTGTTTTCTGTTTTTTGGTTTTTTCCCTTTGGCCATGCCATGCAGCCTGCGGGATCTTAGTTCCCTGACCAGGGATTGAACCTGTGCCCAGGCAGTGAAAGCACCGAGTCCTAATCACTGGACTGCCAAGGAATTCCCTCAACAATGGAGACCACACGGGGAGCCAAGGCTTCTGCCCCAATCTGGCAGTAATGAGGTGCTCCTCCACTCCCCACTGGGGTGTGTCAAATGGGGTCTAGTGTAAAATCTAGTGTAAAATCTAGTGTAAAATCAAAACTCACTATCACCTAGCGGGAATGCATCTACACCCACTGTAGTATCAGTAGAGAACAAGTAAGGAATCAGAGCCCCCATTTCCCCTCAGCAGTACGGAGGAGCTGCCCCACTCAGGTATTAATGGAGATTGAGTGGGGAACCTAGACTTGTCTCCACCTGAAAATAATGAGGCATTGCCTCTCCCCTTCCTGTATAGGAGTGGTGTCAAAAAATGCCAGCAAAAAAGAAGGTTTAAGTATGATTCAGAGTTTCATAGCATAATATAAAAATTCCAGGTTTCATTTGAAAATCACTCATTATACTAAGAACTGGAAGATCTCAAACTGAATTAAACAAATAATCAGTAGATGCTAACACCAAGATGATAGATATGTTAGAATTATTAGACAAAGATTTTAAAGAAGCCATGATAAAAATGCTTCAATGAGCAATTGTAAACATGTTGGAAACAAATGAAAAAACAACAGATAAACTCATAGGGGAAATAGAAAGTCTCAGTAAGAAATAGAAGATATAAAGAAGAATCTAGTAGAAATTTTAGAACTGAAAAATACATTAACTGCTGTGAAAAGCTCAGTGAATGGGCTTAACAGCAGAATGGAGGAAAAAGAGGAAAGAATCAGTGAACTGGAAGATAGAACAATAGAAATTACTCAATCTGAGTAATGTAGAAGAAATAGACTAAAAGAATATGAACAGAACTTCAGGGTCCTGTGGGACTATGCCAAAAGATTTAACAGTGTTATTGGAGTATCCAAAGGAGAGAAGAAAGAGAGTGAGGCTGGAAAAGTGTTCAAAGAAGTTAAGCCTGAAAACTCCCCAAATTTGGCTAGAGACATAAACCTACAGATTCAGGAAGCTGAGCAAAGTCCCAACAGGATAAACCCAAAAGAAATCTGTACTAAGAAACACCATAGTAAAACTTCTGAAAACTAAAGACACAGAAAAAAAAATTGAAAGCAGGGGAAAACAACTACAAAGGTACCAGTTTCTCATCAGAAAACATGGAGGCCCAAAGGAAATGGAACAATATTTACAAAGTGGTAAAAGAACTGTTCACCTAGAATCAAATACCTAAATAAAAGATATGAAGTGGAAATCAAGTTATTCTCAAATGAAAGAAAACTAAGAATTTGTCACCAGAAGACCTACCCTAAAAGAATGGTTGAAGGAAGTTCTCCGAACAGAAAGGGAATGATAAAAGAAAGAACCTAGAAACATCAGGAAAGAAGAAAGAATATGGTAAGCAAAAATTTGGACAGATAAAATAAGCTTTCCTTCTCCTTGAGTTTTCTAAATTGTGTTTGACACTTGAAACAAAGTATAACACTATCTGATGTGGTTCTGTATATTGAGAAAGTATTTTTGGCAGTTATAAACAGGGAGGGCAAGGGGACATAAAGGGAGGTAAGGTTTCTATACTTCATTTAAACCAGTGAAATGATGACATCAGTAGATTGTAATAAATAGTATATATATGATGCAATACCTATAGCAATGACTAAAACATCTATACAAAGAGATATATTCAAAAGTATTATAGATAAATAAAAATGGAATTCTAAAGAATGCTCAGGTAATCCAGAGGAAGGCTGAGAAAAGAAAACAGAGAAATGAAAAAGAGAGGACAAACAAAACCCAGCAGACTTAAGCCCTAATATATTAATAATTACATTAAATATATCAAGACACAGAGATTACAGATTCGATAAAGAAATACACTATATACTAGAAACTCAAAATATAACCATATGGTAAGGTAAAAAGTAAAAGAATAGAGAAAGATATATCTACATAAATATAAAACTATAAAACGTTGCTGAAGGAAATGAAAGATGACACAAATAAATTGAAACATATCACATGTTCATGGATCGGAAGATTTAATATTGTTAAAATGTCAGTACTTCTCCAAGTGATCTACAGATTCAGTGCAATCCCTATAAAAATTCCAAAGACATTTTTTGCAGAAATAAAAAAAAAAACCTTTCTATAATTCATATGAAATCTTAAGAGACCCCAAATATCCAAAACAATCTTAAAAAAGAACAAAGTTGGGGGTCTCATACTTTGTTTTCAAAACCTACTACAAAGCTACAGTAATCAAAACAGGGTGATATTGGCAGAAACAGAGACATACAGAGCAGTGGAATAGAATAGAGAGCTGAGGAATAAACCCTAACATATATGGTCAAATGATTTTTGACAAGGATGCCAAGACCATCCAATAGGGAGGGTAAGTCTTTTCAACTAATAGTGCTAGGAAAACTGGATATCCACATGCAAAAGAATGAAGTTGGACTCTTACCTAACACCACATTCAAAACTTAATGCAAAAATGGATCAAGGGGCTTCCCTGGTGGCGCAGTGGTTGAGAGTCCGCCTGCCGATGCAGGGGACACGGGTTCGTGCCCCGGTCCGGGAGGATCCCACATGCCGCGGAGCGGCTGGGCCCGTGAGCCATGGCCGCTGAGCCTGCGCGTCCGGAGCCTGTGCTCTGCAACGGGAGAGGCCACAACAGTGAGAGGCCCGCATACCGCAAAAAAAAAAAAAAAAAAAAAAAAATGGATCAAGGACCTAAATGTAAGTTCTAAAACAATAAAGCACTTAGAAAAAAAACATAGGTCAAAACTTCATCATAGGGCTTCCCTGGTGGCGTAGTGGTTGAGAGTCCGCCTGCCGATGCAGGGGATACGGGTTCATGGCCCAGTCCGGGAAGATCCCACATGCCGTGGAGCGGCTAGGCCCGTGAGCCATGGCTGCTGAGCCTGCGCGTCCAGAGCCTGTGCTCCGCAACGGGAGAGGCCACAACAGTGAGAGGCCCGCGTACCACAAAAAAAAAAAAAAAAAAAAAAAAAAAAAACAAACTTCATCATATTAGATTTCGCAGTGACTCTTGGATAGGATAGCAAAGGCACAGGTAACAAAAGAAAAAAATGGACAAATTGAATTTCATCAAAATTTAAAACTTGAGGGCATCAAAAGACACTATCCACAGAGTAAAAAGGCAACCCACAGAATGGGAGAAAATATTTACAAATCATATCTGATAGGGGGTTAAAATCCAGAATACATGGGCCTCCCTGGTGGCGCAGTGGTTGAGAGTCCGCCTGCCGATGCAGGGGATACGGGTTCGTGCCCCGGTCTGGGAGGATCCCATATGCCGCGGAGCGGCTGGGCCCGTGAGCCATGGCTGCTGAGCCTGCGCATCCGGAGCCTGTGCTCCGCAACGGGAGAGGCCACAACAGTGAGAGGCCCGCGTACCACAAAAAAAAAAAAAAAAAAAAAAAAAATCCAGAATACATAGAGAACTCCTAAAATTCAATACCAAAAATACCCCGAACAACCTAATTCAAAAATGGGAAAAGGATTTGAATACACTTTTCTCCAAAGATGATCTACAAATGGCCAGTAAACACATGAAAAAATAGTCAACATCACTAATTAGGGAAATGCTAACCAAAAATACGAGATACAATCTCATACCCATTAAGATGGCTTCTGTCAAAGAAACAGAAAACAAGTGTTGGCAAGGATGTAGACACATCGGAACCATTGTGTACTTTTGGTGGGACTGTAAAATGGTATGGTTACTGTAGGAACTGGTGGTTCCTCAAAAAATTAAAAATAAAATGACCATATGATCCAGTGATTTCACTTCTGGGAATATATACAAAAGAATTGAAAGGGTCTCAAAGAGATACATGTACACTTATGTTCATAGGAGCATTATTCACAAAAGGTAAAATGTGGAAGCAATCCACGTGTCCATTGACAGATGAATGGATAAGCAAAATGTGATATATACATAAAGTAGAATATTGTTCAGCCATAAAAGGAAGGAAAGTCTGACATCTGCTATAACATGGATGAACTTTGAGAACATTATGTTAAGTGAAATAAGCCAGTCATGAAAGACAAGTACTGTATGATTTCACTTATATGAGGTACCTAGAGTAGTCAAATGCATAGGGATAGAAAGTATCCTGGTGATTTCCAGGGGGAGGGGAAAATGGGGAGTTATTGTTGAACAGGTATAAAGTTTCTATTTTAGGGGCTTCCCTGGTGGCGCAGTGGTTGAGAGTCCACCTGCTGATGCAGGGGACACGGGTTCGTGCCCCGGTCCGGGAGGATCCCGCATGCCGCGGAGCGGCTGGGCCCGTGAGCCATGGCCGCTGGGCCTGCGCGTCCGGAGCCTGTGCTCCGCAACGGGAGAGACCACAACAGTGAGAGGCCCGCATACCGCAAAAAATAAATAAATAAATAAATAAAGTTTCTATTTTAGAAGGTGAAAAGAGTTATGGAGATGGATAGCTGTGATGGTGGCACAAAAATGTGAATATACTTAATACCACTGGACTGATACTTAAAAATGGTTAGGGTGATCAACTTTATGTAATGTGTATTTAAAAAAAAAATTTTAAAGATATAAAAAGGAATATTCTGCCATTACTCTTGAAAACTTTGATAAAATGGACAGTTTAGAGAACCTAAAGAAATGGAAGACACATCAAAAGAGTGAAGGAGACTTAAGAGACACCAGCTAATCACAATGTGTGGACCTTATTTGGATCCTGATTCAAGCATTCAAAGAAAATGCTGTTGAGAGATATGAGGTGGAACAAAAGGAAAGGCATACCATGTTAAACAGGAATGCTCAACATAACAAAGATGTCATTCTCCCTCAGTTTATCTATAAGTTTAACATGATCTCTATAAATCTGCCAACATTATTTTTTTAAATTATAGAATGCTTACAGAAAAAAGTTTTTTTTTTTAAATTTATATTTTATTTATTTATTTTTGGCTGCATTGGGTTCTCATTGCTGCACATGGGCTTTCTCTAGTTGCTGCGAGCGGGGGCTACTCTTTCCTGTGGTGCACGTCCTTCTCATTGCAGTGGCTTCTCTTGTTGCGGGGCACGGGCTCTAGGCACACGGGTTTCAGTAGTTGTGGCACACGGGCTCTAAAGCGCAGACTCAGTAGTTGTGGCACACGGGCTTAGTTGCTCTGTGGCATGTGGTATCTTCCTGGACCAGGGATCGAACCCATGTCCCCTGCATTGGCAGGAGGATTCTTAACCACTGCACCACCAGGGAAGTCCCCAGAAAAAAGTTTTTTTTTTCTTTTTTTTTTTTGCGGTATGCGGGCCTCTCACTGTTGTGGCCTCTCCCCTTGTGGAGCGCAGGCTCCAGACGTGCAGGCTCAGCGGCCATGGCTTACGGGCCCAGCCTCTCCGCGGCATGTGGGATCCTCCCAGACCGGGGCACGAACCCATGTACCCTGCATCGGCAGGCGGACTCTCAACCACTGCGCCACCAGGGAAGCCCAGAAAAAAGTTTTTAAAGTAAGAAAAATCAAGAATTTCTGAAAAAGTTAATGAGGGATTATTAATCCCTCATATTAATCCTACATGACAGTAAAACATAGTGTAAGACCATAATAAAAGAATGAGGTGTTTGTACATGCAGAGACTTACAGATTATTAGGACAGACTAGCAGGTCCAGAGATCGTCACCAATGCTTCTGGTAAGTTAGCATCTGATTAAGATGACATTTCACATCAGTAGGGAAAAAGATGGTCTATGTAATCAATGGTGTAAGGACACCTGGGTAGCTCTCTGGAAAAAGATGTAACTAATATCTCAGAATTACACCAAAATAAATTCTAAGTGGATAAAAGTGTGTACAAAGTTAAACCATGTAAGTATGTACCATAAGAAATCATGGAATTAAAACAAATAAACATAGGGACTGGGGACTTCCCTGGTGGTCCAGTGGTTTAAGAATCCTTCCAGTGCAGGGGACATGGGTTCAATCCCTGGTCAGGAACTAAGATCCCACACGCCACAGGGCAGCTAAGCCTGTGTGCTGCGACAACTGAGTCCACACACTATAGAGACCAGGTGCCACAGCTAGAGAGAAGCCCCCACGCCACAACGAAGATATTGCGTGCCACAACAAAGACCTAATGCATCCAAATAAATAATAAATAAATATTTTTTAAGAAAAGGAAAAAGGGACTTTCCAGTTCCTTCTTTATTTTATTTTATTTTTAAATTTTATTTATTTTTGGCTGCACTAAGTCTTCATTGCTGCACGTGGGCTTTCTCTTAGTTGTGACAAGGGGGGGCTACTCTTAGTTGTGGTGCACAGGCTTCATGTTGTGGTGGCTTCTCTTGTTGGAGAGCACAGGCTCTAGGCGCTCAGTCTTCAGTAGTTGTGTCAGGCGGGCTCAGTAGTTGTGGCTCACAGGCTCTAGAGTGCAGGCTCAGTGGTTGTGGCACATGGGCTTAGTTGCTCCACGGCGTGTGGGATCTTCCTGGACCAGAGCTCGAACCTGTGTCCCCTGCATTGGCATGCGGATTCTTAACCACTGCACCACCAGGGAAGTCCCAGATGGTGATTTTTAGTCTTTCCTAAAATTGATTGAGGGAATCATGACCAGTAATTTCTTATACATGAAATAGAATAGAAAATACCTAAGGATTTTGAGCTAAGGATGAATATTACATGAAACTTTGTTATAATCATATGTATCAGTAAGTTTATACATATGTGTGTACATGATTATGATGTAAAAATCCTTTTTAAAAATAATTTGCATGCAAAAAGATTAATAAGTCACTGAGGAGATCCAGTATCTTCCACTAGAAGTCACTAATAATGGTGCCTTCTCGAGTTTCAAGTTCATTTCTCTTAACTTGGAATTTCTCTGACAATGCTTTGTTTGTTGCACCTTGGTTATCTGATGTGTGAGCTAGACATGTTCTCATTTTCTTTGTTTTGATTTTTCTAGTAACAATGACTGAAGTTTTACCAAAGGAAAAGAAACAGAAAGAGGAGAAGACCATGATTCTTGGTCAAGCTGTGGTGGACCTTCTTCCTTTACTGGAAGGTCAGATGTGTGATTTGCTCAAAAGCAGAAATAACAAAGCTCATAAAACTTAGTTCCAGAGAAGTGCAAAAATCAGCCTCAGTGAGTTTGAGGGATTCACTGAAAGATGAGCACAGTTATTTCTGCCTAACCCTTCCTTCTTTGGCTTGACTTGGCCTTCTTTTTGCAGGAGAGAGTTTGTTTGAAACGATGGTCCCATTGCACCCTGTGCCAGGCTCGCCCTTGGAACCTCTTCGATCAGGTGTTAAGGTAATCAGAGTTTTAACTCTTAACATATCAGCCTGATATTCAGTCAAACCTGTCTGCTCTTAAGGTTAAATTTAGTTGAGTCCAATTCATCAGGCACCTTCTTTTCACAGGCACACATAGTGCTAGATTCTGGGAAACAAAGGTGAATAAGGCAGACTCTTACTTTAGGAGTTCATAATCTACACATCAGAGGTTATGACCAGTGTGATTAAATGGTGGGTTGGGGCATATGGACACAGAGTAGGTATCTGTTACTTTGCCCAGGGGTAGATGCAGGGAAGGCATCTTTAACTATGACCTGTTGAATTAAATTAAATAGTATATGAATGCATCTAACACACTTTCTGGCATGGTAGCCTGCTTCTGGTCATTGGAGGAGGGGAAGCATGAATTGGTAGGCTGTGTTACTGGTTTGCGTTCTGGACTTTGTTTCCCAGTTCCTCCTGGGATCAGTAGCTTCTTGGGGCACTGCTTTTGCCACTCTTGTGCAAGTACACTCACTCTCAGCAGATACCACAGCTGTCTTCAGTTTTGCACAAGTAAGGCCCAACTGCTCCAACTATTCTGAATGCAGTTCCTTACTTAACCGTTGATGTAGGCCTCTTCCTGATTCTTGTTGATTCTGACCTTCGAGCTGCCACAATCCACTCCTACATCTGCTGTGATTTTCTTTCTCCTTCTCTTATTTTAGGATGAGATTGGTTTCTCCTAGGTTTTTTGGTAGATCTGATTTAATTTGCTTTCTGTATTTCAATGATTCCTAAAAATGTGTAGTCCAGTGATGGCATTTCTTGTTTTCCAGGGCTATTGTAGCATTTTTTTTTTTTTTTTTTTTTTTGGTACGCGGGCCTCTCACTGCTGTGGCCTCTCCCATTGCGGAGCACAGGCTCCGGACGCACAGGCTCAGTGGCCATGGCTCACGGGCCCAGCCGCTCCGCGGCATGTGAGATCCTCCCGGACTGGGGCACGAACCTGTGGACTCTCAACCACTGCGCCACCAGGGAAGCCCTATTGTAGCATTATTGTTTTATTGGATATACAGATAATCATTTAATATCCTTCCATCATTCCATGTGATTTGTGCTGGAAAGAGGTAGATATCTGGGCTCAATCTGCCTTCCTTAGTCCAGTGTCCCAGTCTATGTACTGTTGATTTCCCTTAGATCTTATAGAAGAAGAGAAGGGAAGGGCTCTAGCTTAGGGATAAGGTTCTCTTCTTGGCTTGATCTCTCTAACTCATGGGACCTAAAAAAAGCTATTTGAATGCTCTGTATGGAAATAATTAAACCTGACCTCCTTACCTTGAGCAATGATGTGAGGTTCAAATGAGATAATGTGAAAAAAGGGAGGCCTCTGGCATTTTCAAATGTCTGCGTAATTTTATTCTTTTACAGCAGTGCAGTCTTGAAGTTAAAGTATTTGTGGCGGAGCCCTTATTGACCGCAGCCCAGATCTCAGGAGGCAATCTCCTGAAGGTCACATTGGAGGCTGCCTACTCTGTGCCTGAATCCTTCATTCCAATGGGGCTGCTGCAGAACTACATCGTTGCTCTGCAAGTTCCATCAGCTGGAGAGGTAAAGACTTACAGCAAGATATTTATAGAGATTTAAACACTCATATGGTCATCTCTTCCTTACCTTCTAAGATTTCATTCAAAGCAGGCTCTGTTAATGGCTGAGATTTATTTTAGGCTCAAAAAAATAAAGTTTACTTCTGTTTTATACATGCATGTTAATATTTACAGTTTACATGTTATATACATGTATATATATATACTGCATATAATTTATATCAATAAATACATATTTATGATGGAAAATATATAAAACATTTAAAAGCTGACAATTTTTGGATGTAGTATTTCTACACAGATTACTTTTATGCATATATTTTGTAGATTTTATATAATGTACTTTATTATACCAAACTTTCTTTTAATTCCAGATTATTTTCTTAGTCCAGATTTCTATAGAATGCTTGTGTATGGGTCTTTTGAGCCTCTTGAGATTTCCAAATTGCTTGCTAAAAAAATGTAATTAGGGGCTTCCCTGGTGGCGCAGTGGTTGAGAGTCCACCTGCCGATGCAGGGGACATGGGTTTGTGCCCCAGTCTGGGAAGATCCCACGTACCGCGGAGCAGCTGGGCCCGTGAGCCATGGCTGCTGAGCCTGCGTGTCCAGAGCCTATGCTCCGCAACGTGAGAGGCACAACAGTGAGAGAGGCCCACGTACCTCAAAAAAAAAAAAAATGTAATTAGTTAATACTCTTACCTGCTTTATTGCCATTTTACATTTTTCGTATAGAAATCTCCAATTCTCCTTCACCATTTAACATTCCCACCTGCAGTGCACAAGGGTTCCAATTTCTCCACGTTTACCAACACTTGTTATTTTCTGTTTTTTGATAATAGCTATCCTAATAGACGTGAAGTAGCATCTCCTTGTGTTTTTGATTTGCATTCCCCTAGTGACTAATGGTGTTGAGCATCTTTTCATGTGCTTATTGGTCATTTGTATATCTTCTTTGGGGAAATGTCTATTCAAGTCCTTCGCCCATTTCTGAATTGGGTTGTTTGTCGTTTTGTTGCTGGAGTTTTAGGAGTTCTCTATATATTTTAGCTATTACTCCCTTATTAGATATGTGATTTGCAAATATTTTCTCTCATTCTGTTGGTTGCCTTTTTTACTCTGATTAGTGTCTTTTTTAAAATAAATTATTTATTTATTTGGCCGTGCCGCATCTTAGTTGCGGCACATAAATTCTTCATTAGGTTGCCACATGTGAGATCTTTTAGTTGTGGCATGTGGGATCTTTAGTTGTGGCATGTGGAATCTAGTTCCCTGACCAGGGATTGAACCCCAGCACCCTGCATTGGGAGCATGGAGTCTTAGCCACTGGACCACCAGGGAAGTCCCTGGTTAGTGTCTTTTGATACCCCAAAATTTTAAATTCTGATGAAGTTCAATTTGTCCATTTTTTTCTTTTGTTGTCATAACCAAAAAATCATTGCCAAATCTGATGTCACGAGGCTTTTCCTCCTGTGTTTGCGCGTAAGAGTTTTATAGTTTTAGCTCTTATGTTTAGGCCTTTGATCCATTTTGAGTTAATTTTTGTATATGGTGTTAGGTAAGAACCAACTTCTTTCTTTTGCACGTGAATAACTAGGACCTGCTTAGCACCATTTGTTGAAAAGACTGTCCTGTCCCTATTGAATGGTCTTTTTTTAAAAAAATAAATTTATTTATTTTATTTATTTAATTTTGGCTGCATTGGGTCTTTGTTGCTGCACGTGGGCTTTCTCTAGTTGCGGTGAGCGTGGGCTACTCTTCATTGTGGTGAGCGAGCTTCTCATTGCGGTGGCTTCTCTTGGTACGAGCATGGGCTCTAGGTGTGCAGGCTTCAGTATTGTGGCACGTGGGCTCAGTAGTTGTGGCACATGGGCTCAGTAGTTGTGGCACGTGGGCTCAGTAGTTGTGGCTCACGGTCTCTAGAGCGCAGGCTCAGCAGTTGTGGCACACGGGCTTAGTTGCTCTGCAGCATGTGGGATCTTCCCAGACCAGGGCTCTAACTTGTGTCCCCTGCATTGGCTGGCAGATTCTTAACCACTGCGCCACCAGGGAAGCCCTGAGTGGTCTTGGCATCCTTAATTTTGACAATTTTTGCTGGCATTGGTTTTGTTGTTTTTTTTTGAGGAGGAGATTTTCAAAGATTCTTACTCTGCTATTCTAGAAATGCCCCTCCTTCACAGAAGTTTTAAAACTTAACCCAAAGAACTAGAATAGTTGAGTTACAGGTTATGCCAATTTTACTTTTTATAAGAGACTACAAAATTGCTTTCCATAGTTGTACAAATTTACACTTCCATCAACTATGTATAAGAATACCATTCTTTTCACAATGCTGTCAACACAATATTTTCAGACTTTGACTTTGCCAATCTACAGTTTAAAATGGTATCTCATTGTTTTAATGTGCATTTCACTTATTATTAATGATTTTTAGCATGTTTTTATTTAAATGTTGGATTTTTGAATTTCCCTTTCTATAAATTGTCTTTATAACTTTATCAATTTTCTATTGCAAGTATATTTTAGATAAATTACAGATATGAAAATGCCTATATTTTTAGCCCTTTGTCAGATTTGTTTGTTTTTTAAAAGATAATTTTTTAAAAGGTACATCATGATTCTCACATAAATATAAAATGATGTAAAGGGTTTAAACCAGTTCAGAGGAGAATCTGGGGACTTCCCTGGTGGTCCAGTGGCTAAGACTCTGTGTTCCCAGTGCAGGGGACCGGGGTTCTATCCCTGGTCAGGAAAGTAGATCCCACATGTGGCAACTAAGAGTTTTCATCCCACAACTAAAGATCCCACATGCCACAATGAAGATCCCACATGCTGCAACTAAGACCCAGCCCAGCCAAATAAAGAAATATTTTTTAAAAAGTAGAATCTGAACAAATGACCCATATATACAAGCAACTAGGAATCTTGAAATATATTTGCTAATAATTCAAAACTTATCAGCCATAGTGCAATAATCAATTATATGTCCACTGGACAGAATACATGTCCATATCTATGGACAAGAATAATTTGCATTATTATCAATTTTCTATAAATTATGGAATTATAAAATAGCAGCAAGACAGTGAAGGACACAGGCCCCTCTTTAGAATCAGATAATCACAGAAGGATCTGTTAGACAACACCTGGCATTCCATTGAAAAGACACTTCAGTAATCTTTTTTTGTCCACTTCAAAGTCTTTCACAAAATTTCCTGATTATGGTATTTATTTCTATAGAAAGACTATCCCATTTTCTTCAAGAATGGAACTCTGAAGCTTGGAGGGGAAAGAGAACCTGTTCCTCGGCCCAAAAAATGGCCTATTGCCAACATTCTGGCTCCAGGAGCTAATAACATTCCTGATGCTTTCATCGTTGGTGGGCCCTATGAGGAAGAAGAAGGGGAACTCAACCATCCTGAGGTGAGAGAATTAGGCGGGTTTGGTGATAGTCTCAGTGCACTGATATATGATAAAACATATGTTTATAGTTTGTAAATCACTGTAATTCATATACATCCATCACCTCTTAAAATAAAACAAGTGTATGTCAAAATAAAACAATTATCTATAAAGTTCTGATTAAAATATTTCCTGACTTCTTAAGTCTAACAAACAAAATAATTGATTTAATTTATATTTATTCTTTATTTTATTTGAGATTTATTTATTTATGAGTAGGTTATAATACAGTTACAGGTCAAAATAAAACATTAAGAGATATGCAGTTAAAGTCTCCCCCCTCCTCCATGTCTCTTCTTCCTAATTCCTTCCCAGATCATCACCCTGGTAGTTAACCTTTGTTATAGTTTCTTGTGTTTCCTTCTGGTTTCATTTTTATGCATATAAAAGCAAAAGTAAATAGTCAAAAGAAGACTCAGAGGCGAAAACATTTAGAAAAGTGAAATTTCCTCGTAAAGGATGCAAGAGAGTCAGATTTCAGAAAGACTGGCTCAAAGACATCAGTGTAGTAAAAGTCAGGGATCAAATTATTTTTCTTTAGGGAGTCCAGATTTATAGGAAGTATTCAAAGTCTTGCTGTTTTCAGATCTAGAACCTGTCAAGAAGACTCTGCTATTTTTGCTTTATCTCAAGTGTGAAATGTTTATTTATTTATTTTTAATTGAGTATATATAAAGTGCTTAATCATATTGGAAGTAGGGAAAATGTGTTTTTTCTTCACATACTCATACACACATATACCTACACGTATTCTTTCCCTATCATTTTTTTTTTCACAAATGGTGGCATACTCACACACTTCTGCAACTTGCTTTTTTCGCTTTATAGTGTATCTTGGAGATTTTTTCCACATTCTTTTTCTTTATTTATTTGTACTTGTATAACAGAGCAGGACCCTATGGGGCCTTCTGGGGACAGGTCTTTCCCCCAAATCCTCTGCTTTAGCTCTTCTCTGAAGTACCTAGATAATAATATTTGATGCACATTTCCTGAGTTGTTCTACAGATGTGAAAACCCCTCACCAAATGGAAGATGACCATGAGCATATAGGCCCAGGCCTCCTGGAGCCTAAGTACTGAAAATGTTAACCCCTGTGACACCACCCTATTCCCTCACCATCAGCCAATCAGAGAATTGTGCATGAGCTGATCACATACCTTGCGACCCCCCTGCCCTCCACACGCCGGGCTTTTAAAAATGTTTGCTGAAACCCTTCAGGAAGCTTGGGGTTTTTAGGGCATGAGCCACCCGTATCCTTGCATGGCCCTGCAATAAACCTTTCTTTCTTTGCTCCAAACTCCAACGTTTTGGTTTGTTTGGCCTCGCTGATCGTTCGGCACACAAACTTAGGCTAACACTTGCTTTATGATATACTTTTTTTAAAGTATAGACATACTTTAACTTGCTTAACTAGTCTCCTGTTGGTGGACATTTCAGTTGTTGAAATTATTCTTTTTTTTTGTTCCTTCCCTCCCTCTTTCTTTCTTTCTTTCCTTCTTTCTTTCTTTCTTTCTCTTTCTTCATATTTTTCTACAACCTATGTTTGTCAAGAGCATAGAAAATGCTGTAAACACATTTGCAAATGTATTTTGAATGAGCTGATAATCATTAGTGGAAACATTCAATAAAGTAATTTTATAATGAGTGGTTGAATTACTTTCAGTATCTGATTCTAAATATTTTAAATAGAGATAAGGCTAGCAATATTTTAAAAACATTGTGCAGTGTCTTTTCTCATCATTGTGATTACTAAAAATTCATGCTCTTCTTACATTAATGTTTTCATTTAGATCAGATATTTTATTTTAGATATTTAGATTTTATATTCCATTTTAGTTTAGATAACTAGTTCTCAACCCTGGTTGCTCATCACAGTCACCTGGAAAGCTTTTAAAATAGTAACAATGGCCAAGCTCTAACCCAGATCAATTACATAAGAATTTACTTTTAAAATAATACCAATGGAAAACACACAGAGGCAGAAGCGGCAGGAAGATGGAGGCAGAGGTTGGAGTGATTCAGCTACAGCCACCGGTGAAGGAAGAGGCTATGAGTATCATCTCCTTTAGAGCTTCTAGAGGAAGAACAACCCTGCTGACACCTCCTTTTGGACACTGGGCCTCCAGAACTCTTTCCCTACAGCACTAAACATTCTCTAAAAAGATCTCCTGACTCCTTGTCTGTGTTCCTGTTTTGAAGAGGAACAAAGACAATCATCTTTGTAAGAGAGATGCTTAGCATGATGGCTAACATGCGTGGTAGGATTCCATACATGTTGATTAAATGACATGAATGAATGACAAAAAAATAAAAAATAAAAAAATAAAATAAAATAAAATAAAATAATACCAATGCCCAGTTTTTGATTTTTTTTTAGCAGCTCCCAGATAATTCTAATATGCATCCACGGTTGAGAATCACTTTTTAAGGTTATGTGAGTGAATATTTGGCAGTTAGTATTAGATTGATATAAGGATAATATAAGTATTTTATTCTATATACTGTATTAATAGTAAAGTACCCTAAAATTTAAGATGATGGTAGTATTTTCAGTAGTAGTCATACTTATAGTAGTATTAGTAGTAGTAATAAAAGTATTATGACCAAATCCATTAAAAGAATGCCCCACAGATGGAGCAGGAGACAACCATGGCATACTGAGAGAGTAAAAGTCTCTGTCTTATGATTTTATAGGACAGGGAATTTAGGAACCAAGCAGAGTGCATAAAGAAAAGGATTACTTGGGACTTGGAAAGTCGCTGCTACCTTGATCCTCCTACAGTGATCAGGTAGGAAGAGGGAGGGAATATGTCTAACCAACAAAGACTGTAGGTGGGAAGAAATGTTACTTTTGTTTATTTATATTTGAGTTAAGGTGATCTTGAGGTTCTCTTCCACCACATCTGCTAATAGCAGGCTTCTAGTGATGGTAGCTTAACCATGGGGGATTCTTGTTTCATTCAGAGCTGGTATGTGTGGTGGCTCTACAGTATTATTAGATATCCAGGCTCAATCTTTCTCTTTGCTCTACCTTCTTTAACATGTACGTTCCATCCACAAGGTTGTCTCATGGCTATTGACATGGAGCTCCAGCCTGCACATTCACATTCCTGTCAGAATGTTGGAAGAGGGGAGTGCTTATGGATTAAAAAAGGACACATCCTGGCTGTATTAGCCCCTCTTATAGAACCTTCCTGGAATCTGACAACCCCTGTTTACATCTCATTGGCCATCTCTCGATGCAAAAGAGGTTTAGGAAATAGTGGTTTTGTTGGACACATTGTCACCCAGACTAGATCAGGATTTATATACTAAAGCAGAACATTACACAGTTTTGCGTGGGTAACTATTGGTCTCTGTCACAGTGACCTGGAGATTAGGGAGAGGTGAGAAATAGAGGATTATCAATATATATATAATCTGAATGAAAATCTCTGTTTTTTTCAATTAATAGACTATTTTTTAGAACAGTTTTAGGATTACAGAAAAATTGATCAGATATTTCAGAGTTCCTATATACCCAGTTTGACATTAGTATATAATATTAATGTATATTGTTGGATTTGATTTGCTGATATGTTATTAAGGATACATTGTTACTATTATTACTTTGAACAGTTATCTATTTGACTAATTAAAAATAAGAAAAAAGTTTTAATTTATTTTACTTTAATCTGTTTCATTCTCTGATTTTCTTCCTTTCTTTATGTAGATCCACGTTTCTGACCCACATCATTTCCTTTTTTCTGAAGACTTCTAGCATTTCTTTTTTTTTTTAATAGGCATTTAAAAAATTTTATTTATTTGTTTTTATTTTTGGCTATGTTGGGTCTTTGTTGCCGTGTGCAGGCTTTCTCTAGTTGCGGTGAGCAGGGGCTACTCTTCGTTGCAGTGAGTGGGCTTCTCATTGTCGTGGCTTCTCTTGCTGGGGAGCACGGGCTCTAGGCACGCGGGCTTCAGTAGTTGTGGCACATGGGCTCAATAGTTGTGGCGCACAGGCTTAGTTGCTCTGTGGCATGTGGGATCTTCCCAGACCAGGGCTCAAACCTGTGTCCCCTGCATTGGCAGGCAGATTCTTTTTTTTTTTTTTTCAGGCAGATTCTTAACAGCTGCGCCACCAGGGAAGTCCAACTTTTAGCATTTCTTGCACGGCAGGTCTACTGGCCACAAATTCCTTACATTTTTGTTTGACTAAGAAAGTATTTTTCCTTCACCTTTGAAGGATAATTCCACTAGATACAGGATTCTAGGTTGGTGGTTTGTTTCTAAACCACTCTCTTCTTGCTTGCATGATTTCTGAGAGGAAGTCCAATGTAATTCTTATCCTTATTCCTCCATAGGTGTGGTGTTTTTTTCTCTGACTTCTTCCAAGATTTTCTCTTTCTCTTTGGTTTTCTGCAGTTTGAATATGATATACCTAGGTGTAGATTTTTTTTGTTTTTGTATTTATTGTGCTTGGTGTTCTCTGAGCTTCCTAGATCTGTGGTATCTGCCATTAATTTGGTAAGATTTGTAGCCATTATGACTTCAGATATTTCTTTTGCTCCTTTCTCCCTTTCTTCACATTCTAGTGTTCCTGTTATACCTTTTGTAATTGTCCCACAGTTCTTTGATATTCTGTTGTGATTTTTAAATTGTTTTCCCCTTTCCGTTTCAGTTTGGGAAGTTTTTATTGGCTCAGTGGCTTCAATATCACTGAGTCTTTCCTCAGCTATGTCCAGTCTGTTGATAAGCCCATCAAAAGAATTGTTCCTTTTTTTTAGTGTTTTTGATTTCTAACATTTCCTTTTGATTCTTTCTTAGAATTTCCATCTCTTTGCTTACATTACCCATCTGTTCTTGCATTTTGTCTGCTTAATCCATTAGAGTTCTTAACATACTAATCATAGTTATTTAAAATTTTCTATCTGGTAATTTCAAAATCTGTGTCATATCTGAGTCTAGTTCATATGCTAGCCTTGTCTCTTCAGACTGTATTTTTTCTTGCCTTTTACCATTCCTTGTAGTTTTTTATTGAAAACTGGACATTATGTTTTGGGTAGTAAGAAATGTGGTAATTAGGTTTTTTACTGTGAGTTTTTATGTTAACCTGGCTAGGAGGTAGGCTGTGTTTAACACTTGCTGTAGCTGTAGATGCTAGAGGCTTCAGTGTCCTTTTGCTCCTTCCCTGTTGTCTTTGGGTTTGCTAAGAGCTCTTTCCTAAACAGGGTTTGTGTTTTGCAGATTCTCAGTTATAATTCACTGTTATTATACTGGATCCTGTTGATGTGTGGCGGTAAGGTGTTGGGGAAGGGAAGTGTTCTATAATCCTGTGATTAAATCTCAGTATTTTAATGGGTTTGAGCCCATAAGTTGTGACTTCATAAGTGTGTAATAGTCTTTTTTTCTTCCTCTCTTCGTGTGAGACAGGAAGGCTAAATAGGACTGGAGTTGTCTAATTGCCCTTTCCCTGGGTCAGATAAAACTCTGGTGAAGTAGTTTCCCTTACAGAGCAGGCCTTTGTTATGGAGAATACTCTGGACATATTTTAATATGGTTACCTTTCCTTTCTCCCTGCCTAAGTCTATTCTCTTGTTTTCACAATGAGAGTCTGATGGAGCTCCTTGATTTAAAACCCAAGAACGTGTGGGGACCCCCTAAGACTGGGCACCCAGGAGTTTTTAACTCTCTGGTTAGTTCACGCTCAGCCTCCAACAGTCTTTCAAAATTATCATTAAAGTGTTTCTACCAGTTACTGGCTCTAATGGCTTCTGATGCCTGTAAGCTAATCTCAGCTGTGATTCTCTGTACTTGCCTGTTTCTCTAAACTTCCAGGTGGCAATTTGCCCTGTGAACTTAATTCTTAGATGGATCTAAGAAAAGTCATTGATTTTCATTTTGACCAGCTTTTTTCTTGCATATGCCTTTATTTTTTTAAATTAATTAATTTATTTGGCTGCATTGGGTCTTAGTTGAGGCACGCAGGCTCTTTGTTGCAGCGTGTGGGCTTCTTTCTAGTTGTGGTGCTCAGGCTCAGTAGTTGCTGTGCACAGTCTCTCTTTGTGGCGCTAGGGCTCCAGAGTGCGCAGGCTCAGTAGTTGTGGCACACGGGCTTAGTTGCCCCGTGGCATGTGGGATCTTAGTTCCTCCACCAGGGGTTGAACCCTCATCACCTGCATTGGAAGGTGGATTCTTAACCACTGGACCACCAGGGAAGTCCCTGACCAGCTCTTTTCTTGTTGTGAGGACAGGAGTGATAGCTTCCAAGCTCTTTATGGGTTTGAGCTGACAATGGAAGTCTTACTATGATTATTTTCACAGTAGAAATAAATGTACTTTATACTAT
The DNA here is from genome assembly GCF_949752795.1 of Hyperoodon ampullatus. Taxonomy (NCBI): domain Eukaryota; kingdom Metazoa; phylum Chordata; class Mammalia; order Artiodactyla; family Ziphiidae; genus Hyperoodon; species Hyperoodon ampullatus. The sequence continues at coordinate 62,471,270 of NC_136914.1, read as the reverse complement.
TTGCATACTTGTCTGATTATTTCTTTAGAATAAATCACTAGAAGTGGAATTTGTGGGTCAAAGGCTATGAACATTTTAAAGACTTTTGATTCATGTTGTCAAACTGCTCTCAAAAATATACAATTTGCTTCTGCTAGCAGTATAGTATAATTATTTTTGGAATTTTATTGCTATGAGAAGGTTTTAAAAGCCCACATGCCTAATAAGAATTTTTACATATGTGCATTCCATTACTTCTTAAGAGAGGAATACTTCCTTTTGACCTAAATTATACTAACCCCATTTTTGCATGTAATGCTAATGGGCTGATTTTTCATCTGCAGTTTTCAGAAGCGAATTGCTGATTGCCGATTTTGGCCTGTAGAGATCACAAGGGTTCCTCTGGTTACTGTACCCAAAGTGAAATCTGCTAAATTTGAAAAGGTAAATTAGTTTACTTAAAAATATTTATATAAGAAATGCTGGGTTAGACCCAACCTGTTTTTCTGCTTCTAATTCTGATACCAAAGGAAAATATGAACTGTGTGGCTGCTCCCTAGGGTGACCAGCTTATCCTGATTTGCTCAATAGTTTCCCAGTTTTAGTGCTGAAAGTCTCATATCCCAGGAAACTCCCTTGTTCCTGGCAAATCAGGACGACTGGTAACCCTAGTTCCCTATTGTCCACTAACAATTATTTAGGCTTTATTCTCAGATATCCTATTTTCCTCTAGCTCTTTATTACAGTTTTACCATGGGTAAAACCATGAAAAATAGCCTTTTTTTATGCTTTTCTTTTCTTTTTTTTTTTAAATTTATTTATTTAATTTATTTATTTTTGGCTGCATTGGGTCTTCATTGCTGTGTGCATGCTTTCTCTAGTTGCGGAGAGTGGGGGCTACTGTTTGTTGCAGTGCGCAGACTTCTCATTGCGGTGGCTTCTTTTGTTACAGAGCATGGGCTCTAGGCATGTGGGCTCAGTAGTTGTGGCTGGCGGGCTCTAGAGCTCAGGCTCAGTAGTTGTGGCGCACGGGCTTAGTTGCTCCGCGGCATGTGGGATCTTCCCGGACCAGGGCTTGAACCTGTGTCCCCTGCATTGGCAGGCAGATTCTTAACCACTGCACCACCAGGGAAGCCTTTTAAAATAGCCTTTTAATACATCAAAAGTAGTTAAATATTGGCAATATGGTTCAACCTCCTACATCTTTCTAAATTTATTTTAGACTTACCTACTTAAATTGTTTTAGCCCACTAATTAGAGTAATAGGATTCATAGATGTACTACTATTCTGAAAAGATACAGCTTTGATGAGCCTAGAAAAGTCCTCTACTGTATTTTGTTTGTTTATGATAAAAATAAATGCATTTGTCCAAATGACTGTGTTTCCAGTTCATCCCACTGACTATGCCAACAGTTGCTTCCTATCATGCTGAAGAAGAAAACCATGGGAAATAGCCTAAGAAATGTCCCCTGCAAAAAGTCTTTTTTTAAACTTGAAATATAGTTGTTGCATAATATTATTAGTTTCAGGTGTACTACATAATGATTTGACACTTGCATACATTATGAAGTGTTCACCATGATAAGTCTAGTAACCATCTGTCCCCATACAAAGTTATTACAATATTATTGACCACATTCCTATGCTGTATATTATATCTCTGTAACTTATTTGTTATGTAACTGGTGGTTTGTACCTCTTAATCTGCTTCACCTGTTTCTCCCACCCCTTCCGGCAACCACCCGTTTTTCTCTGCATCTATGAGTCTGTTTTTATTTTGTTTTATTCTTTTTTTTTGATTCCATGTATAAGTGAGATGACGTGGTATTTATCTTTCTCTGTCTGACTTATTTCACTTAACATAATACTGTCTAGATCTATCCATGTTGTCACAAGTGGCAAGATTTCAATTTTTATGGCTAAGTAATATTCCATTGTGTATATATATACACACCACATCTTCATTTATCTTTTGATGGACAATTAGGTTGCTTCCATATCTATTTTAAATAATGCTGCAGTGAACATTGGAGTGCATATATCTTTTCAAGTTCATGTTTTTGTTTTCTTTGGGTAAATACCCCAAGGTGAAATTGCTAGATCATATGGCAGGTCTATTTTTAATTTTCTGTGGAACCTGTGTAGTGTTTTCCATAGGATCTCACCAATTTACAATCCTACCAACAGTACATGAGGCTTCCCTTTCCTCCACATCCTCGCCAGTGCTTATCTGTTGTCTTTTGATGGTAGCTATTCTGACAGGTGTGAGGTGGTATTTAATTGTGGTTTTGATTTGCATTTCCCTGATTGTCAGTGATGTTGGGCATCTTTTCATGTGTCTGTTGGTCATCTGTACGCCTTCTTTGGAAAAATGTCTATTAAGGTCTTCTGCCCATTTTTAAATCAAGTTGTTTGTTTTTTTTGATGTTGTATGAGTTCTTTGGATATTAACCCCTTTTTGGATATATAGTTTGCAAATATTTTTTCCCATTCAGTAAGTGGCCTTTTCATTTTGTTCGTAGTTTCTTTCACTGTGCAAAAACTTTTTATTATTTTTTTAAAATATTTATTTATTTATTTAGGCTGCACCGGGTCTTAGTTGCAGCACATGGGATCTTCATTGCGGCATGATTTAGTTTCTTTATGCAGGATCTTTAGTTGTGGCACATGGGCTTAGTTGCTCTGTGGCATGTGGGGTCTTCCCGGACCAGGGATTGAACCCGTGTCCCCTGAATTGGCAGGTGGATTCTTAACCACTGCACCACCAGGGAAATCCCAATGATGCATTTTAAAATGGGAATGTTTTCTTAATTTCTCTTTCTGCTAATTTGTTGTTAGTATATAGAAATGCAACTTATTTCTGTATGTTAATTTTGTATCCTGCAAACTTATTGAATTCATTTATTCTAGTAGTTTTTGGATGGTGTCTTTAGGATTTTCTATATATAATATCATGTTGTCTGCAGTGACAGTTTTACTTCCTCCTTTCCAGTTTTCCTTTTATTTCTTTTTGTTGTCTGATTGCTGTGGCTAGGACTTCTAATACTATGTTGAATAAAAGTGGTAAGAGTGGGCATCCTTGGGACTTCCCTGGTGATGCAGTGGTTAAGAATCCGTCTGCCAATGCAGGGGACACGGGTTTGAGCCCTGGTCTGGGAAAATCCCACATGCCATGGAGCAACTAAGCCCGTGCGCCACAACTCCTGAACCTGTGCTCTAAAGCCTGCTAACCACAACTACTGAGCCTGCGTGCCACAACTACTGAAGCCCACATGCCTAGAGCCCGTGCTCTGCAACAAGAGAAGCCACTGCAATGAGAAGCTGGCGCACCGCAACAAAGAGTAGCCCCCACTCGCTGCAACTAGAGAAAAGCCCATGCAGAGCAACGAAGGCTCAGTGCAGCCAAAAATAAATAAATCAATCAACAAATAAATAAAAATAAATGTATATTAAAAAAAAAAAGAGTGGGCATCCTTGTCTTGTTCCAAATCTCAGAGGAAATGCTTTCACTTTTTCACCTTTGAGTATGATGTTGGCTTTAGATTTGTCATATATGGCCTATATTATGTTGAGGTATGTTCCCTCTGTACCCAGTTTGTTGAGAGGTTTTATCATAAATGGATGTTGAATTTTGTCAAATGCTTTTTATGCATCTATTGAGGTGATCATATTATTGTTATTCTTCAGTTTTGTTAATGTGGTGTATCACATTGATTGATTTGTGGATATTAACCCATCCTTGCATCCCTGAGATAAATCCCACTTGATCATGGTGTACCATTCTTTTAATGTATTGTTGAATTCTATTTGCTAATATTTTGTTGAGGATTTTGATATTTATGCTCATCAGGGATATTGGCCTGTAATTCTCTTTTCTTGTGATATCTTCGTCTGATTTTGGTATCTTTGTAATATATAATATGCATTGGCTAACATTCCTTAGATTTCTAAAGCAGCATAATGTTATCACATGAAGATAGGACTTTTAATCTAATTTCTAATTATTGTTATAATCAGCAAAATCAAAGAGATTACTTTTTTTTTTTTTTTTTTTTTGCGGTACGCGGACCTCTCACTGTTGTGGCCTCTCCTGTTGCGGAGCACAGGCTCCAGACGCACAGGCTCAGCGGCCGTGGCTCATGGGCCTAGCCGCTCCGCAGCATGTGGGATCTTCCCAGACCGGGGCACAAACCCGCGTCCCCTGCATCGGCAGGCGGACTCTCAACCACTGCGCCACCAGGGAAGCCCCAAAGAGATTAACCTTGTAGAAATTAAATGTGTTTTCTTTCACTAAATTGATTTTTTTCCTTATAAAAGTTGTCTATGGCAAACCATACAACCATTAAAAATTATGTTAAAATATATTTACTGACATGTTCTTCACCTTTGTAATGAGAATTAAGATGAGATTAGGGTTGGCAAATACATGACAGCAGACTGTCAGTCATCCTCCTTCATCCATGGCAGATATTACTGATCAATCAAAGCATTCTTTTCTTTTGAACCCAAATAAGGACACAGAATCTTTCTCAACACAGTATTCTAAAACACCTCCACTAATTGGTTAGAATTTAAGCATAAGTTAAATCCTATTTGTCGTCACTGATCCAGATGATTTGTAAGGCCCCTCTCATTCATATGAATCTGTGAACTAAAGCTAAGGCCATAATCTGATTTCTTTTAAGCTTTTGTTGTTATTACTGATTTTTGCAAAGCTTCACTTTTTCCTAAGAAGCAACATGGTGAAAATGACATTTTGGTTGAATATATATTATTATTATTATTATTATTGAATATATATTATTAATTAGTTTGCATATGTGTTGATCCAACTATTATCTTTACTGTTCATAGTGTTAGTATACATTATCTCAGAGATCATGGTGTTTTTAAACCCAATTATAAATAAATAGATAAATGAGCAGAGACCCAAAATGTCTATGTAACTGACCCAAATCAGGTAGCTCAGCTAGTCCTAAAGTCAGGTCTTTGAACTGCTAAGTCAGAGTTCCATACTTTAGCTACATTACTCTGTAGCACTAACAGCTGTCTGTTTTTATTCCTTTAGACTGATGATGAAGGTCCGCTTTCATTTCATGGTGTGGCTTATGTTAATATGGTACCATTGCTGTATCCAGGTGTGAAGAGGATTCGGGGAGCTTTTCATGTTTACCCTTACCTAGGTAGCACAGTCTATGAAAAGGTAAGAAAAATTTGAATAGAAGGTATCATCCTAATTTATTCTTATATATGTGTTTACCTACATCTTTAGCACACATAGCTTTGCAATTGATATTTGGAACCAGCTGGTATACTGGGATGTTAAATATAGAGCCTTGAAGTCTTCTGCCCTTGAACCTTAAAAACTTTAGGATAATGAAATCCAAAAACTGGAAACAACCCAAATCTCCATCAGTAGGTGAACAGAAAAACAAATTATATGGTATAGCCATACAATGGAATACTACTCAGCAATAAAAAGGAATGAGCTATTAACACATGCAACGTGGATGGATCTCAAATGCATTATGATAAATGAAAGAAACCAGACAAAAGAGAGTACATACTGTATGATGCCAATGAAATACAATTATCAGAAAGTAGTGGCAGAAAGCAGATCAGTGGTTGCTTGGGAACAGGGATAGAAGGAAGAATGGATTACAAAAGAAATATGATGGGGCTTCCCTGGTGGCGCAGTGGTTGAGAGTCTGCCTGCCGATGCAGGGGACGCAGGTTCGTGCCCCAGTCCGGGAAGATCCCACATGCCGCGGAGCGGCTGGGCCCTGTGAGCCATGGCCACTGAGCCTGCGCGTCTGGAGCCTGTGCTCTGCAACGGGAGAGGCCACAACAGTGAGAGGCCCGTGTACTGCAAGAAAAAAAAAAAAAAGAAATATGAGGTAAGTTTTAAGGATGATGGAAATACTCGTTATTCTAATTGCAGTAATGGTTTCACATGTGTATACACATGTCAAAATTGGTCAAATTGTATACTTTAAATATGTAATTTATTATATAGGCATACCTCATTTTATTGCCCTTTGCTTTATTACTCTTCACAGATATTGCATTTTTTTTACAAATTGAAGGTTTGCGGCAACCCTGAGATGAGCCAGTCTATGGGTGATATTTTTCCAACAGCATCTGCTCACTTTGTGTCTCTGTGTCGCATGTTGTTAATTCTCACAATATTTCAAACATTTTCATTATTGTTATAATTGTTATTGTGATCTGGGATCTGTGTTGTCACTAGTGTAATCATTTTGGCCTTTTTTAGCAATAAAGTATTTTTAAATTAGATCTGTACTTTTTAAAAAAAATTTTTGGCTGCATTGAGTCTTCGTTGCTGTGTGCCGGCTTTCTCTAGTTGTGGCAAGCGGGGACTACTGTTTGTTGCGGCGGTGACTTCTCTTGTTGCGGAGCACAGGGTCTAGGCGCGCAGGCTTCAGTAATTGTGGCATGCGGGCTCAATAGTTGTGGCTCGCAGGCTCTAGAGCACAGCCTCAGTAGTTGTGGTACGTGGGCTTAGTTGTTCATGGCATGTGGGATCTTCCCAGGCCAGGGCTCAAACCCATGCCCCCTGCATTGGCAGGTGGATTCTTAACCACCGTGCCACCAGGGAAGTCCCTGTACATTGTTTTTTAAGACACTGCTATTGTACACTTAGTAGATTACAGTATAGTGTAAACATAACTTTTATGTGTACTGGGAAACCAAGATAACCATTATTTGCTTTATTGCAGTTATTTGCTTTATTGAGGTGGTCTGGAACCAAACCTGTAATAACTCCAGAGTAAGCGTGTATTTCAATTTACCTCAATAAAGTTGGAAAGAAAATCTTCCAAATAATGAAGCCTTGTGTGTTAAGTATGCAAAAACTTAAATATATGTACTGATTAATGAGCTATAATATGGTTCTTTCAATTTTCAGATGTTAAAATGTTAAAATACACATTTATTTATTTATTTAAGCGAAAAATAAATTTTATAATGTTTCTTCTTAGGAGAAAGTGAGGCTTTATAAAACACAACAGTAATAACAACAAAAACGGATTACTATTTTATCATTATTAGGACAAGTATTTTTCAATAACAGAGTCATGAAAGATCCATCAGCTATTTGAAAACCAACTGAGTAATAAACTCTATATAAGTATCCTTTGAATAAGAAATCAAACTTATAGGGATTTGTCTGAAATGAATCATTTAATAGTATCAAAACCCTCCTTTCATGAAAACTTTTGGGGATCAATAATAGCAAAACTAAAATTAAGATTAAGTGTCTAATAATAGAGAAAGGATTAGTAAATTATTGTAAATAAAAATGGTGGAATATGCGTCCATTAAAAAGATAATCATTAATGTTTTGTAGATAGTTAAAGAAAGAAAGCAAAAATTTTACATATAGCATAGATCATGATAAATTCCAAGTGAGTTTATTAAAATAGGTTAAATGTGAAGTCTATAAAAATAGAAGTGTCCTGGGCTTCCCTGGTGGCGCAGTGGTTGAGAGTCCGCCTGCCGATGCAGGGGACGCAGGTTTGTGCCCCGGTCTGGGAGGATCCCACATGCCGTGGAGCGGCTGGGCCTGTGGGCCATGGCTGCTGAGCCTGCACGTCCAGAGCCTGTGCTCTGCAATGGGAGAGGCCACAACAGTGAGAGGCTCGCGTACCGCAAAAAAAAAAAAAAAAAAAAAGAAGTGTCTATTAATTAAAGATATGAATTAAGGGAAGACTTCCTGTGCTTGAAAACAAATGAAAGATATAAAAGATTTAGATTGCCAAAAAATAAAAATCTTCTATACATAGAAGAAGCCATCATTAACAAAATTATAATGTAACTAAGAAATTGGGGAAAATATTTGAATACATATCAGAAGATGGCTACTATTCCTAAAATATAAAGCACTTTATTGTATCAATCATATCAAGATATTTTTGGTGAATCTGAGGGAAACAATATATCATAATTGAAAGGTTATAGGCTTTGATGTCAGGCAGTTTCTAGGCTGAATTCTGGAACTGCCAGACAGGCTGCCGTTTACTGACTTTGGGCAAGTGACTGAATTTCTCTCAACTTTATTCATCAGTAAAATGGAGACACTGCTTGTTTCCTAGAATTGTTTTACATATTAAATGAGATAAAATATGTAAAGCACTAGGGATATAGTTGACACACAAACATTTTTGCCTGTTACTTTTATTATACCCATATGAAGAAGAATATTGTACATATATTAAAAATTATTCTCATGAAAACTTTAAAAACAGAGGATGCATGTGGTAGTCTGTTAAATGAAAAAGGATATAAAACTACATCCACTATGATCACAACTTTTTAAAAATATATAATCATAATTTTTAAAATATATGAAAAATACTGGGGAGGAAACATTTCTGGGTATGTCTGAGTGAGGAGGTTGTCAAATTTTCTCCCCCTAAAAGCAACTGTAAAGCTGGACAAATTGACAAAATGCCATTTCAGTGCTCTGAAAATTGACCAAAGGCATCAACAAACTGAGAAGTATTCATGCATGAAAAACAGTGGAGTTTGAGGCATTCTTGCCTAGGTCTGCTCCTAAACCACCTCCCCCTACCTCTCCTCTAATTTAGCTTAATCAGTGAGGTGATTCTTCTAGGGCAGGATGGGCTGTGAGGGCCAGCAACTTTGCTGCCACAGAGAGGGCTCACAAAATTTGGAGCAGTGGGTGAAGGACCCATGCCTGACAATGTCGTTGGTTGAAATGGAGATCTCGGTGGAGAGCAACCAACATATTGTAATGAGAATCCTAGGAGAAAAGAGAGAGAAAGAGGCAGAAGTTATGTATAAAAAAATAATGTCTGAAAATATCCCGTTTGATAAAAACATTAGTCTACATACCTAAGAAGTTCAGAGAATTCCAAGTAGGAAAAGCATATGGAGGTCTATAGTATACACATTATAGTGAACTATTGAAAGAAAAAGAAAATTGTGAATTCAACAGGAGAAAAATGATTCATCACTTACAGGGGAGCACCAACATGGTTAACAGTTGATTTTTCATCTGAAACAATGGAATACTGAAGGCAATGGAAACACAGATTCAAAGTGCTGAATGAAAACCCTATCAACCAAAAATGAAGGTGAAATAAACACATCCATGGATAAACAAGTATTGAAAGAATCTGTTGCTAATAAACCTGTCTTGCCAGGATTACTAAAGTATGTCCTTCAGCTTGAAAGAATATAAACCAAATGATAAATTGAATCCACAAGAAGAAATGAGCACTAGAAATGGTTAAATGTAAGTAAGTATAAAAGATTTTAGAAATATTTTTCTCATTTTTGCTCTTAACTTCTTTGAAAGATGTGATTATATAAAGCATTAGTTTTATTATTGGGTTTATAACATACATAGATGTAATTTATGTGATAATAGCATAAAGGAGAGAGGATAGAATGGAGCTATAGCACAGTAAAGTTTATATATTTTATCAGAACTAAATTAGTCTCAATGTGAAATAGATTGTGATTAGTTCAGATGCATATTGTAATCTCTGAAGCAACCACTAAGAAAAGCGTGTGTGTGTGTATGTGTGTGTGTGTATGTGTGTGTGTGTGTTTGTGTACATATACCGTATGCATATACTCAAGTATATATATTTTTAGCATTAAAAGAAGGCACTTAAAGAAGGAAGAGAGGAACAAAAAAGACAAGATAAATAGAAAAGAAATAGCAAAATGTCAAATATAAATGTAAATATTTCAACAATAACATTATATGTGAGTAGTCTAAACACCCCAATGAAAGAGATTATGAGACTGGATTTTAAAAAATCAAGATTTGAGAAAGACAAATATTATATCACTTATGTAGAATCTAAAAAATAATACAAATGAATCTATATACAAAACAGAAACAGACTCACAGACATAGAAAATAACTTACGGTTACCAAAGGGGAAAGAAAGTAGGGGGAGGGATAAATTAGGAGTATGGGATTAACAGACATGAACTACTATACATAAAATAGATGAGCAACAAGGATTTACTTCAGAACACAGGGAATTGTTTTCAATATCTTGTAATAACCTCTAATAGAAAATAACCTGAGAAATATATATAACTGAGTCACTTTTCTGTATACCTGAAACTGACACAATATGGTAAATCAACTAATACTTCAATAAAAAAATCAAGATTCAATGATATGCTGTCTATAACAAATACATTTTGGTTCAGACACACATAAGTTGAAGTAAAAGAATGGAAAAGATATACTATGCAAATAGAAAACATAATGGAGCTGAGTGGCTATATTTATATCAGACAAAATCGACTTCAAGATGAGTAATATTACTAAAGACATAGAGTGGCATGCTATAAGGGTCAATTAATTAGAAAGATAGGATTTATAAATTATAAATTAATTATAAATTATTATATATAATACATGTGTAAATTATAAGTGAATACACACAACAGAACCTCATAATACATGAAGCCAAACCCAACAGAATTGAAAGGGGTAATAGACAATTTGACAGTAACATTTAGAAATTTTAATAATCCACTCTCAATACTTGGCAGAACAACTATATAGAAAATCTGTGTTAAACATAAACTTACCATACAACCCAGAAAATCATTCCTAGGAACCTACCCAAGAGAACTGAAAACCTGCATTTACACGAAGACATGTACATGAATGTTCATAGTAGCATTATTCATAATAGCTAAAAACTCACAACAGTCCAGATGCCCACAACTGGTGAATCAATAAATTATGGCACATCTATATTAGGGAATACTATTTAGCAGTTAAAAAGGAATTAACTACAATTAATGTAATATGCCAAAATCATTGAATTTTTTTTTTCCTGGAACAAAACTGGAATAATTTACTTCCTTGTCTCTGTTGGACTTGCTGCTGAAACAGAACCTGCTTTCACTCTTGTTGGTGGCCTGTTCCATTCTGATACTTGGTTAGATATTGCCCAGTGAATTCCATTTTAATCTTCATGGGCTAGCAGTCTATAGTACCCCTAGCCTAAACAGAGAATATCCAAACTTGTAAATATTTCATTGTGTTTCAACCAAGCAGAAAAACATCCTCAGGAAGGTGCTTCTTAGGCCTGTAAATCAGATTTTTTTCCCCCAAATCACTGAATTTTGACTACACTTTAAATGGGTGAATTGTATGGAATGTTAATTTTATCTCAGTAAAGCTGTTTTTAAAAAAGAGTGAACTCTGAAGGCTTTGCAGATGTGATTGGTGCCCTGTGACACCCTGACTCCTGCGAAGCTGTGAATCCTACTCGATTCCGAGCTGTCTTCCAGAAATATGTTCCCTCCTTCTCTGGATACAGCCAGCAGGATGCCCAAGAGTTTCTGAAGCTCCTCATGGAGCTGCTACACTTCGAAATCAACTGACGAGGCCGCCGGGCTCCACCAGTCCTGGCCAATAGTCCAGCTCCCTCCCCATCCTGCTGTGGAGGGGCTCTGCTAGAACTTGAGTTAAGCGGTGACGACCAAGCCAACCTAATGGGAAGCTTACCTTGAGCGAGAGGACACCGAGATTGTGGACTTGTTTGTGGGCCAGTTGAGAAGTTGTCTCAAGTGCCAGGCCTGTGGGTATCGCTCCACGACCTCCGAGGTTTTTTGTGACTTGTTCCTACCCATCCCCAAGAAAGGATTTGCTGGGGGCAAGGTGTCTCTGCGGGGTAGTTTCAGCCTTTTCACCAGGGAAGAAGAGCTAGGATCGGAGAATGCTCCAGTGTGTGACCGGTGTCGGCAGAAAACACGAAGTACCCTTTCAACACCCTTAAGCCCCCAGGCTCCCCATTTACCTCAGAGACGTCTATTTCTGTGTCTTTTTAATCGGGGAGGGGGGAGGGGGTGGTTGTACCTCCCATTATATTTTTTATTAAAAAATACCCTTCCATCTGGAGGCTCCCTTGTCTCCCAGCCCCATATACAGAGCTCCCCAGGCCCCTGCCCTTGTACAGCCCCCAGACCCTCTACAGTCTCACTATTTTTTGTGAATAAATTTATTAAGAAAAATAAGTGAACTACTGATACATGCTATAATATGGATGATTACTGATACATGCTATAATATGGATGAACCTCAAAAACATGCTGAATGAAAGGAAGACACAAATGACTACATATTGTATAATACCACTTACATGTAATGTTCTCTCTTCCAGAGATGTTAAAATTTGAAAAAGTTTGCATCTTAGAATATATGAAATACAGCAATTTCTGTAGAGGTGGTAGGATTGTGAGTGATATTTAGTATTTATTTTTCTTTAATATTGTTGTACTGTCTTTTAGGTTTATTGAGGTATAATTGACATACAATAAATTGCATATATGTAAAGTGTACAATTTAAAACTTTTGACGTAGGTTTGCATCTGTAAAACTATCACCACAATCAAGATAATGAAAATATCCATTTTCCTCATCTGTTAACCTTCTCTCCCACCTCTGTCCACTCCTCCCCTCTTTTTTTTTTTTTTTTTGGTCTTGTTTCTTTCACTTAGCATAAATTACATTTAGATTCATCCATGTTGTTTAATTTAAAAATTATTTTAAGATTCTTTTCCAGTTATTTATCTATAGTTTGAATTTTCCCATACAAATTTTTACTTTAAACTTGCACTGTTCTTCCAGTTATAATTGATAGGCCAGTAATATTTAGACAGATGATATTTCCTGTACAGAAATAAATTCTACCACTTAAAGTTAATCTGAAATTATGTGTCAAAGTTTAAAAGCTTTCTGGTAATAAGTTATGGGACACCAAATCAAGCCAGGTTGAAAGTTCTCTTATTAATTTAAAAAATAGGGTAGGCAGCTATGCTTCTGTGATGGTTTCACCTGTTCAACAAGTACAGCAAGGCAATTGTTTTTTGCTTCTCTTATCCATCTCTGATGGTACCATATTGAAATTGTCTAGAAAACTAAATGATATTAATGAATAATGTGGGTTTCTATTGAGTTTGTTTCATTTGCCTGTGAGTCATTACATTTTTTTGTTTCTTTCTTTCTTTTCAGACCAAGTGTTTATTTAGCTTGTTCCGGGATACTGGCCATAATTTGATTCAGAATAATAAAATAGGAGGAATTTATTCTCCAGTGTCCAAACCAGTTATTTCTAAGAACCTGAAAGAAGATAAAACAGTCAAAGAAAAGGATATGGAAGCAAGGCCTAGGCCTGGGGATGTGGTAGGTTGTTGAGAAGGTGATGATTTTGCTGGTTTTGTTACATTCCAGAGGCTTGCACTGATTTCTCATTTGGTAAATTGCCTCAGTTTAGCTTGCGTTTTGATGCAACATAATGGTCCTTGCTTCTGCTATTGTGGAGACCAGGTAAGAATTGAAATTTTTTTTTAGAAGTCAAAGAACCAGCTTTATTAATTTCTGGACAAGCTCCCCAAAGTGGAGGACTTGAGAGGGCTAGATGAATTTTTTTAATAATTAAAAAAAATTTATTATTTAAAAAATATTTATTTATTTATTTGGCTGCGTCAGGTCTTCATTGCAGCATGTGGGATCTTTTTTTTTTCTTCAGTTGCAGCATGTGGAATTTTTAGTTGCGGCATGTGGGATCTTTTAGTTGCAGCATGCAGGATCTTTAGTTGCAGCACGTGAACTCATAGTTGTGGCATGTGGGACCTAGTTCCCTGACCAGGGATCAAACCCGGGACCCCTGCATAAGGAGTGCAGAGTCTTAGCCACTGGATCACCAGGGAAGTTCCAAGAATTTAATTTAATTTTTAAAAATTATTTATTTATTTATTTATTTTGGCTGCGTTGGGTCTACATTGCTGCACGTGGGCTTTCTCTAATTGCGGCGAGCGGGGGCTACTCTGTTGTGGTGCACGGGCTTCTCATTGTGGTGGCTTCTCTTGTTGCGGAGCATAGGCTCTAGGCACGCAGGCTTCGGTAGTTGTGGCTCGTGGGCTCTAAAATGTAGGGTCAGTAGTTGTGGCACACGGGCTAAATTGCTCCACAGCATGTGGTATCTTCCTGGACCAGGGCTTGAACTCATGTGGCAGGCAGATTCTTAACCACTGAGCCACCAGGGAAGTCCCAGGAATTGAATTTTTGAGGTGTGCTTATTTTCTTTCAGCAAGCGTCTAGTATAAAATCTCAGAGCTCAGCTACTCCTTTGGAAGTTGAACCCTCTCTTTGCAACAATCCAGAAGGACAGGTAACTATGCATGAAGAGTTTGAAAATTAAGTTTAAATTCATCAGTCCTTTACTGAGCAAGATAGTATGATATAGTGGAAAATGCTCAGGAAAATGCTCATTATATGAGTAACCATCCCATATTTGCCACGACTAGTTTATGACCTTGGGTAAATTTCTTTGTCTTGTTGAGACTCTCTAAAAGGAGTGGATACCAGATTAATTTCAAGGTCCTTTCTAGCATTACAAATTTATGTCTTTTATTAATTATGCTATATTAAGCACTATGAGAGATGCAAAGATGCATCATCTGCAGCGTTTATTCGTTTGCCCTCAGGACACTCAACACTCTGTTGGGCAAAACAGACTGGTACATAACTAACTGTAAGAATCTTGATGAATGCTGTAGTAGAGGTACAAATGAAAGTGCCGTGTGGTCTCAGAGGAGTCAGATGGAGCAGTCTCAGAAGACTTCAGGAAGAGGTGGTATCGAAGCTAAGTAGTGAAAGATAAAGAGAGCCCTTTGCCAAATGAATTTCAGGAGAAGAATTTCAGGGCCAGAGAACAGCTTGAGTCAAGGCACAAAGAAGGTAGCAGAATTCAGCATACATCAATTAATTCAGTGTATGGTATAGAGAAGTGAAAGTAATGGTTCTAGAAAGAGGTGATAAAGAAGACAGAGACTTGAGTTGAGTTTTAGGAAGACTTTGAAAGGCTTGCTAGAAAGTTTGGGCTTCACTGTGTAGATGATGAGGGACTGTTAAGCCTTATCTTAGAGACTCACACTGAAGTTTTTTAAGTCACATAGAAAAAAATACCTCATGAGTGTTTCAGGGCAGTACTCTTGCCAGGATATGGAAAAAAGAGATTGAAGTTGTGGTAAGGTCTTCAGATGTCAGTTTATAGGTTTTATTTACAGTACAGATGAGTGTTGATGACAGTTTAATCTAGGGAAGGGATTGTAGTAAAGAAAGTAAAAAACCTGTGGAGGCAGGGTGTGGAATTTGAAAGCTTTGGGGTGTTGAGGAAGAAAAGTTAAAGATAACTCAGGTTTCAAGCCTCACTTTCTGGAAAGATGACAGAATCATTAAGAGAAAAGTAAAAATAGAGTTGGATATAGGGGAAATGATAATTTCAGTTTTGGACATGTTGTATTGATAGTTAGGATGCTGGCAAGAATCTGGGTAGAAATGTCCATGAGGTTGAAGTTGATAAATGGCGCTTAAGAGGGTGTGGGTGGGAATGTCAGACGGCTATGAGGTTATTTCTTCATGACTCCTGAAAGAGGTTTGGTAGAAGAAAGAATGGCATTCACTTGAAACAATTCCAAGAACAGTATCGAACAAATTAAACAAGACTTCAGCTGGGGTAGAAGTTTCCAAGAATAAAATTGAAAACCTTTTTCTGCAAGAGATAACCAGTGTTACTATTTCTCTTTCCAGTTATTTTTCTATGTAAAAAATGTCTTAAGTCAGAATCACACTATATATAGTTATATACACAATTTTCTCACTTAATATATTGTGAGCATTATCTTATGTTACTAAAATTTTTTCATAAATATCTGTTTTTCTGGAAAGAATAAATTAGAGAAAAATGTCTTTACAGCAATATGTAGAAGCAGGGACATACATTGTGTTGGAGATTGAGCTGGACAAAGCCTTGGTTCCGAAGCGAATGCCAGAGGAACTAGCCAGAAGGTGTGTAGCAATGGTTCTCATACTTGCTTTGCAAGACAGTTTAGGTATAAATAAAAGTAAGTCATTTTGTCCACATAAATGTAATTTTTCTTGGGATAAGCAGCAGACAGTTTTCTGGTTTTTTTTTTCAGATAAGTTTCTTTTGTTACTTTTGTTTTCTTGTTATAAAAGCAGTATGTTGCCAGTTACAAAAAAATTGAGAATTTCAAGATAGGCAAGGAAAAAAAAATCAACAAGAAAGTATCTAAAAATACCCAGATTTCTTTCTACTCACCCAGTGATAACCACTTTTAACACCTTGGTACTTATCCTTCTGGAGTTATTGTAAAGTCCCTATATTATACACACACACACACACACACACATACGCACCCTTGTCACATGTAAATATATGTAATTTTTTAGAACTATTTTTATATTGTACCACAGTGCTTTGATTGTGTTTCTAGGAAGTTATCCATTTCATCAAGATTATCCAGTTTGTTGATGTGTAATTATTCATAGTATTCCTTTATATCCTTTTTATCTCTGTAAAATGGGGAGTAATGTCTCCATATACATTCTCAATCCCTCTACATTTCCTCCAACCCTCATGCCATTTCCCCACCAACACCCTGCACCCCAGCCCTAAGCAATCACTTATCTACTTTTTTGTCTGTATGGATTTGCCAACTCTGAGACATTTCATATAAATGGAATCATACCATATGTGGTCTTTGTGGACTGACTTCTTTTATCTAACATAATGCTGTCAAGATTCATCCAAACTGTAGCATGTATCAGTACTTCATTTCCTTATTGTTGAGCGGTATTTTATTCTATGAATATACCACATTTTGTTTTTCTAGTCTTCAGTTGATGGACATTTGGGCAACTTATTCTTATTATAGGGTTCTATAATGATTGTATTAAAATGGAAGTCAATTCATGTGACTCCTCTGTTCAGAAACTACCAGCAACTCCCCATCACACTCTGAGTAAAGTCAAAGGCTTTACAGTGGCCTACAAGGGCCTACATATTCTGCATATATTTTTTCCTCATTTTCTTCGGTCCAGCCAAACTGACCTCTCGCTATTCCTCACACATGCCAGGCACACTCTTGCACCAAGGTCTTTACACTTGTTGCTTGCTTTGCCTATAGTTTCTTTACCCCAGGTACCTACATGACTTGTTTCTTCAGTTCCATCAGGTCATACTCAAGTACTGTCATCTCACTGAGTCTTTCCCTGGTGAAATATGCTCCCCAACTCCACCACCCCCAGCCCCCAACATAGTCTATCTGCCTTTTTGCACTATTTTTCTCTATGGCACATATCAATAACCAATTTATGTTATTTATTGTCTTTTTTTCCCGACTAAAATGTAAGCACCATGAGGGCAAGAATTTTTGTCTGCTTTGTTTAATGCTCTATCCCCAGCACCTAGAAAAGTGCCTGATGGATAATAGGCACTCAGTATATATTTTGAATAAGTGAATAACGTCTCTGAAGAGGAAACTGGGTGGCTGGACAATAAGGTTGGAAGGAGACAATTTACTATATATTGTTTCATATGTCTTAAGTTTTGAATCATGTGGATATATTATCTATTAAAATAAATAAAATTAAAATTAGGAATTATGAGCAAGGTATAAAATTACATAGGACCTATTCTCACTTTTTTTTTTCTGGCCGTTCCATGCAGCTTGCGGTGTCTTAGTTCCCCAACCGTGGATTGAACCCATGCCACTGCAGCGCAAGCTCCAAGTCTTAAGCACTGGACCGCCAGGGGATTCCCCCATACACAGGACCTATTAAAGAAAAATTGAATTTGTGAATTTTTTTGTAAACTTCAAGGCAGTGTAGTATACCTCAGTAGGAATGTGAAACTGTAAGGAGGAAGAGCTATAACTTAATTTCCTTTAGGTTCTTGTAAGAGCTCATGAAAATAGAAGATAGAGGTTTTGGCATAAGTAGTTTGACTGTGATAAAATATATTTTCTTATTCACCATAAAGTTTGATATCATTACTGTAGTGTAATGTAGTCTTATAAATTATGACCAAGAGTACAGTTTTTATCCTATTGGAAAGGAAAGAAAAGCTTTCGCTTGCCTGTACCATTTATATTTCCAAAACTTTGTGCTTTCAGAGACTCTACTGAGTACACATAAAGTCGTTAACACCTATCTCTTTCTAACCCCTGAGTCAAGCAGCTTGTGTACAACAGTTTAAAAAAATGTGTAAGGGTAAAGCCAGGGCTCAAATTAGCCAGAAGTGCAACTTAGTTACTTTCCAGCTAGCTGCTTAGTGGCTTTCTTCTTGTCTAGTCCACAGCCATACGCTGTTTTGAGGTTCACGTCGAGGTTCTTACATGAGAGAATAGCTCAGTGCTCAAGTGTGATGGGCAACCGACCTTAGATCTCACTCACCTAGACCTTAAGAGGTGGGAAATAAAAGAACATAAATCTGAATATAATAAAGTTTTGTTTTGTTTTTTTCTGATACAGGGTCAAGGAAATTATACCTCCAAGGCCACCTCTTACCCGTCGGACGGGAGGAGCTCAGAAGGCAAGTACCAAAGCCAAGGTGAAACTCTTAAGATGTTGAGTGCACCCATGTGAAAATAATGCATGGGCTCTTCAGTATGTTTTCCAGAGGGGTGAGAAATTGTAGCTTCACATATTTTCCTTCCTGCTTCTATTTGTGACCAGTGGCATTCAGTGAAGAGTATACAGCGTTTAATCTTTGGCTGATGGTTTCTGAGCTGGGAAGAAAAGGGCAATTTATACCTAAAGTTTATTGAATGTAAAACCCAGTCCAGTTTCAGACTTCCATTCCATGTCTTGACCGCTTTGAGGCCTCTTTACCAGACATTTTGTATTTTTCTAGGCGGTGAGTGACTACCACATGCAGATCAAGAACATATCTAGAGCCATCCTGAATGAGTATCACAGGATGTTTGGAAAACAGGCAGTCAAAGTGGGGAGTGATCTGGATAGTGAAACCCTGGAGGAGCAGAAGTGCCAGCTCAACTATGAACTTAATTGCTCTGGAAAATACTTTGCTTTTAAAGAACAACTCAAGGTAAATATTAATTTATTTAATGATTCCATGGATTTTTATGAAGCATCTTCTCTGCATACCTAGTTACCATTTTTTCTCTGGTTATGTTCAGTTGTGCTCTACCTTTCTTGCTGTTGGTACAAAGAGCTATGTTCTCTATGATAGAATGTCTGGAGACATCTTTCCACTCCTGTAGAGCCTTGGAATGGTTCAGTATCTGTCCTGAGTGTAAGCTTTTAAGAAACTAATTCGTTTTTTTGTTTTTTTTTTTGCGGTATGCGGGCCTCTCACTGTTGTGGCCTCTCCCGTTGCAGAGCACACGCTCCAGACGTGCAGGCTCAGCAGCCATGGCTCACGGGCCCAGCCGCTCTGCAGCATGTGGGATCTTCCTGGACCGGGGCACGAACCCGTGTCCCCTGCATCGCCAGGTGGACTCTCAACCACTGTGCCACCAGGGAAGCCCAAGGAACTGATTCTTCACTTGAAGTTAGGCCAGATTGGGGGCCAGATATCGTGTTGCACTAGCAGGCAGAAACTCTGTACCTGGTATTGATTCCATGACTAATTATCTCTGTCTCCCATTACAAACCTTTTCCCAGTCCATAGAATCACTAAGATTTGAGAAATATTTACTTAATAATAATTTCCCAAATAATAATGGCTAACATTTATTGAGTATTTGTTGTATACCAGATAAAATTTTAAATGCTTCATACTTTACTAATTTAATCCTCACAACAACCCTATGAGATAGGTACTCCCCATTTTACAGATGGAGAATTGCAACATTAGTTGGTTAAATAATTTGCCCAAGATCACAGAGCTAGTAAAGGTCAAAGACGGGGTGTAAATTCAGGCAGTCTGGCTCCAGACTCACATTCTCATCTGCTACACTGCACTGCCTCTCTATGTACACTTACTATGTGCCCTATACTATACCAAACAGATACGAAGAAAGCACGTGGAAGTAACAAAGGGAAAAACAGCTGATATCCATGGAGGCAAGAGGCTATTCTCAGGTGGCATAGTCACATCTCAGTTGTGTCTCAAGTGACCTTACCACTCTGAGCCTCAATTTTTTGCCTAACAATGAGGGATGATATTAATATGATCACATGGGGTCATTATTAGAATTAAATAAGATAATGCATGGAAAGTGCTTAGTACAAAGCCTGGCAATAATGTTAACTTAGGGGAGAAAAAAGAAGACGCTGTCCTGGCTATAGCAATATGTTATTTGTACAGCATTTTAAATTTCACCACCTGTTATTTCTCTTTGGCTTCTCAATCATCTTCTGAAGTAAGATAGTAATACCAGGAGTACATATTCATTTAACAAATGAGGAAACTGAAGTACCAAGTGTAAAATAATTTATGAGGTTGTACAGTGGCAGGATTAGAACCAGGATTCCATTCTCCAAACTCTCAAATCAGGCCTTTCTCCTTTTCTCCCTTGAATCATGTGGCCACCATGAGAAATGTAATGCATAAACATAATGCTAAGGTTTTTTTTTGCTTTATGACTCTCTTCACAAAGTATGAATGCTGTATTGACCATATTGGTGATGATGGTGATGTTAAGAAAAGCCATGTGGAGTATGTTGATTGGGGGAAAATCAGAGAACCAATAATGTAGCAGTCACCAAGGAAAATCAGTCACCTCCTGGAGTTCTGATGAGCCTTAGATCAGAAACTCAAGGGAGGCCTGTGCTGTTAGCATGGTGCTAGACTGTGTTATCAGATGGTGATATGTGTCTCTTGCAGCATGCTGTGGTAAAGATTGTGAGAGAGAAGTACTTGAAGACAACAGCATTTGAAAGCCAAGAGGAGCTGCAGAAATTTATTAGTGAGCTCTATGTTTTCTTGGTGGATCAGATGCATGTGGCCTTAAATCAAGTAAGTGCTTCAGAGCTAAGAACCCTTCCTTTTCTCTGTAGGTCATCAGGGTCTCCTCTGAATGATTCCTTCCTTTCTTGCTTCTTTTCTTCCTTAATTCCACAAACATTTTTGGGGGTGTCTGCTCTGTGCTAGGCATTGAAAACACAAAGATGAATAAGAAACTGCCTAAGTTATAAGACTAATTTTAGGGAAAATAAGGGGGTATCCTCTTTCAACTTCATAGAAAAATTAATTTCATAACTGTCATAAATTTGATGGATAAAAAATAAATAAAATCAGCTATGTAAATTGTGGAAAAAAATTATCATTCTATTTATTCTGTGATTGTGTGCAGTTCTCAACTTTTTCTTCAAGACTGACAATCAAAACAAAGAAAAACTATGAGTTTTCAGATATTATACTTGAATGACAATGACACTTCATATATGCCTTTTCTATCTGACTGGTCTCCTCCCACTTGTTTGTATATATTTGTACATCTTACATCTTGCCTTCATTTGCTCATTTTTTATGTATGCAGTTGTGGTTTGTTTGAAAACAAAGACAAAATCAAAGTGTTTTTTTGTCCCCGTGGTAGTCTCTAACCAGCTATGCATCCTCAAAGCCTCTATTCTTTTTTTTTTTTTAAGGAAAGGGTGGATTTTTTTTTTTTTGGCCTCGTTGGGGCTTCATTGATACGCAAGGGCTTTCTCTAGTTGCAGTGAGTGGGGGCTACTCTTCATTGCAGTGCGCAGGCTTCTCATTGCAGTGGCTTCTCTTGCTGTGGAGCACGGGCTCTAGGCATGTGGGCTTCAGTAGTTGCAGCACACGGGCTCAGTAGTTGCGTCATGCGGGCCTTAGAGTGCACACGCTTCAGTAGTTGCGGCGCGTGGGCTCAGTAGTCGTGACGTGCAGGCTCTAGGGCGCGTGGACTCAGTAGTTGTGGCTCGCCGGCTCTAGAGCACAGGCTCAGTAGTTGTGGTGCACAGGCTTAGTTGATCTGCGGCATGTAGGATCTTCCTGGACCAGGGATCGAATCTGTCCCCTGCATTGGCAGGCAGATTCTTAACCGCACTGTGCCACCAGGGAAGTCCCTCAAAATCTCTATTCTATTTGTTCTTTGTTTCACTGTTTTTT
Source organism: Hyperoodon ampullatus (assembly GCF_949752795.1). Classification (NCBI taxonomy): domain Eukaryota; kingdom Metazoa; phylum Chordata; class Mammalia; order Artiodactyla; family Ziphiidae; genus Hyperoodon; species Hyperoodon ampullatus. The sequence continues at coordinate 62,449,355 of NC_136914.1, read as the reverse complement.
TCTTCTTGGCCACCGTCACTTTTTCTTTTACCTGTTCAGCCTTCCTGAAAGAGGTAGGAGTGTCCAGTATCCTAGGGTTAAGAGAACAATCCTGCACAGATGATTTGGATGATTTGATGTGGAAAGCAATTGAGAACTGAGCATGAGATGGTAATTACTGTTGCCTTATGTCCCCAAGGAGCCTCTGTCTAGTAGAGGGGAGAGGCACAAAATACAAATAACTGCAGTAGAGTGAGGTAAGTGCTGTGACAGAGGTGTGTCCGTGGTAGAGCAGGTTAGGGGATGCCTAAAGAAAGTATCAGCTTCACCCTGAGATCTTTCAGGGAAGGACTCACAGAGGAGCTGTGACTCGACCTGGGCCTTGAAGGCTAAAAAGAAGCTCACCAGGTAGATGTTTCAGAGCATTTGAGTCATAGAGAACATCATGAAGGCTTAGAAGCTTGGAAGAATATGGCATATACAGAAACTGCATATAGTTCAGGAGCAGAGGTTGAAGTGGTTGAGTGACAGAGAAACAGGCGATGAAGCCAGGGATCAGTTCCTGGTAGGGGAGCTGGGAGCGTGGATGGAGGCCTTATATGCCACACAAAGAAGTTTTGACTTTTTCCCTTATTAGCAGTTAGATGCAATACATTTAATTATTTTATACTGGGAAATAATATGATTAGATTTACATTTTACAAAAAGCACTCTGATAGCAGTATGTAGGATGGGTTAGAGGTGGTGAACTGGTGATGTTAACTGGTTATTACATACTAAGGAGGAAAAGAGAGCAAAGGTTCTTAAGTTTAAGTCTCAGTGACTGGGTAGTTGGCAATACCATTGACTAGGACAAGAAATACAACATAAGCAAATTTGCTGGAAGGCAAGTGATGTTGAATTCAGTTTTAAACGTTGACTCTTGTGGGGTTTTGCTCAAGAGGGAGATCTGGGCTGGAGATTAGATTTGGGAGCCTTGAGTATATAGATGCTAGTCAAACTGTGGCCATAGATGAAGCTGCCAAGAAAAGCACGAGTAGAGAGAGAAGCAAGCTGGTGGCAAAACCGTAGGAAACACCAACATTTAAGGGATGGATGAGTAAAAGAATTAATAAAGGAGACAAGTAAATTGTTGAAAAGGCAAAAGACCCAGAAGACAGTGGTATTTCAGAATCTAAGGGAAGAAAATTTTAAGAAGAAAAAATGGTCACCGTTGTCAAATACTCTGAGGAGTTCAAGAAAAACAAGATCTGGGGTAGGGGGAGGGGAGATTGGAGAAAGGAGGTCAAAAGGTACAAATTTCCAATTACAAGATAAATAAGTACTAGGGATGTAATGTACAGTATGAGGACTATAGTTAACACTGCTGTGTGGTATATATGAAAACTGTTGAGAGTAAATCCTGAGTTCACATTACAAGGACAAATTTTTTTTTCTTTTTTTGCTTTCTCTTTTTATTGTATCTATATGAGATGATGAATGCTAACTAAACTTTCTGCAGTAGTAATTTCACAATATATGTTAAGTCAATATATGCTTATACAGTGACATATATCAGTTATATCTTGTTAAACCTGGGGAAAAAAGAAAAAAATCTGAAAGGTTTTTATTGGATTTGGCAATAAGGAGGTTGCTGTTACTTTTACAGAGCAGTTTCATTGGGCTAATGACGTGGATTCAAATGATAATGAATTGAAGAGTAAATGAGTGATTAGGAAGCAGGTGGAATATTAATTCAGGAAGTTGGAAGATGAAGGGAAGAAGTAGGAAAGTAGTAGCTAGAAATTAGAGATTTTCTTTTTAAGATGGAAAAGTCTTTAGAACGTCCACAGGTTTAGGAAGAGTCAGCAGACTGGGAGAAGTTGAAAATTGAGGAAAAAGAGGGAATAACCAATGGCAAACTCAGGATATACAAGTGGAAAAGGATCAAGATTTTAGATGGAACAATTAGCCTTGAAACGGAGAAGGATGTGATGCCTCATCCTCTGAGACTGAAAGGAAAGAGATAACAGTGGATGCAGAAAGAAACAATTTGGGTGTAGGATTCAAAAGTTGAGGGTTTTTTTGCCTAATGATTTCTATTTCTTCTGTGAAGTAACACCTTTACTGAAAGTGAAGGGGTAAGAGTTGAATGAAAAGCTTGAAGAAAATTTAGATACTGCACAACATTATGAAAAATGTTGCTGAACAAGGACAAATACATAGATTGCTGAGAGTATTAAAGGCCTTCAGCTAAGACTGTATGTGGTTTTCTTCAGGATCAGTTAGCAGCTCCTGTCTAAGAATGAAGAAATCCGATTGTAGGATTGTTTTAATTTGGGAGTTTTCCGGGCAAGTGCAGGAAAAGGACAAGGATGCCCAGAACTTGAGTGTGCTGGTGAGAGAGTAGTATGAGTAGAAATCATGAAGTCCAGGCTTATCCATTTGGGAAATGATCAGCATATTGGAAGTCAGAGGGGAGTTTTAAGGGGACTAAATGACAAGAAGGGAGAAGGCTTGTAATGTGGGTTTGGGGAGTGGATATTAGGGGTATAGTATTTCTGGTTTGGGCATGGCAGTGTGTTGCTGTAGGGATTTGGAGGTCAAAGTCACCAAAATTAAAAAGAACAAAGAACAGAGGCGTTAATCAATGATCAAAAGCTTACTTTGGCCCATCTCAAATTTAGCTTTACTTTTCACATTCCTTAGTAACTCTACTTGTTAAAGTCAGTGATATTATTTTTATTTGTAGTTAATGAATTTGGTCTGGTGGAGGGGTCTTCCCTGGCCATAGCATCTGGCCCAAGAGATTACTTGTTATTACCAGACTTGCTTTCCTCTCTGGGTATATAGGATATATTATTTTTCCTTCTACCTTTCCAGCTATTTCTAAAATGTCTCCTTTGTGGAATCTATCTGTCTATATATCCCACTGAAAACGTAGATGTAGCTGCCAAAGATTTACCCTGGGCTCGTGTTTTCTTGATGTTTAAAGACTCTAGCTAGGGCCTCCCTGGTGGCGCAGTGGTTGAGAGTCCGCCTGCCAATGCAGGGGATACGGGTTCGTGCCCCGGTCCGGGAGGATCCCATATGCCGCGGAGCGGCTGGGCCCGTGAGCCATGGCCGCTGAGCCTGCGCATCCGGAGCCTGCGCATCCGGAGCCTGTGCTCCGCAACGGGAGAGGCCACAACAGTGAGAGGCCCGCGTACCGGAAAAAAAAAAAAAAAAAAAAAAGACTCTAGCTAGTTCTTGCCAACGCTTTTCATGTCATGACAACTAAAAAATGATCATATTTGTCTGTACACTAGAGAAAGTGAAAGAAGCTGTTTGAGGTTAGAAGTGACTTAGTTAGGGATTCTGGCTGCCCTAAGGGTTGAAGAGAGCAGTTGTGCCCTGAATAATTTTTTACTCACTTCCATGAGCTTAGACTGTTGGTATTCAGATACCTGAGATTCTATTTCACCCTTGATATTCATTCTTTGGTTCACTCTCACTCTCTTAGTGTATTGGCAAGACTGTAAGAAACCTCAGTATCATTTTTGACATCATGACTAGAGTCTCACATTTGGTTTATTCTTATAAAATTTCTCTACTTGTAATTGCTTTATTTTGTCTGCCTAACATCTTGATAATGACAAGGCCATGCCAGATGATGTCCAAGGCACTCTTTCAACCATTTGTACCAGCAGTGAACAGCTTCGCCTCTTTGCATTAGAAGCAGAAGTCAATGAGAACTATGAAATGGCAACAGTGTACTATGAAGAGGTAATTAAACATCTTTCTGGTGGTTGTCATTACTGCTATTTGTACAATATGGGTATAATAAATAGTACTTTCTGATTGTTTAAAATCCAACCTTATTGGTGAAAGGATAGACACATAGATCAATAAAACAGAGTCCAAATATAGGTGCACACAAATAAGGCCATTATATTTTCGGCAAAGTTGTTTACAAATTTACAAATTCAATGCAGAAAGGATAGTCTTTTCAAAAAATTGTGTTAGAACAGTTGGTATCTGTATGCAGAAAATGAACCTCGAGAGGCAGAGATCAAGATGGCAAAGTAAGAGGGCATGGAGCTCACCTCCCCACCACGAACACATTAAAAGTACATCTACATGTAGAACAATTCTCACTGAAAACTAACTAGAAACTGGCAGAAGGACTCCTGTACAACCAAGGCTCTAAGAAAGATACACGCACAATTGAGTAGAAGGGGAAGAAAAGTAGAAGGGGAGATCTGGTTAGGATCTATGCCCCTCAGAGGGGACTCAGAGGAAAGGGGAGATTGCACTGGTGTATACTGACACTGGGGAGTGAGTAGGTCAAGCCACAGACTGGGTATCCCAGTCCTGGGTTCCTATGCAGAGGAGACAAGCCACCTTGGCTGGTTGGAGGACTGCTGGGACGGATAAAAAGGCTGGAGAAGCCTGGACTCTGCTCCTGAGGGGTGCAAGCGTCCTGGCTTGCCCTACGGGCTGCCAGGTTTCCCATGGCTGCCTCACCATGCACCTAGCCCCAAGCCAAACCAATGTTCCAGCCCCACTTAGACCATGCCACAGCAGCATTGGATCTGGGGGCCACAACCAGGGAAAAGACTCGACCCTGGGTTGCATCTGAGAAGAGCCGCTGATGCCTACACAGGCAGTACATAGGACCTCTGTATGCACATGGGCCCCAGTTGCTTCAGGTCACCCCTCCTCTGGTGCAAAGAGAACATAGCCAGCTGGAGGAAAAATCAAATCCAATGTTGTGAAGCTATTGCCCTATGTTTTCTTCTCAGAGTTTTATAGTTTTAGGTCTTACATTTAGGTCTTTGATTCATTTGAGTTATTTTTGGTACATGGTATTAGGTAAGGGTCCAACTTCAATCTTTTGCATGTGGATATCCAGTTTTCTTAGCACAGTTTGCTTAAAAGACTGTCCTTTCCCTATTGAATGGTCTTGGCAACTTTGTCAAAAGTCATTTGACCATATATGCTATGATTTATTTCTGGGCTCTCTGTTCTATTCCCTTGGTCTCTATGTCTGTCTTTATACCAGTATCAGACTGATTACTACAGCTTTATAAATTTTGAAATCAGGAAGTGTGGGTCCTCCAGTTTTGTTCTTTTTTAAGATTGTTTTGGATATTCAGGGTCCCTTAAGATTCCATAGCCTTAGAATGGGCTTTTATATTTCTTCAAAAAACAGCATTGGAATTTTGATAGATAGTGCATTGAATCTGTAAATTGCTTTGGACTGTATGATATCTTAACAATATTAAGTCTTGCAATCTGTGAACATGGAATGTATTTCCATTTGTTTGTCTTCTTTAATTTCTTTCAGCAATGTTTTATAGTTTTAACTCTTTTTGAGTTGCTTTTATTTTTACATATTTGTGGATAAGCTGATGTTTGCGTTCTCAAGACTGTGACAGAAATGATTATATGTAAATCTTTAAAATGAAATATAAAATGAACCTTTTGGTTTCCAAGTAATTGGATGAGCGTATGATGACCAGAGCACTGACACTAGGAAGCAATGAGCTGAGGATTCATTTTTTACATTATTTCATCAAATATTTATTGACCACATACTATAAGCCAGAGAAATGACTGTTCTAGGCATTTGGACTGTTCTATGACTTCTTAGTCATAGTTTCTACTTTCATAGAGCTTATGGTATTTATGGAGTGCTTACTGTGTGATGTTGTGTGCATAAAGAATATGACATAGCGTCACAATAACCTTGGTCCTCCTGATGTTTCATATGATAGAGGTTGGTTCGTGAGCCCCAGAACCTGGAGCACTGGCTGGACTACGGTGCCTTCTGCCTCCTAACTGAAGACAATATCAAAGCACAAGAGTGTTTTCGGAAAGCCCTTTCCCTGAACCAGAATCATATCCACAGGTATGGTTGGAAGGGAGATAAGGAATGAGTAGGAGCAGATAAGCTTCTATATGAAATTGTCTTGGTTCCATGACTGTGACATGGGACCATGTTGTTAATCATGTTGGTGGTCTCTTCTCAGCTTGTTGCTGTGTGGTGTCCTGGCTGTCCTGATGGAGAACTATGAACAGGCAGAAATTTTCTTTGAAGATGCTACTTGCTTGGAGCCAACTAATGTTGTAGCCTGGACTTTACTTGGTTTGATATTTTCCTGTGATATGAATGTGTTTTCTTTCATTAGAAGATTTTCCCTTTCTCTTTCCACTCTTAAATGGCTCATCACATAGTTCTTAAACTTTAGTAAAAGTGTGGAAAATTTAAGTGAAATGTTGTCATTCTTCAGTATACGATGGTGGGAAATTAGTCGCATTTATTTCAACATCTTTTTTTCTTCAGGCTTGTACTATGAAATTCAAAACAATGATATTCGAATGGAAATGGCATTTCATGAAGCCTTCAAACAGCTTCAGGCACGAGGGCTTCAGGCACAAGTTACAAAGCAGAGGAGCACCAGTACTGTGGAGTATGTTGAAGAAGGAGGGAAAGCCGACTCCTGTTTAGGCCCTTGGGGAATAACCAGTGGTTCTTCTACAGCAGCAGTCAAGTTGGAAGCCCCAGCAGGTAGGACCAGGGAGATGATGAGTGGCTATTGGAAAAAATTACTGGCCTTATGAGGAGGACCTGGCACATAGTAGGTACTCAGTAAATAGCTGTTAAATGAATGAGAAGGTGGAGTTTTGAGTTGTTCCAGGGATACCAGGAAAGAGTCCTTCTAAGTGTTTCCTCATTCATGTGATGGAAAGTTGGAAGCTTCTACTTGTTGCTATTCAGTTTTTTGAGACTTAGAGAATTTACTGTTTCTGTGTATCCCTAAAAGGGGTATCATTTTAGCTGAGTAAATCTCATTCTTTTTCCCCCTCACTCTCTTCCCCATTATGTAAGGTCCCATTCTTGTGATTGTTAAATTTATTTGTTTATTTATACACTGTATTTTTTTCCTGTTCTTCATTGACATTCTCCTTTCCTCCACTTTAGGAAATCAGTCATTCTAATGTGTTTAATGTGTGTATTTTTGTTTATGTGTTTCTTGCATATGTTATTTTGTTTATAAGTTATTGTACATTGTTATTTTGTGAGCATATATTTTCAATAGTTTGAGGTATAATAAACTGCACATATTTAATGTACAATTTGATGTTTTGACCTATGAACACACCCATGGAAACATCACCACAATCAAGATAATGAACATATCCAAAATGCCCAAAACTTCCCTTGTGCCCATTTGTAATCTCTTTCTCTTGCTCCTATTTCCAGATAACCACCAATCAACTTTCTATCACTATAGATGAGTTTGCATATTCTAGAATTAATCAGAATCACACAGTATATACTCTTTTTTGTCTGACTTCTTCCACTAAGCCTAATTATTTTGAGTTTCAAACATGTTGTTGCCCATATCAGTAGTTCGTCATTTTTTATTTCTAAATAGTATCCTGATGTACAGAGATACCACGGTATGTTTATTTAGTCACCTGTTGATATATATTTGGGTTGTTTCTAGTTTGGGACTATTAAAATAAAGCTGCTATGGATATTTGTGTACAAGTCTTTGTATAGACATATACTTTCATTATCTTGGGTAAATACTTAGAAGTTGAATAGCTGGGACCCTGGGTTATCTAACAGTATGTTTTTTATTTTCTAAATATTTGGGGATTTTTCCAGATGTCTTTGTTTTTTATTTTTAATTTAATTTCATTGTGATTAGAAAATGTGCTTTGCATGATTTGAATCCTTTTAAATTTATTTGGACTTGTTTTATGGTCTAGTGTTTGATCTGTCTTGATTCCATATACACTTGAAAAGAGTGTGTATTCTGCTGTCATTGAGTGGAGTGCTCTATAAGTAGGTTTAATTAGTCGATTGTGTTTTTCAACTCTACAAATGCTTTGTAGTTCTGTGCCTTTGAAGTTTTGTTTAAATAGTCCTTGCCTCAAGTCACATTTCCTTCAATTAACTTTATAATATTAGTTTTACATTTAGATCTTTTTTTAAATTTATTTTTATTTATTTATTTTTGGCCGCCTTGGGTCCTCGTTGCTGCACGCGGGCTTTCTCTAGTAGCGGTGAGCAGGGGCTACTCTTCATTGCAGCATGTGGGCTTCTCATTGTGGTGGCTTCTCGTTGCGGAGCATGGGCTCTAGGTGTGTGGGCTTCAGTAGTTGTGGCATGCGGCCTCAGTAGTTGTGGCTCACGGGCTCTAGAGCGCAGGCTCAGTAGTTGTGGCGCACAGGCTTAGTTGCTCCGCGGTATGTGGGATCTTCCCAGACCAGGTCTCAAACCCGTGTTCCCTGCATTGGCAGGCAGGTTCTTAACCACTACACCACCAGGGAAGTCCCTACTTAGATCTTTAATCTATCAGGATTCCATCTTTGACTGTGATGCAAAGTAGGCATCAAATTTTATTTTTCTCCACATGTAGATTTAGTTTTCTCAAAACCATCTATTAAACCATCATCTTTTATCCTTTGATTTAAGGTATATATGTCTCTGAGCGCTCTGTTCTGTCTCATTTGTCTGATCTTAAAACAATATCACACTCTCTTTATTGCTGTGGTGTTATAGTATGCCTTCGTATCTGGCATATGAGGTTCTCCCATTTACTTGCCTTTTTTATACCTGACTTACCTATTCATGAATGTTTATTCATCTGTATGAATTTTACAGTGAGTTTATCAAGTACATTAAAAATCCAGTTGGAAATTTTATTTGGACTGTACTGAATTTATAGATAAATTTAGGGATAATTAACATCTACATATTGTTAAACCATTCCATCCAAGTGTGTGGAGGATCTCTCCACTTACTCAGGTCGTCTTCTGGGTTCTTTATTAAAGTTATAACATTTTTTCCCAGTGAGGCCCTGTTTAAGTAATTTATAGATATTTTATAGATTCCATTGCTATCATAATAGTATCTTATTTTAATTATGTTTTCTAGTTGGTTATTGCTGTATTTTTTAGTGTATGCTGTTGATTTTCTACATTTTAGATTTTAGTGTATACTATTGTTTTTTAGATTGAACTTGTATATGACAATCTTGTTTGACTCTTATTGATTCAAGTAGATTATTAATTCTGTTATTTTTTTTCCAGAATATGATTATCATATCATCTGCCAGTAATGACAGTGTTATGTTTTCCTCCCAATCCTCATACTACTCATGTCTTTTTATTATCTACAATATGTTGTATATTAGTTGTGGTGTTCAGCGTTGTCTTCTTTCCTGTCTTAAGGGGAATGAGTTTAAAGTTTGCCTATTAAATATAAAATATGCTGTAAGCTTTTTCTGAAAAACCTTTACAGAATTAAGGAGGATCTCTTCTATTCTTAATTTCCAAAGAGTTTTTTTCATTAATAGGTGTTGATCTTTATCAAATTCTTTTTCTGCATCAGTTGAAAAAAATAAAATTATTTTCTCCTTTTATCTATTAATATAGTGAACAACATTGATAGATTTCTTTTATATTGAACAATCCTTGCAATAATTGGAAATCCTACTTGATCATAATGTATTAGTTTTTAATATACCTTTGGATTTGAATAGCTAATGCTTTATTTTGGATCTTTGCAACTATGTTCATAAATGAAATAGCCTGTGATTTTCTTTTGTCGTCTATTTTTTTTTTTTTTTGCGGTACGCAGGCCTCTCACTGCTGTGGCCTCTCCCGTTGTGGAGCACAGGCTCCGGACGCGCAGGCTCAGCGGCCATGGCTCACGGGCCCAGCCGCTCCGCGGTATGTGGGATCTTCCCAAACCGGGGCACGAACCCGTGTCCCCTGCATCGGCAGGCGGACTCCCAACCACTGCGCCACCAGGGAAGCCCCCTGTCGTCTATTTTTATAATCAAGGTTATTAGGCACCTTTCCTTTGCTCTTCTGTATCAACTTATATATGATACAATTGATTTTGACTTAAACATTTGGCAGAACTCAACCATAGAACAACTGGGACCTGGGGTTTTTGGCAAAGGAGGTATTGACTATCATTTCATTTTCTTAATCTTTAAGGATTTGCATTCTAAATTTCTTATTGTGTTATTCATGGTATTTTATACTTTTTAGAGTTCATCAATTTCATCTAGGTTTAAAAATTTTATTAGAATATGATTTTTCACATTAATCTTTTATTTTTAAATACACTTTATTTTTTAGAGCAGTTTTAGGTTCACAGCAAGATTAAAAGGAAAGTATAGAGATTTCACATATACTTCTTGCCTCCACACATGCATAGTCTTTCTTCCCCATTATCACCATGCCTGGTGACATATGATATGCAGTATCTTAAAAGCTTATGTGCCATCTGTATATCTTCTTTGGTGACATGTATGTTAAGGTCTTTGGCCACTTGTTAATCAAGTCGTTTATATTCTTATTGTTAGTTTTAAGAGTTCTTTGTATATTTTGATTAAGTCTTTTATCAGATGTGTCTTTTGCAAACATTTTCTCCCAGTCCTATGGCTTGTCTTCTCATTCTCTTCACATTGTCCTTTGCAGAGCCTGAGTTTTTAGTTTCAGTGAAGTCCAGCTTGTCAATTCCTTCTTTCATGGGTCATGCCTTTGGTGTTCTATCTAAAAAGCCATACTCAATGTCATCTAGGTTTTCTCTTATGTTATCTTCTAGGAGTTTTATAGTTTTTGCATTTTACACTTAGTTCTGTGATCCATTTTGAGTTAATTTTTGTGATGTTATGATGTCTGTGTTGTCTAGATTCATTTTTTTGCATGTAGATGTCCAGTTGCTCCACTGCTATTTGCTGAAAAGTCTATCTTTGCTCAATTGTATTATCTTTGTTTTTTGTCAAAGATTAGTTTATATTTATGTGGGTCTATTTCTGGGCTCCCTATTCTGTTCCACCAATCTATTTGTCTATTCTTTTGGCAGTACCACGCTGTCTTGATTATTGCAGCTTTATAGTGAGTCTTGAAGTCAGGTAGGGTCAGTTCTCCAACTTTGTTCTCCTTAAATATTATGTTAGCTGTTCTGTGTCTTTTGCCTCTCCATATACACTTTAGAATCAGTTTTTTGATATCCACAGAATAACTTTCTGGGATTTGATTGGGATTGCATTGAATCCATAGATCAAATTGGAGGAGAACTGACATCCTGATGATAGTGAATCTTCCTATCCATTAACATGAACTATCTTTCCATTTATTTAGTTCTTTTTTGATTTAGTTCATCATAGATTGTAGTTTTCCTTATACAGAACTTGTATATATTTTGTCAGATTTATACCTAAGTTTTTCATTTTGGGGATGCCAATATAGATAGTGTTGTGCTTAAATTTCAAATTGCACTTATTTGTTGCTGGTATATAGATTAACTTTTGTATATTAACCTTGTGTCCTGCAATTTTGCTATAATTGCTTATTAGTTCCAGGAGTATTTTTGGTCACTTCTTTTGGACTTCTACATAGACAATCATATCTTTTGCAAACAAAGACAGTTGTATTTCTTCCTTCTCAATTTGTATTCCTTCCTTCCCAATTTGTATTTCTTTTATTTCTTTTTCTTGTCTTGTTGCATTAGCTAGGACTTACAGTATGATGTATGATGTTGAAAAGCAGTGGTGAGAAGAGACATCCTTCCCTTGTTTCTGATCTTGTGGGAAAACTTCAAGTTTCTTACCACTAAGTATGATGATAGCTATAGTTTTTTGTAGATATTCTTTTTTTTTTTTTTTTTTTTTTTTTTTGCGGTACGCGGGCCTCTCACTGTCGTGGCTTCTCCCGTTGTGGAGCACAGGCTCCAGATGCGCAGGCTCAGCGGCCACGGCTCACGGGCCCAGCCGCTTCGCGGCATGTGGGATCTTCCCGGACCGGGGCACGAACCCGTGTCCCCTGCATCGGCAGGCGGACTCTCAACCACTGCACCACCAGGGAAGCCCTGTAGATATTCTTGATCAAGTCCAGGAAGTTTCCCTCAATTCCTAGTTTACTGAGAGTTTTTATCTTGAAGAGGCGTTAGATTTTGTCAAATGATTTTTCTGCATCTATTGATATGATCATATGATTTTCTTCTTTAGCCTGTTGATATTCTGGATTACATTAGTCAATTTTTGAATGTTCAACCAGCCTTGCATACCTACGTTAAATCCTATTTGGCCATGGTGTATAATTCTTTTATATATTGTTGAATTTGATTTGCTAATATTTTGTTGACAATTTTTGAGTCTATGTTCATGAGAGATAATAGTCTGTAGTTTTCTTGTCTTGTAAAGTCTTTGTCTGGTTTTGGTATTAGGAAAATGTTGCCCTCATAGAATGACTTAGGAAGTATTCCTTCTGCTTCTGTCCTCTTAAACATATTGTATAGAAATGGTATAATTTCTTCTTTAAATGTTTGGGAGAATTCACCAGTGAACCCATCTGACCCTCGTATTTTCTGTATTGGAAGGTTATTAATTACTGATTCAGTATATTTAATAGATTCAGTATATTTAATAGATATAGTCCTATTCAGATTGTCTGTTTCTCCTTGTGTAAGTTTTGGAAGATTATGTTTTTTAGGAAGTTGGTCCATTTCATCTAGGTTATTAAATTTTGGGCACATAAGTGTTCATAATATTCCTTTACTATCTTTTTTAAAAATTAATTTATTTATTTATTTATTTGGCTGCATTGGGTCTTCGTTGCTGCATGTGGGCTTTCTCTAGTTGCGGCGAGCGGGGGCTACTCTTTGTTGCAGTGTGCGGGCTTCTCATTGCAGTGGCTTCTCTTGTTGCAGAGCATGGGCGCTAGGTGCGTGCACTTCAGTAGTGTGGCACGAGGGTTCAGTAGTTGTGGCTCGTGGGCTCTAGAGTGCAGGCTCAGTAGTTGTGGCACACAGGCTTAGTTGTTCTGCGGCATGTGGGATCTTCCTGGACCAGGGCTCGAACCCATGTCCCCTGCATTGGCAGGCGGATTCTTAACCACTGCGCCACCAGGGAAGCCCTTTACTATCTTTTTAATGTCCATGGGATCTGTAGTGATATCTCTTCTTTCATTTCTGATATTAGTAATATGTCCTCTTTTTCTTTCTTTTTTTTTTTTGTTTTTTAGTTAGCCTGGCTAACGGCTTATTGATTTTATTGATCTTTTCAAAGAGCCAACTTTTGGTTTCATTAATCTTCTCTATTAATTTTCAATTTTAGTTTTATTGATTTCTGCTTATATATTTATTATATCTTTTCTTTTAACTTTGTATTTAATGAAAAATTCTCAACAACATATTAGCAAACCAAATCCAACAACACATAAAAAAAGATCATACACTATGACCAAGTGGGATTTATCCCAAGTTCACAAGGACGGTTCAACATATGTAAATCAATCAATGTGATACACCACATCAACGAAAGACAAAAACTACATGATCATCTCAATAGATGCAGAAAAAACATTTGACAAAATTCAACATCCATTCATGATAAAAACTCTTACCAAAGTGGGTATACAGGGAACATATCTCAACATAATAAAAGCTATTTATGACAAACCCACAGCTAATATAATACTCAACAGTGAAAAGCTAAAAGCCTTCCCACTAAAATCTGGAACAAGACAAGGATGCCCACTCTTACCCCTTCTATTCAACATGGTATCGGAAGTCCTAGCCACAGCAATCAGACAAGAAAAAGAAATAAAATGTATCCAGATTGGAAGGGAAGAGGTATAATTGTCATTATATGCACATGACATGATACTATATGGAGAAAACCCTAAAGATTTCACACAAAAACTTCTAGAACTGATAAACAAATTCAGCAAGGTAGCAGAATACAAGATTGACATACAGAAATCTGTTGCATTTCTTTACACTAACAATGAAATATCAGAAAGGGAAAGTCAGAACAAAACAAAACAAAAAACAATCCTTTTAAAATCATATCCAAAAAACAAACAAAAAAATACATAGGAATAATCCTGACCAAGGAGGTGAGAGACTTATCTGCTGAGAACTATAAAAAACTGATAAAGGCAACTGAAGATGATTCAAAGAAGTGGAAAGATTGCTTATCTACACTTTTTAAAGTTCTTTTACTGAGGTTATGTCTTGTTCTTTCATTGGTAACATATTCATCTGTCTCTTCATTTTGCCCAATTCTCTGTTTATTTCTATGTGGTAGGCAGGTAAGTTGGTTACATTTCCCAATCTTGAAGAAGTGGCCTTATGTAGGAGATGTCCAGTGGGGCCCAGCAGGGCACTCGTTTCTGGTCACCAGAGCTATATGCTCTAGAGGTATCCTGTATGTAGGCTGCATGCACTCTTCTTTTGTGGCAAGGTGAACTAATGTGGGCATGCTGATAGGCGGGGCTGGGCCCTGGCCCAGTTGTCTGTGAGGCAGTGCCTCATGTGGTGGCTGAGGGCCCACTGGAGGGCACAGTAGGCTTCCTGTGTGGTTGGCTGTGCAGCCCTGGGGGGACTTGGGGCTGGTGCTGGCCCACTGGTGGGCTAGGCTGTATCCCTGTGCAGCTATTTGTGAGCTCCAGGAGGGCTCATGGCTTGTGCCAACCCACTGGTGGGTGGGGTCAGTCCCCGGTGGTAATAAGCTAGAGGGAGGATTCTAAAATGGCACTTGCCAGTACCACTGTTATCATGGTAGAATGATCCCCAAATGGCTGTCAACAGTGTCTCCATCCCCAGAGGGAGTACCAGTTGCCTCCTGCCTTCCAGTAGGCTCTCCAAGATCAGCAAGTGGGTCTGACCCAGGCTTCTTTCAAACTACTGCCTCTGCACTGGGACTGGGAGCATGAGAGATTTTGTGCACTCCCTTTAAAATTGGAGTCTCTGTTTCCTATAGTCCTTCAGCTCTCCTGATCCTAAGCCCCAGCGGTTTTCAGAGCCAGATGTTCTGGGGGCTTGTCTTCCTGGTTCAGGATCCCTAGTTTGAGGAGCCTGATATAAGACTATGACCCCTCACTCCTTGGGGAGGACCTCTATGATTGTGATATTCCTCTCGTATGTCGGTCACTAACCTGAGGGTGTGGGTCCTGACTGTACCATGTCCCTGTCCCTCCTACCATCTCACTGTGGTTCCTTTTTTAAGTCTTTGGTGTGGAAAATATTTTCTTCTAGTCTCCGTGTCATTTTCATAGATAGTTGTTCTGTAAGTGGTTGTAATTTTGGTGTGTCCATGGGAGGCAGTGAGTTCAGGGTCTTCCTACTCTGCCATTTTGGCCACCTCTCCAGTTTCTTTTTTTTTCATTAAGATCATCACTTCTCAATGATCAGTCTGCATATTTAACCATTCTCTTTTCTTGAAATACATGTTGGATTAACTCCATCTCCAATAGTTTGGGTTTCCTTTGGTTGCTTCACTTTCTTGTCACACCCATTAGATGTAATCATTTCCCAGTAATACTGTAATACTTTTTACAGTATTAAAAGTAAATTAGAGTAAATTATTTCCTGAGAACCCCACAGTTATATAGCTAGTCTCGCCACTGATCTGCTCTGAGGCATTTAACCTCTCTTAACCTTGGTTTCCTTATTTAGAGGAGGTGGCTGTTGAGCTTTACCTAAATCATAGAGTGAGTGCAAGTAATTGTTTACTGAGAATTCTAAGAAAGGGTAATGGAAAATGTCAAGTATAAATGAAAGAGTTATAACTGCTCTCCTCTCTTGAAGGAATTACAGTTCACTCATTGAACTATTATTTTTAAAACTTCTACCTTTTTAAAAAAAGAGCTGTTTAAATATAAATACATAAATGAATATATATGGTATTTTGATTTGTTATCTCAATAGTGATTTTGAATTAACTGAAGCATACAGCATAAACATGTTTTTTATTACATGTAAATAGTAGGTTACTGTAATCATTTCCCAGTAATACTTTCTAAGAGCTCACCTACCCTCACAGTTTCTATTTTCACTTCTGATAACTGTCAGATTTCTATCTTTAACCTTGACATCCCTCCAGAATCCAGCAGTTGGATTTTTCCACTAGTTAACTCATCTCCTCATATCTCAAACTGACTCTACATCATTATATTAGGCACCCAAGCTCATGATCTCAGAGTCATCCCTGCTTCTTCTTGCTTGCTTGCTTGCTTGAGCTTCCCCCGATCCCAATATCAAGTTGATTTCCCAGACCAGTTGGTTTTCTTTCAAAATGCTCCCTACGTCTTCCTTTTATGTTTCCACTACTCTCCCTTACCAATATCCAGAATGTTATAACAGCCTTATTACAGACTTCTTTGTCTCCATCAACATTTTTTTCTCCTTGCTGCATAGTACTGCTAGAGTAATCTTCATAAAATCCCACTTTCATCCTCTGATTTTTCTGCTCAAAACTCTTTATTGTAAACCTCTTCTTTTTCCTACAGAAGAAAACTCCTAGCATTCAAATATCAATATAGTCTTAGCCCCCAACCTACCTTTCCTTAATTTTTACTATGCAATCCTCAGTACCCATAAAAATAATTAGCTTGCTACTTCCATGCTTTAGCCCCTACCTCTCTACCTATCCAACTTCTACCTATTTTTCAAAGCCATATCTTTTTCTCTAGCTGAGAGTGACCTCTTCTGATTCAGAACCAGCTGGCACTGATCATTTCCTAACCGGCATTACTTTTTATTTTTATTCCTAAAACATTTGTTTATGTGAGAGGCAGCTTGGAATGTTTAAGAGCTTCAGCAAATTTTTTAACTTTTCTGTGGTTCACTTTGTTTAATGGAGCATAATAAGTATATCTCATAGTGTTGTAAAAAACAAATAAGATTGTACATTACAATCCTTAATATAATACCTGGCATACAGCCATGTTCATATATAACTGCTTATGATATTGATGATGGTGATTTTTGAACAGTGAAATAAAATAGAATTCCTGTCCTTAAATGGTTTTAATATTATCTAAAAATATGTTAATCTTCTCCTCTGGATTCTTGAGATTCTAGGCTTAGCATATAACTTTTGTAATAGGTATTTGTTTGACACTATCATGACTTGGGCTGGCAGAAGGGTTTGACTAGGGGGTCATAGCGGCAGGAGCTGTGCTGTCTGTTTAGCTTGCACTCTTTAAATTATTCAGAAATATAAAAAAGCTGGAAAACAAGTCTTTCCATGCAATATTTAGGGGTTATGTTTCCTATGCTTTGGAAATTAATTGTATTTATCTCCTGTAATAACCTTTTAATATACAATGTAGGAAGGTAGGTTTTTTCTCATTAAAATTTAATCTTTATAGGACTAGGAGCTCCATTATCCATTCTAGATGAATTTCTTGATGAATCCTCTAACCTGCAGTCTGAGTCACATGAACCCATTTTGTCTGTACGGTCTCAGGATCCAACTACCAGCCCAAAACCATCCAACACATTTATCAAGGAGATACCATCAAAAAAAGGTAATTAGAATAAAGATTTCCACTTGGAAGAAGGGGATAAACGAACTAGACAATGTTGAAAACTCTTTTGATGACCAAAATGGCAATCTTAACTTGTTTGAAGTTGATTAGTTTATCTGTAATATTGTCTAAATTCCTTCATGTAAGGCTAGACTCTGAAATCCAATCTCAGTAATGCAACTCTTTCTATAGTGAGGATTTACATTTAGCTCAGAGAAGTAGCCAACTACAGATCTATGATTTTCTGTTAATGAATTTTCATTTTTACAGTATCTAAAGATTTGGAGTATCTACAAATCTGTTTCACATTCAGAAAGATCTGAATACTTTTTTTAAAAAAAAGCTTTTATTTCATTCAACTTGCATTTGGAACCACCAGTAGAATAACCTCGAGAACTTTTGAGATCTCCTCTTTGGGGGCCATTGCTATAGAATAATCTATTGCTTTCAAGATTATAATTTCTCTCATGTATTAGAGTAGAATACTCTCCCTGCTATGTGTCTGAGCTTCTGAATTTTTCCTTTATATCTAATTGTCTATTATTTTTATATCATATTTTCAGAAGCATCAAAATGTCAAGAGTCATCGACTTGTCTGCATCCCACCCTTTATAGTGTTTCCCAAACTCCTGCCACCATCTTCATGGAGACCATACGCTTCTTGATGAAGGTCAATGCTGTGCAGGTCAGAATATTTGAAAAAGGGCAAGTAGAGGGAAAGATTTTAATGAACTACTTATTCTCTCATAGTGATGTCTTCGCAAGCTTAAATGTGTATGATGCAGAAATCAAACATGCTTTGAGAGCACACTATAGACACAATGGAATAAACATTCAAACATGAACTACTCTCTGCAGAGGGCATCAGGAGACCTCACTGCAAGTCTGCTCCCTATAGAATACCAGCAAAGCGAAATCAGACTCTGAGTCATTTGTAGCCTGATGTTACTTTATTGTGGGAACTCATGTTATGTGAGTGTTGGGGGTTCACAGAAGCCTAAGCACACCCTTCTTCCCTTCCAGGTTCTGAACCAATTGGAAACAGATACACAGTGCTATATGGGGGGATAAAAATACTAATTTTTTATTGGTATAACTGGGCTGGATATGTGACTGGTCCCAGATTTGATTTACCCATGCAGTCACAGGTGGAACAGCTGGAGAACTGCAGTCTCCTCCCAGAGAAGAAGAGCATTCTGTAAGGCCTACCTACCACATAGGAAATGAGAAACATATCCATGAAGCGAGCAGTAAGAGAGAGAGCAAGATCCAGGAGGCAAGAGATTTGGCCCTCAACCTATAGAATGCATGTCCCACTTGAGGATGGGCAACTCAAGATAGGGCAAGAATTATGAACTAGGTGGGAGTGGGCCACATTAAACAGGAGGCTTTAATATACTAACCTTTCACAATAGAGAAACAGGCTCTCTGTCTCCCTAATTAAATAAATCACTTTTCCCCCATGTCCAAGAGTCAGTACGCAGGTAGAGGGAACAGCTGCAGAGCCTCCCCCCCCAGTATTTTCCTAAGAAGGTATCATTATTAGTGGAAGTTTCTATATTATAGGCTGAGATGAGAACAGAGGGAGAAGAAGGGTTTCCCCTCTTCTTAGCAAGTACATATGACTTTGTCAAATTTGCAGGCCGTATATCATATTAAAAACAAAGTATAGCCCAAAGTATAAAACTGGTGAACATAACAAATGCTTGAGAGTGTGTCAGAAACAGACATTTATGTTTCTAAGATCCTGAGTTTAGAATTTTAGAAAGGGAGGTTTTGCCTCACTCTAAGTTTCCGTATAAATACAAATGCCTGAAAATGTTACCTCGTATGAAAATGGGGTGGTTGATGAAATGCCTTTGTCTGCTACACAACAGGCTAAAACTCATCTAGTATGACCAGCAAGACCAGAATTATACAGTACTGTAGATAATTCACTTGGAAATGTTACTACATGAATAGCTGGTAATGGAACCATGATATGCTGAATGTTTATAATTCACCTCTAACCTTTTGAAATTGATAATCATTTCATTCTATAATATGTTTCTTATTATTTATTATCAGAGACATAATCTTCAACCGTGAGAGCTATGGAATTGACACCATGCAGTCATTTACATGTTTCTTATAATCTGAGTTTTCCTTGCAGTATGTACACAGAGTGCTTGCACATGAGCTATTATGCCCTCATGGAGGCCCCAGCTGTGAGTATTACTTGGTGCTGGCCCAGACACACCTACTCAAGAAGGATTTTGCTAAAGCAGAAGAATACCTTCAACAAGCAGCCCAGATGGACTACCTGGTAATAACTTTTGCTAGAGCGTCTTAAGTTTAGTTTGGAGAAGGGACAAGTAGGCCTTCTTAAAGGTGGTGATGCCATATCACAGGTAGATTTCTGGTTACCAGAGGTGGGGGTCATCAGCTGTCAGTAAACTCATTTATCTAATTTCCTTCCATTTGTTTCTCTTAATCAATCATGACTTTTACAAAGGACAGAGAAAGGATAAGGACAGCTCTTTAGCGGACACTTTATCTATTTCAAGTTTCCTGAACTTCTACTTTCTCATTGTGAACATCATCATGGTTATGCATGAATATTTTTCTTAATATTTTCCCCAAAGACAAAACGGCTTTGAAGAATGCAAGAAAAAAATGAGAGGGCAGTCCTAAAACAGTTATCTCCCAGTGCAACTGAATGGCCCTCTTTCAAATTTGCAAAAGAACATGGACTTCATCTAAATTTAAATGTTAAACAAAGATCATTAATGTACTTTTTTTTTTTTTTTTTTTTTTTTTTTTTTTTTTTTTTTTTTGCGTTACACGGGCTTCTCACTGCTGTGGCCCCTCCCATTGCGGAGCACAGGCTCCTGGATGCGCAGGCTCAGCGGCCATGGCGCACGGACCCAGCCGCTCCGCGGCATGTGGGATCTTCCCAGACCGGGGCACGAACCCGCATCCCCTGCATCGGCAGGCGGACTCTCAACCACTGCGCCACCAGGGAAGCCCCATTAATGTACTTTTAAATACCACCTCATCCCATGTACTACTTGTTCTTCACTTTCTTAGAACCCTAACATCTGGGGCATGAAGGGCCATCTCTATTTTCTGAGTGGAAATCGTGCTGAGGCCAAGGCATGCTATGAGCGAACCATTAGTTTTGTAGTGGATGCTTCTGAGATGCACTTCATCTTCCTGCGACTGGGGCAGATATATCTAGAAGAGAAAGAGGTGAGGAATAGAGATGGGGAGTAACTATGTAAATCAGGTCATTGTCTGGGATCTTTGTGGAGTGAGAATAGTAATATGATAATGACATTTTTACATCCAAAGGTAAAGTGACTTGCCCAACATCAGATAACCAGTAATTAATAGAAGCAGGATTCAAACCCAGGCAGTCTAATACTAGAGTCTGTGGTTTTAACCATTATGATACTAAAAAAGTTGTTAAGAACTCAGTATTATTTTAGCTATTATTTTAGCTTTCTTTTATTAAAAGCAGTAGAAGCATTCTTAGCTTGACTTAACTAACAGAAAGGTACCACTCTGGTCGGGGATGTTGATAATGGGAGAGGCTATGCATGTGTGGGGACAGTGGGTAAGTGGAAAATCTCTGTTCTTTCCTCTCAATTTTGCTGTGAACATAAAACTTCTCTTAAAAAGTTGTCTTAAAATATATATATATTTAAAGTATATATATAAAATATATTTAAATATATATATACACACACATATATATACATAATCCAAGGACTCATCTAACTTTGATTGGTGTGGAGTACAATTACAATTACAATTAGAAGCCCCATGGTTATCCTAGCAATGCAGTGTTTGAAGCTTCCAGATCAATAGCTTAGTGGTGCTTTCTTTCTACAGTACGAAAAGGCGAAGAAAACCTACCTGCAAGTCTGTAAGAGATCGCCTTCATGCCTTACCTGGCTAGGACTGGGAATCGCCTGTTATCAGGTAAGAGGATCAGGTCTTGAGACTAGCCTGTGCATACAGCTGACCTTGACTCTTCGGCCTTCTAGGCATCCTGGGAGTTTGGATGGTGGTAGGAAGGCTATCAGGGCAGTCTTCTCTAATGAAAAGTTGCTCTTCAAAGCTGTTCAGTAAACTGAAGGTCAATCTGAACTACAAAAATAAAACGTTCTTTAAAAATCCCACAAAAACTGAAGCATGAAGCTATATAATAAAAAATTTCATGTTATTTGGTACATAAGCTTGTAATTTTATTATGTTATCTGGAAGAGAAAAGTGATATGGGATATAAAGAATCTACTCAATTAAATTAAAGAAACTAATTGATACTTACTAGGCTCTGTGTCCCTTCTATATTCAGGAGGAGTTGCTACAGCTTCTGGTAGATCTTTTGTTCCACTGCCCCTAAAAACTCTTTAGTCACCCTTCCCTCCTTTCCTCTAATCTTTGAAAGAGGCATGCATTCTTCTGTTCTTGTCTGACTTCTTCATGTGTATTCTTGATTCTATCCCTCTCCTTTTCTCCTAATCCCTCACTTTCTTAATGTTTTCTTTCTCTTTGATATACATTTTTAAGCTTTCCTTCCCAGTCAGCTCTTTCCCTGTACTTTTCCCCTTCTTATTAAACAATAACAACAGTAACAACCTCCCTGGTTGTTACCCTTAACCAAAAGAATTGTTTATATTCCTTGTCTCCTATTCCTCATTGCTGTTTCTTTAACCATAGAGGTAAAATATGATAGTTATAGAAATTTGGATGATACAAAATATGAGGAAAACATAAAAGTATCCATAATCCCCACCACTCAGTGATAACCACTATTAACATTTGAATGCATTTTCCTCCAGTCTTTTTTCGTACGTATATGAAAGTAATTTTTTTAAAGTTCTTTTATTTATTTATTTATTTATTATTTTTGGCTGCATTGGGTCTTCGTTGCTGCATGCGGGCTTTCTCTAGTTGTGGCAAGCTGGGGCTACTCTTCGTTGCAGTGTGCGGGCTTCTCATTGCAGTGGCTTCTCTTATTGTGGAGCACGGGCTCTAGGCGCATGGGCTTCAGTACTTGTGGGACTCGGGCTCTGTAGTTGTGGCTTATGGGCTCTAGAATGCAGGCTCAGTAGTTGTGGTGCATGGGCTTAGTTGCTTTGCGGCATGTGGGATCTTCCCAGACCAGGGCTTGAACCCGTGTCCCGTGCATTGGCAGGCGGATTCCCAACAACTGCGTCACCAGGGAAGCCCTGAAAGTAATTTTAATGTATAAAATTGTAAATAATATATTTACTGCTTTGGAATCTTTTTTTCTACTTAACAGTATAGCATTGGTACCTTCTCACATAATCAAATAGTCTAAAACATAAATTTTGGTAACTGCATGGTATTCCCTGGTTTGGATGCATAAGTAGGGTTATCATGTAATTTATCATACAAACCAGGACACTTCTGAGAATGAAAAGGGTGATATTAATAATTACACTGGGACACAGGGAGTGTCCCAGGCCAACCAGGACATGTGATCACTTATATAGAAGCCATATGCCCCCACTCCACCTTCCCAGAAAGGATGTAAAACATCCGTAGCTGTTAGAAACCTAACAGCACTTTCAAAAGAACAAGAAACCGGGGCTTCTCGGGTGGCGCAGTGGTTGAGAGTCCGCCTGCCGATGCAGGGGACACGGGTTCGTGCCCCGGTCTGGGAAGATCCCACATGCTGCGGAGCGGCTGGGCCCGTGAGCCATGGCCGCTGGGCCTGCGTGTCCGGAGCCTGTGCTCCGCAACAGGAGAGGCCACAACAGTGAGAGGCCCGCGTACCACAAAAAAAAAAAAAAAAAAAAAAAGAACAAGAAACCAACTGTACAAACCAGTCAGCATAAATCATGCTTCTATTTGTTTTAAGTAGCATAAAAAAATATTTTCATTGATATAGAAACTCAAAAAAAGTTGGGTTAAGTCCTACTGCTAAGGTATCCAAGTAATCTCTGCCCCTCAGTCAGTGTTTTAGTCATGCTGTACCTATGTGTGGATATACCATATCTATTTGACCAACCACTTATTATTGGACATGTCATTAGTTTCTACATCTATATATTATAAATAAAGCAGAAATAAACATTCTTAAGACATAAATCTCTAAGCTTAATTCTGTTATTTCCTTAGGATACATTCATAAAGAATGTAGAAAAAATTTTAAGTATAGTGTCAACTCACTTTCCAGAAAGGCTGTAAACTGATTTATATTCTGCCAGGTGTGAGAGTCCATTTTACTGTTAAGTCATCAACAATGGGCATTATCATTTTCCAATTTGATATATATCCTAATTTACATTTTCATCACTAGTGAAGTTGAAATCATGTGAATTATCTGTCCATTTCCTAGGTACCAGTTACCCTTCAATTCCTTGCAATTAGGTGTATACCCCTTAACACTTTGCTGAAACTTCTCTGATGGGGGCCCCCTATAACACCCTAATTGCCAAATGCAATAGACCCTCCGATGAAGTCTCTGTGGCACTTAACCCTGCTGACTGCCTCCTACTTGAAACCCTCTCTTCGCTTGACTTCCACAATATTGCATTCACATCCTTCCAGTTCCACGCCTTCCTCTCTGGTGTCCTTCTCAGCCTTTTTTTGCTGGCTCCTAGTCTTTTACCCATCATAATTGTTGGGTCCTCCTGGGTTCTATAGCCAGCTCTTCTCCTGTCACCTTACTTCTTCTCCCTAAGAAATATAATCTACCCCAGTGGGCTTAACTACCAACTGTGCCCCAATGAATCCCAAAGCTTCAGTTCATAACACTTTTCATGTTCTGACCCTTATATCAAACAATTTAATAGACAGCTCCATTTGATGGTCCCCCAGACACCTCAAAATGTACATATCCAAAATATAACCTAACTTATCTCAGGATTCTCACATTCCTTAAGCCTGTACCTTCTCCTGTATCCCTTGTCTTAGTAAATGGGACTATAATGAATCCAGTCAACCAAGCCAGAAACTTAAAAACTATCCTAGTCTACTTCTATTACTTTTAATTAGGTATCAAATATCCTATTCATTTTGTCTCCTAAATGTCTGTTGAGTCTACTGTCTCCTCTCCATCCGTGTTTTTACTGCTCTAATTCAAGCCTCATCCCTTCTTTACCTGCTAGGGTGTTCTCCTGTCCTCCCTCAATTCATCTCCTGCATCGTTACCAAAGTGGTCTTTAAAATATGCAAATACCAGGTTACTTCCTTATTTAAACTCCTCAGTGACTACCCCTTATTTCAGAATAATATTCAGATTTTTTTTTGAATGATCTGGTCTCTTCCTAACTCCTTGGTCTTATCACTTCCTTTGTTTTCTCTCTCGCTTTCTCTCTGTCTCTCCCTTCCCTCCCTTCTCCAGCCACACAAGCATATTAAGAGTTTCCTGAGCATGCCATGCTCTCTGAAGCCTCTGTGCCTCTGTATATGAAGTTCTTCTTACCTGGAATGCCTTGAAGTATAGCTAACAAACTCCTATTTATCCTTCAGGATTGACTTCAACAGTGTTTCTTCTCTGAAGCCATCCCTTAATCTCAGGGTAGAATTATTCCTCTTTTCCTTTGTCCCTCCACTAGATTATTTATGTGTACATATATGTATATGTACACATAAATAAATATATATATGTATGTGTACATATATATACATATATGTATATATATGCTTTTATTATAGAAATGTTTATTTTCTATCAGAACTCTTTATGTGTTTGAGTTTTCATTTTGTCTTAATTTTTACGTATCTGTCAGTGAATTCTTTGGGCAAAAGTTGTATTTTTTCTTTTTATTCCAAGTATCTAGCATACTGCCTGACACAGAGTAAAATAAATTCTTAGCAAATATAGGTTGATTAAATAATGAATCAATATCTCTGAGACATTTAAAGTGTGGACCAAGGTATGGGCATTGCCGAAAGGCCATTCTTCATATTGTCTTGGGCCTAGAAACCAGTTATTTTATTTTCTAAAACATGAAAAATGAAGAACGATTTTACTGGGGAGAGAGAGGTATCTTGTCCTTTCCTTAGGTGGCCTTTTGGAAGATTTTACAAAACAAACTCACAGTATTAGGGAGCAGCAATGATATCCATGTGCCCAGAGCTCAGGGAACACCCTAGAATCTCTGAATGTTGTATTGATTGCTCAAGATTGTGCTGTCAATAACTAATATTAGGGGAAAGAGAAGCTTTCTAAACAATAGTATTTTGATGGGCTAACAGGACTAACTTAAGAAAGGGATGTACAATATAAAACTACAAATGTATCTGACAGCCCACTGTGTATGGGGAAATCACTGAATGAGGCACACATGATAGTGAATACTTCTGGTTTTCCAACCCTGGCACCTGAAGCTCTATGGTTCATGGATGCCCTGATGGGCCTGCTATAGAGAGAAGGAAGAAGAGAGGGGTATAACTCGATGGCCCAGCAGGCAGGGCTCCAGATTCCTGTACCTGACTTTTTAATCAGAGCAGTTCTACTTTTAACTCATTCATATATTGGAACACCACCACATATGATTTTGTTTGAAGAAAGAGTTCTGTTGCTAAAAATTTTTTTTTCTGTTGCTAAAAATTTTTTAAGTTGAAAATTATTAGTATGGGTCACATATATCAATGTTATTTGGACATAGCATTTTCAGCTAAACAGATTCCAGCTGGCTTAAGTGAAAACTACTTTGACTTAACAAATCACGTTTTCTTCTTTTTCTATCAAGCTGGATGAGCTCACAGAGGCTGAGGATGCTCTCTCTGAAGCCAATGCACTGAACAACTACAATGCTGAAGTATGGGCATATCTGGCTCTGGTCTGCCTGAAAGTGAGTGGTTATTATCCTTACACAATGCCCTTGTAGAGCAGAGAGGTGAGGGACCAAGTAAAGAAAGAGATAGCGGGAAGGCCATCAATGCATGATAGTTGAGGTTTGATGAGCTTCAGATGTGGTCATTATACTGATGATGAAGGAGAGTTCATGTCTGGGAAGCCTCTACTTAGGATGTGCTTGAAAATCATATACTTAGGTGTGTTTGTCTGGAAAGGAGATTCTAAAAATGGGAATGAGGCACTTGGGTTTGGTCGTCTCAGGTGAGTGGTAATGGGGTGGATTGGGGTTGACCGTCAGTGGGGGTTTCAGATGGGGTGGGCTCCCTGTGGCACTTTTGAGCTGCTCAGCAGGCCCCAGCCCAGGCCACACAAACTAAGCCCAGCCCAGTGTGTGCCCTGACTCAAGATGAAGGAGCATGTACAGATCAGATCTTGGTCTGGGGTGGCAGTTAGGAGATGTGCATGCAAGGGCTGTGCAGTGGGATGGCAGATTAGACTTGGGGAAGGTGAGAGATTCTCCTTCTGCCCTCCTCAGCACCACTCTGCCTGCCTTCACTCTCATGTTTAGGACCTCAAGTCTGGGATTGTATAGTCATTCTATTTATGCTCTGGATCTACAAAAATGTCATATATGGTCTAGAAAAGCTATATAAGAATCTAATGATAAAAAGAAAGGCAAGGTAGACTATAAGGGTGTAGCCATAAATGAATTACCAACAATAGGAACAACAGAAATCTCTGATAGACTGAAGTTATTTTCCCAAAAGATCCCATCATTTAAAAAATGCACCTGATGCTATGAAGCATCTTCTGTGTAATTGTCTCTAAGATTTTTCTTTGAGACCAGAGTTCAGACAGATGGTTTAGCTATTCAGACACATAGGTTAGATATTTACCTGATACTAATCAGGAAAGACATGGTATTTATATTTAAAATGTATTTAGTTATATTTAATGACCTGAGTTCCTTTTTCATTAAAGTTGTTTTCCTTTTAAAAAAATTAAAAATGGGAGTCATATTGTATCAGAATGTAACAAGGTCAAAGACCAGCAAAGGCGATACTCTACTAGTGTTTCTGAATCATTCCATCCTGTTGAACTGCTGGCTGAGGGTGCTTATCCTTGAAATAATGGGAAATTGTGTGTGTGTGGGTAATTGTGGGAATTTGTGATAGCTGCTTTACCTATAGAAAATAACCCTCCCAAAATTAAATTAACTTGCTTCAATAACTTCAACATTAGCCTAAGATTCAAATTGGGAATAAAGAGAGTGGCCCTGAGTTTTGCATTGGCCAATACAACACAGGGACTGACAGGGAATATTGTGATTATAAGAGAAACTAACAGAATAAAAATTACTGGACTTTCTCTTTGGAGTAAATATCAATATGAGAAATACCTGAGTTCTTACCCCAGCTGTGCCACAACTAGCTGTGGGATACTGGGGAAGTTACTTAAACTTGCTGGGCCTCAGTTTCTTCATCTTTAAACTAAAAGGGTCAAAATGGAAGATTTTAATACACTTCTCTCAGAAACTGCTAGATCAAATAGGGAAAAAATTAAGGATGTGTAAGGTTTGAATAAAACAACAAGGTTGAGCTCAAACACTAATTATAGAGCCCTGTACTTAATCATAGAATACATATTCTTTTGAAGCACAAGTGAATTATTCATAAAGGTTGACCATATGCTAGACCACAAAGAGAGCTTCAATGAATACATATAGATCATACTTCAGTAAAATTATAAATCAACAACTAAAAGATAGGCCAAAAGACTCACATACATTTGTAAACTTAAAAAAAGATGTTTCTAATTAATTCATAGATCAAAGAGAAAATCATATACAATTTCTTTTGGTAGGCAGAGTTCTAAAGATGACCCCCCCAAGATTATTTCCTGAAACACTAATATACCACAAAACAAGCCCCAACAAATTTAAGAGGATAGAAATTATATCAAACATTTTTTCCAAACACAATGGTATGAAACTAGAAATCAACTATAGAAAGAAAAATGGGAAAAAGAACAAACATGTGTAGACTAAACAACATGCTACTAAAAAAGCAGTGGGTCAATGATGAAATCAAAGAGGAATTCAGAAAATACCTCGAGATACATGAAAATGGAAACACAACTTTCCAAAATCTATGGGACGAAGCAATATAGGCCTTCCTCAAGAAACAAGAAAAGTCTCAAGTAAACAACCAAACCTGCCACCTAAAAGAATTAGAAAGAACAAACAAAGCCCAAAGTCAGTGGAAGGAAGGAATTAATAAAGATTAGAGAGAGCAGTAGCACCACATCTCCTCAGACTACGGCCTCAGACCCATGCTTTCACCTCCCCCACCACCACCACCCGCCCAGAGGAGTACCCATACCTTCGTCCCATGCCTGGGAGTAGCGTGAACTTCTTGCCTGGGGACTATAAGGACTAACTAGTTTGAAAATGGGAAAACTAGAACCAGCAGATTCTTCTCAAAACACCAGTCTATTATTTCAGAAGAGTTAATTTCAGAAGGAAAATGGGTCAAGCTTGATAAAACAACTTACAGGAATCTTACTGGTAAAACAAGAACTTGGGAAACTGTGAAGTGGACAACTAGGAAAGGACAGTCTGCTGATGGTGTGGCCAGTTATCCCAGTGCTTCAAAGAACCCTTCATTATGAATGTATCATTCTGGTAAAGCAGTTCTGACCACCACTGGGAAGCTACTGCTTAGAATGCCCTGTGGGTCTCACTGATGACAACGAAAGCCTAGAAGCAGCTGCTCTTCGGGAGCTAGAGGAAGAAACTGGCTATAAAGGAGATGTTGCTGAATGTTCTCCAGCTGTATGTATGGATCCAGGTTTGTCAAATTGTACCACACACATCATGACAGTAACTATCAATGGAGATGACGCTGAAAACCTAAGGCCTGAGCCAAAGCCAGGAAATGGAGAATTTGTGGAAGTAATTTCCTTACCAAAGAATGACCTGCTGAAGAGACTTGATGCTCGGGTAGCTGATGAACATCTGACAGTGGACGCTAGGGTCTATTCCTATGCTCTGGCATTGAAACATGCAAAGATGAAGCCATTTGAAGTGCCCTTCGTGAAGTTTTAAGGCCAAAGGACAGTGGCCATGTTTTTGTAAAAAGAATCACCAGACCCCCTTCACTAAGACTTTGTATTCAGCTTAGTTTTAATGTAGATTTGAAATTAGCTTTTTCATAAAATAAAAGCAACACCGAATGCAAAAAGAAAGATCAGAGATGAATTAAATAAAATAGAGATAAAAATAATAGAAAAGATCAATGAAACCTAGAGTTGGTTTTTTGAAAAGATAAACAAAATTGATAAACCTTTAGCCAGGCTCACTAAGAAGAAAAGAGAGAGGACCCAAATAAACAAAATAAGAATGAAAAAGGAGAAGTAACAACTGATACCACAGAGATACAAAAAAATCATAAGAGAATACTATGGACAGTTATATGCCAACAAATTGGACAAACCAGAAGAAATGGACAAATTTCTAGAAACATACAACCTGCCAACACTGAGTCCAGATGGAATAGACAATTTGAACAGACTGATCACTAGAATTGAAATTGAATTTGTAATTTAAAAAACTCCCAGCAATGAATTGGGAGATTGGGATTGACATATATACACTAATCTGTATAAAATAGATAACTAATAAGAACCTACTGTATAAAATATAAAATAAAATTAAAAAATTAAAAAAAAACCTCCCAGCAAACAAAAGTCCAGGACCAGACAGCTTCACAAGGGAATCCTACTAAATAAATAAAGAAGAACTAATACCTATCCTTCTCAAACTATTCCAAAAAATTGAAGACATCAGAACACTCCCAAATTCATTCTGTGAGGCCACCATTTACCCTGAGACCAAAACCAGACAAAGACATTACAAAAAAAGAAATTACAGGCCAGTATCTTTGATGAATATAGATGGAAATGTCATCAACAAAATATTAGCAAACCGAATCCACCAATGTATAAAAAGGATCATACACCACCATCAAGTTGGATTTATTCCAAGGTCACAAGGATGGTTCAACTTTTGCAAATCAATGTAATATACCAAATTAACAAAAGGAAGGTTAAAAATCCCATGATAATCTCAATAGTTGCAGAAAAAGCATTTGACAAAAGTAAACATCCATTCATGATAAAAACTCTCATCAAAGTGGGTATAGAGGGACTATATCTCAACATAATAAAGGCCATTTATGACAAACCCACAGCCAACATCATACTCATTGGTGAAAAGCTACAAGTCTTCCTGCTAAATTCAGGAATAAGGCAAGGATTCCCACTCTTGCCACTTCTTTTTTTTGTTTTATTTTAATTGAAGTATAGTTGATTTACAGTGTTGTTTTGTTTTCTGGTGTATAGCAAAGTGATTCTTTTTCATAACCTTTTCCATTATTTATTTATTATTTCCATATTTATTACAAAATATTGAATATAGTTCCTTGTGTTATACAGGAGGACCTTGTTGTTTATCTATTTTATATATAGTAGTGTGTATCTGCTAATCCCTCACCCACACCTTTCCTTTTGGTAACCATAAGTTTGTTTTCTATGTCAGTGAGTCTGTTTTGTAAATAAGTTCATTTCTACAATTTTTTAGATTCCACATATAAGCGATATCATATGATATTTGTCTTTCTCTGATTTACTTCACTTAGTATGATAACCTCGGGGTTCATCCATGTTGCTGTAAATGGCATCATTTCATTTTTTATGGCTGAATAATATTCCATTGGCGATAGATAGATAGATAGATAGATAGATAGATAGATAGATATCACATCTTCTTTATTCATTCATCTGTTGATGGACATTTAGGTTGCTTCTGTGTCTTGGCTACTATAAATAGTACTGCTCTGAACATTGGGGTGCATGTATCTTTTCAAATTAGAGTTTTCTCCAGATATATGCCCAGAAGTGGGATTGCTGGGTCATATGGTAACAAGGTATGCTGAAACTACTGATGAATGCTTAAGGAGGAAGAAGATATTTACATAGTCTCAAGTATTTCGCAACAAGATATTTATTAATTACAAGGGGGAACACAGTAATGCCATAGTAGAAAAACCTGACAGATAACAATCTAAACAAACAATCAAGGTTACCATCACCATTATTGGGATAAACAGCATGTGCCTCCTAATAGAATGCACTGAGGGCAACACAACAGTGTTTTTGAGGTATTCCTGCTAAAAGTTCATAACCTGATATAATCATAAAGATACATCAAACACTAATTGAGGAATATTTTACAAAATAACTGCCCTCTACTGTTGAGAAATTCCAATATCATGAAACAAAAAGAATCAAGAACTACTCCCAATTAAAAGAAACTGAAGACATGAATACTGAGTAAAGGGCATGATCCTGGATTTTCTTTTGCTATAAAAGATATTACTGGGGCATTTGGAAAAATCTGAATGAAGTCTACAGATTAGATAATAGTATTATATTTGTACTAATCTCATGATTTTGATAATTGCACTGTGCTTATGTAAGAGAATGTCCTTGGTTTTAGGAAACACATACTAAAGTCTAAAATTGCATCATGTTTACAATTTACTCTCAAATGGTTCAGGAAAAGTCAAAATATATACTTATGTATCATGTACATATGTATATATGTGTCCATGTGTATGTGTGTATATACAGAGAGGAGAGAACTATTCTTGTAACTTTAATCTGAAATTATGTCAAAATTTAAAAGATAATTCATTAAGATAACATAAATTAATACCACACTACACACCCATTAGAATGGCTTAAATCGAAAAGACTGGCTATTATTGACAGGGATGTGGAGAAACTGGAATCCTCATACATTGCTGGTGGGATTGCAAATTAGTACACCACTTTGGAAAACAGTTTGGCAGATTGTTAAAAAGTTAAATACATACTTACCATATATCCCAGCAATTCCACTTCCTGGTATCTAGTCAAGGAAAGTGAAAACATATGTCTACACAAAGATTTCTCTATTTCATTACAGCATTTAATAATCTGTAAAGACTGGAAACATTCCAAATGACCCAACAGTGAATGGATAAACAAAATACGGTATATTTATACAATGGAATACTATTCAGCAATAAAAATGAAATTCTGATTCATGCAACAATATGGATGAACCTCAAAAACATTATGCTAATTAAGAGAAGACACAAAAGACTATATATGATACCATTTATATGAAATTAGGAAAATTATAGAGATGAAAATAGATCAGTGATTCTAGGGCCAAGGGTCGGAATGGGGATTGACTGCAAACAGGCACGAAGAAACTTTTGGGGAGTAATAGAAACCTTCTAAAACTGGATTGTGGTGATGGTTGCACAGTTGAACCTTAAAATTAGTGAATTTTTGGTAATATATTATACCTCAATAAATCTATTTTTAAAAGATTAAACAGGGCTTCCCTGGTGGCGCAGTGGTTGAGAGTCCGCTTGCCGATGCAGGGGACATGGGTTCGTGCCCCGGTCCGGGAAGATCCCACATGCTGCGGAGCGGCTGGGCCCGTGAGCCATGGCCGCTGAGCCTGCACGTCCGCAACGCGAGAGGCCACAACAGTGAGAGGCCTACGTACCACAAAAAAAAAAAAAAAAAAAAAGATTAAACAGCCCACCAAAATGAGGAATAAATGGACTGACTGTTCAATAAATAGTGGTGGAGTCACTGGCCATACATATGAAAAAAAAAGTAGTCGTTACTTCACCCCCCACCCCGCCCCCACACACACAATATTCCAGCTGGTTTAAAGGTCTAAATCTTAAAACTTTAGACTCCTTAGAAGAAAATATGGAGGATACCTCTTTGCCCTTGGGTGTGCATGGTTTTCTTATGACTATAAAAGCACAAGACAAAGATAAAAATATCAATAAATTAACAACTTTTAAATTGGAAATTCATGTACAACAAAAGGCACTAAAATAAAGCTTAAGGACTTTATTATAAATACTTGCAGCATTTATAACTAATAAAGGATTAATATCCAGAATATATAAATATTACCTACAATAAGAAAAAAACCCTACACACAATCTGATTGAAAAATGGTCACAGAATAGGAATATATAATTTGCTGAAGTGGAAATTGTAAAAGTCAATAAATATATGAAAAGAAGTTCTGCTTCACTAGTAACCATGAAAATGCAATTTATAATTATGTGACAGAAATTCACACCCATAAGATTGGGAAAAATTAGTTTGATATTACCAACATTGATAAGGATTGTCCTAATTGCTAGTGGATGTAAAGTGGTACAACTACTTTGAAGTGCAATATGGCATTATTTAGTCACATTCATATCTACAACTTAGCAATTTTATATATAGATACATTCCTAAGGAAAATACCAGAAAACATGTACAAGGATGTTTACTGCAGCATTTTACATAATAACAAAACAAAAAAATTCTTTTTCAAAATTTTGCCTGTTCTGGATCCTTCCATCCTTTGGGTCTCTGCCTCCCTATGGCAGAAGTGAAACAAAAGTAATAATGATAGGAAAGGAAGATGTACTGGAAAATACCCCTGGAATTCAGTGAACTTCAGGTAGGAACACTTGAAAGTTTAAATATTTTAGGAAAGTCTTTAGGGTAATGAAGTCTTCTGTGAACTAGTAAAAATTTACCATGGACTAGCACTAATCGGAGAATTGGACTTGATATTCTCTAAATTCCCTTCTGACCTGAACAGTCTGTGGTTCTCATATTTATGTATTTAAATTTTCCGAAGTGACTCTTAATACTGCAGCTAATTTGTTGTGCACAAACTTATGAAATATACTAGTGAATTCATATTATTCTCATTTAAGTCCTACATGATTACTTTATACAAGAAATAACTAGAAGTAGTGTTCTCACCTCATATCCAGATCTGCATGGAAGTAATTGCAGTATCTGCTTTTTCTAATGCATACAGAAAGGATAGATTGTAGTAATTAAAAACCTGGACTCTGGAGCCAAGCTGCATTGTTTTAAAACCTGGCCCTTCCACTTATTAGCTTCATAACCCTGGCAAGTTATTTATCCTCTCTGTGCCCAGGTTTCTCTATCTGTAAACTGGGAACTATAGATACTAGTGGCATGTAAATATCAATAATATATTGATACAATATAACTATAAATAATATTGGTATATATGAAAGTAAAGCACTTTAAAAATGTAAACAATTAAAACAATGTAAACTACAAAGCAAGCACTATGTAAGTGTTAGCTGTTATTAACAGAATAGCTTCAATCCTGAGAGTAACAAATGACTCATGGTGCTTTCAGGAAAAAAAAAAAAAGAGAGGCCAAGTTGTCTTTAAGCTTTTTGAAATGAAGGAGGGATATATATATTATATATAGATGAACATCTGCTTTTCCCTACCACCTTTCATTTTCCTGCTTCCCCTTTGAATTCAGAGGTTCTTAACTAAGAAGGTATAAATCCTCTGCTTATGTTCTTTCCCTTCATAATATTTATGGTATGTCCTCATCACCAGGCGGTGCTCTTTTTTTCAGGCTGGACGGCAACTGGAAGCTGAGCAGGCCTACAAGTACACGATGAAGGTATGATGCAGATACCTCTGCTGTTCATACTGTACTGAGGTTGGTAAACTGGAGGGAAGGTGCTGGCTTAATTCAGGACTTGACTTTACAGCATTTCATGATATGAATATTTTTCTAGAGGATTTTCTTACCATCTTTGGCCATTATCATGGGGCTGCTGGGTTTGGAATAAAAACCCGCATATTACCATGCGGGATCTTTTGTTAACCTCCCTGGGCCTCATTTTCCTCACATATAAAATGAAGGTGTTGCTCTAGTCCAGGGGTCAGCAAACTTTTTCTGTAAAGGGTGTGGGCTACATGGTTTCTATTGTCACTACTACTCTGCCCTTGTAGTGCAAAAACAGCTATAGACAATACACCAAGTAATGAGCATGGCTGCATTTCAAATAAAATTTTGCTTACAGAAACAGGCAGCGGGCTGGATTTGGCTCATGAGCAATTGCTTGCCAACCCCTGGTCTAGTCTATCAGTTATGATTGCAAGTAATTTGACTTGGAAGACAGTGGCTTAAACAAATTAGGAGTTTTATTTTTCTCATCTAATGAAAAGTCCAGAATTGGTACCATAGTGTCATCAGAAACCCAACATCTTTCTGCTTCACCAATCATAGCATGCAGTTTCCATCCCTCATAGTTGAGAGACAGCCATTGTAGCTCCAGCTATCATATCCATGTTTCAGGCACAATAAAGAACAAAGCAGGGGGGCTTCCCTGGTGGCACAGTGGTTGAGAGTCCGCCTGCCGATGCAGGGGACACAGGTTCGTGCCCCGGTCCGGGAAGATCCCACGTGCTGTGGAGCGGCTGGGCCCGTGAGCCATGGCCACAGAGGCTGCGCGTCTGGAGCCTGTGCTCCGCAACAGGAGAGGCTGCAACAGTGAGAGGCCCGCGTACCGCAAAAAAAAAAAAAAAAAAGAACAAAGCAGGGAAAGGACAAAGGGGCCGTGCTAGCTATTTCACCTCCCTTTAAAGAGATATGACTTTACCTTACATTTCATTGGCAACAATTGAAATTACCCCTAGCTACAAGGGAAGCAAGGAATGTGGCTTTTTAGTTGGTTACATTGCTGTCCTGGAAAGAAATGAAGATTTTGTTAGTAAAAGAAGGGAGAGAGTGGGTTTTCAGTAGGCAACTAGGTGTGTCTACTACACATCTAGATTTTAAAATTAAAGTCTAATGTCTTTGATTCCTGTGTCTTTGATTCCTCTCACTTGCCAAATGGGAACATTATTCATTAGTTAAGATATATTGGGTGATAAGGTAAACTCTTTTAAAAATAAACTTTTATTTTACAAAAAAATACACAAATTGTGAGTGTTCATACCACGTGATGAATTTTCATAAAGTGAACACATCCATGTAACCAGCACGATGTTTTGAGGTCTTTTTAATGGAGTTATTGTGAAATAGAGAGTATAGGAAGAGTCAATTCCATCCTGAGGAACTATGTTCTTTAGCTGTGGTCCCGCAAATGAGGGGTCTCCACATAGATATATCAGGTATGACATGTGTCCTTCCCTTCCTTCTCTCATGCAGCTGAAATTGAAAGATGAGAGTCTGCTTGCAGAGATCCACATGGTACAGGAGACAGTTGGCTTTGGAAATCCATCTTTCTGACATCCTTCCACCTGAAGAATTTTCTGTATGGGACACTGAGCTCCTTTCCTTCCCAGAGAAATTAAACCCTGGATGTTTCACCATATGAGGGCTTGGGATAAAGAAAAAAGGATCTTCAGCACAAACTGAAACCCATTCACTTATTTCCGTTGGCTATCTTACTGGATGGCTATGTTACTGGATGTTTTAGTGGTTGACAGTAAACTGGATGGTAATAAAAAAATCTAAATAAGAGATTCAGAATTCATCAGTTAAGGTATACTGAGGTACATATAAGAATATAACTGTGTGTGTGTGTGTGTGTGTGTGTGTGTGTGTGTGTGTGTGTAAGGTATAGGAGCTTCATTATTAGGGTTTCCGGTGAAAGCTTATCAGGATCACTCCTGAAAGAGGTCAACTGCTAAGGTCGTTGGCCAGGTTCACTTACTGGAACTTGGGAATTAAGGCATCATTTCTAAGGTGGGCAGAAAGGAAGAATGCTGTGCTGGGTCACTGCATTAGGGCAAAGAGTATATGAGTTGTGGCCAGATCCTTTGGATCCAACAGTGAACAGAGAAGCTTAATAGACTGGTCTTTGCTGAAGGTATCTTCATGGATCTAAATCACAAGGGCTCCATGAAGAGTCCATTACCCTATAACAGATGCAAAACTCCTCACAACGGAGGCCATTTATTCTAGGGCTAGAGATGACAAAGGAACCATACCTCACCCCTGTCCTCCGGATCAGTGCACAGCAAAACCAGAAATAAAGGCTCCCCTCCTTTATTTTTTAAAGGAGGCGGTTGAGAGAATAGGAGGGAGGTAGAACAGGAGGGAAGGTGAGAGACATATTAGTAAACACAGAAGGGCAAAATCAACTCTACATTTATAGTCCTTCTACTCTCAGTCCTAATGCTACCTCCTTTATGAAGTCTTCCTGAGGCACAAAGGAATTATCAGGTTCACCTTCTCTTCCGCTCACTCCAGGACTGTGTACTGACCACCCCTAGTTACTCTGGTGTAACCTCACCATCTCCCCTACCAGATGTCAAGCTTCCTGGGGGCAGGGACAGCGCATCTTTGCGTTCTCGGCACCTCGCCTTGGCCCTAACTGGTGCTTGGAAAAAAGTTTGCTGGAAGGATGGATTTGTGGAGCACTTTAGCACTTCTTAGCCGCTCCCAGGACTGTCCAATACTCCTCCCTCTGGCAGGAACCCAAAGGCCAGTGAGGGCCGGGAGATCCCACAGGGCTCTTTTCGCACTTACCCCAGCCCCAAACTGTAGCGCCCCTTCTTTGCAACCGTTCAGGTACGTTAGGTTCCACTGTGTTGCGTTACGGGAAGTGTAGGGGCGGAAAGCGGAAGAGGCGGGGCGAGTGGGCCGTTCGCTTCCGGCACCGAGGCACCCGGCCTGGGGTCGCGGAGGTCGGCGGCCGGCAATTCCTCAACGCTGACCTCTCCCGGCCGTCCTCCGCGCCACCGAAGCGGTAGAGCGGATCCGCGCGGGAGGCCAGAAGCTCCGAGGCGTCGCAACTGGTGCACAGGCCCCGGCGACTGCCGGCTGCGCTATGGTCCAGCTCAGTGAGTGATGGGGGCCCCGGGAGACCTTAAGGGCAGTCGCGGGGGTAGGGGGCGTGCGGGAGCGGGTGGAGCTGCGCTCTCGTAGACGAGCTAGAGGCAACCCGTACCTGAAACTGCACACGTTTGACCCTCTTCTCAGTGGTTTTCTTGTTTTGTTTGTAAGTTTTCGCGGAAACCCTATGAGATAAACAGCATTCATTTTATAGATGAGGCAGCTGGACTCCGACATGGTCCAGAGCCAGTGTTGAGTGCGTTGGGGGATGGCTGGAGTGCGTAAGAGGAGTTTCACAAAGAAACGGTATCTAAGTCAGATCGACAAGAATTGGTTGAAAGTAAGGACCTTTCAGTGGAGGAAGGGGGCTCATTTCATCTATCTCATTTTGTCGGTTTTGTGCCCTCGATTCTTGTGTCTTAACCACTTATTTGTCTACAGGTACTCTGCTCTGCAAGGCCTACCATGGAGGCCACTTAACCATCCGCCTTTCCCTGGGTGGCTGTGCCAACCGGCCTTTCTACCGCATCGTGGCTGCTCACAACAAGTGTCCCAGGGATGGCCGTTTCGTGGAGCAGCTGGGCTCCTATGATCCACTGCCCAACAGTCATGGAGAGAAACTCGTTGCTCTCAACCTGGACCGGATCCGGCATTGGATTGGCTGTGGAGCCCACCTCTCTAAGCCTGTGGAAAAGCTTCTGGGTAACTCAGCTCTAGCCTTACCTCTCTGAGGGGATTTTAAATTGAAATCAGCTCGAAGATGATGGGAATTTAAAACGATTTTCATTATTTCCAGGCTAATCAGGACAGGAGTGAGAACTGAAATTGATCTGATTGCCATTTTGAATCTGGAGATTCCTTTTGTAGACTCCTTTATGAGACTTTTTGGATGACTGAGATTTTATGCTAAAAAATGGGAACGGTGTGTCTTGAATGGCTATCTGTCAGTTCTTTTTTTTTTCCAAGTAAGGAGAATAGTGTTAGGAAGTAGACAACATCCATTGTGACCTTGCAATAAACAGAAGGAAGTGAGTTGGGGGAAGAGGTAAAACATTTTGTTGAGTGAGGAACTTGATTTGAATCTATGTTCTAGATCAGGTCTCTGTTAGACCTCAGTTCAGTGATGCTGAGTTCCCAGGGAAATATTAGCTTGTATTGTTATAATGAATGAAAATCCTGTTACTTTTAGGTCTTTCTGGCTTTTTCCCTCTGCATCCGATGGTGATCACAAATGCTGAGAGGCTGCGACGGAAACGGGCACGAGAAGTCCTCTTAGCGGCTCAGAAAACAGATACAGAGGCTACAGAAACAAAAGCAAACTGACTTCAGTGATCATAGCAGTGGGAACAAGGTCGAAGTCCTCTTAAAATATTTGTGCAGATCTCTTAGTTTTATTTATTTAGAGGTCAATAAATGGAATTTTTTAAGTCATCCATGATATTCTGGCCTGACCTGAACAGGGCCCAGGGAGAGGTTTGTTCTTGACTGACATAAAGCTGGGTATAGGTACTAATTAGCTTTTTCAGCTTTTATCTGGGGAAAGACAGTGGCTGTGGGGTGGATTGGACTCTGGGTCTCTAGGACAACTTTACAGCCTGCTACTTTCCAGGACTTCCCTGTGTTTCAAAGTCCCCAACCAGCATGTCTGTGTCCTATCCAACTAATTCCTACTTTAGTCATTTATGGTCATCCCACCAGCTCAGGAACACAGTTACTTCACTTACTGTTTTTGTAATTGCAGATTTACATTGTCTTGTCAACGCAAAATTTCAGATTTACAAAGGTAGGTTTGTTATGAGCTTTTAGGCTCTAACAACCTACTTTTTAGGAATAACTGGAAGAAAGATAATATTGTAAAGTACCCACATACATTTTAGGCCTTTTCCGTGCATGGTTATTTGTGAGAATTATAAGATACCATGAAATTAGGTAGGATTATCTCGTTTATAGGAGCAGAAGCTGAAGTTCAGCAGTAGAAACTTGCCCAAGGCCACATAGTTTTAATATTGGGCAGAGCTAAGAGTCAGACTCCAATGTTCCTACCTGGAGAGCCGTTTCCAACATGTCGTATTGTCTGTAGTCGGGGGAATGAGCTAAGATGAGGGGCTTTACAAAAATCCATTTAGGGCTTCCCTTGTGGCGCAGTGGTTGAGAGTCCGTCTGCCAATGCAGGGGACGCGGGTTCATGGCCCGGTCCGGGAAGATCCCACATGCTGCGGAGCGGCTGGGCCTGTGAGCCGTGGCCGCTGAGCCTGCGTGTCTGGAGCCTATGCTCCACAACGGGAGAGGCCGCAACAGTGAGAGGCCCGCGTAACGCAAAAAAAAAAAAAAAAAACCATTTAAAAAGTCAGTGACAGAATCAGGTTTAGGTATCATGATTTGGTAATACAGATGACTGGTTGTGTCCCCCAAAACTCAGCACATAATCTTTTCCACCAGAAGCGCAGCAGGATTAGATGGTTTTAGTGCACATTGGATAATACAGATTTCATAATCTGACATAAAACTAAAACATAGGAGATTTATAGAGGAGATTCTATAGCCCTATCAATGTACCAAACTATTCTCTGGGTTTTATATTCTGAGAACAGTTACCAGCCATCTGAAAATCTGAGGTCATCAAGGCTCTCCCAGGGTTGTCACTGGTTGGCTTCCACTTACTTTGGGGTGACTTTAAAGGCACAGCAGGCAGAGAGCAACTGACTTTACCTGGGTTTGATCTTGGATCTAGGAAAGAGAAATGTTTTGAAAACCATTTCAAAGTTTAAAAGATAATAATCTACCCTGGAGAGTTTGAGGTCTTTGGAGAAGCTTTAATTGGTAGAGCAGAGGAGAATGTAATTCTGGAAAGTATTCTCCAGTGAGGGGAACTGATGTGAAATGGGTATTTTGAGCTACTGAGTTTCTTCCAACTCACGTATTCACTTTGTGCCCTGGTCTATCTTTTGTCCAAGATCTATATACACAAACTTCCTATGTAAGCTCATCCTCTCCCTGATTTCCAAAGTTTTCTCTAGCCCTAGCCTTGCTTTGGATTTCCAGGCCCAGATTTTCACCAAGTCTTGAGTGATTGCATCAGCCTGTCTTGCTACCCGCTCAAGTCCAACATGCTCAAACCCAGGACTGCACTTGAGAAAGCTTTTGCTTCCGAAGCTTACGTTTTTATTAAGATGAGCATTTGGATCATGTTATCTCCAGCAAAGTGGAAGGTGATTTAGGAACTGGAAGGTGAATGGAAATGATTCTGTAATAAATATCAAATCTAGAAGTTCTATCAGACAAAGAATTTTTAAAAGACCGGTATTTTGTCTTTTTGTTTAATGTAGGTTTTTTAAATTGCAGAGCTCAAGGGAAAGTCCCTATCCAGCGGTCCCAACCTGTAGGTTGCAAAATTATTTGGGCCTCAGAGCTCTATGTACTCTTGTCAGATCATCTTTGGAAAAGAACAAATCTGTTTAATCATCAGGTTAAATTTAAACCATGTGAAATTGCCAAATGCCGATGTTACGCTGTTTTTCACTGAAAAAAAGCAAAAAGAAAACAGTGCATAGGTTCGGCCTAATATGAACGTTCCTTATATCGTTGCATAAACTGAGCTAGGACGTTGGGGAAAAGGTAGGTGCGAGATTTCCAGAGCATCGGGAGGAGGGCCGCGGAGGAGAGGGCGTGGTGGAAGGAGGTCCCGGCGCTAGAGGAGACCAGGGACGCCAGCTCCACTCTCCGCCTCAATTCTGGCCGACGCAAGCTTGGCCACACCCCCCTTTGCAACCGCCGTAAAGTGTGGTGTCGTGGCCCCGCCCCTTCCGGCGCCTCTTGTGACGCCGGCGCCCTGGGCTTTTTGCGCGGGAAAAGGGAGCCGCCCAGGTCTGTGCTCAGCGTCACTGGACTCAGGCTGATTTCGCTGAAGTCGCCGCCGGCTCCGCACCGCTGCCGGCCATGGGGCTTCTGGAGCTGTGCGAGGAAGTGTTCGGCACCGCCGACCTTTACCAAGTGTTGGGCGTGCGGCGCGAGGCCTCAGACGGCGAGGTCCGACGCGGCTATCACAAGGTGTCCCTCCAGGTGCACCCGGACCGGGTGGGCGAGGGCGACAAGGAGGACGCCACGCGCCGCTTCCAGGTGCGCTAGACCCCGGTCCGCTGGCTGCCCGGGCTTATCTCCGTCTTCTGGCCGCCCGACCCCTCCCAGGTGGAGTGAGCCGAACCCGGCCTGGCGTCTTCTAATCTTTATTTCTCGCGGCGCGGTTTCAGTGAGAGGCGCAGGGTTGATTTTTGGATGCTCTTTCCCGCAGATCCTTGGGAAGGTCTATTCCGTTCTGAGTGACAAAGATCAGAGAGCAGTGTACGATGAGCAGGGAACAGTGGACGAGGATTCTGATGTGCTCAGCCAAGATCGGGACTGGGAGGCCTATTGGAGATTACTGTTTAAAAAGGTAAAGAACTCTGGGATTTCCTTGTGACTGTTTCCATCATTCATTCAACAAACGTTTATTGAATGCCTCTAAGGCCTTGCATTTTGTGTTGTGTAAGAATGAGGAATTTTTATTTGGCCTCGAAATATTAATAAATAAATACACACATACACACCGGCGTTCCTCAGGAGATACCTATCTACTTATCGATCTTTGAAGAAGGCAAGACTTATCTCACCGTTAGGTTGAACCGTGTGGGTGTATCCATAACACATGCACCTACATACACACACACACACACACACACACACACTCTTACTGAAATGGGTCTTTAATTTTCCGTTGATGTAGAGTGATTGTAGTGAAACGGGGGCATTTGATTTTTTACAAGATGTGCTTTATTTTACATATCCCGATGTAAGTCCTGAAACTTTTCCTAGCTTGGAAACTTCACTTAAATTTTCCTGGTCTGTAGCTTAGCAGTTGTAAAGGTTGGACTAGGGAGAACTCTGGAAAATCTTTGGCATAGAAACTTTGGTTCTTTGCAACAATTTCAACTCAAGCAACTGAGTTGAGGAGAAACATTTGGGGAGAAACATTTCAACACCTAAATATACTTTTTACTAGTATTTCTTTAATTTAAAATAGAATTCTCCAAGTTAAAGCATATGTCTCTCATTTGTTCAGATATCTCTAGAAGACATTCAAGCTTTTGAGAAGACATACAAAGGTTCAGAAGAAGAGCTGGCTGATATTAAACAGGCCTATCTGGACTTCAAGGGTGACATGGATCAGATCATGGAGTCTGTGCTGTGTGTGCAGTACACAGAGGAACCCAGGATAAGGAACATTATTCAACAAGCCATTGATGCCAGAGAGGTCCCGTCCTATAATGCCTTTGTCAAAGAAGCAAAGCAAAAGATGAATGCAAGGAAAAGGAGGGTAAGATTTTGAATGCTATTTATATCTTGACTGCTTCCAAAAAGAATTTGAGCATATTTACAATAATGAAAATATATACAAGACTGCTGAAATAAAGATTAGGTTTAACTTGTTTTGTAGTTTTCATCTCATAAAATGAGCAGATCAGCTCATTAAGAGAACTTTTTTTTTCTACTGTGTCGTGCTCAGGAGGATTTTACTGCATG
Source organism: Hyperoodon ampullatus (assembly GCF_949752795.1). Classification (NCBI taxonomy): domain Eukaryota; kingdom Metazoa; phylum Chordata; class Mammalia; order Artiodactyla; family Ziphiidae; genus Hyperoodon; species Hyperoodon ampullatus. Next base: position 62,405,925 of record NC_136914.1, on the reverse strand, counting down.
GATTATTTAGATAATCAATATCATTTTAAAGTACCACTGAAATATTCTTCATATGGGCCAATTCTTGTAACCTTGCTGAGACATTCCTGAGGAGATAAAGTAATGGAGTCCAGATACACAGGCTAGACAGTGATTCTCACTTGGTTAGGGTGTTGGGGGGAGGGTGACAGAGGCTGTCCCTTCAAAACTGTGTCTTTTTAATTCAGATTCCTTTGTTCTTGCCAGATTGATTCTTTTTTTTTTTTTTTTTTTTTTTTTTGCGTTACGCGGGCCTCTCACTGTTGTGGCCTCTCCCCCTGCGGAGCGCAGGCTCCGGACGCGCAGGCTCAGCGGCCATGGCTCACGGGCCCAGCCGCTCCGCGGCATGTGGGATCCTCCCGGACCGGGGCACGAACCCGTGTCCCCTGCATCGGCAGGCGGACTCTCAACCACTGCGCCACCAGGGAAGCCCTTGCCAGATTGATTCTTGAGTTGGACCCAGAATATACATTTTTTTAAACAAACGATTTAGTTTATTTTGATGTGTCTTTCCAAACACACTTTGAGGTACACTTTTGTGGAGTATCAAGGACTGTGGCTTGTGTGTCCTTTATACCCATATTAAACTGTGGAGTTGGTGAGGGTAAGGATGATGGCAGGGGAAAGGAGCTTAAGGATATCTGGGGTTCAGGGAGGGAGTGGATTCAAGGTAACAAACATCTGTGCCTCTGGTCTTTTGGTATTAAAGGCACCATTGCCTCAACCTGACTCATAATGGGAGCTCCACAGGGAGCAAACAGTGTAAGACTGTAGCTCTTTGGTGGGTACTTTATTTTGTATGGCTGAAATGGGGGTGGAGGTAGGTCTGCAGCTTTTAGGTAGAGAGACAGGAGAAACCTGACACCTGTGCTGAGTTGAGAGAAGTGGAACGTGTATCAAGATCACATTTTGGCTCATAGGCTACATCTGTCTAGATTCAGGCTGACAGTTTATCTTAAGTTGGTAATTATCTTTTTAGGTGAAACTGAGCACAGCTGTATTCAGTAATAGGCTATTAGCTTGAGAAACTTCCCTAGAGTTTGGGGGAGCTGGGCAGGAGGCTGGAATACTTTTGAGTGAGACTCCCACAAACTTGGAGAGGGGAATACAGTATTAAATAAATTGAATACAGGGACTGAAAGTAGACAATGGAAACTGTGTCTCTATTGGAATAACAGGATCCTAATGTATCATAACTCCCAGTATTAATAGTATTCATTGCTACTTAGAAAATTCACTGGGGCTTGGGGCCGCTTATAGTCTTGCTTGTTGCCCTGAAGGAAAGAATGAACTTATTAACCTTTCCCAAGGTATTCTTGTGGTATTTTGGAATCAGTGCCCTAGTAAAGTTTGGCAAGAGGAGGTGGCTTTGAAATCCGGTAAAGAAAGTTAAAACTGAATTTGTTAGAGTTTATCCTAACTACTCAGGGGAAATTTTAAACTGGGGTTGCTCAAGGCTGCCACGAGTCACGTGTAGTAAATTGGGTTTCCAGAGGAGGAATCTGAGGTGCCTGTATCCTGGCAAAATTTTGAGGGCATCCTTGGCTAAGTGACCTTTCTTAGCTCTTCTAGCATTTTGGTTTCCTTTCTGTCACCATGTGGTTTATGAAACCAAATTACCTGCTTACCCCTAGCAAATACAAATGGGGAGCAGTCAGAAATGCTTATTGGAATCAGAGGATCTACTGCTTGATGTCAGCAATGCTGCCTTTTAGTGAGTGTCATATTTATGCAGTTTTATCCTTTTAGTTTATATAATCTTCAACTTGAAGGAGTCAAATTTGCTTTGGGGAAAGAGGGTGTATTTTTAGTATTTGCTAGATTGCCTTAGCGTCTCACATGAGTTTCTGTTTTAGGCTCAGGAAGAGGCTAAAGAAGCAGAAATGAGCAGGAAGGAGTTGGGGCTTGATGAAGGAGTGGATAACTTGAAAGCACTCATTCAGGTAAACCTGGCAGGTTGTCTGTGAAGGTTGCCACCACTTCTTTCATGTTCTGATTCCTACTGCTAATATTTTCTTTGGAGTGTATGTACAGTATTGTGGGCATTTTGTTTTCTTCTTTTAAGACATTCAGGTACCATACAGTCATCCTTTTAAATTGTACAATTCAATGGTTTTTAGTATATTTATCAGGTTTTACAATCATCAGCACTAATTCCAGAACATTTTCATCACCCTCAACAGAAACCCCTTATCCATTAGCAGTCACTCCCCATTCTCCCTTTCCACCAGCCCTGGCAGCTGCTATGTACTTTTATCTCTGTGGACAGTCTTGTGTTTTGAAAGCTTGTGTTTTAACTTCTTAAACAGAGCAGACAAAAGGATCGGCAAAAGGAAATCGACAATTTTCTGGCTCAGATGGAAGCAAAGTACTGCAAACCTTCCAAACGAGGAGGGAAAAAAACAACTCTCAAGAAAGAAAAGAAATAATGGAATTTTCTCTTCAAAAGTCTTTAGGTGTTAATTGATGTCATCGTAGGCAAGGTGCCGTCAAGATTTGAAGACAAAAGTTAACCCTTGAGAAAAGTTGTCTTTCAAGCCTAAATTATTCAGATCAACTATGTAAACCAAACAGAATCTCTCAATCTGATGTTAGTATATCCTGGAAACACCATCACATTCTGTGAGGTCCTTCTATGAAGGAATTTGGTGGTGATCATTGAGGGAGCGGAAGGGTATATGCTTCCTGACAGCAATCTTCTATGGGTCTTCTGTACAAGGAACTGTACCTATAATGCAGATCTATCCCTACCACATTTAGCAGTTGTCATTTTGCCACACAGGAGTGAGCTGCAGGGTATTCAGTGGTGTGTGTTTATTAGAACAGGTACTCTACCTAGCCTTCAACACACTTGCGGGACGTCTGTCTTCCAAATACTTGCCAGTTTGCTTTCAGTCTTAATGTTCTTGCATAGACCCTCTCCTTTTTGTTTTACTCAACTAAGTTTTGCACTCTTTGCTTGAGGTTTATAGGAGAAACAGGTGTTCAGATAACTTCAAGCATCTTTGTAAGAATTATACATGATTAAATAAACAAGTAAAAAAATGACTGTTAAGTTCCAGGGGCTTTTTAAATGATCCCAGTGTGATCATTTAAAAGATGAACTAGGGGCTTCCCTGGTGGCGCAGTGGTTGAGAATCCGCCTGCCGATTCAGGGGACACGGGTTCGTGCCCCGGTCTGGGAAGATCCCACATGCCGCAGAGCAGCTAGGCCCGTGAGCCATGGCCGCTAAGCCTGTGCGTCCGGAGCCTGTGCTCCGCAACGGGAGAGGCCACAACAGTGAGAGGCCCGCGTACTGCAAAAAAAAAAAAAAAAAAAAAAAAAGATGAACTAGAAAAGATATGAATGGTGCTTAGGATAAAGAAGAGAGAAGAAAAGTAGTCGTAGTCAGCCTTGTAGCAGATAGCCTGGTTTAAGTTGCCTCAAGAGATGTTGTAGTCCTGCCTGTAACTGCTGAATGTCCTTAGGTCACTGAGCTTGTCTGAACTTCTTTCCTCTATAAAAGAGTAAGGGAGCTGGGCTAAATGACCTGTTAGAGGCTCCTTCTGACTCTTTAACCTTGAAAGGCAAGCCGTCTTGATCCAGTGGTTTGTTATTATGTACTCCTGGTATTGATTTGTGAGAATAGTACAGAGATTTTTACTTAGTTGAATTGGTATGAACTCATTAGAATATATGGAAATTTTTTAGGGACTGTTCAACTTAAAATCTCTGATTTGTAAGCTAATATATTCAATACATATACGTAAAACAAGCCTTCTGTTACTGAGATTTATGTATTATAATTTATCTGAGGTAAGCCCATGACACGTTTTCAGTTTGTGATTATAAACAGGTTAAAAAATACTCTTTAATTGCATCAAAAATACAATTTAATGCAGGTTGTTTGAAGCATCTGTCTTCATATGATAGCATTAGATAACTGCGAAATAATAAAATTACCCCAATTGAATTGATCAACTCTGAAGATTAACAGTAAGATCTAAAACCAGTATGATCATCAAAATTAAAATTCAGTGAAATTTAAATAAAATAAATGTAAGCCATAGTTAAAACCATTGCTGCATTCATGAGTGCACTCAGGAAAGGTCCATGTGAAAATTGGAAGAATGTCAAAGTTCTCTTCCTTTGCTCTTAAGGATATGTTTATACTGGACTAATTTGCGGGGTTTCTGAAATTTTAAGAAGTTGTGTCTTGCTGGCTCACTAATAGAAATATTCTATAAATTTTTAAATTGACTTTCTTAGATCTGCAGGAGAAAATCGGCAAGGTGAGTTTAATATTTGGAAAAAAATATGACCACTAAAGTACTTTAAGAAGAAAAGAAGCATAACCTGATGTCAAGCAGGTGTTGTGAGGTTGAGTTGTCCTATCTGAAAAAAAAATCCATTATGGTTTATTACATAGGCTACTTTACACCAGTGCTCAACATTTATGTCTTTAGTTACTCACCCCTGCCATATTTGTCTGCCTATGGGATTGGACATCTAAAGAGAAAACTTTAGGAACGACTCATCTGTTTGATGAGTAGTAGCTCAGATTTTTGACAGTACTGTCTCCTAAAAATGACGTAAAAGTGAGTACACCTGTCCAGAAATTAATACAAGCAGAAGTATTCCAAAGCCAGTGATAATGTTATCAAACAATTTCCTACTTTTTGTGTATGTATAGTCTGATAGAATCCTGTAATAATTGAACTGATCATTGTTAACAGACAACATGAACAGTGATTTGGAGGATATTACTCTTTTGTTACATCTTTGGGTACAAATTTTACTGTCCAGTGAAATGGTTAACTTATGCTGAAAGAAGACAGTAACTGGAGATAGAAGCAGTACCCATGTAATCTTTGGCCGATAACTGTTGTCAGTCTGTTGTACCAAAATAACTCTTCATGAAGATAGTTTCAAGTTGTCTCCTGTTTACAAGCTCTGCATCACGAGATGACTGAACACTGATTTGTGAAATCTTCCCACATGTTCCCTGCAGCCTGAGGCAGGTTCTTCTCACTTGCCCTATGGTCCCTGCCTGGTTCTAGTGATTGGTCCACCTCTGTTTTGAGATTTTGTAGATCCATGTAACTGAGGACCTGTCAGACAAAGATGACATCATAGAGTAACATTAGTAGACATTCTAGATTTGATTGTCTCAAGTTCATATGTACGGGCTTTTTTGCTCCAGTTATCAGTTAGACTTTAAATTTGGAGCCTGTGACTAAATAGTAAAGTATATATTTACCAAGGCAATAAAAATCATGTTTGCGTATTTTATAATGTAAAAACAAACAAAATCTATATTAAGATATGAAAGCAGTAACCTAATTTTAGAAAATAGCCACGAATTTAAAAGGACTAAAATGTCTGTTTCACTTACCTCAATATTATACTAGTTATACTTGACCGGCAGCATGGCCAAATGTAGTAACTAGCTCAGAGGCAACAGTGCTTCTCTGAGGACTGATCCAAGAACCGAATCCACTGAAAGCATTCAAAGACTACCAAACGATGCTACTAGGAACTGAACTAAAAGAATTCGCTTGGATTACAGAGAAGGTTTGAGGCAGATTACTTTTAATGTACTTGCTGATTAATCTGATTATTAACAGGAAACATTTCAACTGCCCAATAGTTCTAAGTTTCACCTATAACATAAGGAGAAAATGACCCTGATGGTGAGACCATTATAGGAAGAATTAAGACATCCTTAAATTTTCTCTCATCACTCATATGAAAATAGAAACTATAGAATATAACTTAGAAGACAAAAAAGTTAATGGGATAGAATCAGACTCCTCGTGTCTTGACATTGTGAATTTCTTTTCTTACCTCGGCCTAGCAGCTTAACTGACCAGAGCAGTTTAATCCATAGCAGTGTGGGGTTTGCCAAGTAATAAAATCCATGCAGTGTTTGAATGTTACAAAAATGACTTATTTGGCTTAAATTTTTTAGATTAAAAAAAAAGTAGTTTTCCAGAATGGCAAGAGGTTAATTTTTATATGAGAAAACAAATCTGGAACTTTCTGGCTTTGAGCAGTGGAGTTCTGTAATTTTTTATTATATCCCATATTCCAAAATGAATTTGAGGTAATTTACAAAGATTTAGGAAAACAAAATATAATAAAATCTTGAGGAAGGAAAAATAAGCATGGAAAACAGCAGGGTCTTAACCACATAGTAGTAAAATAAAAGCCATGGCCTGACCTGTTCCTGCAGATCCCCTACCAGGTCGGGCCTGATGAGGATACTCAGTAGCACATGAACGACGATACTTTGTGTCCGGCTGAAAAAGAGAAGATGAGACACTTCTTACGATGTGACTTCTCCCAGAGGATAATGTGTTACTTGGTTTAGGAGGGAAAACCTTAAAGTTGGACAGCAGTGTAATTGACATCATCTGACATTCTGAGGGACAAGTTGGCTAAGTGTACTCTTACATTCCAAGTAAGAAAAATCCCAAGCCAGAAGCCCACACAGCCATTGTTAACTTGTAAAAATTTCAAGTTCTACAACTTTATTAATATGTCTTTAAGAAAACCTTAGCATTTATAAATAATCCATATGGTTTAATATTTCTAAATACTTACAGTTGGCTGTCAAGGGAATTTTTATCTGATTTCCATTGCCTACTGACTGTTTAAAACAACAGAACCTGAACCTTTTCAGCAACATTGAAACACCCATGACTACTTCCATGCTTGAAATGTGACTCTTAATATGGAACTCAAACATTTCAAAATTATCTCAAGGGATTTAAAGATTTTAAGATACAACTAAAATACCTAAATGCAGATATTAAAAAGAGCTATCAATACCATCCCACTGGTAGTTCTAGAATAAAAAAACGTCCCTCTCAGTTTCCTGTCAGCACTGGTATTAAGAGATTTGAGATTTTTTTTTTTTCTTTCCTGATGAAGCCCCATGTTTTCTATCAGGGATCAGCAAACTTTTTTTTTTTTGTAGAGGGCAAGATAGTAAACGTTTTATGTTTTGTGGTACATACTGTCAGTGGAACTCCTCAGTTCTGCTGTTACAGTAGGAAAGTAGCCACAGACAGTGAATGAGCGTGGTGGCTCTGCTCTAAGAAAACTTTATTTACAAAAACAGGCAGTAAGCCGAACAGCCCGTGAACTAGGACAGAGGAAAGAAAAGATTCTTCCCTAGGACCTGCAGAGGGAACATGGCTCTGCTGACACCTTGATTTTGGACTTAATAGGCTCTGGAACTGAAAGAATAAATTTCTATTGTTTTAAGCCACCCAGTTTGTGGTAATTTGTTATAGCAGCCCTAGGAAACTAGTACAATGTCCCATTCATTTATTACTCTCACCACTCTTCTAATGGAGGAAGAATCATACAGTGCTTTAGGCTGATACAGTTTAAGGGGTATGAGTTGAGATAAGTGTGTTGCAAATACCACTGTCTTGAAAACTGGTGTAGGATGTGGGTTCCTGGTGCCTGGTTCCTGGGCCATAAGTGTGGCCCCAGTCACTTCCTAGGCTCTCCAAGCCCTCTTGCACAAAGCAAATGAGGTGGGGCTGAGCTCCTGGCTTACAATTTTGGGGAAGGTCAGTGCATGATCTCTAATCTCCCAATCAGGTTTTTTTCTATTGTTTAAAAGTAAAAGGGCTAGGGCTTCCTTGGTGGTGCAGTGGTTGGGAATCCGCCTGCCAATGCAGGGGACACGGGTTCAAGCCCTGGTTCAGGAAGATCCCACATGCTGCAGAGCAGCTCGGCCTGTGTGCCATAACTAGTGAGCCTGCGCTCTAGAGCCGGTGCTCCGCGACGAGAGAGGCCACTGCAATGAGAGGCCCATGCACGGCAATGAAGAGAGGCCACTGCAATGAGAGGCCCACGCATGGCAATGAAGAGTAGCCCCCGCTCACCGCAACTAAAAAAAGAAAGCCCATGCGCAGCCAGGAAGACCCAACACAGCCAAAAATTAATTAATTAATTAATTAATTAATTAATTTAAAAAAAAAGTAAAAGGGCTAGTAAATGTACATTAAGTGGTAAGGCACTGTCAGCATTTCAAACACCAATTAACTAAGAACCCCCAAAAATCTTAACTCGCACATCCATCAGTCCACATACATAATCTGATACCATTTTTTGTGTAATTCCCTAAGAGCAGTGTTAGAGAATGAAGTTAATGCTAATCTGATACACACTGGGGTTTAACATTTTGCTTATTCTCAGAAATAGCTAAACTTTAAATTGCTGAGAATTTACAATTTATGTATGTTAAAAGAATGAGTGGCAGAGACCAGTTAGAGTTTCAACAAAATATACTTTAAACTTAAAACATTATTTTTATTCGAACCTCATTTTTTATTCTTAGAGTTGATTAAGCCACCATGTAAAGCCTTAAGTCTGCCAAACTATTTTTTTTCCCTTTCCTCAACTATCAAGACCATAGAGGAAGTATGTCACTCTACCAAAAATGACTGAGTTGTGTTGGGCCTGGAGAAAAAGTCTGGTAAAAGGATCCTCTCCTGGGGCTGCTGATGGTTAGGCTCATCCACCGCTGCACTTCGAGCTCGATTGGAATCGCCATGGGTTTTCTGCAGAAGAGATAAAAATTACAGAAACAGTTAATTTGTAGTGGGAGCTGTGTATGTCCTATATCAACCCTAACAGGTATGGTCACTGCAGTCCAAGCAGCTCCAATGCCATCGTCATAAATCAGAATTCAGTGTGTACTTTTGACAAAATATAGTGTTAAGTCAAGACCAGAGCACAGACCCTGCAGAATTACTGACCCTGAGGTTTTATAAGCACATGGAAAGGCAATAGGAAAGAGACATACCGTTTGCCTTTGTGGCCCCACAGTGCTCAAGTGTTCCACTTCAGCTGTGCCAATAGGTGGCAGCAGATTATTTCGACGCAGGGGCAGTGGTGAGGGAGAGGAGAGTGAGTCGGCCGCCACTGGGCTGCAGATCCCATCAGCAAAAACCAAGACATGAAAGCATAAAGTTATAACAATATAAGCAAACTGATTAGAATCAAATAAATTGAGCAGATGAGTTTAATTTCATGCACAGAAAGCTTTAAGCTGCCTACATTTTTAAGTGAAGAGATCTCAATGAAAGGATTTTGGAGAATTAAAGGTTTGGGTTTTTTTCATAGTATTTTCTTATTGCTGAAACTTCATCCTGAGCACACAGCAGAAGTTGACCCTTTCTCCCACAGAGAACTGGAATAAAACAATTTTCCCTATATTGTGTTGTATTTCTCTGACAGTTATGGATTTGTAATTTCACATCTGATGGAACTCACAGTTCTGGGCTTTCTGGTTGTCCTTCTCACTAAAAACTATAATTTCCAGGTAAAGTTCCTAAACTTATTTCCTTCCATGGGATTTGGAGCAGTCTGCAGTATTACTCATGCCCAAGATAGTAATTAAAAGCTGAATGATACTTTTCATGTCCCAGAAGAAAACAAAGCAACTTACTTTTCCACTTTGAAAAAAGCACTGTCAGAGGGATGAGAGATTAATTATACATCAAGACCACTCATACTCAAATGAATGTATAGCTATATCAGTATAGATACAGCTACAAATGAATGTATAGCTATATCAGTATAGATACAGCTACATCAACAGAATAGCAGCTGAGAACCCTGGTGTCCTAACAAAGATTTTTGGTGGTTTTGGACACCTCTTTTAGTAAGTCTATTGGGATAAATTGTAACAAGAAATTGAAAAGTCAAAATCAAGAAGTGTTGGGAGAGAAGTATAGTGACACCCTTGATTTAGAGGCTGAATTCAAAACACAGTATGGTGTCATCTCACACCCTTGTTCATAGTCTTAGAAATTAACTATCCTAAGATGTTTTGTAAGTCAACAACTAATGAAAGAATTTTATTTTAAAGACTTGGCTTGGTATTTTTTGCACAGTGAGGCTCAGAGTGTCTAGTGAATGAAGGGTGGGAAAAGGGAAGAGAACATGTTTAGTGTTACTTCCTAAGATGTGCCAAGGGACATATTTCCTGGTGTATAAACATCTACTTATCTGAGGTTTATAAAGTTTTCATTGTCAATGGAATAGGTAGATCCTAATGGTACAGAAAAATATTAAAGGAGAATTAACTATTATTTGGGGAAGAATTTCACTGAGGATGTTCCCACTAAGGAAAATGTTTTAATAAAATACATATGTCTTTTATTCTTTTGGTGAGTTCTATTGAAGTATTCTAGCCAACATTTTATTTATAGAAATATAAGTCTTTAGCTACATCAATAGGAAGATCCAGTATATCTATATTTCATTCAAATTTAACTGCATTTTTTCTGTATTAGATTTACACCAGTGTGCAGTTCATCATAAGAATATGTAATGATTACTGTCTAGGCATATATTTCAATCTTAGATTTAAATTCATTCTCTATGTAAAATTCTTCATTAGTTTTACCATAGATTCCAGAAATTCTGCTTTTGAAACCTACACTCGGGATCCTCTGAGTACTTCCATAGGTCTTGGTGTTCCAGCGCGTGAATGGCTTGTGCTGATGGGATGAAGGGTACGTGGTGGGGGATTGCGTCTCCTGGCGGACTGCGCTGTATATGATAGAAATGATGTACTAAGCTCCAGGGATCGATGTGGCCAATTTCGAGTTGAAAGGATGGTACTGGACCCAGGCCTCATAAGTAGCTTGTCATCAAGATCTCTAGTGTCCAAATATCAGAAACCCACAGTGAGATCAAGATTGCTCTGTACAGGGAGAGCGAACTCAAAGGGTAAAAAGCCTTAGACTATAAAATACATTCAAGGGAGAAAAAAGCGAAAAGAGAAAACAATAAATAACCTAGTTTTAGAAGTTACATAATCTAGCTCAGGCATGAGAATGTGTACCTAAAAGGACATTATTTCAATCTTACACATAATTTACTAGAACGGAGACTTGGGAAAACAAGTCCATTTTTCACCTTCCATCACAGTCACTTCTTCAGTTACTGGTAAAGACTAACCTGTAGGGTACCGACTCCAAAGTGCTTCCCAAAACTTTACCTCAGGGACTGTGCTTCCTACCATGTTTGAAGCATTCTTTTGTGCTGAAGGAATGTCACCAGAAGGACTTAGTTGAAAGGCCAATATTGCTGCTTAGTAGTGGTGTGGCACTAGTGTGGCTCCCACTGCAGAGATTAAAATGCTGAGCTAGTTGGAGCCTGCAGGGATAGGGGGTTCCTTGGAAAGCTGGGAACAGGCAAAGGGTCCAGAGCTTTGTACAGCCCATGGCAGTAGATCCCCATTTGCATAAACAACTGTGAAATATAACACTTTCCTGTAAGTACTCATAAAATACCATGCTCAACAGTTCAGTAGCTTAAACTCTGCCTTGTAGATTCAGCGGCTTTGTTTTTGTGTTTTAAGCAGATGAGAGAACGTTTAATTCTATTGTAAGGCACCTAAGAGATAGTATTTACACTGTGATGTGGAGGGGAAGTGAAAGAAAAAAGCTCTGCCCACATGTGCTCTTGGCTTTCAGCAAGTTCCTCAATCTTTCAGGCCACTTTGGTGTCCTCTAGTGCAAAATATGCCTCAGGGTTTGGAGAACTTTGAAGGAAAAATGCCCATCACAGAATAGGGCTAAACCTTTAGCATTACTCATATGAGATCTTTCTGGTCTTCCTAACCATTCACTTAAGCCTTTTCTTTACACAGCCTACTGCTTTCTAATTACAGGGGTTTAGGCCTTAGCTGCTCTTTGTTCATCTTTATTCTTCCTCTGGACTACTCATTCATAACTGGATTTATCACCTCCACACTTCTAGATCAGCCTTCAAATCTGACCTATATGGCCCATCATTGTAAACTCAGCACACCCCAAGCTCATTTTCCCCCTGCCAAACAAGCTTCCCTTGAGCTTGAAATCCGAGTTGACTTTGATTCCTCTATTTTTATAGAATTTGATTTCTTTTACAATATCTCCTAAAATATTTCATTCCTTTTTTTAGTCTTGCTACAACTTGAGAACAGACCCATAGCAGCCTGAACTCCTGCATTAGACTCCTTACTTTCAATTCCTCCTGCGTCAATCTAATCTGTGTCCTACTGCTGTGAAATCTATCTTTCAAATTCCTGTTTTAAATATATGTGCTCCCCAGCTGGACTCATACATTGCTCGCGTGGGAATGTAAAATGGTACAATTCCTTTGGAAAATTGTATGGCAGTTTATTATAAAGCATACACTTAACCTATTCTGTAACACTTTCACTTCTAGATACTGAAAAATGAGACCATAGGTCCACAAAAAAGACCTGTGTAAGAATATTTATAGTGCCTTTTACACATAACAGCCCCAACCTGGAAAATAGCCCAAGTGTTCATTAACGGAAGAATGGATAAACAAATTGTGGTGTACTATTACAATAGAATACTACTTGGCAATAAAAGAGAATCACATGCAACAACATGGATGGATCTCAAAAGCATGACATTCAAAACCCTCCATAGTCTGGTCCCAGTGTTCTTTAATTTCATAGTGTCTTCTTTCCCACTAATCACACCATGGTCTATTTTAGTTTAGAAGATTTCAGTGGTCTTTGATCAGAACATAAAGTTCTAACCTATTGCTTCCTATCCTACTACAGCAAAAATGGTCGGCTTTCTCTTCTAAATATTTGTATTTTCCTGTCTCCAAACCTTTTTCCACACCATTCCTCCTACCTAGAATAGCCTTGCTGCTCTTCTCTGCTTATCCAAACTTCCATCTTCCAAGGATATGTTCAAAACCTACACTTACCCACCAAAATGCTTCCCTTCTTTGGGACTGCCATAGTGCTCACAATGAGTACACAAACTTCACACTCAGTCACAGGAATGCCCTGTATGGTTAGGTCTCTTTTTACCTTTGTGCCTTCTCACCAGTTATTTTATCAGCTCCTTGAAGGTGGAGACCATTTTCCTTATATGTTTTTACTCCCCAGATGTTTCTGGTTGCTTGGTACTTACTCAGTACATGTACTTACTCAGTACATGCAATGTTGATTGACTGACTTTGCTTTCCTTTTATTTCTCAGTGATCTACTTAAACTCTATAGTCTTAAAATTGTATACTTCTTACAGGAGCTTGTCCATTAGGGAGAGATTTCTTGGCTGTAGAGGCATCCCATGAACCAAGAGACCATTCACATTTGGCTGATGACCACTTGCTGCTTGACAGAGACTCATCTACATATCAAAAGAAGGTATTATTCATTATTGGTTGGTGAAGATATCAGCTTGGTTTCCCAACTTTGCCAGAAGTTAGTATTTCCAAATTAGGTCATTTATACTTTTTTCTCCTATGCCTTAACTTTTGTAAATCTTGGCCAGTACCCCAGCTGGAGCCCCAAGTCCACTGTCAAGATGACAGGATCAGAGTGCTTTCCTCTCCATTTCTAAATGGGGAAGCCTGGTCAACTTAGATGAAAGCAATTAATAGCCACTCTCATAGGGGAGAGAGGACCTTTATTATCATTATTATTTACATTATACTAGAAAACAAAATATGGAACAAAAATGGGGAGAATAAGGGTAAACTCTATCTCTTTTACCATCACATAATCCTATGCTCTGCACAAACTAATGCTTTCTCCTTCACTACACCTGGAGCAGTCAGCTCTCAATAACGTAAATTCTGAAGACTTTATTAGAAGGAGTTAATTGTATTCTAATGTTAGCAGGATTTAATCTTACCTGGACTGCCACTGCCACCTTAGTGTCCTGTTTATTTTCTCTCTCAGGTATTCAGTTAAGTGCCCTTTCTGGCCAGCTCCTTCTCTGCCACAGTATGCATTTTCCTCCTACTTTCTCTTAAGAATGTTTGGATTATTGGTTCTCCTTCCTTTGGTCATTAACAACCAGAACCGTGTACGTTAACTTTTCAGGGCTTAGGCTACCTAGGTCATAACCAGGCCAGTTCAACATGTCGAAGTATTTTATTACCATCATAGGAATATTAGATTATTACCTGGGTCATCCTCCAATGTGATAAGGTATGGGCCTTACTGAGCTTATTTTTAATTACTTTTTTTTATTGAAGTAGAGTTGATGTACATATTATATAATTTACAGGTGTGTACAGTATAGTGATGCACAAGCTGAGTTTACTTTTAAATAACCCTTTTTAAAATATAGCTGCACAATATCTGGCCAGTACACCAACAAAGCAAATACTAGATGTGGTACTAAACCCAGGCTCGATGAGCATGGGCCAGGGATGAGAATCCTTTTTCTTTTTATACCTCCCCTGCTCCCACACTTTTTTTGCTACAAGTAACACTGGGAAGCTATCATGTAGGAACTGAGATTACATAAATCATTACACATGGATGACACCAGGCTTATCAACCTTCTGCAAGAAATGGCCATTTTTATATGCTTGTCTACAGACTTATTTGAAACCATTTTCTCCTCCCTTTGATTTGCCTTTTACATCTGGTTATGATTAGTAAACATCCAAAAAGCAAAAATGTCAACAGATTCAAATATTAAAAATAAAACAAAAACCAGGTAGTCTGAGATAAGAGAAAAAAGAGGGAAGAAGTCAAAAAATTCAAAGGACAGAATGTTAAGGCCATAGAAGATCTGCTATTGGTCCCTCTTTTCATGATATTTTTCATTTTTCCCAAAGCAGACTTAAGCTGACCATATAGTTGAGTCTAGATTGCACAGCTTATAGATGCCTTTTCAAAAGAGCTGACTGAGAATTACTTATCAACTCTAATTTGCTATTAATTTTTTAACAGGTTAAATTTTTTTAATTGTGGTAGAATATACATAGCATAATATTACTGTGTTAACCATTTTCACATGTACAATTCATTGACATGAGTGCATTCGCTGCTATTAATTTTTTTAACTGAAATTAAACTTATCTTTGCAAAGAGTCACTGGATTACTGTGATAAACATATAACTTTACTGAAAGAGTCATAGTGATACAATTAAGGCAAATAACTGAGCAAACTTCGTCTACAAGAACAGTCCTAGGTTCTCGAATACATTCCCCTGTGCAACTTACCGGATTTGAGGTGATGGACAGCACCTTAGACTGTGGCACTAGAGGTAAGACCAAAGGTTGTGGTGCATTCAGCACACAGGGGCTTTCTGAAGCTGGTCTGGTGATTGCAACATTACTGTCATCATCTGAGCAAAGGAATAGAATCTATTATCCATGAATATCTTCAGACCCACAACAACAGTACTGTGAAAAAAAATCTCCCCTGAGAATTCATAATCTCAAGCTAGGCTTCACAGCTTTGCAGCCCAATTTCATACCACCTGCACAGTTCAAAAAAACCCTTTAAACCATGAATTTATTTTAAACTGTTTCCCAGGCTGGTGATTCCTATTTGTACCTGGCAGAAGGAAAAGCAAAGATTACTAGAGCAAAGCTGTCTAATAGAACATTTGGAGATTGAAGGAAATGTTCTACATATGCACTGTCCAGTATAGTAGCCTCTAGCCACATGTGGCTATAGAGCATTTAAAATCTGGCTAGTGTGGGATCTAATCAAACTTACAAGCTTTTGCACAGCAAAGGAAACCATAAACAAAACGAAAAGACAACCTACAGAATGGGAGAAAATATTTGCAAATGATGCAGCCAACAAGGGCTTAATTTCCAAAATATACAAACAGCTCATACAACTCAACAACAAAAAAAACCCTATCCAAAAATGGGCAGAAGACCTAAACAGACATTTACCAAAGAACACATACAGATGGCCAATAGGCACGTGAAAAGATGCTCAACACTGCTAATTATTAGAGAAATGCAAATCAAAACTGCAGTGAGGTACCACTTCACACCAGTCAGAATGGCCATCATTAAAAAGTCTACAGGGGGCTTCCCTGGTGGTGCAGTGGGTAAGAATCTGCCTGCCAATGCAGGGGACATGGGTTTGAGCGCTGTTCTGGAAGATCCCACATGCGGAGCAACTAAGCCCATGCACCACAACTACTGAGCCTGTGCTCTAGAGCCCGTGCACCACAACTACTGAGCCCACATGCCACAACTACTGAAGCCCGTGCACCTAGAGCCTGTGCTCTGCAACAAGAGAAGCCACTGCAATGAGAAGCCTGCACACCACAATGAAGAGTAGCCCCTGCTTGCCACAAGTAGAGAAAGCCCGCGTGCAGCAACAAAGACCCAACACAGCCAAAAATCAATAAAATAAAATAAATTTATTTTTTAAAAAAATACTACAAATAACAAATGCTGGAGAGGATGTGGAGAAAAGAGAACCCTCCTACACTGTTGGTGGGAATGTAAGTTGGTGCGGCCACTGGAAAACAGTATGAAGTTTCCCCAGAAAACTAAAAATAGAATTACCATATGATCCAGCAGTCCCACTCCTGGGCATATATCTGGACAAAACTATAATTCAAAAAGATGCCCCTATGTTCATAGCGGCACTATTCACAATAGCCAAGACACGGAAACAACCGAAATGTCCATTAACAGATGAGTGGATAAAGAAAACGTATATATTATATATACAACGGAATACTACTCCTTTGTAAAAAAGAATGAAATAATGCCATTTGCAGCAACACGGGTGCAACTAGAGATTATCATACTAAGTGAAGTAAGTCAGAAAGAGAAAGACAAATACCATATGATATCACTTATTCGTGGAATCTAAAAATGTGACACAAATGAACCTATCTGTGAAACAGAATCATGGACATAGAGAACAGACTGGTGGTCACCAGGGGGGAGGGGGCTGGGGGAGGGATGGAGTGGGAGGTTGGGGTGAGCAGATGTAAGCTTTTATATATAGAATGGATAAACAACAAGGTCCTACTGTATAGCACAGAGAACTATATTCAATATCCTATGATAAATCACAATGGAAAAGAATATTTAAAAAAAGAATGTACATATGTGTATAACTGAATCACTGCTGTACAGCAGAAATTAACACAACATTGTAAATCAATTACACTTAAGTAAAAAAAAATTTGGCTGGTATGATTGAGAACAATTTAAATTTTACCTAATTGTAATTAATTAAAATTTAAATAGCCACACACAACTAGTGAAACCTCATGCCCATTACCACTGCCAGTTTTTGTAAATAAAGCTGTAAGAGTAGTTTGCTTATTCTCGTTACTGTATAGTACTCCATCATATGAATATATCACGTTCTGCTGTTGAGGGATGTTTGGGTAGTTTCCAGTTTATGTTTTCCAGTATATAGTGCTGTCATGGACATTCTTATATATGTCCTTGGGGAAGATGTATACTGAGTATATAGTAGTATACGCAGCCACATCCACTCATATACATATTGTTTATGGCTGCTTTCAAGGGCAGACTTGAGTAGTTGCCACAGAGACTGGATGGCTGGCAAAGACTAAAACATTTACCATCTGGCTCTTTATACACAAAGTTTACTGATCCCTATTTTAGGTCAATCAACCCACTAAACCAGTCAGAGACCCTCCAGCTCCATTATAAGATCATTGTCTTTTTTTTAAACTTTAAGTTTCAAAATCACAATAGTTATACAATGAAATAACCTAAATTTATGGATGCATGGAAAAATAAACTAAAAGGATATTAATTCATGGCCTAACACTGGTAAATTGTGAAAGGCGAAATGAAAGTTTTCTCTGAAAACTTTCAGTGGTTGATACTGAAAACTGAAGTAATTCCTTTATTACCAGGATTTATTATTATTGGGGTTTGGATATGTCTCTGGACTTTATCATCTGTCCTGTATCTCCCAAAACGTAATGTCACATAATATAAAGCAGTTTGTTTTGAAAAGGGTCTTAGACCTACTCTTCTCCAATACCAGCTTTAAAAGGGAACTTAACATGCATACAACAGAGTGGCTTTAAAAAGGAAAAAAACTCACATGGACAGTATCAACTGTGGCAAACATGGAGCAACTGGAATGCTCATACAATACTTGAGAGAGTGTAAATAGATGCATCCACTTTGGAAAAAAATTTGGCAGTATCCACTGAAGTGAGAATAGCATATCCTATGACCTAGCAGTGCCACTCTTATGTACCCACTACATATGTTCACCAAAAGACATATACAAGAATGTTTATAACAGCACTGTATGCCGGCAGACATAAACTGGAAACTACCTAAATGTTCATCAACAGTAGAAAGTGATATATTCATACAATAAAATACTATATAACAATGAAAATGAACTACTGTTACACTCAAAACAGTTGAATCTAACAAACATAATGTTGAGTTTAAGAAGCCAAATGCAGAGGGCACATTACTATATGAATCCATTCTTAAAAGTTTTAAAACAGGCAAAACTAATCTGTGGTGCTGTAACTCAGGATAGGTTTACTTTTGGGGGGTAGGAGTTTAGTAACATGAAAGGGGCTTCTGAAGTGTTGGTAATGTTCTGTTCTTGATATGAGCATTGGTCATACAAGTCGACTCAGTTTTTAAAAATTAATCAAGGGGGGCTTCCCTGGTGGCGCAGTGGTTGAGAGTCCGCCTGACAATGCAGGGGACACGGGTTCGTGCCCCGGTTCGGGAAGATCCCACATGCCGTGGAGCGGCTAGGCCCGTGAGCCATGGCCGCTGACCCTGCACGTCCGGAGCCTGTGCTCCGCAACGGGAGAGGCCACAACAGTGAGAGGCCCGCATACTGCAAAAAAAAAAAAAAAAAAAATTAAGCTTGATGTAAATTTATTTTGCAATTTTCTATATAGATATGCTTTATGTTTTTTAAATATATTTTTATAATTTATTTTGGCTGCACCAGGTCTTAGTTGTGGCACGTGGGATCTTAGTTGCAACATGCGGACTTCTTGGTTGTGGCACGTGGACTCTTAGTTGCGGCATGTATGCGGGTTCTAGTTCCCTGACCAGGGATCGAACCTGGGCCCCCTGCATTGGGAGCACGGAATCTTACCCTCTGGACCACCAGGCAAGTCTCTCCCCTACATACACTTTAATAGAAGTGTTTTTTTTAATGTATTTCCTGGACTTGTGCTTCCAGCCAAGATGGAGCAACAGGGACTGGCTTTACCCTCCTGCTTAAAACAACCAATAAATCCGTGAAACAATGGCTTTTAAGACACTGGGCATCAGGTAATGAAAGACAGTGAACCATGAGATAGTAAACAAATGATGCTAGCTCTGCAACTGCTTTGAAAGAGTTTCCAAGACATGACACAAAGAGGGAGAACAAAGGCAGATCCTGGTGGACTCCCTGATTTGAAAGTCCAGAGAGACCAAGACTGCTAGGGTTCATAGGAGGAGTATCAGAGAAGAAAAATGCACAGAAAGGGAACCCAGGATATCTGTAGAGTGTGGGGTGTCCTTTGAGTACTCAAAGGAGTATTGATCACTGCATGTATGAGAAAAAACCACCTGAGGCTAGGAAAGAGAACCAACTGAATTAGAGGGACTAGTGCCTGCTGCTCACATGGGACCAGGAACAGTGCCTGGTTCTTCCAGTCATACTAGAAAAACTCATAGTTAATGGGGCATTGGGCAGAGTACTT
Organism: Hyperoodon ampullatus; assembly: GCF_949752795.1. NCBI lineage: Eukaryota > Metazoa > Chordata > Mammalia > Artiodactyla > Ziphiidae > Hyperoodon > Hyperoodon ampullatus. Next base: position 62,386,420 of record NC_136914.1, on the reverse strand, counting down.
AGGACAATCTTGCCTCCGTATCTGGGGGATAATTAGTTGGACTGAATGACCTGTCTATAACAAATCATAAAAGCAAGACCAGAAGAGATCAAATTTTTTCCAAGTAACTTAAGTGCATCCCAGGAAAAACCAAAGAAGATACATACAAATGAAAAAAAAATCAACTCCCAATAAGATAAAATTCACCATGTCTGGCACCCAAAGAATACCATGCAGGAAAATACAACTCACAATAAGAAGAATATCAATCATTGAAACCAACCCAGAATTCACACACGTTTGAGTTATCCCACTTTTTCAAAAAGAGACATGGAAGATATAAAATTCACCCAAATCATACTTCGTAGAAAACAGTGAGTAGAAAAATACACTGGATGAGCTTAACAGCAGATTCACCATTGTAAAAGAAAATATTAATGAACTTGAAGGCACAATAGGAAACATCCAAATTGAAATACACAGAGAAGAAAATTCTTTAATTAAAGCATCACATTTGAGGGATCAGTAAGCAAATGGACTAATATATATGAGTAACTGGTGTCCTAAGGGATGGTGGGCGGCAGAAAAAATATCTGAAGAGATAATGGCTGAAAACTTTCCAAAAAATGAAGACAATAAACCCACAGATCCAAGAAGCTCAACAAACTCCATGCAGAAGTAACATGAAGAAAATTACATCAAGGCACATCATAATCAAATTGCTCAAAACCAGTGAAAATGCGAAAAATCTTAAAAGCAGCCAAAGAAAAAATACATGAACACAGGAACAAAGAAAAGGATGACATCAGATTTCTTGTGCAAGTGAGAAGACGGTGGACAACATCTTTAAAGTATGAAGAAGGAAATCCAAAAGAGGGGATATATGTATATGTATAGCTGATTCACTTTGCTGTATGTACAGTAGAAACTAACACAATATTGTAAAGCAACTATACTCCAATAAAATAAAATAGGTAACCAACAAGGACCTACTGTATAGCACAGGGAGCTCTGCTCAATACTCTGTAATAACCTAAATGGGAAAAGAATTTGAAAAAAAGTAGATACATGTATATGTATAACTGAATCACTTTGCTGTACACCTGAAACTAACACAACATTGTTAACCAACTATACTCCAATATAAGATAAGATTTTTTTTAAATAAATAAACAAGATACACTGAATGTTAAAAAAAATAAAGTACCAAGAGAAAAAGTGTCCACCTAAAATTCAATACACCACACAACTATCTTGCAGAAATGAAAGAAAAATAAGGAAATTTTCATATATCAAAAGAAAGCATTTCTCACCAACAGACTCACATACAAGAAATTTTAGAGGACATCTCTCAGGTTGCAAGAATCAAAAAAAAATTTTTAATGAGATAAAATTTACATAACATGAGTCACCATTTTTAACCATTTTACAGTATACGATTAAGTGGTTTTTAGTATATTCATGATTTTCTGCAACCACCACCACTATCTCATTTCAGAAAATTTCCATCACTCCAAAAAGAAACCCCATACCTCCCAATGCACCTCTTCCTCCATCCCCTGGCAATCATTAAACTACTTTCTCTATGGACGTGCCTGTTCTGGAAATTTCACCTTAATGGAATCATACAGTATGTGGCCCTTTATGTATGTCTTTTTTCGTTTAACATAATATTTTCAAGGTTCACCCATGTTTTAAGATGCATCATTACTTAATTCCTTTTTAAAAAAATAATTATTTATTTTTGGCTGCATTGGGTCTTCGTTGCTTTCGCGGGCTTTCTCTAGTTGTGGTGAGCGGGGGCTAGTCTTCGTTGTGGTGTGCAGGCTTCTCATTGCGGTGGCTTCTCGTTGCAGAGCAGGGGCTCTAGGCACACGGGCTTCAGTAGTTGTGGCATGTGGGCTTCAGTAGCTGTGGCTCAAGGGCTCTAGAGCGCAGGCTCAGTAGTTGTGGCGCACGGGCTTAGTTGCTCCGTGGCATGTAGGATATTCCCAGACCAGGGATCGAACCTATGTCTCCTGCATTGGCAGGCAGATTCTTAACCACTGTGCCACCAGGGAAGTCCCTTAATTCCTTTTAATGTATGAGTAATACTCCATTGCATGATGTATTAGTTACTCAAGCTGCCATAAAATATGACAGACTGGATGGCTTAAACAACAGAAATTTATTTTCTCACAGTTCTGGAGGCTAGAAGTCCATGATCAAGGTGCTGTCAGGGTTGGTTTACAGTGTGACCTCTCTTCCTGGCTCCTAGGCAGCTGCCTTTTCCCTCTGTCCTTGCCTGACTTCTTCTCTTCACACACACAGAAACAGAGAGCTGTGATGTCTCTTCCTCTTCTTACAAGGATACCAACCCTATAGGATTAGGGTCCCACCCTTCTGACTCATTTAACCTTAATTACCTCCCTAAAGGCCTTATCTCCAAGCCTAGTCACATTGGGGGTTAGGGCTTCCACATATGGATTTTGAGGGGGACACAATTCAGTCCATAACACATGGATATACCAAATTTTGTTTATCCATTCATCAGTTGATGGATGTTTAGGTTGGTTCCACGTTTTTTAAAAAATAAATTTATTTACTTATTTATTTTTGGCTGCGTTGGGTCTTCATTGCTGTGTGTGGGCTTTCTTTAGTTGTGGTGAGCAGGGCTACTCTTCGTTGCAGTGCACAGGCTTCTCATTGCGGTGGCTTCTCTTGTTGTGGAGCACAGGCTCTAGGTACACGGGCTTCAGTAGTTGTGGCTTGCGGGCTCAGTAGTTGTGGCTTGCAGGCTCTAAAGCTCAGGCTCAGTAGTTGTGGTGCCTGGGCTTAGTTGCCCTGTGGCACATGGGATCTTCCCAGACCAGGGCTCAAACCCGTGTCCCCTGCATTGGCAGGCAGATTCTTAACCACTGCGCCACCAGGGAAGTCCTGGTTCCACTTTTTGACTATTATGACTAATGCTGCTATGAACATTCATGCCAGGGTTTTGTGTGGATATATTTCACTCCTCTTGATTATATAACTTTGAGTGGAATTGCTAGGTCATATAGTAATATTATGTTTAACTTTTTGAGGAACTGCCAAACTGTTTCCACAGTGGCTGCACCACTTTACATTCCCACCAGCAATTTATGAGGGTTCCAGTTTCACAACCTCATGAACACTTGTTATTGTCCTTTTCTTTTTTCTTTTTTTTAAATACAGCCATCCTAGTGGGTTTGAAGTGGTGTCTCATTGTGGTTTTGGTTTTGATTTGATTTCCCTAATGAATAATGATGTTGAACATCTTTTCATGTACTTATTGGCTATTTGTATATCTTCTTTGGAGAAATGTCTGAGTTATTTGCCCATTAAAAAAAATAAATTTATTTATTTTTGGCTGCGTTGGGTCTTCGTTGCTGCGCACAGGCTTTCTCTAGTTGCGACAAGTGGGGGCTACTCTTTGCTGCGGTGTGTGGGCTTCTCATTGTGGTGGGTTCTCTTGTTGCGGAGCACGGGCTCTAGGCGTGCGGGCTTCAGTAGCTGTGGCTCGCGGGCTCTAGAGCGCAGGCTGTTGTGGCGCATGGGCTTAGTTGCGCTGCGGCGTCTGGGATCTTCCCGGACTGGGGCTCGAACCCGTGTCCCCTGCTTTGCTAGGTGGATCCTTAACTGTGCCACCAGGGAAGCCCTATTTGCCCATTTTTAAATCGGGTTGTTTTTGAGTTGTAGGTCTTTATAGACTGTGAGTACTAGATTCTTATCAGGTGTATGATTTACGTACATTTCCTCCCATTCTGTAGGCTGTCTTTTCAGTTTCTTGATAATGTCCTTTGATACACCCTAAAGTTTTTTATTTTGATGAAGTCCAGTTTATTTTTTCTTTTGTTGTTTGTGGTCTTGGTGTCATATCTCAGAATCCACTGCCAAATCCAAGTTCATGAAGATTTACTCCAATGTTTTCTTCTAAGTTTTATAGTTTTAGCTCTTAAATGTGTACCTTCAATCCACTTCAAGTTGATATTTTGTATATGGTGTGAAGTAAGGGTCTAACTTCATTCTTTACCATGTGGCTATCCAGTTGTGCCAGCACAATTTCTTTTTTTTTTCCTATCTGAATTTTTTGATTGACATATAGTTGATTTACAATATTCTGTAAGTTTCAGGTGTACAACATAGTGATTCACAATTTTAAAAGGTTATACCCCATTTATGGTTATTATAAAATATTGGCTATATTCCCTGCCAGTACCATTTCTTTTTTTTTTTTTTTTTTTTTTTTTTTTTTTGTGCGGTACGCGGGCCTCTCACTGTCGTGGCCTCTCCCATTGCGGAGCACAGGCTCCGGACGCGCAGGCTCAGCGGCCATGGCTCACGGGCCCAGCCGCTCCGCGGCACGTGGGATCCTCCCAGACCAGGGCACGAACCCGTGTCCCCTGCATCGGCAGGCGGACTCTCAACCACTGCGCCACCAGGGAAGCCCACCATTTCTTAAAGAGACTATTCTTCCCCCATTGAATGGTCTTGGCACCCTTGTTGGAAATCAGTTGGCCATAGATGTGTGGATTTATTTCTGGACTTTTGATTCTATTCCATTGATCAGTATGTGTTCTTATGCCAGTACCACACTGTTTTGATTACTGTAGCTTTGTATTATGTTTTAAAACCAAGAAGTATGAATCCTCCAAATTTGTTCTTTTTCAATATTGTTTTGGATATTCAGGATACCTTGCATTTCTGTATAAATTTCAGGATAATTTCTACGGCAGTTAGAATTATAAGGTTGTACTCAACCTGTAGATGTATTTAGGGAGTATTGCCATCTTAACAATATTTAGTCTTCCAATCCATAAACAGAGGGTGTCTTTCTATTTCTTTAGGTCTTCTCTATTTTCTTTCAATAATATTTTGTAGTATTCAGTGTACACGTCTTACACTTCCTTGGTTCAGTTTATTTGTAAGTATTTTATTCTTTTTGATGCTATTATAAATGAGTTGTTTCCTTAATTTCATTTTTGATTGTTCATGGGTGGAAACTAGAAGAACTTTGAGAAGCATGATAGAGAAGACATAAATTACCTTGAACAGACTTAGGAGGAATCTGGATTTGGAGGAAGCTGTAGGGGAGGGCTCAGAAGGAAATGAGGAACATGTTATTAGAAACTGGAAGTAGGGAGATGCTTGTTATTTTGTGGCAGAGAGCTTAGTGAAATGGTCTCCTGTGGTCATGTGGAAAGAAGAACTTTTAAGTGATGATCTTGGTTGTATAGCTAAGGAGATTTCCAGTCAAAGTGTTAAAGGTGAGGCCTGATTTTTTTTCTTGCTGCTTATAATCAAACACGAGATGAGAGAGATAAATTGAGGGAAAAACTATTAAACATAAAGAAACCAGGACTTGATGATTTTGAAAATTCTCAATCTCTCTAGATGGCAAAAGATTCTAAATAAAGGAAGGCTATCAGACCCCCAAAATTCTACTGGCAGGAAGCAGCCTAATAAAATTACTTAGCTACAAACATGTGCTATGTTTCATGAAAAAGGAAGGATGACTCAGAGGGCAAAACCAAGAGCTCAGAGGGTAGAGCAGAAAGCTGAGAGGATTATTTCCAGGCCTTAAAACTTAATGAAGGAACTCCCAGTATTTTCACAGCTGGATTTCAGAATTGCTGTGGACCCTTTTTTACTCTTCCCTCCCCGACCCCAACCTTTTAACTGGAGTGTCTATAATGCTTATCTTTTTCCTGGCCCACTATTGTATGTTGGGTGTGTTGGGGTCAAATAACTTGTCTCTAGGAGTAGAATGGCTGGATTATATAGTTAAGATGTTTATATACCTGTGTATATAAGCTTTAGTTTCATAGGTTTATAGATGGAAAGGAATTGTGCCCCAGTAATTTCACTTCCTGTATTACATCCAGGAACTTCATTCATACCAGGACCTGATTCAAAGTCTTTGGAGCTGATGCTGTAATAGATGATTCTCCTGGAAACCTTTGAAGGGAGTTGAATGTACTTTGCCTGTGGGAGCACATGAATCACTAAGGGCCAGTGGGAAGACTAGTGGACAAATTCCAAGGTGCACCCCCCACCCCCTGCCATGATTCTCAGCTCTTGATGTTCACACCTTCGTGTAAACCCCTCCCTTTGAGCATGGGCAGGAACTGTGACTTGCTTCAGATCAAAAGATGATGGTAAAAGTGATGGGATGTCACCCCCATGATTATGTTATATAAGTTTCTGTCTTGCTAGCAGATTAGCTCTCAGTCTTTCTTGCTGGCTTTGGAGAAATAAGCTGCCATGACTGCTACAGCTACAAGAAACTGGATGCTTCCAAAAACACACAAAAGGGGAAGTGGATCCTTTCCTAGTTGAGCCTCTACACGAGAACCCAGTTTTAGCCAACACCTTGATTGTAGCCTTGTGTGATCTTAAGTAAGCGACTAGCTGACTGTTCCTGGACTTCTGACCCACAAATCTGTGAGATAATAAATGTGTGTTGTTTGAAGCTGCTAAATTTGTGATAATTTTTGTGCAACATAGAAAATCAATACAGACAATTCTTAAGTTAAATATACATTTAACCATATAATTCAACGATTTCACTTGTAGAAATCTACCCAAGAGAAAAGGAAATATATGTCAAAATTCTTGTACACTAGTGTTCATAACAGCATTAATAGTCCAAAAATGAAAACAATCCAAATGTCCATCAACAGATAAATGGATAAACAAGTGGAAATGGAATACAACTCAACAATAAAAGGAATAAATTATTGACACACACAGTGACATGGATGACTGTCAAAATGATCGCACTGAGGGAAAGAAGCCGACAAAAGAAGAGTAAATACTACATGATACCATTTAAGCAGATAAGTTGTCATTTGGGGATGGTGAGTCAGGCAGGGGCAGGAGGGAGGGATTACAAGGTTATTAACTTTGAGGGTAATGGATATGTTCACTATATTGATTGTCTCATGGTTTCATGGCTGTATACTAGGTCAACTTATCAGATAATACACTTGAAATATGATTGGTTTATTGTATATCAATTCTTCAATAAAGCAGTTTTTTAAATGTATTTGCACATGTTTTTTCTCACAAATAATTATATTCAAAGAGAAAGCACAATCTATCTAGTCATCATAGAGTAGGCCTTGTTACTCATCCACTCATTCCCAGATACTTTCCAAATATCTGTTAGTTTCTATAAGAAATACAAATATGATTCTTTTGTACCAATGAACATACAATTTAATAGACTGGTTATGGTTTGGAAAGCATAAACAATTATTTTTTTATATTGTTTTCACAAAGAGGCTTACCAGAAGCAAATCCCTCCCAGTGACTACGTGTCAGCTGCTCCATACAGCTTAGGACCTTGCTCCACACATCGTCAAACACATAAGCAAGGACATCCTCTTTCATGCAGTAAAATGGAGCAATGGGTGGGTACCCTAATTTCTGTTTCTCTGTAGCTGCTTCTGATTTCTTTCCATGAAACCCCTCTTCCCTGTAACAGAAGCAAGAAGGAAAGACTTCATGGTTATTCTTCACTGGGTGTTCATCACTGTCTTTTGGCTGCTTAGGAGTATGATTTATGCTCCTCCCCGCCACCACCCCCTTCCTCCCCGCATATATAGCACAGGTATTAAATAGGCTTCTGAACTACGGGAGTTTTCAGCAGAGGAGACTCTGCATTTCCCTTTTTACACCCATCCCATCCCACCCCCCCACTCTGCCAAAAAAATAGAACAAGAAAAAGAAGACAGAATCATTGTACTTTTTTAAGCTTTAAATAGATGGGCGTTTTAAATTGAGCAACAAGCAACCTATGACAATTAAGCACACAAAAATACTCTTTTTGTTGTAACTGGATAACATTTAGATTAATATTCACTTGACACATTTAACAATGCACATATAACTGTGATTATGCTGCATAATTATTTGAGGCAATGATTCATTAGGGAAATAGTCTACATAGATTATTAAAATTAGTATACTTTTACTAATCCAAATAAACATTTGGTAATTGGCTGTAAAGGAAAAAGAGGGAAGCCCAACAGCACAGGAAACTACTCTGAGACTCTTCTGGAGACAGTATATCTATAACCCAGAAACTTCCAGTTAGGCAAGTCTGTCTCTTCTCTGGCAATGAGTGCCAGTAGCCCCAGATTTCTGGGGGAAGAAAATTTGGCTGATGGATGTGCTTATCTATGACAGATGTATTATAAACTAAGACAAAGCAAATTCTGGAACTGGCTTGGGTGGAGAGAAGTACCTTTACAGTGAAAGTTACTCCTAGGGCAACAAAGTGCTCAAGAATGAAATAGGAAACTGTAGGCAGGTAAGAAGGATGCTAAGAGATTTAAGCAGGGCAGCCAGACTCCCTTTGCTTCTCCTTTCCCAAGGAAGAGCTAGCCTGGCATTAAGTGGCAGAGGAGGCTGATTAACATTAAATGTATTTCAATTTATATTTCTTTTTAGAGGAGATAGCATAGTCATATGATAAAAATTCAAATTGTATAGAAGAAAATATATGTATGTAGTGAAAAATAAGTCTCCTACATCTCTGTCCCCCAGTCCCCATTCTCAGAAGCAAACACATAGGTCCAGAGAGATAGTTACATTATACACTGTACTGCACCTCACTCTTCTGTCAATGTATCTTGTCCATGATCCCTATCAATATATATAAATCTGCCTCTTTTAAAAAATAACTGCAGAGTATTCCATTGGATATACCATAATATAACTAGACAGTTACTGATCAACTAACCTTTGCTTTTATAATCAATACTGCAATTAATACCCTTCTATAGATATTTCTCAACTTACGTATTGGGTTACAGCCCAGTGAACTTATGAAAATATCATGTCAAGAATGCATTTAATAGGCCTAACCTATTGAACATTATAGCTTAGCGGAGCCCACCTTAAATGTGCTCAGAACACTTACATTAGCCTACAGCTAAGCAAAATTATCTAACACAAAAACTATTTTATAATAAAGTATTGAATATCTCATGTAATTTATTGTATACTCTACTGAAAGTGAAAAGCAATGGTTGTATGGTTTTAAGTATATTGGTTGTTTACCCTCATGATTGTGTGGCCGCAGCTTGCTGCCGCTGCCCAGCATCCCGAGAGAGTATCATACTGCATATCGCCAGCCAAGGGAAAAAAAATCAAAATTCAAAGTACAGTTGCTACTGAATATGTATCACTTTTGCACCATCACAAAATCAAGAAATCATACATCAACTCATCTTAAGTTGGGAACAATATGTATGTACTTCTTTGGCTACATGGGTATTATATCTGTAGGATAAATTCCTATAAATAGAATTATTGAGTCAAAGGGTATGTGCATTTCAATTTAAAGAGGTGGTATACACAGGATCCAGAAAGTATACTCTCAGGCATTTATCCCAGAAACATGAAAATTTTTGTTCATACAAAAATCTGTGCATGAATGTTCATAGCAGCTTTATTAATAATAGCCAAAAGCTAGAAATAGCCCAGGTGTCCTTCCACAGGTGCACAAACTGTGGTACATCCATACCATGGAACGTGCTGACAATAAAGAAGAATAAATTTTTGATAAACCTAAGTAAATAAATAAATAGGTGGTATAATTCTCCAGTAGTGAAAGAATATGCCTCTTTTCTCATTCAAGGAATTATTAACCTTCTTTATCTTTTGTCCTTTGATAGTCTGACATGTAAAAGAATACTCATTATAGTTTTAATTTGCATCTCTAATTGTGAATGAGATTGAATTCCATTTCATATATTTAAAATCCATTTTCTTATAATGTGAACTATTCATGTTCTTTGTTTCATCCTTAATCTTTTCCTTACTGATATACATATTAAGGAAATTAAGCCTCTGTGTATGCATGAACTGCAAATATTTTTGCCAGTTTGTCTTTTGACTCTATGAGTTTTTTCTATGCAGAAATATTATTTTATGTAGTTTTTTAAAGAATTTCTTAAATGACTTGTAGATTTTGTGCTATGGTTAGAAAGACCTTCCCTATTCCCAAGTTATTTAAAAAAAACCAATCTTTCATATCTCATTTTCTTCCAAACTTACATGATTTCATTCATCACATCTCAATATCTCAGTAATATCTCTAAAGAGAAGACTGCCTTTCTAAAAATCTTCCATTTTACCTGAAAATTCATTTGGGTTTACTATCAGGAAAGGGGAAGAGATGCCCCAGGGACACCTATGAGCCGTGAACATCACATTTTAAATTAGTTAAATCTGCTGTATTTTTTATAAGCTAAAATGAAGGGGAAAGACCTTTGAAGAAAAAGGAAGAGAAAATATGGATAATTTGACTCAGGCCAGATGAAGTGAAAGGGAAGGGGGCAATCTCTGCAAAACCAAAAGAGCAGACTTAAGATTCCCTTGGAACAATGAGCTAGCTCAACGGTGTTATGTTTGGAAATCTGGGTTGTGTTTACCTGACCCTAGGACTGTGTACCTTGAACATGTAGTAAGCATGGCTCAGCAGGAAATATGGGAAGAAGTCCAGAATCATGTGACACTAACTAGACCTAACCACAGCCTCACAGCCTAAAATGAAATTCTCACTTCTAGATGTACTACTGTGACTATCAATTCTGAGCTTTTAAAGGCTTAGAGGAATAATTTAAGAGTTTAATATATCAGAAAAGTAGCATGGAATAGTGAAGAGAGCACTGGATTTAGAATCAGATGAATAAAGTTTTCATGAGTTATTGGTGATACTTTACAAAGAGGAATATCAAATTATGTGGAGAAAAAAATTCATTTAAAAATGTTTAATCTCAGGAAGAGGCAAATGACGTGTGCAGGAAGAAAATATACAAGGAAGACTGGTATGTGAAAGCAATAGGAATTTATATCAACTAAGTACATGACACTGGATAACTGAGAACTAATAGAAAATAAATAACAAACAGACATCAACTTAATTATAGGTAATATTGGTAGTATACTTTAGAAAAAATAGATATTAACAACAAAATAGGAGGGGAGTAAAAAGTTTAAAAGACATAATACTCACATATCTGTGTGGTCGAATGCTAGGTATTCCTCTATTATTCCTTCCGAGAAGATTATACAAGCTTCCTCTTCTCTTTCCATAGAACACAAGCTAGGGGATTTGGCAATGGAAGATGCTTTAGGAGCATATGAAGATGAAAAATGTAACTTCTTTCCCCTAATACCAAATCTGGAAGAGGAAAAATATTAATTATGTTCAACATAAACAGTTCTCAAAGCAACTCATTCGCACAAGTTTCAGCTCAAGGTCCCTTGCCCTAGTGACACCTTCCTGGGCTACTCTAAACCCTAATACCTGTTATTTCTCAGAACAGGAATAAATAAATACTAGCCATAGACCCACTCTGCTTAGGTATATTATGCACTATTGAATACTGCTTGCTATCTTTTCAGATGCAACAGCTATGGCTATAAAATAAGTTTTTTTTAAAAATCTAATAATATTTACATTCATAATTAGCTCTTTAAAGTACCTCAGGAGGTTATATGTTTATTTCAATAACTCCGTCATTGTTCAAAATGCATACTCCTAAAGGGCAAGTATCTTCCCTTACTTATATTTAAAGTTCTCATCCTACCCAGGTATTCAATGAATATATGATGACGCCTTCACTTCAGCAGATTTACTTTGGAGAAAGTCAAATCTGAGCAGTACAATTTTTTAAATGGCTCTCAGTTTAACCAAATATTAAATATAACCAATGTATGCTTTGTGTTATTCTTTATACCTTTTTGTACCTTAAGTATTTTTTAAACAATGAAAAAAGAATAAACCTATGGCACTTTTCAGCAAGGCTAGTGGGAAAATCTTTTTGGAAGACATTTTGGAAATATGTATTGGAAGCCTTAAAACAGAAATACCCTTTGATTCAGTGGTTTCATTTGTAGGGGATTTCCTTCGAGGATATGACCTATAAGATTTAGCTATAAAAATTATCATCACAGAACTGCTTATAGTTGCCAAAATTCAAAACTGGCCCAACTGTTTCAAAATATAGGATAGAGGATTGGTTGTTTAAATAATGGTATATTCATGCAATGGAATTCTATGAGGTTACTAAATTAATGTTGGGGGACAAGATGGAAGATTCCCATAATAAAATGGTAATTATAAAAAGATTACAAAATATGTACAGTAATTTCAAAAAACTCTATACATATGTGGCAGAGAATGCTAGATGCCCCCAATATTGATTCTCCGTCTCTCCTAATACATCATGCCAATTTAATTCAGGAGAGCAATACACGCACCTCAAAGACAACATTTCCCACCACCTTGCAGCCAGATGTGACCAATGAGATATGAGCAGAATTGTTATGTGGGACTCTGGGGAGGCTGTTTAAAGAGAACTGGGTTAGCTTTAAGGGGTGCCCTTTTGCCCTTCTGCCTTTCCTGCTTCCTGCTACCTGGAAAGTGAATGTCATGTTTGGAACTCTATCAGCTATCTTGGACCACCAAAAAAAAAAAAAAAAAAAAACAGGAAAAGTATCCTGGGGTAGCACAGTGTAGCAGAAAGATGAAATGAGTCTAGGACCCTGAAAACACCATACTACCACTGTACTATCTTTAGGTACCCTTCCTCCAGACTTCTTTTAAAAGAGAAAATTCTCTGTTATGTAAGCCATTAAATAAGGTGTATGGTTCATAGGAAGTGGTTGAAATAAAAATAAAGAGTTTGAGGTGTTAAAGAATTAGCCATTTTAGCTAGTGTACTAATTACCCATTTTAAGCTGATAAACTAATACCAGTTTAACTTCCATAAAGAAATTAAGTTTTAATTAGTATGATATGTTTAAGAAAATGACTTTTCAAAATTTTTTTCAAAAACTTTTTTTTTTTTTTTTTTTTTTTTTTTGCGGTATGTGGGCCTCTCACTGTTGTGGCCTCTCCCGTTGCGGAGCACAGGCTTCGGACGCACAGGCCCAGCGGCCATGGCTCACGGGCCCAGCCGCTCCGCGGCATGTGGGATCCTCCCAGACCGGGGCACGAACCCGTTTCCCCTGCACCGGCAGGCGGACTCTCAACCACTGCGCCACCAGGGAAGCCCTCAAAAACTTCTTAAAGTCTGTTTCTTAGATCCCTGAATTTCTTTAAACCAGTCTATCTACACATTTATTCCAAGAGGGAAATACCTATATTTATAGATAGATGTAGATATATATGAATCTGAATAACCCTTATATCCTAGAGAATGTCTTACTTTTTGAACAAAAAACTAAGTAACAATTCTAATATGCATAAAGACTATGGTTAGTCTTACAGAATTTGCTGTGCTTTACTAAATACCAATAAATAGGAAGAAGTATTTTAATCCCTTAGTGTAACTGGTAGAATATAATACTTGCACATTAGAATACATAAGTATTTAGATATTAGAATACTTACATAGTAGAATCTCTTTCTTGAGACAGTGTTGCCTCATGTGAAGCTGAAACAGCAGAAGGGGATCTAGGATACAGTCCATAACCTTCACTTGGAGTGATTATCTGCCTACCCAGAATCCTTCAAAGTGAAGAACATAAAGAGATAATTAAGCACCTTCACCTGGCATACATACAAAATGTAGGTATTTTTGGAACAAATTTGATGGCTCTACATAGAAGTCTAGTACATACTTAGTCCATTACTGATTTAGAATGATTCTTGAGAGAAATGTGAATCCAGAGCCTTTTTAAAGGTATATCTCTCTCCTATACAATGGAGATAGAAAGGATAAAGCTTTTCCACCCCACTGAAAAAAATCCAAGGGAACTGGGCAAACATTTGTAATTTTCCCTCCATCCCCTATAACAATCTTCATTAAATTTGCCAAAATGGGTGAAAGCCAGGCCAAATTAGTGAAAACTGAATTATATTCTTAAGAACATGAAGTTTTATAAATTTTAAGTATGTGTAGTAAGTGCATTAATGCAGTTTCTAAGGAAAGCTTCCTAATAACCTATGTTTGCTTTCAAGTATACATGCATAGGAATTTACTTATAGACAACAGTGTAATCAAATACATTTTCTGACCCTCTTGTTCAAAAGAAAGGCTGTTTGGACAGCCACAGTACACAGATCACAGTTACTGGTATAGAAGTTGTTTTACTTGATTAGGACAATATATTGGTAGTTATGAAAACTCTGAGAAACTTCCATCAACATGAGTTTTCTGTCATCTGAGGCTTTATACCACATCACCTTATTTATATAAATCCATGCCCATAGAGATTTCAGAATACAAGCTTTCTTGGAAATCTGCTCTTCAAATTTTAGTATTAGCCATGAATATACAAGGGCTCCAATACCTGAGGTGAGGAAAGCTACATGTCCACTGTTGGCACTCTTCTTGTAGACTTTTAATATGTACACTCAACTTCTGCTCATACAAGAGCTCGTCAATGGCTGTGAACATTGCTTGGACTTTTTCAGTGGCATTTTGATCAAGTTCCTAAAAGAAATTACCACCCCAAAATAATTAGATGAGTTTCAATCTCTGTTAATAATCATAAAGGTTGAAAGCAATCAGATTGGTTTATTTTCAATATTTCGTCCATTTGTGTGAAAGAAAAGTTAAGTTAGTGAGTTTTTGGATCTTACAATATTCAGATGGCCTCCCTATTCCTATTTAAAGAAAATTTGTGGAAATATCTACGTTTTTAAAGTAACATTTTCTTCATCAAAAAAATCCAGAAAAGTATAAAGAAAGATAAAAATTACCAATAATTCTACCACTCAAAGATAATGATTGTTAATTTTATTATAGTTGCTTGGTTCCAGTATTTTTTTTAGAGCGTAAGGAAGACAGTCAATCCCATATATGTATTACTTAGTAGTCTGCATTTTTCACCTGACAGTTTACATTAAATCTTTGCCCTATAATTTATCCTTTTGCAGCAGCCAAAAGGATGGCTATAAAATGTGAATCTGATCATGTTATCTGATTCTCTGCTTACTCTCTACTTGATCTGTTTTTGTGTGCCCTTTTACATTCTGGTGGAAGAAAAGTTACACCTTTTTTTTTTTTTGCGGTACGTGGGCCTCTCACTGTTGTGGCCTCTCCTGTTGCGAAGCACAGGCTCTGGATGCGCAGGCTCAGCAGCCATGGCTCACGGGCCCAACCGCTCTGAGGCTTGTGGTATCTTCCCGGACTGGGGCACGAACCTGTGTCCCCTGCATCAGCAGGTGGACTCTCAACCACTGCACCACCAGGGAAGCCCCGGTAAATTTGGATATTTTCTGGTTTTACTATCATGTAGTTCAGAATACCCTCTAATTTTCCTCGTAACTTAATATTTAGAACAGTGTTGTTTAATTTCCAAATATTTGGGGATTTTTCCAGTATTTTATTGTTGTTGATTTCTAATTTAATTCTATTGTTACCAGAGAGCATAATCTGTCAGATTTAATCTTTTGAACAATATTGATATATCTTATGGCCCACCATACAGTCTGTCCTTGTCAGCATTCCATATGTTCTTCAGAAGGATATGTACTCTGCATTTGTTGGGTATAGCATAAGATCTTTTATGTTTTTACTGATTTTCTAATTGTTTTATTAATAACTAAAATCTCTAACAATAATTGTGGATTCACCTAGTCCTCTCTTTAGTTTCATCAGTTTTTCTTCATACATTTTGAAACTCAATTAGATGCTTACGTATTTAGAATTGTTACATCTTCCTGGTATACGTTGTTATGGACTGAATTGTGTCCTCCTCAAATTCATATGTTGAAGCCCTAATCTGCAACATGATTCTATTTGGAGATAAAGCCTTTAAATTGGAAATTAAGGTAAAATGAGGTCATAAGGGCGGAGCGCTAATCTGATAGGATTAGTGTTCTTATAAGAAGAGGAAGAGACACCAGAGATCTCTCTACCTGTGCCTGTGCCCAGGAGAAAGGTCATGTGAGGACACAGTAAGCCAGGAAGAGTGGCCTCAATCTGTCGATGGACACTTAGGTTGCTTCCATGTCCTGGCTATTGTAAATAGTGCTGCAATGAACATTGTGGTACATGTCTCTTTTTGAATTATGGTTTGCTCAGGGTATATGCCTGGTAGTGGGTCATATGGTAATTCTATTTTTAGTTTTTTTAAGGAGCCTCCATACTGTTCTCCATAGTGGCTGTATCAGTTTACATTCCCACCAACACTGCAAGAGGGTTCCCTTTTCTCCACACCCTCTCCAGCATTTGTTGTTTATAGATTTTTTTGATGACGGCCATTCTGACTGGTGTGAGGTGATACCTCATCGTGGTTTTGATTTGCATTTCTCTAATGATTAGTGATGTTGAGCATCCTTTCATGTGTTTGTTGGCAATCTGTATATCTTCTTTGGAGAAATGTCTATTTAGGTCTTCTGCCCATTTTTTAATTGGGTTGTTTGTTTTTTTGATATTGAGCTGCATGAGCTGCTTGTATATTTTGGAGATTAATCCTTTGTCAGTTGCTTCATTTGCAAATATTTTCTCCCATTCTGAGAGTTGTCTTTTCGTCTTGTTTATGGTTTCCTTGCTGTGCAAAAGCTTTTAAGTTTCATTAGGCCCCACTTGTTTATTTTTGGTTTTATTTCCATTTCTCTAGGAGGTGGGTCAAAAAGGATCTGGCTGTGATGTATATTATAGAGTGTTCTGCCTATGTTTTCCTCTAAGAGTTTTATAGTGTCTGGCCTTACATTTAGGTCTTTAATCCATTTTGAGTTTACTTTTGTGTATGGTGTTAGGGAGTGTTCTAATTTCATTCTTTTACAGGTAGCTGTCCAATTTTCCCAGCACCACTTATTGAAGAGGCTGTCTTTTCTCCATTGTATATTCTTGCCTCCTTTATCAAAAATAAGGTGACCATATGTGTGTGGGTTTATCTCTGGGCTTTCTATCCTGTTCCATTGATCTATATTTCTGTTTTTGTGCCAGTACCATACTGCTTTGATTACTGTAGCTTTGTAGTATAGTCTGAAGTTAGGAAGCCTGATTCCTCCAGCTCCGTTTTTCTTTCTCAAGATTGCTTTGGCTATTCAGGGTCTTTTGTGTTTCCATACAAATTGTGAAAGTTTTTGTTCTATTTCTGTGAAAAATGCCATTGGTAGTTTGATAGGGATTGCATTGAATCTGTAGATTGCTTTGGGTCGTATAGTCATTTTCACAATGTTGATTCTTCCAATCCAAGAACATGGTATATTTCTCCATCTGTTTATGTCATCTTTGATTTCTTTCATCAGTGTTTTATAGTTTTCTGAGTACAAGTCTTTTGACTCCTTAGGTACATTTATTCCTAGGTATTTTATTCTTTTTGTTGCAATGGTAAATGGGATTGTTTCCTTAGTTTCTCTTGCTGATTTTTCGTCATTAGTATATAGGAATGCAAGCATTTTTTTAAAACAGTTTTTTTTTTGGCTGCATAGCATATAGGATCTTAGTTCCCTGACCAGGGATCGAACCCGTGCCCCCTGCAGTGGAAGTGTGGAGCGTTAACCACTGGACTGCTGGGGATATCCCCAACTGCCTTTTTTTTTTTTTTTTTTGGCTGCGCTGGGTCTTCATTGCTGCATGTGGGCTTTTCTCTAGTTGCGGCAAGTGGGGGTTACTCTTCCTTGTGGTTTGTGGTCTTCTTGTTGCGGTGGCTTCTTTTGTTGTGGAGCACGGGCTCTAGGCGCACAGGCTTCAGTAGTTTCAGCATGCGGGCTCAGTAGTTGTGGGTAGCAGCTCTAGAGCGTAGGCTCAGTAGTTGTGGCACATGGGCTTAGTTGCTCCGCAGCATGTGGCATCTTCCCAGACCAGGGCTCGAAGCTATGTCCCCTGAATTGGCAGGAGGATTCTTAACCACTGTGCCACCAGGGAAGCCCCCAAACTGCCTTTTTATCCCTAAAAAATATTCCTCTTTCCTAGTAATCAACTCTGTGTCTTGAAGTTTATTTTGTCTCATATTAATATAAGCCTATTATGTGCACAGTATAACTTTCTCTGTCCTTTTAATTTCAATCTATTTGTGTCTTTATATTTAGAGTTCGTCTCTTCCATATAGTATATAGTTGAGTCTTGTTTTTTTTTAATCCATTCTGTGTTTTATCCTTTTTTTTTTTTTTTTTTTTTTTTTTTGTGGTACGCGGGCCTCTCACTGCTATGGGCTCCCCCGTCACGGAGCACAGGCTCCGGACGCGCAGGCCCAGCGGCCATGGCTCACGGGCCCAGCCGCTCTGTGGCATGCGGGATCCTCCTGGACTGGGGCACGAACCTGTGTCCCCGGCGTCGGCAGGTGGACTCTCAACCACTGCACCACCAGGGAAGCCCTTATCCTTTTTTTATCCATTCCATTTTTTTGTGTTAATTATTGACATGGTTGGTTTGTAATCTACCATCTTGCTGTTTCTTTTCCATTTGTCCCTTTTGGGGGGGGGGATCCTTTCTTGTTGTTTTCCTTTCCTGTCGTGTTCTAGGTTAATCAAATATTTGTTAGTATTCCGTTTTATTTCCCCTATTGGCATCTTAGCTTATTCTTCTTATTATTTTTTAATGCTTGCTCTAGGGCTAATAATGTGCATTCTTAACCTATCAAAGTGTAGTTAGTCAATATTTTACCACTTCATACCTCCCTCTTCATACTTCCCACTTGTCTTGATACCTGACACTTCACAAATGTAATAATCTTATAACAGTATAATTCCATTTATATTCACCCATCCTTTGAGCTATATTTGTCTCATCTTTTACTTCAACAAATATAAACTCCATCTTGCACACGTTTTGCTTTATTCAGCCAGTTATCCTTTAGAGAAATCACTAAAAAATATAGACTTTTGTATTTACCCACCTATTTAGTTTCTGGTGTTCTTTATCTCCCTGTGTCCTAACAATTCCAACTGCTTCATCTGCCCTGAACTCTGATCTCTGTTACTCAGCAAAATGGGACCACTGTGCTTTGTTTGGACTCTGTCTTACAATTCCATAGTCAGAAAATTATTCCCAGGCAGGGAGCCAGGGTAAACAGGGGCCTGCCTATGTTATGAGTTTCTTTTCTCTCAGGGATTATAGATATGGGCTGCCTGTTAACCAATGCCTCAAGAGACAGTCAGCATGGAGTTTCAGAGCCAAAACAGAATAAGGAAGGCATCAACCTGGGAAGGCAGCCTGTTATAAGATATTGGAACCTAAGCACAGTAAAGAGGGCATCTGTGTAGGAAGACAGCCTGTTGTATGGTAGAGCCTAAGAGAGGTAAAGAGAACATCTAAGCAGTTTTTCTGATCCTGAGCAGTGTGAGAGGGGTGTTCTAATTACTTTGGCAGTGTACCAGATTAATCCAAAACTGAATGGCTCAAAATAGCAATAATCATGTATTATCTTTCCAGGTTTACATGTTTCTGGAATTTACATAGCTCACAGCAGGAATGGTTTGTCTCTTCTCCACAACATCTGGGATATCAGTTGAAAAGCTCAAAGGTTTAGAGCTGAAAGCATCTGAGTGCTCATTCACTCAAATATCTGGCAGTTGATGCTGGCTTTCAGCTGGGGGCTTCAGTTTCTCTCTACATGGGCTTTTCCATGTGGTTTGAACTTCCTCACAACATAGTGGCTGAATTCCAAGGTCAAGCATCCAGAGAGAGAGAAACAGAAAGAGCCAGGCAGAAGCTGTGTTGCTTTCGAACCTAAAAAATCATGCAGCGTCACTTTCACTGCATTCTACTGATTAAGGCAGTTAAATAGTCCATTCAGGTTCAAGGGGAAAGAAAATAGAGCCTATCTCTTCAGTGGAGGAATATCAGTATCTTGTAATAAGGGCATGTCAGATGGGATATATATTGGCATGACTTTTGAAAATATAATCTGCCACAGTGGGTGTTTGCATGGGGAGCAGGTTGTTGCAGGGTGATGGAGCACAAGTAAGATGAGGAGGATGTCCTTGCGGGAGAGCAGCCAGCTTATAATATTGGAACCACAGTGGAGATAAGAAAGTTACCATGTGGGGAGTCGGCAGCCCCACACAGGGTGATAGCCCAAGCAGCCTGAGGAAGGTGTCTGTTTGGAGGTGAGGACAACATTGGGTGTCTGACTCAGAGTGGGCTGAGGAGATCATTCATTGGGTGCGAGAGTGCAAGGGTCAGTGACTCAGCACAGGGTGTTGAAACATATGTAGAGTGAGAAGAGCATTTGCAGAGGTTAAGAGGCAGTGGATTAGTGGGGAACTGGTTATGTTCAGGGGGACTAATCAAATAAATAAATATATTAAGAATAACGGAAGCCACGTTTATCACTGTCAGAGAAAGAAGTTACAAATTTAGAAAAGGAAAAAACTAGAATGAACCTTGTCATTTCACAGTGGGATAGGAGGAGTACTTATATTCCCTAGTTCTGTCCACTGGGAGGGTTTGGGAATCAGTGACACCTAAAAAGCAATGAGCACGCTTAGGACCCAAATCTTTGTTTCTAAACATGGCATAAAAGGAACCAGGGCTTCTTAAAGAATTGGCTGATTCCAGGGTTGGGGCAAAGAAAGTACAAAATAAGCCTGGATATCTTGTGCCAGAAAGTAAGGAAATATTTAAAGAAGGATGGGAACATGTCAAAATGGCACAGAAGCAGCTTGAAGGGAATTCTGCGGGCCAAATCTGGGACAATTGGAACTTCAAGATAAATAATGATGTAATGATGTATTATATATTATAACTAACTGAACAAAATAGGAATCCTTGATTCTACCCTGATGTAAATCATAAATTGAAAGTCTGAGGAGGAACAGGATAGTAGGTACATAATTTCAATGTACTGCCCCATAAAATACTTTTTTAAAAAATATCTTTATTGGAGTATAATTGCTTTACAATGTGTTAGTTTCTGCTTTATAACAAAGTGAATCAGCTATATGTATACATATATCCCCAATAAAATACTTTCAAATGCAAAGGAAAATCACCTTAATTAAGTGATCAAAGTGAACAACATCAATAATGGGACAAATGGAATTATGTGCCACCTAATAGAATGCAATGAGAAAAACAAGCTCATTTCTGTTATATCATAGACTCAAGAACTGTTCCAGATTGAGGGAGACTAAAGAGACTTGACAATGTGATATAAACTTTTGCTATAAAGGATATCATTGGGACAACTAGTGAAAATTTAATGGGATCTATGGATTAGATGGTAGCAATATATAAGTGTTAATTTCCTGAATTTTATGCTTGCCCTCTAGTAATGTAGTGTGTCCTTGCTTGAAGGAAATATACACTAAAATGTTTGGTGCAAGGGAGTATCATGTCAGTAACTTACTCTCAAACCATTCAGGAAAAAAACAGTTGGCCTCCATATTCATGGGTTTGTAAACGTAAAACACATTTATATTGTATTAGGTATTATAAGCAATCTAGAAAGGATTTAAAGTGTACAGAAGGATATGCGTAGGTAATATGCAAATACTGCACCATTTTATATGAGACTTGAGCATCCCTGGATTTTGGTATCCACAGGGGGTCCCTGGAACCAATCCCTCATGGATACCAAGGGATGACTGTTCTTTTTACTATACTTACAACTTTTCTGTAAGTTTGAGGTTGTTTCCAAATTATTAAGAAAACACAATGTGCAGTAATTGCAACTTTGATCACAAAACTTGAATTTGATTAATTAAGACACAATCCATTACTAATAATGGATTTCACAGGAATTACCTACTCTGACATACATGTGAAATCTGCAATGAAATGTTTGTGTAATACAAAGAAAATATCAACATTATTTATATACTAACCAGGAACCTTGAAAACAATCACAATTATAGCTATAAGTTTCAAAGAGAAATGTATTCTTCAAAATATTAAACATAGAGTTTTTATATGACCTAGAAATTCCACTCCTAGGTGTATACCTAAGAATATTTGAAACATGTCCACAGAAAAACTTGTACACAAGTGTTCATAGTAGCATTATTCATAATAGCAAAAAAGTGAAACAATCCAAATGTCCATCATCTGATGAATAAACAAAATTGGTATATCCATGCAATGAAATTATATTCATTAATAAAAAAGAAGTACTGACACATGCTATAACATGGATAAAATCTGAACATATGCTAGGTGAAATAAGCCAGACACAATAGGTGATATACTGTATGATTCATTTATATGAAATATCAGAATAGGTAAAACCATACAGACAGAAAGCAGATTAGTGGTTGCCAGGGGCTGGGTGGAGAGAGAAATGGAGAGTAATTGCTAATGGAGACAGGGTTTCTTTTTGGGGTGATGAAAATGATAGGATAGTTGCACAACTCTGTGAATATACTGCAAATCACTTAACTGTTCACTTTAAAAGAGTGAATTTTATGTATGTGACTGTCACAGTAAAAAAAAGTAAAAATAATAAATCCAATGAAAGTCTAATCTAGTATTAAACAGATGAGAAATCTGTTAAAACATTTAAATGAAATATCAAAAGTTAAACACATGACAAAGAATATAAATTTCTGCCAGAAGCCAACATTAGCCTAGAACTCAGTTCCCTTAAAAAACATGAACTCTGGGACTTCCCTGGTGGTGCAGTGGTTAAGAATCTGCCTGCCAATGCAGGGGACACGGGTTGGAGCTCTGGTCCAGGAGGATCCCACATGCCATGAAGCAACAAAGCCCGTGCGCCACAACTACTGAGCCTATACTCTAGAGCCTGCAAGCCACAACTACTGAGCCCGTGTGCCACAACTACTAAAGCCCGCACACCTAGCGCCCGTGCTCCACAACAAGAGAAACCACTGCAATGAGGAGCCCACACACCACAATGAAGAGTAGCCCCCGCTCGCCGCAACTAGGGAAAGCCCACGCACAGCAACAAAGACCCAACAACAGCCAAAAATAAATAAATTAATTAAAAAAAACAAAACAAAACATGAACTCTACACCTATATACCAGCAACAAATAGATTAAAAATATGATTTTTAATATACCATGCAAGTTACCTAGGAATAAATCTTCAACAAATGTATATTACTTTTATGGATAAAATTATAAAAATGTATTAAAAGACATTAAAGAAATGGATATTAAATGGAAAGATTTATATATCAAATTCATGATTAGGAAAACTCACTATCATAAAGATAGCAGTCCGCCCCAAATTGACCTATGCAATTTAATAATCAGATTCTAATTAGGAGAAAGGTCAGGTGAGGACACAGTAAGCCAGGAAGAGTGGCCTCAATCTGTCGATGGACACTTAGGTTGCTTCCATGTCCTGGCTATTGTAAATAGAGCTGCAATGAACATTGTGGTACATGTCTCTTTTTGAATTATGGTTTCTCAGGGTATATGCCCGGTAGTGGGATTGCTGGGTCATATGGTAATTCTATTTTTAGTTTTTTTAAGGAGCCTCCATACTGTTCTCCATAGTGGCTGTATCAGTTTACATTCCCACCAACACTGCAAGAGGGTTCCCTTTTCTCCACACCCTCTCCAGCATTTGTTGTTTATAGATTTTTTTGATGACGGCCATTCTGACTGGTGTGAGGTGATACCTCATCGTGGTTTTGATTTGCATTTCTCTAATGATTAGTGATGTTGAGCATCCTTTCATGTGTTTGTTGGCAATCTGTATATCTTCTTTGGAGAAATGTCTATTTAGGTCTTCTGCCCATTTTTTAATTGGGTTGTTTGTTTTTTTGATATTGAGCTGCATGAGCTGCTTGTATATTTTGGAGATTAATCCTTTGTCAGTTGCTTCATTTGCAAATATTTTCTCCCATTCTGAGAGTTGTCTTTTCGTCTTGTTTATGGTTTCCTTGCTGTGCAAAAGCTTTTAAGTTTCATTAGGCCCCACTTGTTTATTTTTGGTTTTTGAATTTTATCAAGTATCTTTTAAACATCTATTGGCTTGATCATATTTTTTCCTTTAATTCACTGATGTTAAACATATTGATACATTTACAGATATTGACCCATCTTTGTATTCCTAGAATAAACCTTATTTGATTATTTTTAAAAATATCAATCCAAAGTACATAAAACTAAAATAGAATAGAACTGGGTTAGATATTTTTATGATTGTTGACTATAAAACTTTAAATAATAGATATAATTAGAATAAAAAAGGAAAGTCTTCCTTCACATCACTATAATAACTTTGTTAATTTTTTTTAAGACTTTCTTTTTTTAATGTGGACCATTTTTAAAGTCTTTATTGAACTTCTTACAACACTGCCTCTGTTTTATGTTTTGGTTTTTTGGCCCCGAGGCATGTGGGATCCTAGCTCCCCAACCAGGGATCGAACCCACACCCCCTACATTGGTAGGTGAAGTCTCAACCACTGGACCACCAGGGACGTCCCCAACTTTGTTAATTTTAAAACAGTATTTTAAAAGAAATAAACCTAAGAATATAAATGCCAGCATGATTATAAATATGTTTGGCAAAGTAGTAGGCCATTAGTTAAATTGGGGGGAAAACTGTATTCCTATATACCAGTGATAACTCAAAAACACCTAAGTTCAAAAGCAAGGAAAATGTATAATTAAATACTAAGTTCAATTTTAATATCAGTTGTATCTTACAACAAGAGATTTACTCAAAATAAATAATGAAATGATAAAGCAGATTAAATTAAAGGAAGATCTAAGTAAACTATATTTCTAGGTAGAATACTAAGTTCAGTTAAGGTACAAAATGACTGAAATGTGTTTATAAAGCGATTAGTACAGAGCCTAGCATCTATTAAATATTCAATAAATTTTAGTGCTCCCTGCACCTAATTTAATATAATGTTATAATGCAATATCAATTAAATCCCTCATGAATATTTTATAAAATTTCATACAAGGGAAAATAAAATTTATCTGAAAGATAATAGATTTTCCAAGATTTTTAAAATATCATGAAAACCCTATGATATTAAGACAAATGTAGAAAAATTGCTCAAAGTAGGTTCAACAGTAAAAGAACTTAATTATCCTCACACCATATACTATTATACACACCATATATATAAGCAAAAATATCTGTAAAATAAAATTAGAACTACACTATACATTTATTTATTTTTTGCGGTACGCGGCCCTCTCACTGTTGTGGCCTCTGCCGTTGCGGAGCACAGGCTCCGGACGCGCAGGCTCAGCGGCCATGGCTCACAGGCCTAGCCGCTCTGCGGCATGTGGGATCTTCCCGGACAGGGGCACGAACCCGTGTCCCCTGCCTCGGCAGGCGGACTCTTAACCACTGCGCCACCAGGGAAGCCCTATACATTTATTTTTAACGTGCTTTTTTTCATTTAGTAATATATCATAAACATTTTCCCAGTCTATATGGCTTAGTAATAAACTTTCAAAAACATTTTAAACAACAAGGTAATATTAGTAGTGGAGAGACACACTAGTGTACTGAGCACAGCAGAAGGAGTAGATCCAGGGCCCGGATCCATACTAACGTGTAAATGTTTAAGCCAAACACTAAGCATCTCTAAGGATCAACTACTACATCCATAAAACAGAGCAATACTGAAAGAGGGTGAAGCTGATGCTTCTTTACAGCTATTTTAAAGAGTAAATAAACAATGTAGGAGGGACTTCCCTGGTGGTCCAGTGGTTAAGACTTCGTGCTTCCACTGCAGGGGACGCAGGTTCGATCCCTGGTTGGGGAACTAAGGTCCCACATGCTGCGTGGCACGGCCAAAAAAAAAAAAAATTAAATTAAAAATAAACAGTGTAGGAGAGGGAAGGCATGAAATATACTGACCAAACTGACAAATGCTAACTCCCAGAACAGTCTCCCAAGCACTCCATCAGACCAATAACATAAAACTCACACCATATCCCCAGGAGAAGTCCAAGCTGCCTTCAGTAGAGATCCCTGTGCCTGTATAACTTGGAAAAGCAGACCTTGAATTCTCAGTGTCAGCTGATGTAAAAGGTGATTCTTGTGTGATGTCAGACTCACTAAATGCACAATTTGGAAGGAGAAGAGAAAACAGAAAAATTCTTATATTTCCTCAAGTTTCTGCAGCATTAACTACCCAGCAATCTATTAGGTGACAAGCATGTGTAGAAATATATCCACAGAGGCAAAAATAAATGAAGGACTTGAAATGTAAGCATCATAGTAAAGTCGGACCTAATTCCTACAGAATTGATGGCAGCCATTCTAAATAATTCTAGTCTTAGTTTACAATGAATACTTTAACATTCCACTTATAATATCTACCCTTGAGAACTAAAGACATTTCAGAAATGTCTAGGAATTCACATAGAATAGTATGTGAACTTGTATGGCACTTTTAGTTTACCAAGCACTTTCACAGATATTAACCCCATTTTATCCTCACAACAACCTGGTGATGCAGAACTCAACCCCTTTTTAAGACAAAGAATCTGAGATTTAGTACTAGGTGTTGAAACTAGGTTTTATGACTGTAATTTTTCTATGATACCACATTGCTTCTCAGAACCCTCTGTGAAGTTACTGTATCCTCTATTTCTTAAAATAATAACTGCAGCTAATATTTACTCAGCATTTACTGTATTTTATCTCATTTATATTCACAACACCCTTTAAGAGATACTATTACCGGTAAGTAACTTGCCCAATACTGTTCAGCTAATAGATGACAAAACCAGGATTAAAAATCAGATCTGTTTGGATTCCTCCTGAGTCTCTGTTTGTAACTACTTCATAATACTGCTTTTCAAAGGTTATAAAAATAAGTGTGTTTCCATTAGCTGTTCCAGAATGAAAGTTGAATGGTATTGAAAAAATGTGATAAAAATTCTTGTTTTCTTTCATTAGTACAAGGCTTGATACCAATCCTAAGGCAAAAAACCAAAACTTTTGCCATTATCAAGTGCAATAAGCAAACAAGTACACTTTTTGTTATTACCTTTGGGAACTTATGTCTTTTTCATGGCTGTCATTGGTAGAGGAAATTGCATCCAGCTGCTCTGGAAGGGGATGATGATTAAGAGAATGTTTTGTTATTCCTTTCCTGTGAAAGAGAAAAACAAAGTTATATTTCCTGTAAAGAAAAAATATATACTTTTCAGTAACTTGATCTACAAGTTAGTCGCCTACTTCTTGCTGTTCTGGAACTGCACTGTACAATACAGTAGCCATTAATCACTAGCAGTTAAAATGTGGTCAGTTGGAAATGAGATGCACTTTGCAAAACACACAGGATTTTGAAGTCTTAGTACAACAAGAATGTACAATGTATCATTAATTATTTTATCTTGATTACATGTTAAAATGATAATATTCTGGATATATTTGGGTTAAACAAAATATATTCTTAAAATTAATTTCACTGCAAACTGAAAATATAATAAGGTATAACCACACACCTATTAGAACAGCTAAGATAAAATGTGGTGATAACACTAAATGCAGATAAGGATATGGAGAAACTAGATTTCTCATACATTGCTGGTAGGAATGTAAAATGGTGCAGCCACTCTGGAATAATTTCAGTTTCTTATAAAACTAAACACATGTGTTTATCATGAGACCTAGCCATTGCACTCTTGGGCATTGATCCCAGAGAAATGAAAATTTATGTTCACACAAAAATCTGTACACAGACTTTCACAGCAGCTTTATTTATAATTGAAAAAGGTTGGAACAACTGAAATGTTCTTTGACAGCTGAATAGTTAAACTTTGGTATATCTACACAATGGAATATGATTTAGCATAAAAAAGGAGTGAACTGGGCTTCCCTGGTGGCGCAGTGGTTGAGAGTCCGCCTGCCGATGCAGGGGATACGGGTCGTGCCCCAGTCCGGGAAGATCCCACGTGCCGCGGAGCGGTTAGGCCCGTGAGCCATGGCCACTGAGCCTGCACGTCTGGAGCCTGTGCTCCGCAACGGGAGAGGCCACAACAGAGGGCCGCATACAGCAAAAAAAAACAACAAAAAAAGGAGTGAACTGATACATGCAACAACTTGGATGGATTTCAAGGGCATCATACTTAGTGAAAAAAGCCAATCTCAAAAGGTCACATATACTATATGATTCCATTTATATTACATTCACAAATGACAAAACTATAGAGGGAGAAAAGACTAGTGGTTCCAGGGTGTGAAGAAAGGAATGGATGTGACTGTAAAGGCATATATAAGGATGTTTCTTGGTGGTGATGGAACAGCTCTGTATCTCTATTGTACTGGTGGTTACATACATCAATAAATGAGACCAAATTGCATAGAACTACATATACATATATACAAAGGAGTGGATATAAAAATTGATGAAAACTGAGTAAGGTTTATAGTCTAGTTAACAGTACTGTACCAATGTCAGTTTCCTGGCTTTGAAATTATATTATAGTTACGTAAGTTGTCATCATTGGGGGAATCTGGGTGAAGAGTTCATGGGACTATGTACTATTTTTGTAACTTCCTGTGAGTCCATAATTATTTCAAAATAAAAAGGTAAAGTTAATTTCACCTGTTTCTACTTTTTTTTAATGTGACTACCTGAAAATTTTAAATTATATATGTGTTTTGTATTATATTTCTATAGGACAGTACTGCTCTAGAGAGTTCAACATGTGCAT
This sequence comes from Hyperoodon ampullatus, assembly GCF_949752795.1. Classification (NCBI taxonomy): domain Eukaryota; kingdom Metazoa; phylum Chordata; class Mammalia; order Artiodactyla; family Ziphiidae; genus Hyperoodon; species Hyperoodon ampullatus. Next base: position 62,357,917 of record NC_136914.1, on the reverse strand, counting down.
TAGAATAAACTATGGGGTCAATTATTATATGTTCCAGTCCTAATCATCTACAACAGACTTTCCTTCCCCACAAAATTCTGTAGTCAAATAACATGATAGGTTAAACAGTTACACAGGTTTCTTTACAAGAGGTCTTCCCAGGGCTTTTAATATGCAAATGTATATTATAAATCTAATACTCTTGTTTCACAGGAAAGGAAAGTGAGGCACAGAGGGATTAAGTAACCTGCTTAAGGTCATATGGCTAGTAAGTAATGGAGCCAGGATTCAAATCCAAGTAGTTTGTTTGAGGCTTCTCAGAGCAAATGAATAGTTTGAGATTTTAGTAAATTGTACGATTTTTGTATATAAAGATAAAGACGTAGTCAGCAGAGCTTGTTCTTTAAATTATTTCTCAAATGGTGGGGCTGGATTTGTGTAGAGCTATTTGTACTTCTCTCATTCAATGATTTTACAACCAAAAGCTTGTCTTTGAGACAGTGGCGGGGATCAGAAATGTGGATTCCAGCTATGAAATAGAAACTTAAAACATATTTTAGTCTGTCAGAGAAATTTGGTTATGAAGTGACAATTAGATAATACCAAAGAAATATTAAATTTGATCATAGCTTTGTGGTTACATAAGAAAATGTCTATAATTTTTAGAAATGCATAATGAAGTATATGGGGTGCAATGATAGTGTCTGGGGTTTTCCTTCCTTATTTCACAGATGACAGACAGGCTGAAAAAATATATAGATGAAAGATGAAGCAAATATATTAAAATTTTGATAACTGTTTAATGTAGGTGATGGGTAGGTCATTATATTATTCACTATACATTTATGCCTGAGATTTACCATTTTTAAAATGTTAAGCTGTATATTTTATCCCAACCTCTTTTCAATATCTATAACTTGGAACTATTAGGGAGAAAACTAAAATTACTTCTTCAAAGCAAACTATAACACCTAAAGTAAAAATTACTTTTAATATACTGTTATTTAGGGCTTCCCTGGTGGCGCAGTGGTTGAGAGTCCGCCTGCTGATGCAGGGGACACGGGTTTGTGCCCAGGTCCGGGAAGATCCCACATGCCGCGGAGCGGCTGGGCCCGTGAGCCATGGCCGCTGAGCCTGTGCTCCGCAACGGGAGAGGCCACAACAGTGAGAGGCCCACGTACCGCAAAAAAAAAAAAAAATATATATATATATATATATACACTGTTATTTAGATGCATATAATCTTCATTATCATCATTATTCACGTTATTCTGACACTTCTAGAGAATCATCTTTTAGGAGAGTTATCTTTAGGGAGTATCAAGTCAACAATAGAGAACAAGTAACATAACCATACTGGGTCAATAATTCTGGCCCAATAAGTGCTATCAGCAATTTTTTCCATAAATGATTTTTTTTTCACTCTCAGAATGGTCAGAATTAATTATAAAAGCAGATTTTTGCCTAAGCCCTGTTCCCTTTATTGGTAAATGACTTTCTTCTTCCTGTTTCCTAAAAAAGCCTATTAACTGAATTGCTTCTGTGTCCTATCCTATTATGTAGTAGATAATAAGCTTCTGAAAGGCAAGGAAAGATCATAGACTGATTTTGTTTGTATGGCTATTGTACCAAGTAAAGGTGGGAAGGGACAAGGAAATTACCATTTACCGAGGACCTACTATGTGTCAAGTCCTATGCCATCACTTTAGATATGCTTTTAGATAAGGTCTTATTCCTATATTACAGAAATGAAGTCTCAAATATTTAGTAATTTGCTTAAAATTAACAAGGCTACAAAAGAGTCTAAACAGAAACCCAGATGTGACTGAAGATACCATGCCTGTTAACTGCCCTGTATAGTTAATATTTAATTAATAAATGTATGGTTGCTAAAATTACATAGTTTAGTGGAGGAAAAAAATTGGTATTTGGGGTTGAAAAACCCAAGCTTAAAACCTATTGGTTATATAATCTTAAGATGTGTACCTTTCTGATATTTCATATGCTGAAAAACTAAAGATAATCATACCCATCTTACAGAGTTGTTAAGAGAATCAAGATATGAAAGTCTTTTTGAAAGTATAAAGCATTAATAAATGAATGACATTATCATTACTTCCTACATTATAACACTTCACTAGGGGTGGGAGGTGGGTCTTTAAGCGGGAAATATTTGCTGTCTAAAGTCTCAAAAGCAAAACTGATCCTTAAGGATTCTGACACTAAATTGCAGAGGTGCGGAGGCAGTATGTGTAATGGTTATGACCACAAGCTTCAAAACCAGATTGACAACAGGTTCGTACTTCAGCTCCACCACCTTCTGGCTGTGTTATCTTTGGCATGCTACAATCTTTAAGTATGGGATCTTTATCTGTAGAAAGTGCAAAATAATAGTTCCTATCTGGTCTCCTTATTGACAGGATTAAGTGAGCTAATGCATGTAAGCAGCTTTGCACTGTGCTTGGCACTAGGCGTATTCAACTTCATTGTAGCACTCAGCTATTAATAGCTTCACGAGTTGTCAATGGTCATTGACACTGGGGCACGAAGCACTGCGGAAACTACAAAATGCCTTAGGAAACCCAGTCCCCGAGCTCAAGAAGTGCAACCCAAGAAGGCCAAATCCTGGGACAGCACAGGTAACACGCCCTTAGCTGGAGATGCAGGTAGAAGGGACAACGTCCGGCAAGGCTGGGAGGAGAGAATTCCGAAGAAAATTTTCTTTCCCTCGCCCTGGGAAAGGAAAAAGGAGCAAGGGACTGGTCAGGGAGGGTCCGCAGCAGAGCGCCTGCGGCCCGCCTCGGCCTGGGCCGGGCTGGGGTGGCTGAGCAGTCCACTCACAGCTCCAAGTTCTGTGGCACCGCCTTCCGAGTGTATCTGGAGATCATCCTCCTCTTCCTCCTCAGCTGCGGCCGGGGCGGGCAAGCCAGGTTGGGGGCCTCTGGCCTAGCCCTCCCGCCGGCTCCGGTTCAGCTCCCTCCCGCCACCTTCCGGCCCCGTCACGCCCCGTCTTTTAGACTCCGGGGCCGTCACTCCCCCAGGATCCCCACCTCCCTAGTCTTCCGCCCTCCTTGCTTCCCCGTGGAACCGGAAGTGACGAAGGCACACGGGCACCCACCTAATGCTCCCGCCGACGCGCAACAGGGACGACGCCTGGGGTTCCGAGGCTGAGTCGGTTTCTGACTTTCAGAGTTTCTGCTGGCTTCTGGTCCCAGACGAGCGTGTGGACCCAGTCTGAGCCAGGCTTTGGCTGCTACTGGAAGCTCCCGACCAGCTCACGTGGTAGGAGAGGCGGCTGAGGAAAGGTACCACAGCAGAGATTTGCCGGAGAGGCCCAGGCCCTAGAACCGTAAGCGGAATTGGCTTCATTTTGTTGGATGAAGGAGAGCGCCTAGTCTGAGTAAAAAGCTCTAGACTCCCAAGTCAGGCCTCTGCTGCTTGGTTGCTTCTCTTGCTGTGCTCCCGGTTTTCTCATATGTACAGTGTGGAATTAGCCTGAGAAATCTCAAAGCCCCTTCTAGTGTTTTCTCATATGTACAGTGTGGAGTTAGCCTGAGTGATCTCAAAGCCCCTTCTAGTCCTTGGGTGGGTAGTTAGCATCTGTCTACCTGGGTTAAAAGGCCAAATGATGATTTGGACAGAAAGTAGCGAATGAGTGTCTGTATAGAAGATGCAAGTTCCTCTCGATCTCGTTTTACTAGTCCGTTAGAAAAACAAGTCTAAAAATCGAATTGCAGCCGTAAAGTGGATAATCCAAAACAGTGTCTTCCTTTACCAAGCCTCACCTGGAAGCAATAGTGAGCTAGTACTTTTGTTTGTAAGGGGAACCCTTAGAAAATAGTTATTTACCACCTCCTAATATACCAGAGCTATACCCTTTGAGACCTGAGAAGGGGGAAAATTTAGGATAGATAGTTGTAGGATTAAGAGCCATGGGCAGATTATTTGGGGGTGAAATGATAGGGCATGAATGTTTTGTAGTTTTGAATTCCTCTATGCCATACAACGGGAGAGATTTAGTTCTGCAGAGTAAGGGAGATTGCTTTTCAGAAAATTTAAATAATAAAAATTTAAACGAGGGACGGATTATAGAGATGATACAGTAACAGTCTCATTCTACAATTAAGGAAAAAGCCCCAGGAAGAAAGTGAAATGCCCAGAATAACACAACTGGGACTACTGGCAGAACTGGGACTTGTGATAGTGTTTCAAAAGATGTTATTTCAGTGTTTCTAAAAGTGTCTTATACACACCACTGCTAGTGCAAGGGCAAACAGTTTTTATTTTATTCTTACATACTTATTTTATTTGGGAATGTGATATTGGATTTCCATTTATTGTATTATATCAAAAGTTCCTTTAATGTAATCGTAAATATAACAATGTATTAAAAGAATGTTAAATAAATGTTATTATAGTTGGTATGTGGTCAAGGCAAAAATCATGATGGTGGTATGTGGATAACTGAATTTTGGGAAACAACGTTAGTGGAATTGCCTAGCATAGTTCAGGGAATGGGATATTACTTCTACATTATTTTATATGGTTTATATTATTGAAACTTTAAATGTAGCTTTCAAAGAAGAATGGAGGAAAATATGAAGTTTGCTACAGTGGAAGACACTGTAGAATACCACCTGTTCCTGATACCAGATGAACCAAGGGACCCAGAAGAACACAGAGAGATTCTTCAAAAGTACATTGAGAAGATAATGACCCAGTTTGCACCTATGCTGGTCCCCTATATCTGGCAGAATCAGCCTTTCAATCTCAAATATAAACCTGGGAAAGGTAAGGCTCTTTTGCTTATTTTGCTTTGATATGTGTGACTTTTAATGTCATTCTGACAACAATGATGTATAATAGTACACAGTTCATTCAGTGTTAGGAGATTTTTTTTAAATTAATTAATTTATTTATTTTTGGCTGTGTTGGGTCTTTGTTGCTGCGTGCGGGCTTTCTCTAGTTGCGGCGAGCGGGGGCTACCGTTCATTGCGGTGTGCGGGCTTCTCATTGCGGTGGCTTCTCTTGTTGCAGAGCACGGGCTCTAGGTGCGTGGACTTCGATAGCTGTGGCATGCGGGCTCAGTAGTTGTGGCTCGTGGGCTCTAGAGTGCAAACTCAGTAGTTGTGGCCCACGGGCTTAGTTGCTCCATGGCATGTGGGATCTTCCCAGACCAGGAATTGAACCCGTGTCCCCTGCATTGGCAGGCGGATTCTTAACCACTGCGCCACCAGGGAAACCCTGTCAGGAGATTTATATCCTGAACTTTTTATGGTGTTTGCCTCTATTCAGTTAAGCCCTTGAACTTAAAAAAAAATTTTTTTTTTAATTCATGTTGATGGATGCTTTCTAATAGTCATTATCTTAGGAACTAATATATATTCAACATTATTAAGACATGGCTCTTCTTTTGAACTTTAATTACTATGCCATAATGTATCTAGGTACCTATACTAAACAGGTTCAGGCATCTGGCTTCCTTAACCATAGTTCTTTTAGCTGTTATTCTGTATTCCTCAGTCTTGATAGTATGTTTACTAGGCTGCCTTTCACATAGTTGTTTTGGTAAGGATCTAAGAGTGGCTCTGCTTGGCTTATAAAGAGAAATAATTGAGCTAAATGACCATTATTTGCCACTTGGAAGCATTTTGAGGTTCCTTCACTGCTTCCCTGTATTGTCAGTGCTTGAGATCTGACCTCTGGCCAAATATGGTACTTTGTCCTGTCATTTCTTATAACTTTACTAAAATGAATTATGGATAGGTGACCAAGGCTCTACTCATGCAGTGACTTCTGTGGGGTCTTATTTCAGATCAGGAGCCTGGCATCTTGTGATACCATCATTCTGGCTTTCAATTTAGTGCTTATCTGTTTCCTTTTGGCTAGCAGTTGCCAAATGCAAAACGTTAATTTTATTAAACACCTATATACTGAAACATGTGATATTTATTGGCAAGAACACTGTCCCATTAGCACAGCCAAAACCAATTCCCTACCTTTTTTCTAGAAAATCATTTTTACACAGTGTTTTCTTGTCTTGCTTAATGGGATTGCTAGCCACCTAGTTATCAAGCTTGTTAGTAGTTCAGAATCATCCTCAACTCCTCACTTCACCGTGTTCAGTCAGGCACTAAATCCTAGTGTGATTACCCCTAAAATATGACCCCTCTCTACATCTGTTTGGCTACAGTCTAGGCCCCCTTAATCTCTTCATCTGGAAGACTACAGTAGCCACCTAACTAACCTCTCTGGTTCCAGTGTCTGCAGTTCCTGACACTGTTGCCAGCTACCTTTGTAAAACACAAATTTGACCATGTCGCTCTCCTGCCTAACATCCTTCAGCAGTTCCTCATTGCTTCTGGATGAAATTCAAATTGAAGTTTAATATGTAAGGTAAATAAAAATAGACACCCTAACTGGAGCTTCTATACTTGGTGAAACTTGGGGAATCTGGAGTAGGGAGAAGAGTTGGTTGGGTAGTTATTCCCAACTGTTTGGGGTTTCTTTTTGCCATGGTAGCTCTTGAGACACTCCTCAGCACACTTGTTTGACCTTCATTCTGTTAATATGGTATATTACATTGGTTGGTTTTCTTGTGTCAGATCATCCTTGCATTCCAGGAATAAATCCCACTGGGTCATGGTGTACAATCCTTTTAATGTGTTGTTGAATTCAGTTTGCTAGTGTTTTGTTGAGGATTTCTGCATCATTATTCATCAGGGGTATTGGTCTGTAGTTTTCTTGTACTGTCTTTGTCTGACTTTAGTATTAGGGTAATGCTGGCCTCATAAAATGAGTTTGGGAATGTTTCCTCCTCTTCATTTTTTTGGTAAGAGTTTGAGGAGGATTGATGTTAATTCTTCTTTAAATGTTTGGTAGAATTCTCCAGTGAAGTCATCTAGTCCTGGGCTTTTCTTTGTGCAGAAGTTTCTGATTACTAATTCAGTTTCCTTACTAGTTATAGATCTGTTCAGATTTTCTATTTCTGCACAATCCAGTCTTGATAATTTGTGTGTTTCCAGGAATTTATGCATTTCTTCTAAGTTATCCAATTTGGTGATGTACAATTGTTCATAGTGTTCTCTTACAGTCCTCTTTATTTCTGTGGCATAGGTTGTAATATCCTCTTTCATTTCTGATTTTAGTTATTTGAGTCTTTTCTCTTTTTTCTTAGTTAATCTAACTAATGTTTTGTCAATTTTGTTGATCTTTTAAACAAACCAACTCTGTTTAATTGATTTTTTAAATATTGTTTTTCTATTCTCTGTTTCATTTATCTCTGCTCTAATCTTCATTATTTCCTTCCTTTAGCTTTGAGTTTAGTTTTTTCTTCTTTTTCTAGTTTCTTAAGGTATAAAGTTAGGTTGTTGATTTGAGATCTTTTATAACTATAAACTTCCTCATAGCACTGCTTTCACTGCATCCCATCTTTGTGGCATGTTGTGTTTTTGTTTTCATTTGTCACAAGATATTGTCTAATTTCCCTTGTGATTTCTTCTTTAGCCCATTGGCTGTCTGAGTGTCTTGTTTAAGTTCTACATATTTTTGGATAATGCACTTGTTTGAAAATTTCTGCTGATATTCCCAGAACACGCTATTGTCTGTCATGCCTCTGTGTTTTTGCACATGTACATGTTCTCTCTTTCTGGAAAGCCTACTTCTGGTCATTTCTCCAGATGAGTGTAGCTCAGATATCACATACTTTATGCTCACATAGCCCTCAGTGTATACCTCTGTTCATCATCTTGTTTTGTGATGCTTGGTTGTCTATCTCCTGTTGTCTAGACCCTAAGCTCCTCAAGAATAAGCTTCTTGTATCTTGTTCAGGATTGCAACCCCAGCTCCCAGTATAATACCTGGAGCATAGCCAGTCAATAAATGTTTGTTTAATTGAATGATTACTTGTACTTTTATTTGCACTGGTATATTTATTTGGTTATATGATTGCTTTTCTCTTGTTTTTAGGAGGTGTACCTGCTCATATATTTGGCATGACAAAGTTTGGAGATAACATTGAGGATGAATGGTTTATTGTTTATATAGTAAAGCAAATTACAAAGGAATTTCCAGAGTTAGTAGCAAGGTATTATAGCTTTATTAATAATTCTAAAGGAACTCTATTATTGAAAATGACTACATTTTTATCCATTTAGTAGTATTTTTTTCTGTAGTCTGGTGGAAACTGTACAAACTTGGGATGTAGATTTTAAATGTGACTTCTGTATTTTCTTCCTTTTCTCTTGTGACTTCCTTTTCTTGAAGAAGAATTAAAGAATCATTTGAGAGTTCAACTTCAAAAAAATTTCAAACAAAACCTGCTTATTTTAGATTTTCTCTTTTTATTGTTATGAAAGAAAAAATACACATGGTAAATAAAATTCAAACAATACAAAAGGGTGTACTGCTCTGACTTCCCAAAAGTAATCACCATCAAATTTCTTGTGTCTTTAAAAAAAGAAATTCATCTACAGATGTACATATTTCACAGATTTCTTTACTGTGTCTTCCTCTATTAGACTATAGCTATATTTTATGGGAAATCATATACAGAAGAAATTTAAAGAGGAATCAGTGCGCAATTTTATGGACAGGAAGCAAAGTAGATGATAGTGCATTCTAATTCAGTTTTTAAAACAGGAATGGATAATTCTCTGTAATTCCCAAGTTTTGCCAGCAGAGGGCGCTTCACACACTTAACATATGTCCTACTTTTCCTCATCAGCCCCCAAATTCTGGTCTTCTATCCACCCAGTCTTTTCCCCAGCAGAACAAGAAGAAAAAAACAACAACAATTTTGGAAACTTGTTACTATATCAAAATTTCAGGCATACATAAAAGTAGAGAGATGGGTACCTTCATGTACCCATCACCCAGCTTCAGTAATTATCAACTTCTGGTGATTCTTATTTTATTTACTTCCTTCCCCGCTCCCCCATCACATAGCAAGATTATTTTAAAACAGATCTCCAGTATTATGCCATTTGATTTTTAAATACTTCAGGATGTAAATCTAAGAGATAACAAACACTACTATTACCATACCTACAAATACATAGCAATAATTTTTTAACGAATGATAGAATTTTAAATGAACAACACAAAAATAGTAGTTTCTGTCTTTACTAGGATAATAAGAAGGGGGCAATACCTTTCATGTGCTGATTCTGATTTTTATACATGTAATGATGGTTCATACCTACACACTAGGCCTCTAAAGCTCTTTAATAGGCATCTACTGTCTTGTCGGATTTTTTTTAAAAATTAGAAAAAGCAAGAAGTTTTTCCTCTATGTCTCTACCAGATTAATATTCCTAAAGTAGAGCTCGAACCATTTTACTACGCTACTCTAAAACCTTTCATTCATTTTGTCTATAAAATTAAACTCATTGATTCTCATTGATTCTGCCAACATTTAAAGCTCTTCACAAAATGATATAACTGTGCTTTTCTAGTCTTTTTCTTTATTCGTTGTCATTCTTCAAATACCTACCTTAACTTGCTACCTCCATGATTTTGCTTATGCTCTTCCCTCTCCCAAGAACATCTCTCCTTTTCTCCGTATATTGTTATCTCCACGCATTAAAAGTGAAAAATATCTAGAACAGTATATATAATATGCTACCTTTTCTGCGACAAGAGAAGAAAGAATTTATATTCCTATCGGCTGGATTACACATAAGCAAACTCTAGAAGGATAAACAAGAAATAACAATGGTGAAGGGGTTGGGCATATAGATACGAAAGCAGGAAGGAGACTTCTTCATTGTATAACTTTTTATGTATTTTTTTAAAGTTTTAACCATGTGACTGTATTACCTATTCAGAAATTTAAATTTTTTAAAAGTCATGCAAATGAGGCAAAACAAAATTATCTTTCAAGGCCCAGTAATACCTCCTCCATAAAGGTTTTCCTAATCTTGGCTATATGTGATTTTTTTTTTCTTTTGAAACCCATAGTACTTTATATATTTTTTTCTATTGTTATTTATTTATGTACTTATTTTTCTCTCCTTATCACCCTCACCTAAGGCATTCCTCCTTACAATCTTAGAGTCTCCTTCAGTGCTTAATGGTATCTTAAGCATTTTGCTTAATTATAGAAATCTACACATGGTATATACTCATATATTTACTAAGATGAAGGAGAAAATGTATTAGAACAAATCTGTTTGATTATTAGCAAATATGTGCTTTTTTGAATATAAAGTTAGAACTTCTTTTGCATTAGGATTGAAGACAATGACAGTGAATTCTTGTTAATAGAAGCTGCTGACTTTCTCCCTAAATGGTTGGATCCTGATAATAGTGCCAATAGGGTAAGTATATCCAAGTTTGGAAAATCTACGGAGGTGAGATCATGTTGCAACATTTTCATATGCACCGAGAGTTTGTCACTGCCTGGTATGAAAATTAAAACATCATTTTGCAGGTGTTTTTCCATCATGGGGAGTTGTGCATTATTCCTGCACCAAAGAAACCTGGAGCAGTATCCTGGTTACCCACCACACTCCAAACAATCTCACAAGCACTGAATATAATCTCAACACACCCAGAAAAAATTTTGGCTTCAGAATCTATACGAGCTGCTGTGAATAGACGCATCAGTGGGTAAGAAAAATAACACTTTCACTGCTAGTCAAGGAGCCTTTTGATTTCATGTCGCTCAAGTCTTCTGTTGAATCTGGAATTTCTTTCGCCTAGATTAATGCTAATTTTCATGCTGTCTTAATCCTTCGTGAAATTGACCAACAAATTAAACTTACGTGTTTTAAAATCAGGAAACAGATGTATCTTTTAATTTCCATTTAAAAGTGTCATAGGCTCAATATTTTTGCATTTATTTACCTTAGATATTATGGCTAAGTATTATGTAGATCCATAGATAGAAACTTTCAGACCTTTAGAAATGAAAACCTAAGTGAGCACAATTGTGTTCAGGCTTTTTCTGTGGTTCTGGGTGTATATATGGGATTCTTTGACCTAGGTGGAGCACCTTAGGCTCTATTCAGAAGAGAATACCTTAGTCTAATAACATACTAATTCAGCCATTCAAATTTGAGTACCTATTAAATGTTTAGCACCATTCAGGTCTTTTTTTTTTTTTTTTTTTTTTGCGGTACATGGGCCTCTCACTGTTGTGGCCTCTCCTGTTGTGGAGCACAGGCTCCAGATGCACAGGCTCAGCGGCCATGGCTCACGGGCCCAGCTGCTCTGCGGCACGTGGGACCTTCGCGGACCGGGGCACGAACCCGTGTCCCCTGCATTGGCAGGTGGACTCTCAACCACTGCGCCACCAGGGAAGCCCCATTCAGGTCTTAACAGTATTAAACATTTCTTTTAGCTTCGCTTCAGTACACTTTGTACCATTTTTTAGGAGAATAAATTCTGATTTTATTTTTTATTGGAGCACCTTAATCCCTTTTCTTTATTTTCCATTTCTTCCCACTTTTTCTGTCTCTCTTCCTTCCTGTAGTCTTTAGTATATAGAGTATCTTTCTTTTTTAATTAATTAATTTTTTTGGCCGCACGGCTTGCAGGATCTTATTTCCACAACTAGGGATTGATCCGGGACCGCTGGCAGTGAAAGTGCCAAATCCTAACCACTGGACTGCCAGGGAATTCCCTACAGTATCTTTATCTTCACCTCTCTTGTCACTTTTTCCATCTCACTCTTGATGAACCAAGACAAGATAAAATGTTAAGGGGGAAGTAAATGGTATAAGAATCCTAGATGTTTACATATCATAAAATAAAAATAATTACGTTATCTGTCACAGATATCCAGAAAAAATTGAAGCCTCCCTTCATCAAGCACACTGCTTCCTTCCAGCTGGCATTGTAGCAGTGCTAAAGCAGCGCCCCAGATTGGTGGCTGCAGGAGTCCAGGCATTTTACCTCCGGGACCCCATTGACCTGCGAGCCTGTCGTATATTCAAGACATTCTTGCCTGAAACACGAATAATGACTTCGGTAAGCTAGTTCTCTTGGTCATTTAGTTTCTCTCACTGGAAATAAAATTGAACATTATTTAATTGTTCACTAGAAAAAAATTGGAAATATTCTGTTTCCTCATAGCAAGTTAATATACATTTAAAAATTTTTTCTTTTCTCCCATCCAGGGGAGGAAGACTGTAAGAGACCTGACTCCTTATTTTATATCTCAATGTTTCCTAGCTATTTTTGACCATATTTTCCCTATTTGAGTAGTTATATCCTCTTAACAATAAAACATTTCATTTCTTCCAGAGAATTAAGAATTATTCTATATCATCCACCCACCAAAATTGCTGTGTAATATAACTAATGATTTGAATTACCTTAGTGATAACTAAATATAGACAAATGAAGGTAAATTTTATGGGTATATGAATTACATCTCCGTAAAGCTGTTACTAAAAAATGTAGGCAGTAAATAGGTTGGATCTTCTTTGCATTTACATGAATATGAAGCTCATAAATGAAGTTACTCTGAAGTTATTATTAACTATGAAATGATATTCAAATTTTTAATTTCAGGAAAAGACTCACATATTTTGTGCCCCAATGTCCAGGTCACTTTCACTAAATGTCTGTATGCACAGTTGGTGCAACAAAGGTTTGTGCCAGACCTGCGGAGTGGATACAGGCTGCCTCCTCCATCTCATCCCCAATACCGAGCCCACGAATTGGGCATGAAGTTGGTAATGTTAAACCAGAAAATTTTATTTTCTTCCTTTATGTCAAAGGGCTCTTAAGAGAATAATGACAGAGCTTAGAAATCTAGATATATACCCTATTAATGTGAGAATGTAGTAAAATGTGGCACTTCAAATAAGAAGGAAAAGTGGATTATTCAGTAAGTGATGATAAAACTGTGAAGCCATCTGAAAAATTAAAGTTGATTACCTCACACCTATGCCAAAATAAATTCCAGTTGGACCAAATATTTAAATGAAAAAAACGAAACCATAAAATTTGAAAGAAAACATAGGAAAACTTTAGAAAATCTGAGTAGGAAAGGCCATTCTAAGCACGACTTGAAACTAGAAACTGTGAAAGAAAAGATTGATAAATTGGATAATATAAAAATTAAGCGGGCTTCCCTGGTGGCGCAGTGGTTGAGAGTCCGCCTGCCGATGCAGGGGACACGGGTTTGTGCCCCGGTCCGGGAAGATCCCACATGCCGTGGAGCGGCTGGGCCCGTGATCCATGGCCGCTGAGCCTGCACGTCCAGAGCCTGTGCTCCGCAACAGGAGAGGCCACAACAGTGAGAGGCCCACGTACAGCAAAAAAAAAAAAAAAAATTAAGCACTTCTGTATGAAAAAAACATAAATGTAGTCAAAAGACAGTAAACCTGGTGAAAGTGTAAAATATATTTGCTATTTAAATTTATTTTATTTTTGGCTGCATTGGGTCTTCGTTGCTGCACATGGGCTTTCTCTAGTTGTGGCGAGCAGGGACTACTGTTCGTTGCAGTGTATGGGCTTCTCATCACGGTGGCTTCTCGTTGCAGAGCGTGGGCTCTAGGTGCGCAGGCTTCAGTAGTTGTGGCACACGGGCTTCAGTAGTTGTGGTGTGTGGGCTTCAGTAGTTGTGGGTCGCGGGCTTATTTGCTCTGTGGCATGTGGGATCTTCCCGGACCAGGGCTCGAACCCGTGTCCCCTGCATTGGCAGGCAGATTCTTAACCACTGCACCACCAGGGAAGCCCTATATTTGCAGTTTAAATGATAAAGAGTAAAAAAAACTAGTAAATGACAAAAGTTGATTTATCTAATATATAGCATTCCCACAATTCAATATAAAAAAATAGTACTAATCAATCAAAAAATGATCAGAAAGCATTAACAGTCCACAGAAAAGGAAATACAAATGATTTTTATGAAAAATGTTGACACTTGCTCATAATAAAAGAAATGCAGTTTAAAGCTACAAAATAGTATTTTTCACCATTTGATTGGCAAGTATCCATAAGTTTGATAATATATACTGGGTTTGTAAAAATACATAAAGAGGTACCCTCAAACATTATCGATAGGAATATAAGTTGAATCAGTCTCTTAGAACATTTTGTCACTTTCCATAACATTTAAAATGCACAAACCCTTCTGCTCAGCATTTTCACTTCCAGAAATCTATCCTCCATATATTTTACTTGTGCACAAAGACGTACGAAGATACTCATGAAAGCACTGTTTATAGTAGCAGAAGATTGGAAACTACCGAAATGTCTGTTAGTAGAGGAGTAGTTGCATAAATTATGGTCTGTCCATGAAGTGGGATGGATAAATTTATATCTGCTCATATGAAACGATCTCCAAGGTATATCACTATGTGAAAAGGAAGGTTCAGAGCAAGGTTCAGTATGTTACCATTTAGTGATAAAAGGGATGGAGTAGGAGGATGTACATATGCAGACACACACATATCTGCTTGAGTGCATAGATTACTTCTGAAAGGATATGTAAGGAATTGGTGACAGTAGTTTTCTCTAGAGTGATCAGGGAAGCCCCCGATTAGAATTATTTTGCCATGTGCATTTACTATATTTTTTAGCCAAAGGACTCTTAAAATGAAGTGATTCCCTCCCTTTACTATGCCTGAGACTATGTTTAATTCATTTATAATTCTGTTAGACAAGAAACCTTTTGCAAGCCTTTTTTTCTTTTTTTGTGAATTTTATTTTATTTTTATACAGCAGGTTCTTATTAGTTATCTATTTTATACATATTAGTGTATACATGTCAATCCCAATCTCCCAATTCATCCCACCACCACCCCCACTTACCCCCCGCCCCCCACTTTCCCCCCTTGGTGTCCATACGTTTCTTCTCTACATCTGTGTCTCTATTTCTGCCTTGCAAGCCTTTTTTAAGCAAACAAGAAATAAGTTTAAATTTCTAGTTTTTTAATTATTGAGAAAAGAAATCTCTTTGAGGAAAATAAGAATCTTTGTTTTATATTATTTGCTTCCCCTTTATAATTTTTAATAATCTGTAGAGATTAAGAAACTTGGAAATAAAGTCAGATTTTTTTTTCCTAAAATTCAGAAAGTGTTATAAATGTCCACATACCCATGTGTCCATCACCTAGTTCTTGAGTGTGGTTAAATGGAAAGAAATTAACCTAATAATAAAAATTCTATCTTTTCCATCTAGGCTCATGGATTTGAGATCTTATGCTCCAAATGTAGCCCACATTTTTCTGACGCCAAGAAATCTCTTGTGACTACCTCACCGCTCTGGGCTGGCTTCCTTGAAAGTCTGAAAAAGAATGATTACTTTAAGGTAGGACTTGCAATGCATTTTTTAAATTGAACATTCCAGGGTAAGTCAAGCCAGTGATTTAAAGTTCTATGTCCATATTTAATGTGTGACATAATTGTAGGAATTAGAGTTGAAAGGGACCATTCTAGCTTGGTGGTAATGAGGGAGTGTCTATAAACTGTTTCCAATATTTTAGAAAAAATAATAACATCTATATAAAGTGATAAAAGTTATTATTTGTATCAGATGAACAACTTGCACAGATCTATAAAGCAAACATGAAGACACCAAATAGAAAAGTTAGCAAAGACATGGATTAAAAATTTACCTGACCTAAATGGGAAGGAAATCCAAAAAAGAGGGGATATGTGTATACGTATGGCCGATTCACTTTGCTGTACAGCAGAAACTGACACACCAGTGTAAAGCAACTATACTCCAAAAAAAAAAAAATTGCTAAAAGACAACTACTAAATTTCTCTTAAAATATTCACTCTCACAAGTAGTAAAGATAACCATATTAACATAATAATAAAGACTGTTTTTCACATATGTAAAAAGGATATGAATGATATTCAGTGCTGTTGAGAATATAGTGAAAATAATACACCTATACATTGCTGATAACATCGTAATAGAACCTTAACTGGGAAGTAATTTGATAGTGTATTCCAAGAACTACAGAAAGGTTCAAACTTGGAACCTTCAATTTAAATCATCTACTTTGGGCTTCCCTGGTGGTACAGTGGTTCAGAATCCACCTGCCAATGCAGAGGACATGGGTTTGAGTCCTGGTCCGGGAGGATCCCACATGCTGCGGAGCAACTAAGCCGGTGTGCCACAACTACTGAGTCTGCACTCTAGATCCCACAAGCCACAGCTACCAAGCCCGCGCACCTAGAGCCCATGCTCCACAAGAGAAGCCACCGTAATGAGAAGCCCGCGCACAGCAACAAAGACCCAATGCAACCAAAAATAAATTAATTAATTAATTAAAAAAATAATAATAAATCATCTACTTTAAGGAAACATCCAAGAAGTAGAAAAGTCCTTAAGAATATGATGATTTTAAAGACTGTGTAGTGGTATGGAAAACTACTTATATTATAGTTTTGTTTGTTTGTTTGTTTGTTTTTGCACTACACGGGCCTCTCACTGTTGTGACCTCTCCCGTTGTGGAGCACAGGCTCCGGACGTGCAGGCTTAGTGGCCATGGCTCACAGGCCCAGCATGTGAGATCTTCCTGGACCGGGGCATGAACCTGTGTCCCCTGCATCGGCAGGCGGACTCTCAACCACTGTGCCACCAGGGAAGCCCTAGTATATTTTTTAAAGAATATAAAATATTAAGTATGAATGCCACCATAAACATGCATGTGACAGATAGAAATGGTAGTTAAGGTGGGATTATGCTACTTTTTGGCTCAATTTGTACTTTGCTTTATAAATTAATTACTAGTTAATCAATTATTTCTTAATAATGAGTTAAATAATAGAAAATGATAGAAAACCTTCCAAATTGGAAAGAGGCCCTTAATGGTGAAAAGGATGAGGGACCACTACATTTAACCTAGTCCCTTTTTTGAAGAAACTGGAGCCCAAACAGGTACATCAGTGACAAAACAGGGACTAGGACTCAGGCCTCATGATTTTTGAACAATATTTATATCGTACACTGCCTCCCTGAAAGTTGCTGGTGAGCAGATTATTTTAACGATACCATATATATAATGTTCTGATGGGCATTATTATTTTTTTAGGGACTGATAAAAGGTTCTGCTCAGTACCAGGAAAGGCTAGAAATGGCAAAGAACTACTTCCAACTCTCCGTAAACCGGCCAGAAAGGTGAGTTTATCGCTACCTGAATAGATCGATTACTTGCCAGAAGTTAAGGAGTTACTTACTCTTGAGATAGTTGCAGACGTTGGAGTTTCCATATTTAAAAGTTAATGGCCAGGCTCATGACTACTGAAGGAGCGGGGGTTAGGGAGAGGAAGTGTTGTTACAGAAGTTTGCTGGCACTGGCAGCCGTCACCACCATCACCACCACCATCATCATCATCATCATCATCATATAATGGCTAACGTTTATTGAGTACTTACAAAGCATAGGCCACTAACTTGTTTAATACCCCTTAAAGCCCTGTGAAATAGGTACAATTATTATTTTCCCTATTTACAGCTCAGAAGCCGAGGCCAAGAGAGATTAAATAATTTGCCAAAGGTTACACAGCTAATAAGTGACAGACCTAGGATTTAAACTCAGGCAGTCTGGTATTGAGCCATGTGCTTAATTCCTATGGGAGTTCTGGGCTGTGTTTAGATTTTTTAGGTGGATCTGAAACGCAGGATGAAGCAGGCGTTCACCTTCCAAATCAAATCTCATTCTAACATGCCGTACATTTTCTGGGGGAAGAAAGAAACGAACACAGGGTTGGAAGGAAATGGCTCCCCTTTAAAATTTGATAAAATTGAGTTTCAGTTCTGGTAATGGTGGAGTAACATATCAGAATAACCCCGTGCTAATTACAATGATAAACCCTGGACAGAATATAAAAAACAGTTATTTGAAGACAGTGGAGAACAACAAAAGCAGGCAAAAATCAAAGGGAATAGGACCGTTGAAAGAAGAAAATCACATTTGTCTGACTTGTCCCTTGAGGGTACTTCTAGTCAGTGTGGCTCAAGGAAATTGGAGCTCCTGCAGAAGGTCTTATTGGGCTGAGGAATCAAAGGTCAGAATTTGAATATTGGAAAAAATTCAGTTTGTGTTTGCAAAATTGAATTTGAGATACTTAAAGCTATTAAATAACATGAAAGAAATAACTTTGTATATGTTATGGTTAAAAAGGTCCTCAGTTGTGTGTGGGTGTGTTTTTTGTTTTGTCATTGGGCTTTTTTTTTTTTTTGCTCAAACCAATCTGGTTTTGAACCCGTCATTTTTGCCAGCATCTCAAACATCACATATTTGTGTAATAAAATGTTCTTTGAAGACTGCATGAAGCAAAGTTGATGCTGAGAGAACTCTAACCTCAGTGTCTGTGAGGTGGTAATGACTTTACAGCAGTCTTTACTCTTTTGTAAGTGTCTAGGGGTGCCTTTGTATCATTCCCATCAGTTTTATGTCAGTAATTGGAAAAGATGATGCCTTCTTAGGGTATCCTTTAAGAAAACTTGGGAGGGCTTCCCTGATGGTGCAGTGGTTGAGAGTCCGCCTGCCGATGCAGGGGACACAGGTTCATGCCCCAGTCCGGGAAGATCCCACATGCCGTGGAGCGGCTGGGCCCGTGAGCCATGGCCGCTGAGCCTGCATGTCCGGAGCCTGTGCTCCGCAACAGGAGAGGCCACAACAGTGAGAGGCCCGTGTACCGCAAAAAAAAAAAAAAAGAAAAAGAAAACTTGGGAAAGAAAGTAAAGGAGGTGGCCCTCATAGTTAGGAGGATCTCCCCCTATGATGATCCCTGTCTCCTCTAGGAGACCACTCCCCTTGTTGAAAAGTGTTACCTTATAGTCTTAGGTTGAAGAGAAGTTCAGAAATGAGGGAGACTCATATATAGGAGAGTTAGGGCTTCTCCCACAAAATAAGATAGATTGATGGTTGGGTAGTTCTTTTTAAATATAATAAAGTTTTTTGTTGCTATAAAAGTAACATATTCATTCATTACAGCAAATACAGAAAGACGTAAGAAGGAAAAAAATTTATATCATGAGTAAACCACTATTACTATTCCAATCTACTGCCTTCCAGGATTTTTTTCCCCATAACCAGTTGATTTTTTTTTTTTTTTTTTTTTTTTTTGCGGTACGCGGGCCTCTCACTGTTGTGGCCTCTCCCGTTGCGGAGCACAGGCTCAGCGGCCACGGCTCACGGGCCCAGCTGCTCCACGGCATGTGGGATCTTCCCGGACCGGGGCACGAACCCGCGTCCCCTGCATCGGCAGGCGGACTCTCAACCACTGCGCCACCAGGGAAGCCCACCAGTTGATTTTTTAAACATTTTTTATACTATATAGAAATCTTGTATCCTGTTCATAATTTTTACTCGTTACGATCTTTCATTTTCCATGACCTTAAAAAGTTTTGATAAGCATATTTTTAAATAGCCACACAGCATTTTAGCAAATGGACCATAATTTACTTATTGCAAATAGCTTAAATATCCAACATTTTAATGAGTGTTGCAGGAGAGGCTCCCATTCACCAAACCAGGGTAACTTCTAAACAGTTTGAAACCAAACTCCCATCTCCCTCCAGACCTCTTCTTTACTTCCCAATGTTCTTTTTTATTAGCTGAATTAATATCATAGACTGTTTCCTACTGTCTTTTAATAGTACCACCATCCTCCTTATCACCCAGACCTCCTGGCTCTCCTTGGATCCAGTCCTTAGATCCTGTTTACTATTATCTTGTGTCTTGTATTCTTTTTCCTTACTGCCCAGCTAGCTACTCTACTTACTTTAATTCTTGAACTATGGCTATACCTAAACTTGTTTCTCATCCTCTAGAGACTCTTCTCTTCCAGATCAACCATTAGAGCCCAGAGAATCTGCTTGAAGTATGTCTTCAATCATGTTACTCCCCTCCCCTAAAAATTATTAGAGATTGTAATAGCGAAAAATTACAAAGAATCTAAGTGTCCATCAATAGTAGATAAAGGAATTGCAGTGTATTTACCTGATGGCCTACTTCCATTAGTTAACCAGAGATTAGCTAAATATCCATAAATCTAATTCAGGATCTCTCAACCTTGACACCGTTGACACTTTGGACCAGATGATTCTTTGCTGTGGGGGACTGTCCTGTGCATTAGTATAAGATGAAGCAACATTCCTGGCCTCTACCCAGGAAATTCCAGTAGGACTGGCTCCCCTCTCCCCACCAGTTGTGACAACCAAAAATGTCACCAGACATTGCCAGATTGTCCCCAGTTGAGAACCACTGGTCTAAATGAATAGATTTCAGAAACATAATGCTGAGGGAAAAAAGCAAGTTTTAAATTTGTAAAATGCGGGTGCTATGCATATAAATTGTAAAAATACACAAAATATCATGTATTATGTATAGATACATGTATCTATATTCACTCAATAAATATTTATTATCTCCTTTGTGCCAGGCCCTATTCCAGGCACTGGGAATGCAGCGAGTGAACCCAAAGTCTCCCTGCCCTTATGGAGCTTATATACTAGTGTAGGAGAAAGGCGGTAAACCATTATATGATGTTAGATGGTAATGAGTACTTTGAAGAAAAAGCAGTGTTTGGGGAGAGAGATATAAGGGCTCCTCTTCTAGATAGGTTGGCCAAGGAGTTTTTCTTTCAGAAGAGATCTAGGGAAGTGAGGGAATGAGGCAGACAGGTATTTGAGGGAGTAACATTTCAGGTAAAGAGAACAAAACAGTAAATACAACAAATAGTACACACACACTCTCTCTGTCTCTGTCTGTCTCTATCTCTATCTCTATCTCTATCTCTGTGTGTCCCTCTCTCACACACACACTCAGTGGCCCAGGAGGATTCTTGTGAGAGCAATCGCCTTTGGGTAGCAGAGAAATGGATTGGAACTGGGAGTGTTGACCATCAAAGGAAACTAACTTTATCTATCATATTTTTTTGTAAGTACACGCACATATTACTAGTTTGGTTTTTATGTTAAATGTATAAATGTAATCATATAATTAGACTAGAGATAAGTATAACAATATTATAATTCTGGGTGGTAGAGATATGGGCATTTATTGTATTACCTTTTCAACTTGTCTATATTATTTAAATCTCATAAAACAAAAATTAAAAATAACAAAGAAGCCATCAGTCATCACCTGCTCCTTATTTCATTGAGTCTAAACTTAGCCATTTCACGCTTGCTGTGCTGTCATCCCAGCCCATCTTTTCAGCCTCGGATTCCACCCTTAAGCCAAACTGAACCCCATTTGCTCTCTGAACATGTTCCTCACTTCCCTGCCTCTATACAAATGCTCATTTTTCCCCTCGCGTAGTTTCTCTACCCTATCTTACCTGTCAAAATCCTCTTGATTCTTTAAGGCTTAATTCAACTTCTTCCATTATCTCTCTTTTTTCTTTAAACTTCTCTGCCTCCACCCCAGGGAATGTAATTACCTTCTCCTATGACTCTTTTTTTGTTTGTTTGTTTGTTTTTTGTTTTTTTTTTGTTTTTTTTTTTTTTTTGCAGTATGCGGGCCTCTCACTGTTGTGGCCTCTCCCGTTGCGGAGCACAGGCTCCGGACGCGCAGGCCCAGCGGCCATGGCTCACGGGCCCAGCCGCTCCGCGGCATGTGGGATCTTCCCGGACCGGGGCACGAACCCGCGTCCCCTGCATCGGCAGGCGGACTCTCAACCACTGCGCCACCAGGGAAGCCCCTGTTTGTTTGTTTTTATTTGTTTTTATTTTTGGCCGTGGTGGGTCTTCGTTGCTGCGCACGGGCTTTCTCTAGTTGCGGCAAGCGGGGGCTACTCTTTGTTGCGGTGCATGGGCTTCTCATTGTCGTGACTTCTCTTGTTGTGGAGCACAGGCTCTAGGTGCGTGGGCTTCAGTAGTTGTAGCACTCAGACTGAGTAGTTATTGGCACGTAGGCTCAGTAGTTGTGGCTTGCGGGTTCTAGAGCGCAGGCTCAGTAGTTGTGGCACACGGGCTTAGTTGCTCCGCAGCATGTGGGATCTTCCTGGGCCAGGGATCGAACCTGTGTCCCCTTCATTGGCTGGCGGACTCTTAACCACTGTGCCACCGGGGAAGCCCTCCTATGATTCTTTGTATTGATAGCATTTGGTATTCCTCTATGACTTTATATGTTTGTAATTTATTATGATTATTTGTATATTTCTTTTCTCTCTCCTAGTAATATTTACATATTATGGAGTAGGGATAGTTTCCTGTTACCCACATGAGTTAGCAGGGTGTGCAAATGTTTATTAAATGAATGCAAGTCCATTATATAACTTGATTTGCTCCATTATAAATAGTTCAGACAGGGTTCCATGAACGGGTTCCATGAACTTATATAACAAATCACATCACCATCACAAAATAACTCACTCATCATGTGAATAATCTCTGTGTGTATTTCACTATCAGTTTATAGTAGGAGGAGCACAAAATAGTATCAGAAGACTTGATTTCAAGCCTCTGCTCTGTCCAACTAAATGACCTTGCAAAACTTATAGAAATTCACTGGGCTCTGGTTTTATCATTTGTAAAACAGGATTATTACCTCCTCATAATAGTAAGTAGAAGGCTAAATGTGAAAGTGTATTTGAGGACTTCCCTGGTGGTGCAGTGGTTAAGAATCCGCCTGCCAATATAGGGGACGCGGGTTCGAGCCCTGGTCTGGGAAGATCCCACATGCCACGGAGCAACTAAGTCTGTGTGTCACAACTACTGAGCCTGCACTCTAGAGCCTGTGAGCCACAACTACTGAGCCCACGGGCCACAATTACTGAAGCCCGCGCATCTAGAGCCCATGCTCCGCAACAAGAGAAGCCACTGCAATGAGAAGCCCGCGCACCACAATGAAGGATAGCCCCCTCTCGCCACAACTAGAGAAAGCCCACGTGCAGCAGCAAAGACCCAACACAGCCAATCAATCAATCAATCAATCAATTAATCTAATAATAGAAAAGAAAATGTATTTGAAGTGCTAGCCTAGCATTTAATATAGGATAGATTAATTTTTGTTTTGTTTATTTTTTGGCTGCATTGGGTCTTTGCTGCTGCGCGCGGGCTTTCTGTAGTTGTGGCGAGCGGGGGCTACTCTTCCTTGTGGTGCGCGGGCTTCTCATTGCGGTGGCTTCTCTTGTTGTGGAGCACAGGTTCTAGGCGCGCGGGCTTCAGTAGTCATGGCACGCAGGCTCGGTAGTTGTGGCTTGCGGACTCTAGAGCGCAGCCTCAGTAGTTGTGGTGCACAGGCTTAGTTGCTCCGCGGCATGTGGGATCTTCCCGGACCAGGGATCGAACCCATGTCCCCTGCATTGGCAGGTGGATTCTTAACCACTGCGCCAACAGAGAAGCCCTGACAGATTAATTTTTGTTCATACTTTATGCATGCTAGATTAATTTTTGTTCATATTTTCTTCTAGGTTTTCTTTTCCTCGTATATGTGATATATATAAATTGAAAGAGTGATACTAAATCAACAGCTTCATGATAGTGTTCCATGGAGCCTGCTGCAGATCCAAAGCGGAAGGCAGAATGGGCAGGTTTCCGAGCCTCCAGCCTCCATTTCAATCAAAGCAGTCTTTCAGGATCTTTTTTTTAGCTTTACTGAGGTGTAATTGACAGAATTACAAAATTATAAGATATTTAAAGTGTCATCGTAGTGATTTGATATACCTATTCATTATGGAAAGATTCCCACCACCGAGTTAATTAATAGATTCATCACCTCACATATTTATTTATTATTATTATTTTTTGGCTGCATTGGGTCTTTGTTGCTGTGCGCGGGCTTTCTCTAGTTGCAGCGAGCGGGGGCTACTCTTTGTTGCGGTGCGCGGGCTTCTCATTGCAGTGGTTTCTCTTGTTGTGGAGCACGGGCTCTAGGCGCACAGGCTTCAGTAGTTGTGGCTCACAGGCTCAGTGGTTGTGGCTCGCGGGCTCTAAAGCACAGGCTCAGTAGTTGTGGCTCATGGGCTTAGTTGCTCCATGGCATGTGGGATCTCCCCAGACCAGGGCTCAAACCCATGTCCCCTGTGCTGGCAGGTGGATTCTTAACCACTGCGCCACCGGGGAAGCCCCACATATTTATTTCTTGTGTATGTGTGTGGGAATAATTTTTACTCTCTTAGCAGATTTCAATTATGTAATACTGTGTTATCAACTCTAGTAACCATGTTTTACATTAGATCCTGTGACTGTATTTATCTTATAGCTGAAAGTTTGTCTTTTTACCAGCCTCTGCTTATTTCCCTCACCCCCTAGTCCCTGACAACCACTTTTTTATTCTGTTTCCATGAATTTGACTTTTTTTTTAAGATTCCACATATAAGTGATCCCATGCAGTATTTTACTTTCTCTGTCTAGCTTATTGCATTTAGCATAATGCCTTTAGGGTACATCCATGTTGTTGCAAATGGCAGGATTTCTTTCTTTCTCATGGCTGAATAATATTCCATTGTGTGTATGTATATCACCGTCTATCTGTCTATTTATTCCACATCTTTATCCATTTATCTGTTGATGGACATTTAAGTTGTTTCCAATCTTAGCTATTGTGAATAATGCTGCAGGGAACATGGGTTTGCAGACATCTCTTTGAGATCCTGTTTTCATTTTCTTTGGATAAATACCCAGAAGTGGGATTGCTGGGTCATATGGTGGCTGTATTTTTAATTTTTTGAGGAACCTCCATACTGTATTCCATAGTGGCTGTATCAGTTTGCATTCCCACCAACAGTGCACAAGGGTTCCCTTTTCTCCACATTCTTTCTTTTTTTTGGCCACACCACGTGGCATGTGGGATCTTCCCCGACCAGGGATCTAACCCGTGCCCCCTGCATTGGGAGCATGGAATCTTAACCACTGGACCACCAGGGAGTCCCCTTTTCTCCACATTCTTGCCAACACATGATCTCTCTTGTCTTTTTGATGATAGCCATTCTGACAGGTGTGAAGTGGTATCTCGTTGTGGTTTTTATTTGCATTTCCATGATGATTAGTTGATGTTGAGCACCTTTTCTTGTCTTGTATGTCTTCTTTGGAAAAATGTCTATTCAGTTCCTCTGCCTATTTTTAAATCAGATTGCTTGGAGGGGGTTTTGCTGTTATGAGTTCTTTATATATTTTGGATATTAACCCTGTATCATATGTACGGTTAGCGAATATTTTCTCCCATTCTGTAGGTTGCGTTTTCATTTTGTTGATGATTGCTTTTCCTGTGCAAAGCAGTTTTTCTTTTTTTTTTTGGCTGCATCACCCAGCTTGTGGAATCTTAGTTCCCTGATCAGGGATTGAACCCGGGGCAGCGAAAGTGCCAAGTCCAACCACTGGACCACCAGGGAACTCCCCAGAGCAGTTTTTCTTTGAGCACTTTTATATTCTGGTGAAATTTTGAGAAAAAGGATTCTGTGTCCTAAACAAATGTTTAAAAACAAATTAAACTAGATAATCCCTTCCAACTTTAAAATACTCTGTTTTCATGATTATTATTCTAAGCTCTCATTAAATACCCATGTCTTTGATTTTTTATAGCTCTCATGCTATGAGCCCAGGTGAAGAAATCTTAACGTTATTACAGACAATACCATTTGATATAGAAGAGCTTAAGAAAGAAGAAGCTAATCTTCCCCCAGAAGATGGTAAGTGATGGACCAGGATAGAGCAGAGGGGTTAGAAAGAATTGAAACATTCCACTAAGTCTCAGAGGGTCATTTCCTGAGAGTACCTGTCATGTGAGTATAGTATGGCAGTGTCATGCCTCTTTTTCAGATGACCAGTGGTTAGATCTCTCACCAGATCAGCTGGACCAGTTGCTGCAGGAAGCTGCTGGTAAAAAAGAACCAGAGCCCGTTTCCAAGGGGCAGGAGGAGAACTATGACTTAACTCAAGTCTCAGAGAGCATGAAAGCTTTCATATCCAAAGTCTCAACCCACAAAGGAGCAGAGCTGCCTCGGTAATTTGTGTTAAAGTATAAATATCTAAATGGTTATAGCCTATATGTTGACATCATCCAGTCATTGCCAGTTCTCTCTCTCTTTCTTTTCCTTTTTCTTTGTTTAAATTTTTTTTTAAATAAATGATTTCTACTGCTTTGTTTTCATCTTTTGGTGCCTAGTACTATAATAACTTACTTATCTGGAGTCAGATTTCTAGTAACCTGATCCATTATGATCATTGAAGTAAGCCGAAGAGACCACTCAGCAGATGTAAAGGCCACCACCCCAGAGCTGTGCAGAGGGCAACCATGTACTTTATTCTTTAGACTTTTACTCAGAATTTTATGGACTCCTAACTTCTAGTTCTCATCAAGCTCAGACTTCTGATCTCCCACCCTCAAGCAGATTGGAAGCTTCAAACTCAAAAGAGGGGGATAAAAGTGTTTATCAGAGGAAGAAATAATAACAGAAGAAATGAGATGTTACATTTGGCAAGTAATAGGGAAAAAAGGTAGATAGAATTGTTACTTGCACAGCAAATATATCTTCATTAATGTTGATGCTCATTAGCCTCATGAGAAGATTATGTTTAGTATTCTCTCTTTAAGAAAGCAGAGATAAGGGAAGGTTTGTTCTTACTTATTTTTAAAGACTTGGTTCTTAAAAAGATAAACTTTATTTAAATGAACTTGGATAAATAACAACTTCTGCTAATGTTAGATATATCTTACGGAAGATGGAGGGTGGGTAGATCCCTAAATCAGCGTAAATTAAATGTGCATAATCAAAGTGCAGTTTTTACCTTTATTTCATCAATCTTTCCCATTTCTGTTGCCCTATCAGTAAGCATAATGATTTTTAAAATTTAAACTACAATTTTCCTTGCTGTGCCTCTTTTGAGAGTATATCTCTGGAGTGTTCCTAAGAATGGCACCAGTTTACAAAAAGTTTCAAAGAGTTTTGTTTGGTATAAATTGTCTTTTTCCTTTAATCTTACAGAGAACATTCTGAGACTCCAGTCACTTTTGATGCAGATGCTTTTCTTAATTATTTTGATAAGATCTTAGGTGAGTTACAGTGTGATGTTTATTTTCATTTTGCAAGTGTAAGTAGTATAGCAATTGCTAGAACATTGGAGCATTGGATCTCATTTGCTTTTTTTTTTTTTAATGATTTTGAGTTGCTTTCAACCATTAATTATTGCCCTATTGAATGATTTTGCAGAGGATGCCTTGCTTAGTGTCTGACATAGTAGCTGTTCATTAAATCTTTGTTGAATGAATGAATGCTGTGTGTTTAGATAGGGTTTTACATGGGCTCCTGTATTACAGTTTTTTTTCTCTTTTAGACATACTGCACGTAAACACTAATAGCCCAATTTTTAAAAAATCAGCAAAGGATATAAACAGGCTTTGAAGAATAAATATAATCAATAAATATAAACAGGCCTTGAAGAATAAATATAATCAATAAATATTTTAAAATACTTAACTGTTTCTAGTAAGCAAGTAAATACACAATAAAAATAAGAACTTTTTTTTTGCCCATGATATTGGCAAAAATTTAAAAGATTGATAATAACCAGTTTTCTCAAGAGTTGGAGAAATGAGCACTGTCAAACTGTGGGAGTAGAAGTGTAAGTTGTCTTTTCTCAAGGCAGTTTGGTACTCCAGAATGTTCAGAAACTTTGACTTAGCTATTTCACTTCCAGGAATTTAATTTATGAAAAAGTTATATATGCTAAGATGGTGATTGCAACATTGTTGTAGCAAAAATTGGATTATAGTTCAGTTTTACAAAAAAAAATGTAGAAAAGCAAACCATAGTTCAATATGTATATATATAACAAATATGTTTTATATATATGTACATATACACACAAACACAGAATTGCATAAAAAAAGGTCTGGGTACCCACTGAACTGTGAAAAGATCTTTAACTCTGGGAAGAGAGTGAAATGTGAGACAATTCTGTATAACTTGAATGTTTACATCAAAATGTATTCCTGGATTATGTAGTTTTTAAATTTTTTAAGTAAAAAATTTTAATTAATTGAATTCACATTAAAAACAAAAAGCTGGGCCTCCCTGGTGGCGCAGTGGTTGAGAGTCCGCCTGCCGATGCAGGGGACACGGGTTCGTGCCCCGGTCCGGGAGGATCCCATGTGCCGCGGAGCGGCTGGGCCCGTGAGCCATGGCTGCTGAGCCTGCGCATCCGGAGCCTGTGCTCCGCAACGGGAGAGGCCACAACAGTGAGAGGCCCGCGTACCGCAAAAAAAAAACCAAAAAGCTGAATCTTTCAGCTCAGCCTGTGTACTTTTCTGCAAGTGTTTGCCAGCAGTACCATTTTCTGGAGGGGATTTTTCTGAAGTAGTTTGCCTAATATTCGCTCTTTTTTGCAGATAACATTCTAATTATTTTGAGATGTGTAATCACTCCAAAAAAATTTAATGAGTGGCTCTTTCTGTGTTGGGGTCTATGTAGGTTCAAGGCCCCATTACTCAGACTCTGATGATCTGGATGAGGAAGACTCTGAATGTTTAGATAGTGATGATGACTTGGATCTTGAAACACAGGAGCCTGGGGAAGAAGCATCTGTAAAAGGAACTCTTGATGATCTCAAGTCATACATGGCCCAGATGGACCAGGAACTCGCACATACCAGCATTGGCAAAAGTTTCACCACCCAGAAGCAAATGGTATGTGTGTGTTTAACCTCTTTCCCTTTTGAGTCTAGTACAAAGGATAGCTAAAACCATATTTTATCTTAGGTTTTCTTTTCTTTTTGTCTATTTGATTCATGATAATTTTCTGTGATGAATTTTTTAATTTGAATAAATAAGAATGCTAATTTTTTCCTAACACTGGTAGGATGACGGATTATTGATTTTCTTAAACATAAGCTTGACTATATTACTTATTCTATGTTATCTATCAGGATTTTTTTTTTAAGTCATGTGATATGTTCAAATTAGTATGTGGTTGCATACTCCTACGAATAGCTTAAATTGATTTTAAAAAAAGAGAAAGGAGGGCTTCCCTGGTGGCTCAGTGGTTGAGAGTCCGCCTGCCGATGCAGGGGACACGGGTTCGTGCCCTGGTCCGGGAAGATCCCACATGCCGCGGAGTGACTAGGCCCGTGAGCCATGGACGCTGAGCCTGCGGCGTCCGGAGCCTGTGCTCCGCAACAGGAGAGGCCACAACAGTGAGAGGCCCGCGTACCGCAAAAAAAAAAAAAAAAAAAAAAAGAGAGAGAGAAAGGATATTAAATATCAAAGTAATTTTCAAGTCTTAATAGTGTTTGTTTTATATGTTTCTCTTATGTAGAGCCAAATTTAGAATTCGTCTTCCACTCGTGTTTTTATCCTAGTTTTTATACCAGCACTGTCGAACCACAGATAGAAAGAGAATGGACCCTGGAGTCTCATGGGCTGGGTTTGAAATCCAGCTCAGCTATCCACTGTGAATGTATCCATTAACCAATAATCTTCATGTCATAGAATGAACGTGAGAACCAAATGAGACAACAGTAAAACCCATAATGAGCCCTTAATTAATGTCATTCCCCTTGCTTTGATTATCTTAACCACATTTAAAACTAATCACTTTTAGTATTGCCAAAACCTACTAGAAACCATACATTAGGTTTTAATGTGAATATGAACTGCCTGAAGATCTTGTTAAAATATAGATTTTGGTTAAGTATGTCTAGGGTGGGCCTGAGATTTTACATTTCTAACAAGTTCCCAAGTGATGGATGTGCTGCTGGTCCATGGACCACACTTTGGGTAGCAAAGATATAAAAATCTATAGATCAAGCTGCAATCTCTCAGATTCTTTCCTCAGCCTATGAAATTAGAGGCTCAAGTACCAATTCACAGTCTCTGTGGTTGGATCCCACAAGGCCTCAGGTTTTTATTTTGTTTTCTCCTTGGGGTGGGGGTTGTGGGTAGGGAAGAAATCTCACTTCTTTCATGTAGAGAAAATTTAGATTCTTTTTTTTTTTAGTGTTCATTTTGTCTGTTTATTTCTTTTAAAACTCTTAGGCAAGCTATAAAGTTACCTCCTTAACTCTGGTTATCTCCCTTGGGCTATTTCAAAATCGGGAAGATATCCATTTAATTTGCAGAAACTTATCCTAGGGAGAAGTGTGTTTTAATCTTCAGAACCAAATTTTAATATGTGTGTTAAATTACATAGTTTATTATTAGACTTCATTTTTATTTTCTATCAAGAAGGGGATTTCCTTTCTAATACGGAAACCAATTTTACATTGTTGCTTATTTAGCTTTTTAAGGTAACTACCATCCAACCTAATAGCATATTGTACCATGATTTTCTTTTCCCTCCATGAACAAGGAGCCTCTATCCCAGACTGCCAGTAACAATTCAGAGGAGGAAGATTCTGGTGCAGGAGGATCTGTTATGACACCAGTGGATATAGACCTGAACCTGGTTTCAAACATACTGGAATCCTATAGTTCCCAAGCTGGACTGGCAGGACCTGCTTCCAACCTTTTACAAAGCATGGGTGTGGAGCTGCCTGACAGCGCTGATCACAGACCCATAAGTAAGCCAACAAAAGATTAGCCAGCAAACCTAGCCTCTGTTTTTTCTTCTTAAATAAATATTGAGTCTGACTATGCTCATTTCTAGTTTTGATTACACATTTAGTAAAAATGTTTTCTTCATTTTAAGTTCACAGATTAACTTCTCCTCTTCAAGCCCCAAGTGTTGCCCTCTCTGCACAAGTCTTTATGATCTCAACTCTGGGATGCACACAAGGTTTTGAAATCAGCAGAAGAGAGAGAATCAAGTCCTTGAGATAAGATGTACACTCCATGTTTAGAACATTAAGTTTATCGAGAATTAAATATTGGGTAGAGGAAGGAACGTAGATAGGCAAACATAAGGAATGAATGAGTTGCTTTTTTATTCCAGTTACCAATGACCTTGAGTCAGTCTCCCTCTGGTGTCCAATAATTTTAGCTTTTTACCTGTTTTTGCTATTCTTCTTCATGGACCCATTGGGTTCTTCTTATCCTTAGCACCTTCATGATTCATTGCCACATAAATATTCTCCAGCCAGGTGAGCCCTGCACCAAAGTTTCTTTTATTTGTCTGCCATTTTTCAGTACCCCAACCCTGCCCTCTTTTGCCTCTGCTTTCAGTTATCCTTGGAGTTCTAAGAAGCACAGCCCTCTTCCCACTCACTGCTGGGAAACAAAGTTCAATGTTGCAGCTCCTGCTATTCGGCATTCTCATTCTTCTTTTCCAGCAAAACACATTAATCCAAAAGTAAACACTCCATGGTAAGTTTGAGAAACTCACAACCAGGAATCCTGCACACTCCCCTTTCTATCAGTATTTTCAGATTCCCCAGTCTGAAAATACTGTGTACACATGTGCTCACAAACACACCCACAAAGAGATAGAAAACATTGGGAGATGGTAATACACATGGACCCTGAACTGTTTTCTTCTAACTGCAAGATATGAAGAAATCTCAGGGTGTCTCTTTCGAGAGTGCTTTTCCCTTCTACATGCTAGGTTCAGCCCAGGTCAGGGCAAGCTGCCAATCTAACAGGACAATCAAGTCCCATCACGTATTATCCCTCAGCATTTCCTGATGAAGGCAGTTTGATTTCCCCAAAGCAAATGATGTTTTGCTGGCAATGGTGAGAGTAACAACCTTTTGGGATCAAAAGGAAATTCAGTCGCTTCAATCTTTCTAGTTCTAGAATCTCTTTTACTTAGTCCTGTGGGACTTGGATGTGTGAATAATCTTAGGGTCTCTGGCACTTGTGTCTTTAATCACTAGTTAGTTGCCTAAAAGTACCTGAAGATAAGACTTTCCCCAGCCATTCCTCTTTTCAAACGGACCTCTAACAGGATTTCTTCTGAATATTGCTTTAGTCATACCACAGACTTGGAATCTGGACTTAAATGTTTGTCACACTAATAAAGAGATTACTCCCTCCCACCCCCAATTCTCACTTTCTACAATTTTCTCACTTCATAAGACAGAAATATACATCTGAACAAAGGTACAGAAATTTATTTCATTTCCTCCAGATAAGTGCTTCTTCCCTATGACAAGGTTTAGAATGGCATATATGAATGATGAGAAATCCTAAATTTAGTTTATCCCATAAAACTCAAGAAATGGTTCATCTTCACTGATCGCTTCGTTGAAGTTACAACACTTACTGGGTGTGCAAAAGGCAGCAACCGTTTTACGTTTAGGAAAACAGGCATGGCAAGTGATAATCTTTTCCCTGGGTCACAAACTGAGCAAGTAACAGCAAAAAAGACACGCTCTTGAGCCCCACTGGCATGCAGTTACCTCAACAGAATGTCACTGCCTCTGATTTACTAGAGAGTACCTTGAGGAAGACCTTAACTCCCACTTTCCTGGGATGAAAGACTTAAAGGAATATGACTTTTATTTAACTACCATGTACAAAATAATTACCTCTACACGAATTCAAAAATGTTGTGCTGGGCTTCCCTGGTGGCACAGTGGTTAAGAATCTGCCTGCCAGTGCAGGGGACACGGGTTCGAGCCCTGGTCCGGGAAGATCCCACATGCTGCAGAGCAATTAAGCCCGTGCACCACAACTACTGAGACTGCGCTCTAGAACCCGAGCCACAACTACCGAGCCTGCACACCTAGAGCCCGTGCTCCACAACAAGAGAAGCCACCGCAATGAGAAGCCCGCGGACCACAACAAAGAGTAGCCCCCACTCGCTGCAACTAGAGAAAGCGCACACACAGCAACGAAGACCCAACACAGCCACAAATAAATAAGTAAATAAATTTGTTTAAAAAAATTGCTATTTTTTAAAATTGTATGAGGATAAAAAGGAACTCAGTAGAGGGTTGAGATCTGCTATATATTTTCAATATTAAGATAAAAGTTGTAACCAAAATTATACCAGGCACATTTTGGCAGTTAGTATAAACCCAGCATTGACAAGCCACATGCCAAAAGATGTTTGCTTCCAAAGCACAGGAGAAAATGAATGAGCAAGGGCCCATATCCAAACTAATGCTTCAACTTTCCCTCTGATTTTGACAATTGTCATCTCATCAGTTTTGGCATTTTTGATTGCCTATGATTAGGAACTTCTTTTATTAACACTGCTGGCAGATGTGCCTTGCTGGAGGCTCACCATCTGCTCTGCCTTCTTATGATGTTGGCCTGGAGATGACCTTTTGTCACCACCTCTTCATCAGTTGATCTCTGATGTGCCCCTCTGAGATAGGAGGGATTTATCTGATTAGGTGGCCTGATCTGAGCTAAGCAGGCAGGATAGAACAGGTCGGTTTTTCCACCCACTCCTTTATCAGTTGGTGGGCAATGGCTGACTTGGGGGGCAACCAGAATGGGAAAGCCCCATTCTGTTGCTGATAATATGGGTTGTCTTTCCTCAGGGCTGTGGCCACCTCATCATGACTGAACCAGGCAGCTGCTTCTAGTTCTCTCAAGTTCACCTGGATCTGAAAGACATAAGGAAAAACAGGATATAAGGTTAGGAGATACAAAACTTAGAATACGACGGCCAAAGATGAGAAAATGGTTCCAGAACTGAGCAGTCTTAGAAGGTAATATCTGGGATCTATAGTCTGGGAGATAATCAGCTCTAGATAGGGTCCAGAAGCAAAAGTACCATAATTAAGAGATGAGAGTTAAGTATATATTTTAAATATTTTAAAAATATTTTTAAAATCCTGGAAGCTCAAATAGTAAAATATTGAGTGGTTTGGGAATTCCCAGGCAGTCCAGTGGTTAGGACTAGGCACTTTCACTGTTGTGGTCCAGGTTCAATCCCTGGTTGGGGAACTAAGATCCTGCAAGCCATGCAGCATGGCCAAAAAAAAAAAAAAAAAAAGAGTGGTTAACATTGAGAGAGAAAATTATATAACTAAAAAACGAACATATAAATGTTACTCTTCTTTAAAGGATGTGTTAATTAATGATAGTCAAAAGCATAGTATCTGCCTTGCAAGAAGCAAAAATGCAAACTGCATCCACAGGGAGCTGAGACAGATTAGATATTATTCATTGTATAGAAACCAAAGCACAAAATAGACAGACTTTGGCACATAGGGACCACAACACCATCTGTCAGGGATGTTAGAGCAAGATGAGGTGGGATAAGACAACATCTAAGTCCCTTTCGATCAGAAGTTCCTATGATTTTATATTATTAGTCCCCAACATCCTGACTGGAGCAATAATACCAATTCTGAAATCAATCATTAAATTTTATATATTTATTGTGTGCCTATTCTATGCAAGACTGTTAATTTCCTGATGATGAAAGATAAATTGTTTCATGATTGAGATATATACAAGGAAGAATGGTGATTGTGTTGGCACTCCCAATTTTTATGGTGATTAGTTGTTTATAAGATTGCAAATTCCTTAAAGGTATAAATCATATATTACATGTCTTTGTATAATCTAAACAATGCTGGACTAGACAGGTGCTTAGTAAGTACCTACGGACCAGCTTGGATGAGGCAAAGGATATATCATAAGGGAAGCATCAGAACTCACTTCTGTCTGCCCTGGTTTCACAGTTGCATGACAAGCAATCATGAGTGCACCATTAGGAAAGGGCCAGTGCTGAGATGCAGAGTATTGCAGTCTTTCCACCTCCAATCCCACCTCTTCTGCAACTTCCCGCCGGACAGCCTCTTCCAGACTTTCACCTATAAGCACACAGATTAATTCAGGACAGCCCTGCAGCAGGAAGGGTGATACAGAAGCCCGTTGGCGAAAGGAGCGCAAAACTGGCTCCCAAGTCAATGAAATACTCTTGGAAGAGCCCTAAATCTCTGAGTCTCTACACTAGGAATCAAGTCTGAAGTTGGGTATTGAACCACAATACTTGAACCTACTAGGTTAGTTACACAAAATAAGAGCTGGAGCGGCTACTGCTGCCCTCAGGTTTTTAATAAAATTCAAATGCCACATTTCACCATTTGCAAATTTTACCCCAATAGACTGACAAAAAAAAACCAACCTGTAAATAAACATTAAATTCTAGTTAATATTATATTAATATGCATGTTGAAATATTTAGGAGAAAGTGTACTAATGTCTGCAATCTATGCATCAAAAAATAAGATGGATTAATGGGTGGATAGAGGAATGGATAGACAGATATGTGATAAAGTAAACATAGTAATTATGGAATTTAGGTGGTGAGTATATGGGTGTTTACTGTATAATCTTCCAGCTATGCTTATGTTTGAAAATTTGCCTATAAAACATTGGAAAATTGATGCCACAAAGTAGTTTTCTTAATATAATAAGGAAGAATGTGCTTGAGACACCAAGCACTATGGCAACAAGAATAAGAAATACATACTATTTCATACTATAAGAGTTCATGTCTTTCAGTGTTATCTGTATATGCCCGAAATTCCTTACCTATATCACAAAAACCTGCCAAGGCAGAATACATTCCCTTGGGAAAGGAACTCTGGCGGGCAAGCAGGCATTGAGTCCCATCTGACACCAGAGTGATCACCACAGGAGTCATCTAGGAAAAGGGGATGGAAACTTGGGCACTAGGGCTTTGGGGCCTGTTAATGAAACAAAGTAATGGGTAACTAAGGAAAGCCTTTTAGTTGTACAGGCTTCCATCCACAAGACAAAGTAGTGCACAGCCTTCTTGGATTACTGAACTTTTAAAGCAATGCTTACCTGTGGGTAGTAGATGATCTTATTGGAAGGGCACACACGCTTGCTGCCAGCCACATTCTTCTTGGTGGGCTGTCCACTTCTGCTGCAAAACTGATGAGCATCATGCCAACGGAGAAGAGCCTGAGCCTAGGAATACAAAGATGGGCTTGGTTTCATTTGGAGAGAATGTGGGGCTCATCTATAATGGTGCTGGGGCTACTATTTAGAGCAACTCAAAGGGACACACCAATCCCTTTTCAGCTCAACTACTTTAAATGCTTATTAACTATTTAAACTTTAAAATAAGGAAACTATTTGAACATAGTCCTCTAGCATCTGAAGTATGAATTTTATTTTATTTTATTTTGGGGGGCTGTGCTGTGTGGCTTGCGGGATCTTAGTTCCCTGAATAGGGATTGACCAGGCCCACAACAGTGAAAGCCCAACTCCTAACCACTGGACCGCCAGGGAATTCTCTGAAGTATGAATTTTTTAAAAGCATATTTTAAATGTATTATGAATTATTTTTAAAATATGATATATAAAATATCATAATGAACACCTGTGAACTTATGAGCCAGCTTAAAAAGAAAACATTTTCAGTATAATTAAACACCCCAACGTGTACTCCCCTCCAATAAAGTTGGAATTTTTTGCAAATAAAAAATGTTTAGGGACTTCCCTTGTGGCCCAGTGGGTAAGACTCCACGGTCCTAATGCAGGGGGCCTGGGTTCCATCCCTGGTCCCAGAACTAGATACTACAACTAAGAATCTGCATTTCACAACTGAAGAAGTCTGCATGCCGCAACGAAGATCCTGTGTGCTGCAACTAAGACCTGGTGCAGCCAAAAATAAATAAATAATTAATTAATTTAAAAGACGTTTAGAGATACCTCTTTAAATGGGCAATCAAAAGCACTTTAGCAAGTAAAATCTAAAGCTGGAGGACAAGTCGTTAAAGCAATATAAAATAACTTCTCATGATGTATATGTCATGCTGTGGGTCATTAAAAATGTTTATAAGGTTGATAGATCATATTGCCATATATCTGCACACCCTCAGGAGACAATGGTACTAACAACGGTCCTGCCAAAAACAGGGTAAAAGAAAGAAGAATAAGCAATCTCCCTACAGCACATTGTCCTTCTGCCAAGGTTTGTAGGAAGGACTATGATCTGAAAAAAAAAAAATCAAATGTTTCCCATATACACTACTTTACTTAATTTGCTACAGAACCAAGAAATTAATCTACCGTGGATAGCAAGGAGGCATCCTTCACATTCAGCTGAAAGAGAGCCTTCCTCAGCCCAATGAAAGACCCCTTGAGCTCTGTCTCCATTTCAGGTTTCTGTAAGGAAGCTAAAAAATTAGAAAAGAGAACAAAATGAAATGAATGTCAAACTTTACCTCAGGGGCCCTCTCAAGTATATTCTGTTAGAACAGTGTTTCCCAAACTCACCTAATATGACTCAACTAGGGAGAATAAAAAAATATACAGGTTCTCAAACCCATGCCTGGAGATTCTGAATAGCAGGTGAGTGAGGCCCAGAAATCTTTATTTTTTAACAAGCACCAGGAGATTCTTATATTCAGGCAAATTTGGGAACATTAGAGCATAGTGTTTCCCAAGATCCTCTTCGGGGCAATAAGAACATTTGCACTAGCCACACACTATCCCCGGAAAAAAAGATGAAAGGGAACCTCTAAGCTCCTATCTGAACTTCATTCCAGCATCATTACATTTACAGCTACACCGTGAAAGAGAGAAGGAAAGCCTGACAGGAGCCATGAGCCTCTAGCAAACCAGTTCCCAAATGCAGGTCTGAAGACCCAGAGCTACTCCAAGGTAACATGTTTATTCACCTGCATTGATAAGAGAAATAAGAATAATGTCATGAATTTTAAAACATTTCTTATGAAATATTTAAGACATATAAAATGTATAAAGGTACAGAGAATAATACAGTAAACAACTTTGTACCACCACCTAGCTGAGAAAGAAAGCATTAAAATGTCCTTTAAGTGATGATGATGGTAGATGGTACTATCTTTTAAGGTCCTAACTTAAGAGAAATTGAAATTGTTTTGTATTCTTAAAATGCTCTTTGAAATTTTACTATTATGTGGAATCCCAAAGTCTAAGAATCACTGGGAAGTACCCATCAGGAATAATGTTATGTACCATTTATGGAAGAGGAGCTATTTAGACCTAGATCCAGAGCAAACCATGCTTCTTGCTGTTCAGAGCATCCAATTAGCACAGAATCTTCTATTGTTTGCATGTCCTGCCCGAACTTACCCAGGAGCCTTTCCAACTCTAAGAAACACAGAAGGAGAAGGGAAGAAAACAAGGGTTTTAATGAAACCATCAGAGCTATACTAGACTTATTGGAAATCATCTACTTCAACTTGAAGTAGGTACAGCTGGCTTCTAGTCACTGCCCTGCAGCTAATTAGCTATGTAATCTTGGCCTAATCACTTAACCTCTCAAGGCCTCCATTTTCTCATCAGCAACCTGAAGAGTTTAAAGGAATTCTTTCTGTGTAACACTGTATTACTCTATGATTGTATCATGAAAGGAGCATATCCCCTAGTTTTAAAGATACATGATAGTTGACTTATTAAAGCACTAAAAAAAAAAAATAAGTGTCAAACTTAAAATGGTAGAGAGACCAAAGCATTTCTATAATTTACTCTTCAGATCATGCTGCTTTTGTGGGCCAGGGTAGACTACTCATCTGAGACCCTGGTCTGTAAAGACAAGTGCTGTATAGGGAGGAAATCTATTCTCCTGTGCATGAAGGGCTCATATTTATTTGTTCATAATACAAGATTACATTGCTAATCTATAAATAATGTTTAGTGCCTTCTGATAAACATTCTCATATACTTATGCACTGCTAGAAACTACCTAAGTATTCCAACATCTGACCCTGGCAATGTATTTAGAAGTTTGTGCATAGTGACATCATATAAAACTCAAGGTAGCATCTTGAATGCCAAATCCCAATGGCTTAGATATCTCTAGTTATATACCTTAAAAGAGTTCTCAAAACAATTTTAGTTCACGTTTAGTTTTGACCCTTCTAAGGAGAAATTAAGTCATGATGCAAATCTTAAATAGTGTTAACAGTGAACAGCTCCTTGGAGGCTGGAAATTGCTGGTCCAAGGCAGGGGTTGGCAAAATATTTCAAGTTCTGTGAGCCATACAGTCTCTGTCACAATACTCTGTTTTACCATTGTAGTGCAAAAGCAATCATAAACAATATGTAAATGAATGAGTGAGGCTGTGTTCCGATAAAAATGTATTTACAAAACAGACATGGGTTCCAATTTGGACAGCAGTTTTCCTGACCCTTGGTTTAAGGCTATAGTGGTTCATACAATCACCAAAAAATATTCAATTGGGCAATTCAGGTTTATACATTAAAGAATTAATTGGCAGAAGAAGTTTGAAAAATCTGGACTCTAAACTCGGAGGATTCTTCTCAGGGATTTGATATGGACCGAGTTCTGCTTAGCGGCCACAGCCTGGTCTACTTTACTAGTCTACTTTGGGCTTACCTAATAGGCTGTGCTGGGGGGCCAGGTATTGACGTTCTGATTTCTGAAGCAAAGGAGCCAGGTTATGAAAGAGGTAAAATGCTCCTGTCTGCTGGGCTTTTTTACATGCATCATCATCTTCCTTCAGCTCAGATAAATACCTGTGTTTTGGAAATAATCAAAACATTACAAAACCACACTTAGTTTCTTTTACAGCGTTCATCTTTGAGAATTCTGTTCCTGCACTGGTCTCCTACCACGGTTATTTCCTTTTATTTATTTACATCCTGAATTTCTTTAAAAAAGGATTTGAGGTGGCTACAGGGGGTCATTCCTTCCTTTGTCCTACTATATACCTTGCCTATACTTCTGTGGTTGCACTTACATGGTGCTATTTGTTAATCTGTGTCTCCCCTGAAAGACTATGATCTTTTTTTTTTTAACATCTTTATGGAGTATAATTGCTTTACAATTGTGTGTTAGTTTCTGCTTTATAACAAAGTGAATCAGCTATACATATACATATATCCCCATATCTCTTCCCTCTTGCGTCTCCCTCCCTCCCACCCTCCCTATCCCACCCTTCTAGGTGGTCACAAAGCACCAAGCTGATCTCCCTATGCTATGCGGCTGCTTCCCCCTAGCTATCTAATTTACGTTTGGTAGTGTATATATGTCCATGCCACTCTCTCACTTTGTCACAGCTTACCCTTCCCCCTCCCCATATGCTCAAGTCCTTGCTCTAGTAGGTCTGTGTCTTTATTCCTGTCTTACCCCTAGGTTCTTCATGACCTTTTTTTTTTTCTTCTTAGATTCCATATATATGCGTTAGCATACGGTATTTGTTTTCCTCTTTCTGACTTACTTCACTCTGTATGACAGACTCTAGGTCCATCCACCTCACTACAAATAACTCAATTTCGTTTCTTTATATGGCTGAGTAATATTCCATTGTATATATATGCCACCATCTTCTTTATTCATTCATCTGATGATGGACACTTAGGTTGCTTCCATGTCCTGGCTATTGTAAATAGAGCTGCAATGAACATTGTGGTACATGACTCTTTTTGAATTATGGTTTTCTCAGGGTATATGCCCAGTAGTGGGATTGCTGGGTCGTATGGTAGCGCTCTTTTTGGTTTTTTAAGGAACCTCCATACTGTTCTCCATAGTGGCTATATCAATTTACATTCCTACCAACAGTGCAAGAGGGTTCCCTTTTCTCCACACCCTCTCCAGCATTTATTGTTTGTAGATTTTTTGATGATGGCCATTCTGACTGGTGTGAGGTGATACCTCATTGTGGCTTTGATTTGCATTTCTCTAATGATTAGCGATGTTGAGCATCCTTTCATGTGTTTGTTGGCAATCTGTATATCTTCTTTGGAGAAATGTCTATTTAGGTCTTCTGCCCATTTTTGGATTGGGTTGTTTTTTTTTTTTTTGATATTGAGCTGCATGAGCTGCTTGTAAATTTTGGAGATTAATCCTTTGTCAGTTGCTTCATTTGCAAATATTTTCTCCCATTCTGAGGGTCGTCTTTTCGTCTTGTTTATGGTTTCCTTTGCTGTGCAAAAGCTTTTAAGTTTCATTTGGTCCCATTTGTTTATTTTTGGTTTTATTTACATTTCTCTAGGAGTTGGGTCAAAAAGGATCTTGCTGTGATTAATGTCATAGAGTGTTCTGCCTATGTTTTCCTCTAAGAGTTTTATAGTGTCTGGGCTTACATTTAGGTCTCTAATCCATTTTGAGCTTATTTTTGGGTATGGTGTTAGGGAGTATTCTAATTTCATTCTTTTACATGTAGCTGTCCAGTTTTCCCAGCACCACTTATTGAAGAGGCTGACTTTTCTCCATTGTATATTCTTGCCTCCTTTATTAAAAATGACTATGATCTTCTTAAGGGCAGGGTCTGCCTTAGTTCTGTATCATGGGTAATTAGCACATTGAATGGCTCAATTCAATAAGTATTTATTGAATTGAACTTCAAGGGTAATAAATATTTACTGAATTGAACCTCAAAGTACTTTGCCAATAGTATGCTGTGAGGCAAGAATTTACATGCAGTGCAGTGAAAGGAAAACAAGTTCAGTGATAAAACATCAACCACAGAGCACCTAGAGATGGGAGCAGACTTTATTATTGCAGACAAGGAACAAACAGTATACCTTCAGAAACCCTTATTCAATCTAGGGGTGATAAAGAGCAACTTTTATCTTCAATGTACTCTTGTTTCAAACATCTCTTCCCCCAGGTGGATGCCGTTAGCTTCTTATCTCTACTGAAGAGACCATTGATGAAAGTGAAGCCATATTTGACCTACACTTATTTAATAAGTGTAATATTTTCAATAGCCAAAATTAAAATGTAGAAGGAGAGAACATCCTGTAATTAGTTTCTCTAAAAAAAAAAAAAAAGTAATGGAGCAAGTTCTGTACCTTCATTAAGGACGGCCTAAGTCTATCCTTTCAAGAGACTTGGGAATCAGGGCAGGAACCGCGTGATTCAGGGAGGACTGAATGTGGATTCTCCTTCTGCGGCCGTAGGGATAATGATTTTTTTTTGGCCCTACCACGCAGCCTGTAGGATCTCAGTTACCCGACCAGGGACTGAACCCAAGCCCCAGCAGTGAAAGCCTATGGTCCTAACCACTAGGCAACCAGGGAACTCCCAGGGATAATGATTTTGACTGCTGAAAGCCCTACAACAGACTCTCAGGTATATGGCATATTTTGTCACTTAAGTAGGAAACACAGTTTACAGATAATTTCTGTAGGATCTGGGAGCTTTTGTAACACCAGTAGAGTTAGCTCCACATGAAACTACAAAGTAAAATGATAAACATGCCCCAGTGGCATCTATAGGAACCTATTTTTGACTGTATGAGAAAAGCGATTGCAGTGAGCTCTTTGTAAACAGAAGACAAAAGAAACCTGAGATTTGAATACTCATGATATTTTTATACTTATTGTGAGTGACTGCAACCTCCTGGGACAAAGTCTCAATGTATGCCAAAGGAGAGCTATGTGCCACTCAGAAGTTACCAAATATAAACAATAGAACAAACTGCTAACTTCGTAAAAGAACAGTAGGAGTGATGCAACCTGTGCTTTGCCCTAAAGATCCTAAAAAGCAAAACATCTACAAAAACATCCAGGTTAAGGTCTTAAACCTGGGGCCTCACTGGAACTGGGACTGAGATCCAAAAAGTTCCTTGCATTCTTCTTGATTGGAACACTTTTTTTAGAAATGCATTTTCTTGCTGTACACCTGAACATTGTAAATCAACTATACTTCAATAAAAAATAAATAAGCTAGAAGGATATATTGTACAGCACAGGGAATATAGCCAATATTTTATAATAACTTTTAATGGAATATAATCTATAAAAAGTTTGAATCATTGTGTTAATCACCTGAAACTAATATAATATTGTAAATCAACTATACCTCAATAATAAATAAATAAATCACTTACAAATGCATTTTTCCCCCTTAAGTATAATAGTTTAGAAACCATAACACTAAGATTATCAAACTTAAACTGTTTTTTCTTATTAATTTATACCCCCATAACATAGGAGCAGGTTTTTAAAATATTTATTTATTTATTTATTTATTTATTTATGGCTGCGTTGGGTCTTCGTTGCTGTGCGAGGGCTTTCTCTAGTTGCAGCGAGTGGGGGCTACTCTTCGTTGCGGTGCGCGGGCTTCTCATTGCGGTGACTTCTTTTGTGCAGCATGGGCTCTAGGTGCACAGGCTTCAGTAGTTGTGGCTCACGGGCTTAGTTGCTCCGTGGCATGTGGGATCTTCCCAGACCAGTGCTCGAATCCGTGTTCCCTGCATTCGCAGGCGGATTCTTAACCACTGCGTCACCAAGGAAGTCCCCGAGTGGTGGGATTCTCGATGATTTCCCTTGTTTAAAAAAATTGGTAACTGTATTTTCTGATTTCTATAAATGACTATTTTTTAACTTTTATAATAAGAAAAAAGGGACTTCCCTATGAAGCCCATGTGCCTAGAGCCAGTGCTCCACAACAAGAGAAGCCACCACAATGAGAAGCCCGTGCACAGCAACAAAGACCCAACGCAGCCTAATTAATTAATTAATTTAATTAAAAAAATA
Organism: Hyperoodon ampullatus; assembly: GCF_949752795.1. Taxonomy (NCBI): domain Eukaryota; kingdom Metazoa; phylum Chordata; class Mammalia; order Artiodactyla; family Ziphiidae; genus Hyperoodon; species Hyperoodon ampullatus. The sequence goes on along the minus strand of NC_136914.1, from coordinate 62,314,706 downwards.
AAGAATCTCACCACTCAGAGATAATCATTGTTTATACCTTGGAATTCTCCAAACTATTTATTAATATTACGCATCTATACATATACAATAAGTACTTTTAGAACTGATCTACTAATTTGTAGCCTTTTTTTGTAAGCATATTAACATTTTTCACACCATATTCTTTACTGATAGAATTTTATTTTTCTTATGATTTTTTATTCATTTTCAATACATTTAATCACTTTAACACTCATTTTTTAAATTTTGTTATTGTTCTTAGAGTCTCAGCCTGAGAACTGTAAATAACCCAAATGACCAACAATATCTAAAACAAGTATTGCAATTTTGTTGTCTTCTCACTCTTGCTCATGTAAGATCGTGTATGTTTATGTGTCTTTAAATATTGAACTGGGCACTCATGTATGGCAGAGCTTTCAGTGTGGGAAGCCCTGGTTGTGAGTGTATCCCTCCAGAGGGGTTTTACATCTGCAAGTCTACAAATACTACTTAAAGTCTTTTCTTAGGTCAGGGGTTTTAGACCACACCACATAGATGGTGCAAACTTAAACCCCAAAACTGAGTGAGAGCAGGCTACTGATTTCAAATTCACAGATTTTAAATTTGCCCGGGCTGGGGACAAAGAAGTCCTTTATCACCTTCCTGTACTGGTGTAGATTTTTTTTTTTTCTAGTCTGCCTTTCACTGTGGTTTAGTTCTTGGGGGAGGGAGTTGCGGGGGGATGGGGGAGGTATGCAGGTGGTATGCAGGGCCTGGAGTTATCTACCTTATTTTCAGGAACCTTAATGAAATATTATTCAATATAGTTTTTAATTCTATCATATGGGTATATCATGATTTAATTAATTTTTCCCTTACTGTTCATTCATCCATTCAACAATATTTCAGTGCCTACTATGTGCCAGATACTAGGGTTTTATGCACTAGGGGTACCATAGGGGAAAAGACAAAGTCCTTATCTTTTTTTCTTTTTAAGTCTTCATTGGATTTGTTACAATATTGCTTCTGGTTTTTTTATGTTTTGGTTTTTTGGCCTCAAGGCATGTGAGATCTTAGCTCCCCAGCCAGGGATCGAACTCACACCCCCTGCATTGGAAGGCGAAGTCTTA